>NC_092587.1:106580000-107249375 GCF_047663525.1 Anas platyrhynchos | reverse complement strand
TAATAACCGCCTGGGGGTCCGCTCAGACATTCACCAAAAATGTATTAACCACCTGGGGGTCCGTTCAGACATTCACCAACAATGCATTAACCGTCTGGGGGTCTGGTTAGATTCAGAACACTGAACTATCACGGATAACCACCCTCACCCTAGTTGCATTAATGAGAGCTATCACAATGCAATCAAGTATGGTTTATTACAGCAACAGATAATCAGGTTCTTTTGGATTGCCGGTGATAGTGACTATCTGCAAAAGCAAGCTAGTATGCATGAAATACACAGGTGACACAGGTGTTACAGATGTTATACAGGTGTTATAGGTGTTATAGATGTTACAGGTGTTACAGGTGTTACAGGTGCGCAGCCTAGAAATAAACGCGTTAAAAGGATTAAAGACTCTATAGAGATTTATAAGCAAGTATTCAGATCTCACCCAAAGGCGTCCCAATGGGGGGGGAAGAGAGGCTCAGCCCGTCGACTGATCCCAGGAGTCAGGAGGTCCTAAGGATGTTGTATGTCCTCGGGATGGTATCTCCCCTGACGATGGTATCTTCCCTAACATCCCCGCTCTCTCGGGCCAATTTATATTATTTTCTGTCTTCTAGGTGGAGCTTGAGTGGCTCTAGTCAAGCATATCTTAGTTATGATTGGTGTAAAGTTTTCCCGTCTCCGTTTAAAGTAATAGGCTCCGAGAAATTCAGAGCGCATGCTCAGTGAGGGGTGGTCGCAACTTGGAGGCGGGTAGCTTTTGGGATGGAGGTGTGTTTTGGTATTATAATGATATTATAATGAGCAAAAAGAACACTAGGGTACAGCATTTGTCAAAACATGACAGGTCTTTGGCTTAGGGTGGCAAAAAGTGCAGCTTTGTGCACAAGAACAATCGAGGTCCCACCTGATCACAGAGCCTAGCCGTGGTGTCTCCACTCCACTCCACGCTCCGTGGTGTTCCTTAGAGCTAGCACACCAAGTTTCCCCAGCGCGATAGCATCTAAGGTTGGGAGCCGAGGGAACGCTCAGATAATGCAGTTATGCCCTACCCTGAAAGCCTCTTCAAAGCTGTACCTTTTCCTTAAAAACGTGAATGTTAGTTTTATTTTCCTAGTTACTTCAGGCATTTACACCACAACAGGGTTCACACTGTATTTTGATATTTGAGTTTTCCAGGAAAGTCATTAATAGTCTCACAGTCTTGTATATGATGGAGGTAGCAAATATTGGTGAAAACAAATGTCTGATGTTAGTCTCAAGTTTTTATTTTATTTTATTTTATTTTATTTTATTTTATTTTATTTTATTTTATTTTATTTTATTTTATTTTATTTTATTTATTTTTTAATTGTACTGACTCAGAGGTAATCCAAAGCTCAAATCTCTACTAGTGACAGATAAACAGAAAGTGAAATTAAGAATAAAAAATAAATTTTAAATGTGATATAAATTTCTTCAGATCCTATAGTTTACAATACAGCTTCTTTGGCTGCTCAGTATTTTAGATGCACAAGCCCTTTTTTAATGCTGGAGCTTTGAAATTTAGATTTCAAATCAAATTCTTCAAATCAAAAAATTTCCTCCTAAGGATCAAGTTTTTTTTCTCTTAATGAATTATAAAGCGCTGTACTTTTTACAAAGTGCAGGTTCTTTACAGAAGACAGCAATGAAAGCTATAGACCTTTTCTTGCAAAAAAATAACATAAAATAAAAATTACATCAATAATAAAAGCAGATGTGGCCATGAGTTATATCATTTGATGTATACTCAGCAGAGACAGGAAATGATTAATTCTCTTGTATTAAGCATTGATTTACCTAATTTTGAACACTGCAGAAAGTTTTGACTGGCCATCTTCAAGAATGAGTAACCTTTACTGAAATAAGAAAATTATTATAGGGTAATCAAGAGAAGGAAGAGTATACATAATAAAAGAGAAGTAGGAGGGCATGCTTTAATTAGTTCAGTATGATGCAGAAAGACTTGGTTATTGAGTAAAAGCTCAATAGGGCATGGTAAGAGTGTGATACAGACCCCAGGAAGGAAGAGCAAAGTCACGTTGGCATAAAAATAAGTGAATAGAAACTGTTCATAAATTAGTTCTGTTCAGACATTAGAAGGAATCCCCTAGAAAATAAAGCAGCATCTTCTGATTTGAGAAGAATAACAATTCAAATTTATTTCCAGAATGGAGCCCATAAAACTTGTATAATAAATCATAGTGTAACACAATATACACATAGATCTGGAGGGAGACCTCTCCAGTCTTGTATCTGTTTTGGATAGTTATTCTGCCTTGTAGTGTTTGTTAAAGAACAATTCAGAAAAAAAGAAAAAAAGAAAAAAAAAGAAAAAAAGAAAAAAAAAAGAAAAATAAAAGAGTGAGAGAGAGACAGAGGGGGAATACTTGCCTATAAAGACTCATATGGAAATATTTATATGGAAATATAATATATAGCTATTATTATTTTACTAAAATAATATCTGTTTAGAATAGTGAAATAGTTAATTTCTCTGTAGAAGATAGCCCAAATTGAGAAAAGTGTGGAAGTACAGGCATTATTTGAAACTTACGAATAAGTTTTACATATTACAGTGTTGCTTCTTGTTAGTAAAGAGGTGTGCATTAGCAATTTATACTGTGTGACTAGGGTCACACATATGTGACTAGGGTAGTACAGAAATAAAATGAGTGAATAGGAGCTTATTGGAACAAAGGGCAAAGCGAAAACTGTTTCTGTCTTTTTTCTGTACATTTCCATTTTTTAAATATATCTGGGGTTCTGATTACAATTTGATTTTTGTGTGCTTCTAGTGATCTGGATTTTTCCCCTTTTAATCGTACCTTCTTGGAAAGACTGTTTTCTTGAATGAATATAGTGAATTCTGCTACTTTTAACTATGGATAAATAAATACATGTACCTTTGTGTGTGTGTGTGTGTGTGTGTGTGTGTGTTCAGACAAAAAAAAATATCTGGAAGCATTTTGGGGAGAGTTATTTGGTTTTACATGTAATGATGTGGTGGAAAGAATGCAGATGTAAACAGCACAGAACTGTACAGGTTCTCAGGCTTGGAAGAGTTTCCATCTCCTCAGGCACTCTTGAAATGAGTCACTAGTTGAAAAACGTTCATAGAATCAAAGGCTTTCAAAGATCATGAAGTCCAATCACCAACCAACCCGACCTAACAAGCCCCATTACTAGACCATGTCCTTTAGTGCCAAGTCCACATATCTCCTAAATACCTCCAGGGATGAGAAGTCTACCCCCTACCTGGGCAGTCTGTTCCAATTCTTGACCCATGAAGAAATTTCTCCATGAAGAAATTCTTCCTAATATCCAATCTAAATATCCCATAGTGTAACTTGAGACCATTTCCTTGCATCCTATCATTTGTCACCTGAGAACAGAGACCAACATCCACCTCATTGCAACTTTTCAGGAAACTGAAGAGAGATGAGGTTTCCCCTCAGCCTCCTTTTCTCCAGACTAAACAGCTCCAATTTACTCAGTTGCTCCTCCTAAACCTTGTTTTCTAGTCCATTCACTAGCTTTGTTCATTCTTCTCTACATAGGCTTGAGCAATTCAATATTTATTGAATCACTTTTTAATTTTCTTGTTACAGAAAACTTGCCTCTATTTTTAAGCAGTTTTCTTCAACAAATCATTATATCTAAATATTGGCAGTATGGTCTTAGTTCATAACAAGAAATAACCCTGTTTTCAGCCACTGTAAGAGAAGAATCAAATGTTTCATGTAAAACGATTTGAATGTATTCTGTATCAAAATTTTCATGACTCTGATATCATTTCGTTATCAACAGCAAATCAGAAGAAGCTAAGAAAATAGCAAAGCTGAGCACTAGCTCATCTGAAGTGTTATGATTCTACATTGAAATGATTTCCATGAAGGAAACGGTTCCTAAATCCTTTCTAAAAAGACAACTTGGGGTCCTTAGTCATTTTACATCTTGTAAAATATATCTTTTGAACCCAAACATAGACAAACTCCAATGCACAGAAATCTTGGTATGAACTTTTGTCTACTTGGAAAAAGCTAATTGGAGTCAAGAGTTATTCTTTGTAAGTACTGCAATTAGTAAATTGTGGTGGATTGACCTTGGCCAGCTTCCTGACACCCATCCAGCTGCCCTCTCACTCCCTCTCCTCAATTGGACAAGGGACAGAATAAGATGAAAAACTTCCAAAAGAAATGCAGGCAGATTACTTACTAACTGCTGTCACAGTCAAAACAGACTCGTCTTGGGAAAAAATAATCTAATGTATTGTCAAAAATAGAATTGGATTATGAGAAACAAACAAAAAATAACAATGTCTCTCCCCCATACTTTTTCCCAGGCTGAACTTCACACCTTCATCCCCAGCTCCTGTAACTCCTACCCCTCAAGGGGCACACGGAGAATAGGAAATGGGGAGCTGTGATCAGTCCACAACAATTCATCTCTGATGAGCTTTCCTCCTCACATTTTTCCACAGCTCCAGTATGGGACTTCTGCATGGGCTACAGTCCTTCAGGACAAGACTGCTTCAGCACAAGTGCTTCATGGGCCACAGTTCCGGCAAGAAAACCTGCTCTTGCATGGATTTCTCTCCACAGTTCCTGTCATGAACCTGCTTCAGCATGGGTTCTCCCCATGCTTCAGTTTCCTTCAGGGTATATCTATCTGCTGTGACATGGTATCCCCCATGGGCTGCAGAGTAGGTATCAGCTCTATTGTAGCCTGTGTTCCATAGTGGTCCTCTCCACAAGCTGCAGGTATGGACCTGCTCCACCATGGTCTCTCCATGGGCAGAAAGGGAATTCCTTCTGTGGCACTTGGAGTTTCCTGCTTTGTTTTCTCACTTTGGGGTCTGCGGGCTTGTTATTCTCACATTTGTTCTCATTCCTCTCCCTCAACAGCTGCACAATGCTTTTTGCCCTTTCTTAAAATGTCTTCCCTTACGGTGACTGTGGGGTCCAGCCATGCCCTGAGGTGGGGCTGTTGGAGCCAGTTGGAACCAGCTGTGTCTGGCTTAGGGCAGCCCTGGTCTTGCTTCACAAAAGCCACTTCTTCAGCCCTGTTACCAGCACTTCAATAGCTGCACCCAGTACATGAATAGGCTTCTTACTGATGAATTTATATCACAGTATAGATAATGGTAAAGTACTCTGTGGTGCAGGTGCTACTCCTTAGAGCATGGATGAAGGGGTCTGTTATATAAGAACCCATTACTGGTGCTCAGAAAATCATAGAATCATTAAGACTGGAAAAGACCTTCAAAATCATCTGGTTCAACCATTCCCCACCATCAGTATTACACTTCAAATATCTGAGTTTGTTTTGAACAATGCAGAATTTTTGCTGAGAAAGTAACACTGGGATGTAAAATGAAGACAGCATTAGATATAAATTCTGTCAGACTGAATATGATTAATACCTGTCTGGGTACACATGTCTTTGGATGAGATTTATCATCAAGTAAGATACCAATGATGGCTTTGTGGATGATTTTGCTAATGCATCTGTACATTTGAAAAGAATTCAATGTTCATGTTAAAAGTAAATTTGATCACCAAGGGAGATTTGTTTTGAGCAAAGGGAAATGGAAACAAATTGAAACATATTTTATATGAGACAAGTTCAATATGAATTAGTTTTGATTTTTAAAAGTTAATCAATTCTAGTTTGAGCGGGCAGGAGATCTGGGCAATCTTTATGCTGTAAGTGGAATTTGTTTATCACATTTCTGTAGACCCTGCAGTACTACACAGAAAAAGTAATGATCAAAAGACTGTTGCCATTAGGAAGCTTCTCCTAAAGATGTCATGTAGCTTGTAGGTTCAGTACTGCCACCTTTAGTTTCATGAGACTAGTTTTTCAACAGAGTAAAGTAGTATTGAAAACTTCTATCAGTATCTCTCCTCAGTAGCCAGCAATATTACCGAGCCACAGCAAACACTTATTTACATGTTAACAAGCTCTTCTTCCAAAGCTAAGTAGCTAGTGTCAAATATGTAATTTAGGTTTTCTGATTCCTCACTTTACTCACAGCCATTGAATCTAAATATTCCCTTTACATAAAGAGGAAGAAAAAAAAAAAAAGCTGCTGTTTCTCAAGTCAGATTCTTTTGTTCAAACAATGTAAAGCAAACCGTATTCCTAGGAAATCAGTTTGTAGTTACAGGTCATCAATTCTATAGCATTACTGTATTCAGAATAGCAAAAATTATTCCACAGCATTCTAATAATTCATGGTATATGAAAGTAAAAAGGCTTATTATCTCCCCCTGGAGAATAGTCTGTTCTCAGTAAATGGTTGAAAACTAATGCTGGGAAAAATCTGATTAACAATTCAAATACTTCTACTAGTTTGTTGAGAGAGTAACACACTTCATGTTTTGTATTTCTGCTGTTTGTTGGCTACTGTCTAAAGGATTTTAATGCAGGCAATACAGCAAAAAAAGAGGAATGTTTCATAAACACAATATTTGGAGCAGGATATTTAACCTTTCAATAACTATTTCTGCTAAGACTAATTTTTGTACAGCTCAAATGTTTCACCTTGTCTTAAAAACATTAGTTTAAGCAATTCAATATTTTAAAATGAAAGATGATGTTTATATGATATGATTAATGTATTGTGTAACCTACCCAGATGGTCTTCGTAGACATAGCTGCACTGAAGTCAAAGTAGTACACTAGTTTAAAATATGCCAGCCACTGGAGTGGAGGTATATAATAGAAAGAAATATTGATTCACATGCATTTTGTCTACAGATTAGTACTTTTCTGAAAGGTGGAGATCAACCCATCTAGACCATTTGATTCTTCTACACATCTGGATTGCATCCGGATTTCATTCTCTAAATCACTGTTTTAGCACCCCCACTTCTGCAGTGTACAATGACAATGTAAAAGTTAAAAAAATCTATGAGGAAATGGTTAGCAACTGCTACTCCACTCAGATGTGTGCAAGATTATTGGGCCAGATATGATCCACCTGCGGGTATTGAGCGAGCTGGTGGAATTGCTTGCCAAGATGCTTTCCACCATTTATCAGCGGTCCTGGCTATCAGGGAAGGTCCTAGTTGACTGGTGGCTAGCAAATGTAGTGCCCATCTACAAGCAGGGCTGGAAGGAGGATCTGGAAAACTACAGGCCTGTCTGTCTGACCTTGTTGCTGGTGAAGCTCATGTAGCAGATTATCCTGAGTGCCACCACACAGCACTTAAAGGACAACCAAGAGGTCAGGCCCATACAGCATGGGTTTATCAAAGGCAGGTCTTGCTTGATGAACCTGATCTCCTTCTACAACAAGGTGACATGCTCAGTGGATGAGGGAAAGGCTGTGGATATGGTCTACCACATCCTTCAGTACTTCATACTACCACATACTTCAGTAAGGCTTTTGATACTCTTTCCCCCGGCGTTCTCTTGGAGAAACTGGCTGCTCAAGGCTTGGATGGGTATAGGCTGCATTGGATTAAAAACTGTCTGGGTGGCCAGGCCCAAAGAGTTGTGGTGAATGGAGTTAAATCCAGCTGGAGTCTGGTCACTAGTGGAGTCTGCCAGGGCTCAGTACTGCGGCAAGCTCTCTTCAATATCTTTATCAATGATCTGGATGATGGACAAGGGGATTGAGAGCACCCTCAGTGTAGGGTAGGAAGGCTCTGCAGAGTGATCTGGAGAGAATGGACTGATGGGCTGAGGCCAACTGTATGAAGTTCAACAAGGCTAACAGCTGCATCCTGCACTTGGGACACAACAACCCCATGCAACGCTACAGGCTGGGGGAAGAGTGGCTGGAAAACTGCCAGGTGGAAAGGGATTGGTCAATAGCCAGCCAAATGTGAGCCAGCAGTGTGCTGAAGTGGCCAAGAAGGCCAGCAACATCCTAGCTTCTCTAAGAAATTGTGTGACTAGCAGGACTAGGGGAGTGATGGTCTCTCTGTACTTTGCTCTGGTGAGGCTGCAGCTTGAATACTGTTTTGGGCCCCTCACTACAAGAAGGACATCAAGATGCTGAAGTGTGTCCAAAGAAGGGCAATGAAGCTAGAGAAGGGTCTAGAGAAGAAGTCCTATGAGGAGCAGCTGAGGGAGCTGGGGTTTGCCTGGAGAAAAGAAGTCTCAGGAGAGATCTTGTACTTTACAATTATCTTAAGGAGATTGTAGTGAGGTGGGGATCGGGCTCTTCTCCCAAGCACCAAGTGATAAGATGAGGAGAAGTGGCCTCAACTTGCACCAGAGGAGGTTTAGGTTTGATGTCAGGAGAAATTTCTTTACTGAAAGAGTTGTATGGCATTGGAATAGGCAGTCCAGGAAAGTAGCTGAGTCACAATCCCTGGAGGTCTTCAAGAAACATGTATATGTAGAACTTAGTAGCATTGTTAGTGGTGGATTTTTCAGCACTAGGTTAAAAGTTGGACTAGATGATCTTAGAGGTCTTTTCCAGCCTGAATGATTTTATAATTCTATGAAAATGGGTTTTGAAGTAAGTCCTTAGTGAAATGTAACATGAAGAAGTATTAATGGAAATTAAAAAGAAATGGAAATTCAGTTTAGCACCATACAACCACCATCATATAAACACTCTTTGGCCTGTGTTATTATCTTTATTTTGAGTGTATGACCACAGCTAAATCACCGTTAATTAGAGATTTGAGATAATGTTATGATATAGACATACTCCCAAGATTTGGCTGCCTCTTTTACACAGAGCTGTCTTAAGCTGTCAGGGTCCTGAGGTCTCAAACAGGTATTAATTACTCTGACCAGCCTTATTCAGTGCCTTTGCCCAGGTTTTGGCAATAACTCCTATGTTCCCAGACTGGTCTCTGGATGCAGTTTTGCTACTCCTTGTCCTAAGTAAAAGAAGCATACCTACTGCAGGCTGCACTTATAATCTGGTTGTGTCATGGTCAAAAAAATTGAGCTCAGGATTGATAAAAGGCAGTGCAGACATACTATTTTATAATAAAAGATCACTTTCATTTTGCTATGCTTATTTCTTCCTCTTCCTTTTCCTCTCCATGCCTATGCTTTTTATCCATAATTGTCTTCTCATCAAAATACACCTGTAACTAGTGTTTTGCCCATGTACAGCAATTGCACCTGTACAGGATTTTTGACCTCATGGGCTTGAGGGACTTCATTTGGAACTTTTATTCATTTTTCTCTTGTTATCTATAAAAGCACATATTAACAAGAATAAACTGAAATAAATTGTTTGCTTCTGCAATTAGTCTGAAAATTAAATTCATCAGATATATACATGGTCTAAAACATGCAAAATCCAATAGAAGGCTTCCCTGACTTGGTGGACTTTCATTAAGCTCTTTGTGAAACTTGATGTATAAAATTATACTTCAAGTACTTCCTTACACTGGCACAAAAGTGTTAAGATATCTTTAAGTAGACTCTATATATGTGCCCATTTAACAACCTTTGGTAAGATTGTAATTTAATTGCATGTTGGTTTGTAGAAAGTAGGGAAAAATACAGTTTTGTTTTGAAATACATAGTGATTAAATATTTGCAATTCATATTGCTAAAAATATATCAACATTTCAAAGTTTTACTCATGATATTTATGATTTATTATATTGAACTGACAAAATAATAGCATTTATTTTATTTTATTTTATTTATTTTTATAAGTTTACTTATGGAAAAGGAGACAAAATGAAAGTACATGCATTCTAAGAAACCTTGAAGTGGTAAATATTAGAGATGAAATTCAGGATCTAAAAAAAGACCTTTGCATCATTAACAAAGTGCTTTGGCACTATCTCAATTCCCATGAATAGCTCTAGCAGACTAGTATCAACAACAGAATAAAGAGTAAATAAAAACTAAAGTATGCATGAAGTACCTTCTAAATATTTTTACTTGGAGAGACAGTGTGGAAATGGCAGAGGTGGTCTGATACTGATTTCTATTGTTATGAATTTTAAATATGCTGATATAATGTTCTTAAAATTTAGATTTCTTGAAGTATCTATCAATGAGGTTTTATGCTAAAACAAAACAAGATGATTATATTCAGCAGTGTGCCCTGGTAGCCACGAGGGACAACCATATCCTGGAGTGCATCAAGCACAACATTGCTAGTTGGTTGAAGGAAATTATTACCCACTCTACTCTGTTGGTGTGGCGTCACCTTGAGCACTGTGGCAGTGTTGGGCACCACAGTACAAAAGGGACATGAAACTGTTGGAGAGTGTCTAGAGAAGGGCTACAAAGATGGTGAAAGGCCTAGAGGGGAAGATGTATGAGGAGTGACTGAGGTCTCTTGGTCTATTCAGTCTGGAAAAGGGGTGGCTGAGGGGAGACCTCATCAAGGTCTACAGCTTCCTCATGAAGGAGAGCAGAGGGGCAGATGCTGATCTATTTATTAATAAAATTAAATTTGACAGAATAGTAATACTGTGCAACAGTATATTTTGCATATGCAAACTCAGTTCCCTCTGGGGTTATTTAAAAGGCTAGGGTACTGTGAAACCAATCCTGCTTCAGGAATGACTGAGACTGGTGTAGTTCTGTGGAAATATCTTCATTCTATCTAAAAATATTTTCTTGTTCTGGTTGTAAAATATGTTCATCTGATTCGTGTCAGTATGGAACAATGCTAGGGCCGCATGGTATGATGAATGGGACCTTCTGTCTTACATACCCTTGTATAACCACAAGTCTAAGAAAAACAGAGTGGTTAATGTAGATAGTTCTTCTATCTTGCAAAGGAATGTTTTAGCAATTCGTGTCAATAGAGAACTTGAAGGGAAATGTATTTGTAGGCTTTTCCTTGAATTCTCTGATACATGGGGGGTTTCAGAATAACTGCTAACTATTATGACTATTGCATGGGACACTATGCAAGTCTCTGATATCTGGCCAGGAGATTAAGGAGACGGGGAGAGCTGAAGAACAACTAAAAGACAAAGCTTGTAGAGGATGCTGCACAAGTCTCTGACATACAGCCAAGTCGGACAAAGGAGAAGGACAAGAGGGAGGAAGACTATAAGCCTTCAGCATGAGAGACCCCCAGAGGGACCACCAGAGACTGATACGCATGCTCCAGTAGGAGGGTTTAGATTCAGGAAACTAATTATAATAACCCTGTTTTTTGTTTTTTTTTTTTTTTAGAAGTAGTAATGAATATGTATTGGCATAGGAGCATAAAAATCAGCTGCTTGATGTAACTGGTGTGCATCTTGGTGGAGCAGAGACTCCTGGCGCACCCAGCGCTGTTTGCTTACCTCTATTCCTTTAATAAATTGTAAACTTTGATTATAGTCCTATTTTGAAAACTGATCCACTTATTACATGGTGGTTTTTAGACATACTTTAGAAATAGAGAAAGTTCAGTCTTTTATATCTGCTGTCACATTCAATACTGTTATAAAATGACAGTTCCATGGTCATATCACAAAGCTTGCCATATCTTTAATTGACAATAAGAGAAGAATTTTATTGATGATCTCATGAAATACCAATTTGCATTTATCCTATTATATTCAAGGATTTAAACTTGACCAAAGTCACCTAAATGAAAAAAAAAATATAAAAAAAAATGACACTAGTTTTGTCACTAGAGTAATTCTAAACATTAAAATCCATTAAAAACAAAACAAACAAACAAAAGGAACCCACAAATACTGGAGGAAATAGAAAGAGATTTTGTTAATTTAAGTCTCTTTAAGTAAATTCATATATTAATTAAGTTAATTTAAGTCAATTCACATATTTATTATTTCTGCATGGCTCAGCAGAGATACAAACAATACTTTTTTAAAGCAGTGCTGCTTATGGCAGATGAAAAAATGGCTTAATCCAAGAAAATACAACAAAACTTTTCATGCACTATTTCTTTTCACAGTATCCTCAAAACTTTACCCATCACTGTCACTACGGTACTCCTTTGCCTTCAAATTTTCCTTAGGCAATAATAAGCAGAAAACAGATTTTAAATAACTTCAAAGGTATTTTTGTTTAGAAACAAAACAAATTTTGTTTTTGTTTGTATATTTATATACACTAATGCATTTTGCTGAGGTAACATTCTCTGGTAAATGTCTTCATAGAGACACATCAATTTAATTTGCAGTCATTCAGTTTAAATTATATCACGGATTCTTGGCATGCTGTTCACATTTTCTTCCAGAGAATTCCCTTCTATATTTTACGTAATGAATCGATAAAATTATAGGTATATTGCTTTATTTATGTGTTTAATGTATTTATGTTAAGATAGCAATTCGAAGGACAAGAATTCCTGAATATGCATATCATTATTATTTGCTTAACAGACTGTTACTGCCTGTCTAATGTGTGTGTGAGACAGAGTAAGAGACAAAGGGGAGAAAAATGAAGAAACTCTAATTTCATACACATGAAAAACCTAGCACACAACACTTGGATCACTAGCTAAGAAATTGAGACAAATCTTTCACAATTGTTAAACTGAACGAATATGCCTAAGAAAGGTGAGACACCATAAGCCAGAAAAAGAGACCATCATCACTTAATGTTGGTGAGGGAGAGTGCATGAAACTTTCATATCAGTCTTTCACTGAGAGACTATGATGAACTACTTGCTAAGATGTCAAGTCCTTTGTCATAGCCTGGCACAGGGAGACAACAGTAACCTGCCTCCAGAACACTGGACAGCTCCAGCAGATTCACTCCCACAATTTCAGTGAAAGATTTAAATTTTTATAGAACAAGTTGAAGAAATATGTGAGTTCTGTGCAATATAGGGTGAAAGTGTGGAAATATTTTTCCACAAGAAAACAAAGGGGATGTCCGCAGCTGAGATGTACATGTAAATAGAGCAGCAGAAAAGATTTTCATAACTTTTCAGAGACATCAGTGTTCCCCATTTTTTCCTAGAGGTGATGTAGGTCAGGGAAGCCAAGCTAGGGTGTGCACTGAAATTCTCTATAGAGCATGAAATCTCAATAGTACTTATATACCTGTATTTAGTCTCATCCAGTTTGAGATCTTTAAATTATAGCTGAATCCATCAGGTATCACTGGAAGGAATGAAATCTGTGATGGCTTGCAGATGTCATTCAATATTAATAAAACTGGATGGAAGTGAAAAGTAGAGGCATTTCTCATTTTCTCTTTTATTATTATGAAATCAGAAATGGGTTAAAGCATGTATATCAAGCTAGTCTTCTATTTATGATATTAATTTCTAAATTATCTCAACTATATATATTATAATGTATATATTTATATATATTCTTACATTTATATATGTATTACTTCTAAAATGTGCATTCTGGATGAAGCAATCCTATGTGCCAGCATGAAAAAAAAAAAGATAGGCTAACATGATTTATTGTTTGGACGAGTTTGAGGCAGTATTTTGTCATGCATTATGTATCATGGACAGATTTGTCACAGAATACTTGTAATCATCTATTTGTCCAGTTAATACAGTATTGATAACCATTATATGTAAAATGCACAATGAAAATTGTGACAGTTATTTTGTTGTCTTAACACAAAAAACAGATGACATCAAAATAGAAAGCCATACTTTTTCACATAGTAAAACTAATGTTGTTTAATTGTAAATATGGAACTTACTGGCACAGAGTATTGCAGATGCCAGAAATATGAATTATTTATTGAAGTAGTGAGGGCAATTCTAGAAGAAAAGTTCATTAAAGACTGTTAAACACAGAGATGTTGGTATATCTAGTTGTACAGGAAGTGCCCATGCTGAAATTGCTAGCAGCTCAGAAGAATAAATAGAATATTGTTGTGTCTTCCCTGTATTCTGATACACTTCTAACTCATGACTCTGTCTGAGGCAGTGTACAAGACTGGCCAGACCTTCAGCCTGACTTAGTGTAGTTATTTTTGTGTTTCAATTCACCTTGAAAATACTGTATATGAATTTTCTACAAGTCATAGTGTCAGTGTAGGTTAAACCTATAAGCACCATGAAAAGAATATAAGATCTAGCAGTGCATTTGACCTGATGTTCTCAGTGTAATGTAAATCACTGTGTAAGTAATGTAAGTAGCTCTGTTGAAATAAACGATATTACAATGAAATGCATGTGTTTATGGAAGGCATGGGTTTATGGAAGGCAGATCCTGCGTGACGAACCTGATCTCCTTCTATGACAAAGTGATGCGCTGAGTGGATGAGGGAAAGGCTGTGAATGTGGTCTCCCTTGACTTCAGCAAGGCATTTGACATAGTCTCCCACAGCATTCTCCTCAAGAAACTGGCTGCTCTTGGCTTGGACTGGCGCACGTTTCGTTGGGTTAGAAACTGGCTGGATAGCCGGGTCCAAAGAGTCGTGGTAAATGGAGTCAAGTCCAGTTGGAGGCCAGTCAATAGCGGCGTTCCCCAGGGCTCGGTGCTGGGGCCGGTCCTCTTTAATATATTCATCAATGATCTGGACGAGGGCATTGATTGCACCCTCAGTAAGTTCGCAGATGACACCAAGCTATGCACATGTGTCGATCTGCTTGAGGGTAGGAAAGCTCTGCAGGAGGATCTGGATAGGCTGGACCCGTGGGCTGAGGTCAACTGCATGAAGTTCAACAAGGCCAAGTGCCTGGTCCTGCACCTGGGGCGCAATAACCCCAAGCAGAGCTACAGGCTGGGAGATGAGTGGTTGGAGAGCTGCCAGGCAGAGAAGGACCTAGGAGTGATGGTTGATAGTTGGCTGAATATGAGCCAGCAGTGTGCTCAGGTGGCCAAGAAGGCCAACGGCATCCTGGCTTGAATCGGAAACAGTGTGACCAGCAGGGCTAGGGAGGTGATCATCCCCCTGTACTCGGCTCTGGTGAGGCCGCACCTCGAGAACTGTGTTCAGTTTTGGGCCCCTCGCTACAAGAAGGACATCGAGGTGCTTGAGTGGGTCCAGAGAAGGGCAACAAAGCTGGTGAGGGGCCTGGAGAACAAGTCCTACGAGGAGTGGCTGAGGGAGCTGGGCTTGTTCAGCCTGGAGAAAAGGAGGCTCAGGGGCGACCTTATTGCTCTTTACAGATACCTTAAAGGAGGCTGTAGCAAGGTGGGGGTTGGTCTATTCTCCCACGTGACTGGTGACAGGATGAGGGGGAATGGGCTTAAGTTGCGCCAGGGGAGTTTTAGGTTAGATGTTAAGAAGAACTTCTTTACTGAAAGGGTTGTTAGACACTGGAACAGGCTGCCCAGGGAAGTGGTGGAGTCACCGTCCCTGGAATTCTTTAAAAGACTTTTAGATGTAGAGCTTAGGGATATGGTTTAGTGGGGACTGTTAGTGTTAGGTCAGAGGTTGGACTCAATGATCTTGAGGTCTCTTCCAACCTAGAAATTCTGTGATTCTGTGATTCTGTGATTCTGTGAAATAGAAAAAATAGAGGACACAATGACACAGATTTTTTATGCTTGGTTTTGGATGATTGATTTAGTGTTAGCTTTTTTGTTGTTGTTGATGTTGGTCTTTTATTTTATTTATTTATTTTTTGAATGTGTTTGATAGAATAGAAGTGAAACTTCCTACAGATTTTTTTTCCATCTTTACCTCATTTCTGATTTGTATGTAAAAGCTGTTATTTTATGATATCTAAAACTTACTTTGAGAGTAAGATACCTAATTATTACTTCCCCATTTTCCACTGAAATGTACATTGGATTTGCTCTGCTCAGTTTCTAAGTGGTGTCTTGTAAGACAATATTTCTTTTTCAAACAACCAATGTGAAGTATCACATTTGCACTCTGAAACTCTGGTACACTTGCTAGTCTAAGATACTGTCCAAATTGAAATTTATTTCTAGAATATTGGATGAATGCGCTGATCTTGCAAAGTAGGATGTCATATATTTCATTAGAATGCTTTTTTCTTTAAGGAAATAACAAACAGGAAATCTAATTGGAAAGTCCCTTTTACTTCAAGCTTGATTTAACAAACTGATCTCTGACTTGCAGGCCTCAGTTCTCTCTAGTTATAATTCTCTGTTTGAAGAACTAGATTTTATGTTTATGCTATGTTATATATGTAAAAAAAAAAAAAAAAAGAACTATATGTTACACAGTTTTATATATCGATATAAAAATGTTTCTAACTTTCCTTACGTTCTGCTCTTCACCTTCAAAGCTCAAATACATTTATATTCTAAAGCGTGACTCACTGTAGATCTTAACCAGAAACATTATGGCAGCTTACTTGGAGTGACTAGCTTGTAGGAGCTTCCTTACTTCATTTTTTGGCCTTTATCTCACTGCTATAGGGAGCAGATAAGTGTACAGTGCTTGCCAGCATCTTCATCACTACATGTAAGATTTTATAGCTGAATAACAACATGAATGATACTCTCACTTTTTTCCTCTTATTCTCTTGTGTAGAGGTCACACTACAGCTTAGTTCCATGTGACTTACTAGCTAGCTAAATAAACATAGAAGAGATATAATTTGGCATCTTCAAACTGTTATTGAGCTTTAACCTAACAGAATAATTTTCATTGTGAAGGGCAAGATTAGTTCACTCTTTGGCAACAATGTTGTGCCATCCCTGCGCGACATGGCAGGCGATGCCCTCCCCTTCCAGCCCCACCTTCCCAGGTGCCCTTACAAAACAGGTTTGAGGCCCTGGAGATTGAGAGACCAGCAACTGAGGAAGAGATAGAAAGTGTTCCCAGGAGGATGCCTAGGGCGAGGAGGTCGACTCCACGCATCAGGACTGCCTCCACCAAGAAAGAAAGAAGGGTGATTGTCGTGGGAGACTATCCTTAGGGGGACAGAGGGCCCTATTTGTCGGCCTGACCCTACCCGTAGGGAAGTCTGCTGCCTCCCTGGGGCCAGGGTCAGGGATGTTGCCAGGAAGCTCCCCAACCTGGTATGCCCCTCTGATTATTATCTTCTCCTGATAGTCCAGGCGGGCAGTGATGACATTGATGACAGAAGCCTGAAGGCTATCAAAAGAGACTTTAGGGGGCTGGGACGGTTAGTGGACGGAGCAGGAGTGCAGGTAGTATTTTCATCCATCCCTACGTTGACAGGGAGGGGTACGGAGAGGACAAGGAAAGCTCACCTGTTAAACACGTGGCTCCGGGGCTGGTGCCTACGCAGAAATCTTGGGTTTTTCGACCATGGGGCAGTTTACTCAGCACCTGGTCTGATGGCCGTAGACGGGTCCCTATCCTTTAGGGGAAAAAGGATCCTGGGCCAGGAGCTGGCAGGGCTCATTGATAGGGCTTTAAACTAGGTAAGAAGGGGGATGGGGCTGAAGCAAGGACTGTTGGGGCTGTGCCAGGGGGAGCAATGGCAAGGCCGGAGGATAAGGTAAAGGCCCAGCTGAAGTGCATCTACACCAATGAACGCAGCATGGGTAACAAACAGGAGGAGCTGGAAGCCATCATGCAGCAGGCAGGCTACGACTTGGTTGCCATCACGGAAACGTGGTGGGACCAGTCTCATGACTGGAGTGCTGCAATGCCTGGCTATAGGCTCTTCAGAAGGGACAGGCAGCACAGAAGGGGTGGCGGTGTGGCTCTCTATATTAGAGAGTCTTTCGATGTTGTAGAACTCGAGGCTAGGAATGACAAGATCGAGTCCCTTTGGGTTAGGATCGGCAGGGACAACAAGGCTAGTGTCCTGGTTGGGGTCTGCTATAGACCGCCGAACCAGGATGAGGAGACGGATGAGGAGTTCTACAGGCAGCTGACAGAAGTTGCGAAATCGTCGGCGCTTGTTCTCGTGGGGGACTTCAACTTCCCTGACATATCCTGGAAGCACAACACAGCCCAGAGGAAGCAGTCTAGGAGGTTTCTGGAGAGCGTGGAAGATAGCTTCCTGACGCAGCTGATTAGTGAACCTACCAGGGGTGGTGCCCTGCTAGACCTTCTCTTCACAAAGAGAGAAGGACTGGTGGAGGATGTGTTTGTCGGGAACAGTCTTGGGCAGAGTGACCACGAAATGGTGGAGTTCACTATTCTTGGCGGGGCCAGGAAGGGAACCAGTAAAACCACTGTATTGGACTTTCGGAGGGCTGACTTTGGGCTGCTCAGGACACTAGTTGGTGGAGTCCCATGGGAGGCGGTTCTGAAGGGCAGAGGGGTCCAGAAAGGCTGGGCGCTCTTTAAGAGGCAAATCCTAATGGCGCAGGAGCGGTCTATTCCCATGCGCCCAAAGATGAGCCAGCGGGGAAGAAGACCAGCCTGGCTCAACAGAGAATTGTGGCTTGAGCTTAGGAGAAAAAAGAGGGTTTATAATCTTTGGAAAATTGGGCAGGCCACTAAGGAGGACTATAAGGATGTAGCGAGGCTGTGCAGGGACAAGATTAGGAAGGCCAAAGCTCATCTGGAGCTCAATCTGGCTACTGCTGTTAAAGATAACAAAAAACGCTTTTATAAATACATCAGCACCAAAAGGAGGACTAGGGAGAATCTCCATCCTCTACTGGATGCAGGGGGAAACTTAGTTACAAGAGATGAGGAAAAGGCGGAGGTGCTTAATGCCTTCTTTGCCTCAGTCTTTAGCGGCAAAACCGGTTGCTCTCTGGATACCCAGTACCCAGAACTGGTGGAAGGGGACGGGGAGCAGGATGTGGCCCTCACCATCCACGAAGAACTGGTTGGTGACCTGCTACGGCACTTGGATGTCCACAAATCGATGGGGCCGGATGGGATCCACCCAAGGGTACTGAGAGAACTGGCAGAGGAGCTGGCCAAGCCCCTATCCATCATTTATCAGCAGTCCTGGCTATCGGGGGAGGTCCCAGCTGACTGGCGACTAGCAAATGTGACGCCCATCTACAAGAAGGGCCGGAGGGCAGACCCAGGGAACTACAGGCCGGTCAGTTTGACCTCAGTACCAGGGAAGCTCATGGAGCAGATCCTCTTGGGAGTCATCATGCGGCACTTGAAGGGCAAGCAGGCGATCAGGCCCAGCCAGCATGGGTTTATGGAAGGCAGATCCTGCTTGATGAACCTGATCTCCTTCTACGACAAAGTGACGCGCTGGGTGGATGAGGGAAAGGCTGTGGATGTGGTCTACCTTGACTTCAGCAAGGCTTTTGACACCGTCTCCCACAGCATTCTCCTCAAGAAACTGGCTGCTCTTGGCTTGGACTGGCGCACGCTTCGTTGGGTTAGAAACTGGCTGGATAGCCGGGCCCAAAGAGTTGTGGTAAATGGAGCCAAGTCCAGTTGGAGGCCAGTCACTAGTGGCATCCCCCAGGGCTCGGTGCTGTGGCCGGTCCTCTTTAACATCTTCATCAATGATCTGGATGATGGCATTAAGTGCACCCTCAGTAAGTTTGCAGATGACACCAAGTTAGGTGCGTGTGTCGATCTGCTCGAGGGTAGGAAGGCTCTGCAGGAGGATCTGGATAGGCTGCACCGATGGGCTGAGGTCAACTGTTTGAAGTTCAACAAGGCCAAGTGCCTGGTCCTGCACCTGGGGCGCAATAACCCCAAGCAGAGCTACAGGCTGGGAGAGGAATGGTTGGAGAGCTGCCAGGCAGAGAAGGACCTGGGAGTGATGGTGGACAGTCGGCTGAATATGAGCCAGCAGTGTGCTCAGGTGGCCAAGAAGGCCAACGGCATCCTGGCTTGTATCAGAAACAGTGTGACCAGCAGGGCTAGGGAGGTGATCGTCCCCCTGTACTCGGCTCTGGTGAGGCCGCACCTCGAGTACTGTGTTCAGTTTTGGGCCCCTCGCTACAAGAAGGACATCGAGGTGCATGAGCGGGTCCAAAGAAGGGCGACGAAGCTGGTGAGGGGCCTGGAGAGCAAGTCCTATGAGGAGCGGCTGAAGGAGCTGGGCTTGTTCAGCCTAGAGAAGAGGAGGCTCAGGGGTGACCTTATTGCTCTGTATAAGTACATTAAAGGAGGCTGTAGAGAGGTGGGGGTTGGCCTGTTCTCCTACGTGCCTGGTGACAGGACGAGGGGGAATGGGCTAAAGTTACGCCAGGGGAGTTTTAGGTTAGATGTTAGGAAGAACTTCTTTACTGAAAGGGTTGTTAGGCACTGGAACGGGCTGCCCAGGGAGGTGGTGGAGTCACCATCCCTGGAAGTCTTCAAAAGACGTTTAGATGTAGAGCTTAGTGATATGGTTTAGTGGGGACTGTTAGTGTTAGGTTAGAGGTTGGACTCGATGATCTTGAGGTCTCTTCCAACCTAGAAATTCTGTGATTCTGTGATTCTGTCTGCATAGCATTTTAAAATAGATTACGTGCCAAAAGTTTTAGACTGACTCCCCTAGTTGCTTTCATACCTATTCTGTGCTTAGCCACTAGCAGGAAATAGTATTTGTTTAGTGTAAACTGATCAGACAGCCTACAGCTAAAAGACTAAAGGACTTTTTATTGTAATTTAGTCTTTTGAGTCCTAATGTACTCTTACCTTCATCAGATATCTCACACATCAGACATCACATGAAATTTTGTAACTTTTATTAGAAATAAATAGCTGTACACCAGCACTAAGCTAAATCCCAGAAATTAAAAAGACATATTCACATTAAAATGAGCACAGGTTTATATGAAATAGGGGAGATGCCATGGGGGGGGGAAGAGGGGGGCGGGGGGAAGGGAAAAATATATAGTCTTTTGCTAAATAATCCCAACTTGGAGTTGAACATTTATTTTGGCAAATAATAACAGGACCAGGTCACTCTGAATTCATTACCAATGACCAATGTCTCCTATTTCTGAGACAGCTAATAAATATAAATTGAAAACAGAATTTGCAGGTCCAACTCTATGGATATTTTCCATGGAATAATGGTCATAAATACTCTTGCCAATAGGTTTTTGTGTAATCATATTGAAAACTTTTAAAACACTTTAGCATTCGTATTGTTACATCATGCCACTGTGCTCTTTTTATCTCTTCAGCTCTAAATTTAAAATATTTAAATAAATAGTAGACACGTGACATAGCACCCAGTAGCCAGTGGTGTCCAAGGCACTGAATTTATCTGTTATGGTCAAACTAAAAACATGAGCACATTAGATATTGAGCTTTCTATGTAGAATAAGATAAAAACACCTGTCTCAGAAACTGGCAGTATTTCTACAGTTTGTTAGACTGCTGGCAGAAATGGGCAATGAAACCTTTTCAATTCTCAGATAACTTTTCCAAAGTTCTTTGAAAAGTGTTCTGAGAAAACATCACTAAGTGAAAAGCAGTATTTTAGAAGACAGTTTTTGATGGAATAAACTTTCATCACATCAGAAATATGTCACATTCTATTTCCCCTTTTGTTCTTGCAACACAATTGAGAAAATAACAAAAGAAGAGAGAAAAGGAGAATGAGTCTTTGTGATCGTACTGCAAGACAATTCTAAAAAAAAAAAAAAAAAAAAAAAAAAAAGCTAAAAAACTGTGAATAGCATTAGGAAGAAAAAAATAAAAAGTATTACTGCATACTACTGCCAGAGCTGTGCAATCACAAGCACAAAGTGCTGAAATATCCACCCTCAATATTATTTTGATAAAGTACAAAAAAGGCAGAAAAACTCATCTAGTGTTTGGACAATAGCTTACATAGAACTACCTAAAGCAGTTCCTTTGGATGAAAACTGTAGTGATTTCACTTGGGAAGAACTTTCTGATGTTTTAACACTTCAGCAGATATCATTTGGGCATGGTATTGATCAAAATAAAGTGGGCACTACCAGATAAATATGGAACTACGAGGTTTCCTGTACATTTACAGTGAAGCCCTAATGGACTTTTATTTGACCTTGCCAAGGTCAAATACAGCACTCAAGCTGTGTGTGCCGTAATACAGCTCATAGGAAATGACATTTCATGTGATTTATTTAGACCACTGCCTCTTTAAAAACGTTTCCTAGCATGTTATTATAGCCCACATCTAAGAGAAAGAAACCTTATTCCTAGAGAAGGCAAATTAGGTAGATAAGATTTTCTTGAGATGCCCTTGATATTACCTGAGCCCCGAAACAGCCCTGCAACTTGTTACTTTACAAAGCCATGATTGTCACTGTACTAACATATGCAGATGGTAATAGCTGTTTCATTGTACATCAGTAAAAGTAAAACAGTTCTATGGAGATAGCATAAAGCCTTTTAGTAAGTCAGCATTTTTTGTGCCTACAAAAAAAAAAAAAAAAAAAAGTAGGTCAGTGTATTTTATTGTTTTTCCTGACAAAAGTAACTGCAAAATTCATTATCAGCTCCTGGTATATAACAGTTTTAATATTCAAATAAGTTCCAATTATTAAATATGTATATATATATAACACATAATATAAAACACATGAAAAAATAAATTTAAACATAATATATAAATGACTATTAATATAAATATCTCAAATTGAAATTTAGGGGTTTTGTTTCTTACCAAACTCTTAAATTATTATTGAATATAGTGAGTATTTTATTCAAAGTGATTGGAAGAGGTCATTTAATAAAGTCTGATTATATTACCACTGCATGTAGTGGAGGACAGAAGTATAACTGGATTCCAAAAGGCAACTTCACGGAAGATACACTGCTAACTATTAAAAACAATGTTCTAAATGCCACATAATGAGTGATTGACAGAAGCTGGAAAGGTATACAGAAGTGTTACTTTATAACTGAGCTCCTTCCCAAATATCTGCTAGTGGCAGTTGTCGGAGCAAGGTTAGAGAGCAAGATGGATATTGTGGCTATGACCACATTATTTTGTAAACTGCTACAGTATACATGGATTAGCAAACTGAAGCAACTGTGCTGGGGTGACTGTGAGCATTATGGAAGTTTTATGTCTGACTAAATATAGTCTACTCCTATGTGTGGAATATCCTTCAATACTTGGGGTTCAATCTGTCTGAAGAAAAGTTGTCCTACAGACCTCTGTTCAAAATTGTGGGTCCTGTGAAGGCTACCTATGGATATACCAGATTGTCCTTTCGCAACCAGACACTAATGACTTTATTACTGCCACAAGGATTTCCAAGATTGATTTCCATTCCTGCTGAAATTTTCCCCTTTTCCTTTCCTCCTTACTCTGTTCCTTCTCATTTCTTAGTGATACCATGATACCAGCTGCCTAAATTGCCTTTGAATTTCTTCAAAGAAATACATTGTAAAGGGAAATAATGGGCTTAATCCTGCAGCTGCATCAGCCACTGTGCAAGTATTCCCAAAGACTGCTCCTCCAGCTCAGCTCACCTGAAATGTCTACGCCTGACAGGAAAATGAGAACCGATGGCCCAGCATTTCATTTGTGATGCTACCAACAGCAGCAGCAAACTTTTTGGATTTGAACGGATAAAATAGAGATCCTGTGTTGTAGACTCATGTGCTGATGTGTTTATGTTTATGTCAAATTTTGGGAGCATAAATCCGTGGTCAAAAGAATGATCATTGCATAAGGTAGCCTCATACATCTTTATTCTTACCAGAAATTACTTGATTGGTATGATGTGGGAAATCCACCATAGGCAGAGCTGTGATTAAAGATATCAGGGCTATTCTGCAAATTCTCTTCTTTTGTGTAGAGCAAGTAAATTAAAAATACCCATACTTTGTACTCTGGACCCCCAGGTTACATCAGGGTGGTTGATGGGTACCCTTCTGGTACCTTTGCCTGGCCACTACAAATTTGTAAGTACCGCACACATGACACTCAAGCCTCTGTATACCAAGGAGGTGGAATTGTGAACACCTTATCAGGTGGCATATACCTGTATTTACCCCACTGGTCAGGAGGCTGACAATGAATTAAATCTCGTTTAACTGTGTTCTAATATATCAAAAAAAAAAAACAAAGAAACAAACAAACAAACAAACAAAACTTTTTTATAAGGATATTTAGTAGAGTGTAAAAGGACCTCTCCACACTCTTAACATTTAGTGTTTTCTTAAAACAAGCTTTTTATACAGTGTACCCTGCAAATGTCTCCAAAATACAATGCAATGCTGCACAGAAACAGATAGGCCAATTCTGATAGAATTCACTCAGGTTGCAGGATCAGAGTAATGTTTAAACATTGCTCTGCCTGGAATAATAAATCTTATTTATATTAGGAGCAAGGGCTGTTAGCAAAGTGGCAAATCAAGTTATCTTACATTTTAGATCATACAACTTTGATGAGATTGATCAGTTTAAAGGTAACTCCAAACTGTAACTCCATGTCAAACAATTTGACTTTTTCAATTCTATTCTTGTTAATAGAATCCTTATCTTTTAACCAATTCTTTTATAACAGTTTCCTGAACTTATTTTCTGAAATCTCTTGATTTGTAATGAAATTACTTGTGGAAAAAGAAAATATTTATTTGTACATATTTTAATTTTTGTCTGTGCTGATCTTCCATTGGACTCTGGAATGAAACAAGCATTTTTTCACCCCTCAGTATTGCCTCATGAAAAATATAAGATTTTAAGAACAGATAACCTGAACCTGTAGAACTTTCATAATAAATATTTACTCACTTAAATCTAATGTAAAATCCATGAATTACCTGGATAATTTAGAGAAGCGGTGTTCAACTACCTTTTTATCAGTCCTCCCGAAACAAAGACAATGAAAGGTATGCATTGTTCACACAGAAGTTAGAGTATTTTTTTGCCTGGCTCTTTGAACAAAAGCACTTTCATCTTAGTTGGAATCTAATATTTTCTCAAGATTTTAGGAGTGTGATCCTCTGTTATTGAAATCAATGTCAAAACATTGACTTTCCTGGAAATAAGACTTGGTTTCACATCTGTATTTATTCATCTGTGATTTTAATTTCCCCTCCTTTTCCAACTACAGTGAAACTCTTTGTATTTGAGAGAAATTTATGAAGTAGGTGCAACATATTACAAGTAAGAAAGATTATTATTATTATTATTATTATTATTATTATTATTATTATTATTATTAAGGAATCATGATTAGAAATAGAGGTTGTTTTAAAATGATTTCCTTTTGGACATCTAGAAGGAAATTTATTCCTATGCAAAGCACCACCTTATTCACCACGTTTTATGCACTTATGCATAATGTTTAAGCAGTATATGAGAGATCACAGAATCACATATAGACAACCTGAGCTGTCTCTTCTACATGGAGAAGAATTGCATCCTTATGAAATTAGTATTTCAATATTAAATCTGTTTTAAAATGTTATACAAATGAGTAATTCATATAGGTCACAAGATGGATATGACTGTCCTCCTTTGAAAGTATGATAAAATTGCTTAAAATACATTTAACTTGATTTTTACTTTCCCATGCCATTCTGATAATAGAAATACTACCCAAATTTCTGGCAACTGGAATTATTGTTAAATAAAATTGCTTTCTGAAACCCTATACATTTAGTTATTCATAATATATACACGTATAATACACAGGCTTAACATACTTTTCAGTGGAAGCAAATGTTAAGCTGTTTTACTTTGTGTGAGTGTCACAGCCTGTTTACATCAGACAAGCCTAAACTGCATTTATAGAAGAAACAGAGGTTTCAAAGCTGACTACATTCTTGGAACTATGGTAAAGTAAATGGATGTGTAGGGAGAGAAGATCCTGTAAGGAGTGAGCTTTCATCTTATAAAACCTGAAATGATACACATGGAAGAATATCTTCCAATACTCAGCCACAGGTGAAGCTCTGTTAAGCTCAGAGACCCCCTTAGTTATCAAAATAATCAGCACTGTGATATAGTAACACATGAATAATGACAGGCCTTTTTGTTTTTCCATTCACAACAGTATGATGAAGGAGGAGTGAGAGTATGGTAATTGAGCATGTAACTCTTCAACTTGTTTTAGCAAGGCTGCATTTAAGAAAGGAAGTTAGGCCAACTAAATGAAAAGGCGCTGGTGGCATATCATCTCTTTCAGAGATAAGAATATAAAATCTTACTTTTATACTGGCATTGGCCTTTCATAATGTCTTCTGAGGAAATATTCATATTGTTGCTTTTTTTTTTTTTTAAATAAAGAGACGCCAAGCAGATCACTATTTTATAAACATGGATTATACACATGAGAATGCAAGTGCTATTAAGCAATTTGCTATTGACATTGTTTCCCACTTAGAAATATATATATATCTACAGTACATTCCATTCCATCCCTGGATCTAAACATCTTTGGAAGACATTTAGATGTAGAACTTAGTGATATGGTTTAGTGGTGCTGCTGAACGAACCTGATCTCCTTCTATGACAAAGTGACGCGCTGGGTGGATGAGGGAAAGGCTGTGGATGTGGTCTCCCTTGACTTCAGCAAGGCTTTTGACACCGTCTCTCACAGCATTCTCCTCAAGAAACTGGCTGCTCTTGGCTTGGACTGGCGCACGCTTCGTTGGGTTAGAAACTGGCTGGATAGCCAGGCCCAAAGATTCGTGGTGAATGGAGTCAAGACCAGTTGGAGGCCAGTCACTAGTGGCGTCCCCCAGGGCTCAGTGCTGTGGCCGGTCCTCTTTAATATCTTCATCGATGATCTGGATGAGGGCATTGAGTGCACCCTCAGTAAGTTTGCAGATGACACCAAGTTAGGTGCGTGTGTCGATCTGCTTGAGGGTAGGAAGGTTCTGCAGGAGGATCTGGATAGGCTGCACCGATGGGCTGAGGTCAACTGCATGAAGTTCAACAAGGCCAAGTGCCAGGTCCTGCACCTGGGGCGCAATAACCCCAAGCAGAGCTACAGGCTGGGAGATGAGTGGTTGGAGAGCTGCCCTTCCCTTCCCTTCCCTTCCCTTCCCTTCCCTTCCCTTCCCTTCCCTTCCCTTCCCTTCCCTTCCCTTCCCTTCCCTTCCCTTCCCTTCCCTTCCCTTCCCTTCCCTTCCCTTCCCTTCCCTTCCCTTCCCTTCCCTTCCCTTCCCTTCCCTTCCCTTCCCTTCCCTTCCCTTCCCTTCCCTTCCCTTCCCTTCCCTTCCCTTCCCTTCCCTTCCCTTCCCTTCCCTTCCCTTCCCTTCCCTTCCCTTCCCTTCCCTTCCCTTCCCTTCCCTTCCCTTCCCTTCCCTTCCCTTCCCGTCCCGTCCCGTCCCGTCCCGTCCCTTTCTTTATTATATTTCTCAATTGAACATAAGTACTATTAGACTAGAAAATGAAAGTGTTCACTGCATTTCTTAGAAAATGTTTTCTGCTCCTATAGGTATGTCATTCATATTTTTGATAAGGTGTTTTCTGTCTATGTTCACAGAAACATCTGGAGGAAATATGAATGATCTCATATGGATGAAATATCCATTGTCAGTGAATACCTTTCCATTGGTTGTGTCTGTATCTCAATTAGTACATTATGTGGGAGATGATTTAAGACACACTTTTGTGCTGTAAGTAATTATAAATGATTAAAGTAAATGAGAGAACAATTTATAAGGGTCACAGTGCTGGCAGAAATAATTGCCAACTTCTTGTGAGGTATTCTTTTTACAAACTGTCTCATTAAAGTTATTCTGCCTTATAATGCTTCTCTCCCATAGTCTATAATAAACAGTGGTGAATCTGTGAATCTAAATTCTCAGTGTCTGCATATACCTTCAGTAATTGAAAGTTTGTACTAAGGGTCAAACTGGATTTTGATTTTTTAAGGATTTGATAAGATTATCTAACCTTTCTTTAAAATGAACTAGCAATAGTGATTAGGAGAATATTTTATCAAATGACAATGAAATACATGGATCTAGATTGCTTCAACAGCTTTGGAATTCCAGGACATAAGGAACATTACTTGTGTTCTTGAGCATTTGTATTGCATGCAATTGGCAGTTATTGCATTGTCATAGGAGCCATAAGGACTCTGGGGTTATTTCATTTTTGTAGAGTAGTTTTATAATTTTCAAATCCTTTGTAAACGTGGATTTAAGAATTTATGGGTGTTACTGCAGAGATTAAGGCCAGAAGTGGTCTTCAAATGGAAGCACAGTTAATACACAAGTTTCACAGAATCACAGAATCACAGAATTTCTAGGTTGGAAGAGACCTCAAGATCATCGAGTCCAACCTCTGACCTAACGCTAACAGTCCCCACTGAACCATATCCCTAAGCTCTACATCTAAACGTCTTTTAAAGACTTCCAGGGATGGTGACTCCACCACTTCCCTGGGCAGCCTGTTCCAGTGTCTAACAACCCTTTCAGTAAAGAAGTTCTTCCTAAGATCCAACCTAAAACTCCCCTGGTGCAACTTAAACCCATTCCCCCTCGTCCTGTCACCAGGCATGTGGGAGAACAGACCAACCCCCACCTCACTACAGCCTCCTTTAAGGTACCTGTAGAGAGCGATAAGGTCGCCCCTGAGCCTCCTTTTCTCCAGGCTGAGTTTAAGACTATTTCAACAGGGTCTTTGCTGCCTACCCATCTTTATATTTACTTGTCCCTTCATAAAAAGAAGGGATACTTATATAGTCATTCGAAGTGCAGTGATCCATGAAATGACTACATTAACTGCTTCCAGTTGTATCTATGATGTTCATTAAGATTTTTTTCTTACTATGTTTTCATGCTATTAAAAATAAGAAACAAATGTTTTCTTTAATCAATGATCATAAGAAAAAAAAAAAAAAAGAAGAAGAAGAAAAGATTATCTCTTCCTGTTTAGAGAGATTAGGAGGAAGAATAAAATAAACCTTCCATTGTTTATCAGACTGCCCTTCAGCTTCAAAGTAGGAATCAGAGATGTAGAATATCTCATTAAAACAGAAATGTCAAGCCTGAGATGAGATCTGAAGGACAGCAAAAGGTAAAGATCCCTCCTAAATACCATGGCACCGCTAGTTCATTAAGTTGGGGCTAGAATTGTTAACTAAGTTGTCAACTGGTACTGAAAAGAAATTACATTGAAACAACACTTTGATTTACTCAGTGGGTGCAAAGATTTGAATATCATCTTTTTGTGCCTAATGAGAATTAGATATTGAACAAAATGTCTCAAAATGTCAGTCAGTAGAGCATATGCTATTGAAAATTTTTTCAGAAGGCAGAATCTTTATTTTATTTTTTTCATAATACAGAAAAGACAGATTTAGATGGTCTATAAGGAGATATAAGAAAATGTGGTGAAGTAATCATTGAGGAGTCATCAGCCTCTCAGTATTCTAGTCTGAGAATTAGGAACACATTCTCTGTCATTGTGTTTCTCAGCAATCTGCATTCAGATTCTGTGTTTTAGTTTTCCTCATATATTTACAATATATATATATAACAGTAACAATAGCAGAACTGATAAGGTAAGTTATATTTTTGTGCTATTATGTTTGTGATTCCAAGAGATATTTTTTTCATAATTAATTTCAATGAGAAATTAACATTTTTAATAAAATAAATGTGTAGGAAGAAAACTAATTTGAGCTAATTGAAATGTGTTTTACTGTATTCTAACTATTTTGGTTTTATTTGATCATTTTGTGAAAATGATTAGTAATGGTCTGTTGATCCATCAAGCATCAAAGTAATAGCCTAATTTTTTGAAACCGTTCTCCCCTTCAGATTAAATTCCATCAAACTCATTACAATGTTAACAACAACAACAAGTTGAAACAATATTTTCCACTGTTTTAACAAACCAGTCTCAGGCCCACTGATAATGCTTCCCCCTTTAATAATACTGAAAATATAAGACCAGATAGAGAAGTGTTCAGATATTATACTAGCAGAGTCATATAAACAATTAAGCCTGGTGGGCAATTAAAGGAAAAATGATTTGAAATGAGGGGGGAAAAATAGAGTAGGAAGGATAAAAAAAAGTGAAGAAAAAATGCATCTGAAAAAAGTAGCAAGTTACAGAAAAGAGTCAAGAGAAAGTAAATGGGAAAAAATATGTTGTAGGGGAAGAGAACTAATGTCTTCTCCTTTGTAACACAGAGGCCGTGAAATTGGGGAACTGTGTTTTTCCTCAGTACATAAACAGAGTAGCCAGCTGGGCATAGCCAAGGGAGTAAAATGTCCAATGAAATCAGGCAAGTTTCTCTTCTGTAGGAAGCAGGAACAGATTGGAAATATAAAATCTCTTGGCAGGGAGGTTCCTCTGGAGATCATCTAGTCCATGCACCCTGCTTAGAGCAGGGTCAGCCAGAGAAGGTTGCTTAGGGCTGTGCCCAGCTGGGTCATGAATATCCCGAAGGATGTATAATCCACAACTGCTTTGGGAATCCCGGAGGGTTTAAGTTTAAATTGAATTTCCTGTGCTTCAGTTTGTGCCTATTGTCTCTCATATCACTGGATTCTACAAATAAGAGTTTGGTTTGTTCTTTTTCACTCCCTGCCATGAGATATTTATACACATTAGTACTATCCCCCTGAGCCTTCTGTGTTCCAGGCTGAACAGTACTACCTCTCTTAACCTCTCCTCATACAGAGCTGCTCCATATCCTTAATCACCTTTATGGCCCTTTTCTGGTCTGACTATGGTACAACTCCGTGTCTCATTTACTGGGGAGCACAGCACTTGACCCAGCAAGCCAGATTTTTCTCTCCAGTGCTAAGCAGAGTGGAAGGATCACCTCCCATTATCTGCTGGCTACACTCTGTTTAGTGCAGCCCAGGATGCTGCTGACCTTCTTTGCTACAGTGGTTCATTGCTGGATCATGGACAACTTGGGGTCCACAAAGATGCCCAGATACTTCATAGAAAATCTGCTTTCCAGACAGTCAGTTCAGTTGCCACTGTGTACTGGTACAGAGAACTATTCCTCCCCAGGTGTAGGACTTTTCCTACCACTTTGTTGAACTTTATGAGATTTCTGTTGGCCTATTTCTTCAACCTGTCAAGGTCTCTCTGAAAGGCAGAACAATCATCTGGCCTGTAAACTGCTCTTCCCAATTTTATATTGTCTTTAGACTTGCTAAAGGTGTACTCTGTCTCACTACACAAGTCATTAAAGAAGATGTTCAACTGTATTGGAACCAGTAATTGATACTGGTCCTTGGACACACCACTGTGAATGGACCTCCAGCTAGACTTCATGATACTGATCACAATGCTTTCTGACCAGGAGTTCACCCAGTTTTCAGTTCACCTATCTACTCCCTACTTCATCAGTTTGTCTATGAGTATGTTATGGGAGACAGAATCAAAAACTTGCTAAAGGCAAAATTAACAATATTCACTGTCCCCACCTTGTCCACTAAGTTAGTTGTTTCATTGTGGAAGGTTAGTTAACATGATTTTCACTTCATAAATCCATACCGACTGTATGTAGTCACCTTCTTGTCTTTTCTACATTTGAAAATGATTTCCAGGATTATTTCCTTCAGGGATCAAGGTGAGGCTGACTGTCTTGTAGTTCCCTGGATCTTCTTTTTTGCTGTTTTTGAAGATAGAGATGACATTTTCTTTTTCCCAGTTGCCCAGAGCTTTCAAATATGATTGACAGTGCCATCAGCCAGCTCCCTCAGCATTCATAGGAACATCCTGATGAGGTCCCAGGGACTGTGTACATCCAGATTTTTTAGGTGTTCCTTAAGGTGTTCCACTTCCTCTTCCTCTGCAGGTGTTTTCTTTCCTCCAGACTATCCTTTGGGTCTAAGGGTCTTGGTATTTCTGAAGGCCAGTCTTATGAGTAGAGACTGAGGGAAATAAAGAAATAAGTACCTCAGTTATTTCTGTGTCTTTTATAACCAGCTGCCCTGTCCCATTCAGCAATGGGCCCACACTTTCCCCAGTCTTCATTTTGTTGCTGATAAACCTGTAGAAGTCCTTGTTGCTCTTCATACTCTAAATATCCCTTACCACATTCAATTACAGGTGGCCTTTGGCTTCCCTAAGCCCATCCCTGAATGCTCAGATAGTATCTATGTATTCCTCCTGGATCACCTGTCCTTGTTTCCATCTGCTGCATGTTTCTTTTTCTATTTTAAATTCAGTCAGGAGCTTTGCTCATCCAAGCAGGCCTCCTACCACCTGAGGCTTCCTATACATGGGGAGGGACTTTTCTTGGGCTCGGAGAAGATTCTGGGACCTGTCTTCTCTCCAGAAGAAAGAAGGAGACATATTGTATGGGATCTTTCCAAATGTGTTCCTGAACAGGCCAAAAGTCCAGCTTCCTGATGTTCAGGATTGTAATATTCTTGTGTCCCCCCCCCTCTTCCTTTTAGAATGCTGAATTCCACCATCTGCCTGCCAAGGCTGTCAACCATAACCTTCAATCACCAACCAGTCCTTCCTTGTTTCTAATTATAAGATCCACAAGAGCATCTTCTCTCGTGAGCTCCTTATTGACTTGCATCAAGAAGCTGTCATTAATTCACTCCTATAACCTGTTTTTCTTGTGCCCTCCAGCAGATATCAGTGTGGTTCAAGTCCCCAGTTAGGTCAAGGGTCTGTAATTGCAAGGCTTCCTTCAGCTGTCGGAAGAGGGCTTTATCAGGCTCTTATTCTGGATCAGGCAGTCTGTAGCAGATACCCAACACAATCTTGCTTCCAGTGGTCTGCTCTCTGATTCTGACAGATCAGCTCTCAATTTCGTCATCATCCCCAGGGCTTCATGCATTCCCACTGCTCTCTCACACAAAGAGCAACTTCCTGTCATTCCTAAAACATCTCTATCCATCCACTGGCAGCACTCCAGTCATGGGAGTTACCTGTGATGACAATGAGATGGTATACATAACACACAAAATAAATTCAGATTAACAATGAATAATCATTATAGAGCAAAGCAATGGAACTGCATAGAATTTCTCCTGAATGACTACAGTAATGATATTACGAGTTTTACCATATGTTTTAAATACTGCAAAACAGTATTAAATAGAGGACAGCAGAAAGCATCCATTTTTAAAAGCAGAAATGTAGCATTTTTGGTATTGTATGTACAACATATATATATATATATATATGTTGTACATACAATATATATATATGTTGTACATACAATATATATATATATATATATATATATATATATATATATATTTTTTTTTTACAGCACCGTATCTGTAAATAAGCATACTTTATGTGTACTTATGCAAATGAGAGTAGAGTCTAGCCCAGCATTTGTGAAATGTTTCCAGGATATGAGTCAAAATGAGATTTAGTGGCTTGCACAACAGGTTACAGGACTGTTTCAACATGTACGCAATTTATATGAACAATCATAAGTTTACACTTCCCCTTGGTTAAACGAATTCTAATGCTGAAGCATTTTTGTATCATACTATTTTTTTAATTAATCACCTCCATTTCACTCTTCCCTCTGACAAAGGGTGCAAATGATTTCCTCAGAATTTGTTTGCTGTGATGAATAATTATATTCAGTTAATAAAAAGTGAATGCTTTATTTTAGTTCACCTCTCTGTATTGCCCCCTCTTACTCACCTACCTGATTTCTGCTACAATTGATAAGTGCAAAGTACTGATGTGAAAGTAGTAGATAACCACAGAGAGTTATTATTCTGGATGAATATTACGTAAGTCTAAAAACAATGTTTTGTTATTATCTGGGAATGATTAAAACTGAATAACTGTTAGAAAGCTTTACAGTTGCCAATTAGATATGTATTGTTTTTATTGTGCTGGTTTTCAGCTCTAATAGTTTCTGTTGTTTGCATTGGCATATATTTCAATATACCAGTATTAAACACCATAGAGCAACAATGAATAATTTTATTTGAATAAAACAATAGAAACTAATAGAAGCCTTCAACATTTTAAAACAAACAAACTAATGATAGAAACCTCTTAGCAAGAAAAACACAGTTCAAAGAGAAGAACAGAAGGGGTACTTCTTGGTGCTTACATTACTGTTACCTATGCTAAAAGCAGCAGTATTATGTTCCTGTAGATTATGGCCACCATAACCAGTGACACCCCACAGCTGCATTTCTTCACCCTTGCTGTTCCTGTCCGCTTAGATTTAGCTCAGTAGTTCTCACCTGGTGGAACATTTGTGATGCTGCATGTACTGCACAGAGAGGTTCTGTGACTCTTCTGTGACTCTGCTTAGGTTGGGCTGTTGGACATCACTGCTGCAGCAAGTAGGGGAAGAGTGGGCAGATGGTAGGCAGGGAGGCTGAACAGTGGTAGAAGGGTGAATGAAAAGGTAGACAATGAAATAGGGTAAATAGGACAGGGACTGTTAAAACCTTGGAAACCACTGGATTAGCTAGAACACTGTGGTGTCCATGGTCAGTGGGCATGCTGTTTAGTGAAGGAAGAGTGATCTAGAGTGCAAAAACTCCATCTGTTTTTTCAACCAAAAAATGTAATATTAATCCAGAAGAAAAAAAAAAAAAAAAGCAAAAAAGAGCGCAATTTGTCACTGAATATTACAAAAAAAACAAAACAAAACAAAACAGCAGTATAATTACAGTAAGAGCTTGTTTTTTTTGTTGTTATTTTATTTTGTTTTGTTTTGTTTTGATTTTATTTGATGATTAGAGCACCTCTCATATGAAGAAAGCATGAGAGAGCTGGGGATTTTCAGCCTGGAGAAGAGAAAGCTCTGGGGAAACCTTATTGTGACCTTTCAATTCTTAAAGGTGTCTTCTAAAAAGATGGAGAAGGACTCTTTTCTTGGGTAGATAATGACAAGAAAAGGGGGAATCGTCTTAAACTAAAAGCGGGGAGATTTAGGCTAGACATTAGGAGTAAATTCTTAACTGTAAGGGTAGTGAGGGACTGGAACAGATTGCCCAGAGAAGTTGTGGATGCCCCATCCCTGAAGGAGTTCAAGGCCAGGCTGGATGGGGCCTTGACTGACCTGATCTAGTGGGTGGCATCCTTGCCCATGGGAGGGGAGTTGGAGTTAGATGATCTTTAAGGTCCCTTCCAACCCAAGTCATTCTGTGATTCTGTATTTTTTATTGACATGTAGGTGAGTCCAAAATTATCCAAAATGTGATGGCAGTTGTGCAAAGGTTGCTTATGCAAACTAGTCAAAATTTTCCTCTGAAAAAACCTGTATGGGACCCGATTTTTTCTTTAGTCATACTGAGATTCATTTTAATCTATATTCTCTGTTTAAGGCACTCATGCTGAAATTTTTGAAGTCAAATTTGAATCCCTTTTCTTTTGGAAAACCTTTGAATCTACATTTTTTCTCCATGTAGGAGAATATTTAACCATCCATGAACTGGCAGTCTTTTGTTTCTCTTCCTCAGTATTGTTTGTTTTTTTTTTTTTTTCCCCACTCTGCAGGGATTTCTTCATGTAGAGACAAAATCAACTACTTCTGGACTTGATTAATAATTTGTATAAGTTAGTGCAGCATCAACAAGATTTATAAGTAGTGTTGGACTGAAGCATACCCTTAATCATGTCTCTTAGGCCACTATTCATAGCAGGACAATCCGATAAAGGAAAATAGCAGCACTACTTTCTTCTATTGAGCTAACATTTAATTTCCTGTTACTTTTACACACATACATATACAAATATACAAGCCTTAAAACAACACCTTCTGTTTAACTTGAAACTAGTGTTTTCATGTTTTTTTTTTTTTTTTTTTTTTTTGGTTTGCTCTAAGCCAGAGATTTGTGATTGTTCGGTTAAGGGGAAAAATGTCTTATTTACACAATTATACTTCTAGTTACAGAAAAATGAACATATCAGTGTCCTTCTTGAAACAGATTTTCAACAATGAAAGCCAACACTTACTGACATCATATTTTTAATAATTTTCTGAATATGTTTTTTAGTGACTACTCCTCAAGGTTATTCTTCCAGTACCTGGAAAAAACTTGTTCATCTTTGGCCATTCATCTCTTTTCTGTTTGCAGTGAAGAACATTATGTTGCTATATACTTACAATATCAGTGATGAAAATTGTTGAAATGCACTTTTAGATGTTATAAGACATGCATGGACAGATCTGCTTTAGCTATAATTAGCTGACTGATTAATATAAGTTAGTACCTAGATGCATTATGCTCATTTTCTGTTTAGTGCATAGAGAAAGTACTTGAGACCTTGTGAGGTATTAGATCAGCCTATATGATTAATTTTGTATCTTCAGTTGGTATTTCATTTAATAGATTAATCTAGAACTAATATACCGAAGCCTTAGATGGAGTTCTGTACCCTGCATACCTGTATAGACCCACAAAACTCAGTAACTGTGCATAAAGTGTCAGCAGCAAACTAACTAATTCATTTCTGCACAATCAGAGAATTGAACTTATTCTTGCTACTTTAACCATTGCCCTACCCCTAAGATGCAAGGTACTAATTTCTTGAATACATTTTTACAAGCTTTCAAAATGGAAAAAAAATATTCTGGCCAAGCAGAAAAAAAAAGTAGTACAAAAATAGGGCATATTTCCCTTTTCCCCACATCCTTCCAAATTCTTTGCATTGTTAGCAAAACAACCAAGGAATACATTTCAGTGTAAATCATTTGAGATAGAAATTACTTTACCTTGCATCTTTTCAAGACCTTTCAGTATGCATGCCCAGCCGCTATTTGTTACTATGTGTTTGTTCAAAATCTGCTGAAATCTTTGAAACAGCTGCCAGTAGGAGCACAAAGGGCAGAAAACCAACGTTTTGCTGTTTTATTTATTATTATTATTATTATTATTATTATTATTATTATTATTATTTTATTTTGAAATGTTCACCATACATGTAGAACAACACTAAAATAGCATGGATCAATTTTGAAATGCATGGATCATAAAGAAAGGTTTTTAAAAATGTCTTGGCATGTCCTTATGTTCTACTAGCTTTTTTTTCTTATGTGTACTGATGTGTGCAGCTGAAATGTTCCAAAAACTTAACCATCAGGTTTTCAATTATGGCTATAATACTACAAGGTAGTGTAGCCCATGGTGACAGTTAGGTCTTCCTGTAAGATAGCGGCTGACCTACTTAACTTTTCACAGAATTTAAGCTATAGAACAGTATAATGAAATAACAGAAGATGCCAGAACACAGGTCGTACATGAAACTCATGAAGATCAGATAGATCCTGCTTACAGTGCATACATTCTCCATTTTCTAGTCCAAGGAAAGTAGATGAAATTTACTTTGGTTTTAGTAAAAAACAGTTGAAGTATACTTATCTTTATATAATAAATTATATATGAATATGTAAGAACCAATAAAAAAAGACGGACAGAATACATTACAATTAAGCAAAATTACATACCGGAGGGACTGATTATGCCTGTTACTATTTTTGATCCTCTGGAACAAAATCATTAACTCTCAAAACTAACCTATGTGTACTCATAAAATCACAGAATCATAGAATGGTTTGGGTTGGAAGGAAGTGTAAAGATAATCTAATTCCAGCCATCCTGACATGGGCAGGGACACCTCCAACTAAAACAGGTTGCTCAAATCCAGGGATGGGGTATCTACAGTTTCTTTGGGCAAATTGTTCCAGTGCCTCATCACCCTCTGAGTAAAGAATTTATTCCTTACATCTAATCTAAACCTACCCTCTGTTAGTTTAAAACAATTACTCCTTGTCCAATCAATCCTGAGAAAAAGTCCGTATCCAGGCCCCCTTTAGGTATTGGAAGGTCTCCCGGGAGTCCTGTCTTCTCCAGGCTGAACAATCCTAACTCCCTCAGCTTCTCTTCATTGGAGAGGTGCTTCAGTCCCTTAATCATCTTTGTAGCCCTCCTCTGGACTTGTTCAAATGCTTCTGTGACCTTGTGCTGGAGGCCCCAGAGCTGAATATAGTACTCCAGGTAGGGTCTCAATGATTCCAAGACCTTTCTAGGCAATTTTCACCAATGCTCAGTCTCTCCCAATGTGGTTTACTTGTTTTTCCCTGTAAGTCTAAGGCATTTCTCTTGCTATAATTTGTGTCTGTTGCTTCCAGCATTTTTGGTGGACATCACTGAAAGATGATGTCTTCCACATTGTACTAGCTGAGCTCAGAGCTGAACGGAGTACTCCAGGTGAGGTCTCATGAGAGCTGAGTAGAGGGAGAGAATCACCTCCCTTGACCTGCTGGGCATACTTCTTTTGGCAAAGCCCAGTATACTGTTGGCTTTCTGGGCTGCAAGTGCACATTGCTGGCTCACGTTGAACTTCTCATATGGTCCATCGTAGATGGCTACCAGATTTTTCAGTAAAATTCTTAGTTACACATTTGCACTCTTTCTTAAAAAGGCCATATTCATTTGAATTAATGCAAACTAAACAAACAAACAAACAAACAAACAAACAAAAAAGTTGTTTTTAGGAATTACATTTCCAGCAGGCTCTTACTTCATAAAGTAAATTTGTAAGGTTTTAAAATCATCTTATACTTCAATTATTTTTATTCATTTAGATTTATCTTGAAGACAAAATCCATTCTGTTCTCTCAGGAACAGAAAGAGCAAATACTATTTTGGTTGAAAAACATATAATAAAAATTCCTCATTCAGGAAGCAAAACATCTTAGAAAACCTGAAGGGAAAAACCTCAAGATACTATAGTTTACAGAAATGTTTTTTAATCCATCATCAGCACAGTTCTTTTTCATAGTTGAATAGCGGAATAATTTTGCAAAATATTTGAGACAGTAGATGAACATTTCTATTCACAGTAATTTTCATATTTTTTATTATTTTCCACAAATATTGATATTTTTGGAACAGTATTAAACACTTCAAAGAACAAGTTTCCTGAACAGCTACAAAGATCCTTAAGAGAGTACAATTTCTGTTTTAATATTCTCACTGAATTTATATGCCAGTGGCTTACTTTAATCTTTCAATTTGTATGAAGTCACCTGGAAGTTGGGAAAAAAATATACAACTTGATTTTAGTAAACTTGACTTTAATAAAATATTTAGTATTAAATATTTAATAAATATTTTAGTTTTTAAAGTAACTTGCTGCTTGCAAAATATGTCTATTTTTTGCACAAAAGGATGTAGAGCAGATCAATTTTATCTGATGTTAATTTCATGTGAAGCCTCAAATGAAACTATAAATGAAAATGGAAGAGAATATTAAGTAGTTAAAGTGTGAGATGGATAAAGCAGATTTGTAAGCTGACTAAAGTGGCTTGACCTCAAGACAAGGGATATAAGTTATGGTTAAAGATAAACAAAGATGGAGAGTTTTATAAGTGTATTATCACTGACTGCACTTTGGCTATACTTTATTTAATATTTTCATTAAAAAACTTGGCACACAAGCTCAGAAAAGAACTTATCAAAACGCAAAAAAAAATATTAAAGTAATTCAGGAAGAAGAGAATAAAATTGAGTCACAGAGACCAATAATGAATTTTTATTTTATTTTATTTTATTTTATTTTATTTTATTTTATTTTATTTTATTTTATTTTTTTATTTTATTTTATTTTATTTTATTTTATTTTATTTTATTTTATTTTATTTTATTTTATTTTATTTTATTATTTTATTTTATTTTTCCAGTGGTCTGCAGTTTAGCTGGAAATGACAGAAGGAATAGGATGTGGTTATAAGTCACAGAGTGTGGGATTCATTTACAGCCTTTCTAATTAATTGATAATGAGCCAGACTGATTATAATGCTTGTTGTTTAGTTCCAGTGGAGATATATTGTCTTTCTTCCATATAAAGCTAGATAAATGTACCAGATCACTCAGAGCTAGTTTGGGAATCTTTATATCACATTCTCTCACAAAAACAAACAAACAAACAAAACAAAACAAACAAACAACAACAACAAAAAAAAACCTCGAGCTGTTAGGTTTGCAAGATGAAAGCTGAGAAAGACTATGATTGCAACTTACATTTAGGATTGCAGTTTATCTAGCAGATAAGAATCAAATGACATTATTGGCACAGGAGGAAATGGATCAATTTTACTGCTAAAAATTAGACTCAAAGCTAGAAGACAAACAGGATTTTTTCAATCAGCATATTGAGGGCATGATACTGAACAGTTTGAAGAAAGACCCTGATTTGTATGAGCAGATGCTGAACTCCCTAAAATAGAAGAAACATTCTACACACCTGTTTTTTTCTATTACACTTGAACTGGAAATCTCATAAGACAACATGGTATCATTTCAATGGTACATTGCATTCCATAGAAACATAAAATAAATGAGGTTGAGAAGAACCTCAGGAATTCACTTTGCTCAATCTCCTGTTCAAAGTAGAGCTAATTTCAAAGTCAGAACAGATTGCTCAGGGTCTTATCTGATCAAGTTCTGAAAACTGCCAAAGGTAAAGATTCTATGACCTCTCTAGGCAACTTTCACCAATGCTCAGTCTCTCCCAATGTGGTTTATTTGTTTTTCCCTGTATGTCTAAGGCATTTCTCTTGTTGTAATTTGTGTCTGTTGCTTCCAGCATTTTTGGTGGACATCACTGAAAGATCCACATCTTCTACATAACTCACCTTACATAGTGGAAGATACATATCAGACTTCTGCCATTAACCTTTTCTCAAGGCTAAACAAGCCAATTCAATTATCTCTCTACATATCATGTGTTCCTGCCACACCCTGGCCTTCATGGTGATCTTCCACTTGACAAAGTGGAAAAAAAGACAAACTTACTCTTTGCCAATGTTCTTTCCTTTACTGATGGGACTGAAAACCGGAGTTAGTTTTCCAGGTCTGGCCTCCTGATTACAAACTGAAGGTGAAGGATAATTTCCATGTTGTACTAGCTGAGCTCAGAGCTGAATGGAGTACTCCAGGTGAGGTCTCATGAGAGCTGAGTAGAGGGAGAGAATCACTTCCCTTGACCTGCTGGGCATACTTCTTTTGGCAAAGCCCAGTATACTGTTGGCTTTCTGGGCTGCAAGTGCACATTGCCGGCTCTTGTCAAACTTCTTGTCAACCAACACCCCCAGGTTCTTCTCATCAGGACTGCTTTCAATCTATTTTCTGCTTAGCCTATATTTGTGATATGTAGTGTCATTTGGTCAGCAGACATGCTGAAGGACTCTACAATTTAAGTAAAATTGTATAAATTATATCCTATTTAATACTGAGGTCTAACATAACACCTGACAGCCTGTTCTGGCATGCTTAAGAAACAGTATTAACAGATTACTAAATTGAACTAAAAACCCAGAGAAAAAAAGAACACTAGAAAAAAAAAAAAAAAAAAAAAGTTAATACTGGAGATTCACATTCACAATGCATACATAGAATAACTGCCACTGAAGAATATATAAACATTTCCCGAACCACAGTTTACAATAAACCACAAAACCACAAAAGAATAAGACCTGGAAAGGTCTTTAAATACTGAAAGTTATCATGCTGGCAGGAATAAAGCTTCCTAGTAGAACAGGAATTCACATAGCTTTTAGCCATTTCTATTAAGGTGATTTTGTTGACAAAACAGCATGAATTTGTGAATTAAAAGCAGTAGTCTATTTAATTTCTCAGATAAATGTCCAGACTCATCTGAAAAGAGAACTCTTTGGAAGCATGACTAAAAATGCACAGAAGACAAAGACATACTAAATAAATACACTTCAAACAATCTAAGAGTTTCTGAAAGAAACCTTGTGTTTTCCTAGATGTGCAAATTGTAAACTAAATCAGAACTTCTTTGTTTTGTGCAAGGCAGAGAAAGCAAATATGTTGTCTTTTTATTTATTGACTTGAAAAATTAAAGACATGCCAGTTACAGCCATCACAAAAGACATAACTGCAGTGACGCTATAAAAATTCAACACACTAAGCAAATAATTAATTTTAAATGGCACATAGCACAGAACAAAATAATTAATGGTCCTTCATTTTTAATCCATTTACATTAAGAAGTTCATCAAATTAATGTCAATGACAAAGATATTATATATCCCTGGAAATTCCATTACATCTTGAAATAGCAAGAATGTATGTATACAAGCTGTCTGGATAGTATGTATAGCCATATTTAAAATATAAAGTTTAATTCAAAAACGCTGACACTGTCCATAATCCAGTGCAGATAACAGCAATGGAAACCAGTAAAATAAAGAACACGGAAACTTATAATTCAGGTACAGCTGTACAACCTTGGTTCATCTGAAGACACTGAAGAGTACAGATGAGGGTCTTTATTATAGTTGGGTCCATCTCCATCCATGGTGTTGGTCCTTATTTTAACAAGTTTTAAGCATTTGCTTTATCTTGTTATTTATTTTATTTTGATGCTGCTGAATGCACGGGCTTTGATTTAATTTAGAAGAACACACTGGCACTCAGGTCTTTCTCAGCTAGTAGTAAAATGTCTTTCCAAGGCTTTTATGATGGCATTTTTTACACCTATGGCTCATTTGGAGGATGTAATGTGCATTAGCACATAAACTACAGAAGGATTTTACTCATTTATTTACAATATAAATATTAAAAAGTATTTAATACCCCCTTTAAAAATAGTTTAAAAATAGAAAACTATGTTTTCATTTCATTGAGGAGATACAGTTGTCCTTAATAAGACTTGATGATTGTAAATGAAATTGTCATACCATAATTTAGGAACCAACCTGAAAAAGCTGGTGACTGTAGTAATACACATGAGCTACTATGCCTCCCTTAAAAGGAATCAAGTTAAAAAAGAGGGAAGAAAATGTTTCTCCAGTCATTTACTGAACCTATTTATAGTAAGAGTCAATTTGTTTCTCTCGCTTTCTTTTAGTGTGGAGGATAAAAATATATATAAGACATAATTTCACTGATGACAGTACTTTGGCAATTGAATTTCATAATCAGTTTATTGTTACAATCCTTTAATTCAATGAAGAGATATAAAATGTAACTTTCCATTTTCCAGGACAATGAAGGTGATGTCGGTTATCTGTATGTGCAGGTGCCCAGGTGCTGGCAGTGGGGCTGCTGTGGACACTGTGCTGGTCCCAGCTGGTTCCAGCTGGCCCCAATGGCCCCACCAAAAGGCATGGCTGGGCCCTTCAGCCAAGATGGTGGTGCCTCACCTCGGGGGCAGCCTGGGGAAGGGAGGGCAAACACCACACAGCAGCAGGTGGTGAGGGGAGCGGTGTGAGGAGCAGCCCTGCAGACACTCGGGGATGAGGAGAGGTGCCCTAGGTGCACAAGCAGAGGCTCTGCAGCCCATGGAGACCCATGGTGTAGCAAGTATTTGCCTGCAGCCTGTGGACAGAGCCATGCTGGAGCAGGTATCCACACTGCAGCTGTAGGAGATCCTGTGCCAGAGCACATTTATTCTGAAGGAACTGTGGAAAGCCTATCGTAGAGCAGCAGAAAGGTGTGAGAATGGAGCATCAGAAAGGAGCTGTTGTGGACTTATTGCAGTCTTCTCAGCTCTGTATCACTTGGGGTACAGGAGCAAGGGGAGGTGGCAATGATGAAGTGAAGTTTCCCTTGGGAAAAGAGGGGTGCAAGTGCCCCCTCACTATCCAAACCAATTTCAATTGTCAATAAGTTAAATTATTTTCCCCCAGGTCGGGTCTGTTTTGCCCATAACAATTTAATATCTTCATCAATGATCTGGACGCGGGCATTGTGTGCACCCTCAGTAAGTTTGCAGATGACACCAAGCTATGCGCATGTGTCGATCTACTCGAGGGTAGGAAAGCTCTGCAGGAGGATCTGGATAGGCTGGACTGATGGGCTGAGATCAACTGTATGAAGTTCAATAAAGCCAAGTGCCGGGTCCTGCACCTGGGGCGCAATAACCCCAAGCAGAGCTACAGGCTGGGAGATGAGTGGTTGGAGAGCTGCCTGGCAGAGAAGGACCTGGGAGTGATGGTGGACAGTCGGCTGAATATGAGCCAGCAGTGTGCTCAGGTGGCCAAGAAGGCCAACGGCATCCTGGCTTGTATCAGAAACAGTGTGACCAGCAGGGCTAGGGAAGTGATCGTCCCCCTGTACTCGGCTCTGGTGAGGCCGCACCTCGAGTACTGTGTTCAGTTTTGGGCCCCTCGCTACAAGAAGGACATCGAGGTGCTTGAGTGGGTCCAGAGAAGGGCGACGAAGCTGGTGAGGGGTCTGGAGAACAAGTCCTACGAGGAGCGGCTGAAGGAGCTGGGCTTGTTCAGCCTGGAGAAAAGGAGGCTCAGGGGCGACCTTATCGCTCTCTACAGATACCTCAAAGGAGGCTGTAGTGAGGTGGGGGTTGGCCTGTTCTCCCACGTGCCCGGTGACAGGATGAGGGGGAATGGGCTTAAGTTGCGCCAGGGGAGTTTTAGGTTGGATCTTAGGAAGAACTTCTTTACTGAAAGGGTTGTTAGGCACTGGAACAGGCTGCCCAGGGAGGTGGTGGAGTCACCATCCCTGGAAGTCTTTAAAAGACGTTTAGATGTAGAGCTTAGGGATATGGTTTAGTGGGGACTGTTAGCGTTAGGTCAAAGGTTGGACTCCATGATCTTGAGGTCTCTTCCAACCTAGAAATTCTGTGATTCTGTGATTCTGTGATTCTGTGATTCTGTGAATTAGAGGTAAGTGACCAGTATCCTCCTCATCTTTGAATCCATTATCTTTGTCAGCCTATTTTGTCCCCCTGCCTTGTTGAGGAGGGGGTAAGAAAAAGCAATAGATAAATGGATGTTAACCATGGTTACTCTGTCACATTATCTCTTACTGCCCTTCTTCAGTTGCAGTCAGAAATCATGGCAATACAGGTTTTATGTTCTTTCCTACCTAAAAGGTAGGATTTCTCTCTTGATTTCATGTTACAGATGATATTCTTGGAAGTTGTGAGCATTCTTGTCTGACTTCTCAGTCATTGCAGTCAAATACATAACACAGAGAAATTAAAAAATTGAGAATCTATTCCTATTGGCTAGTAGTTTTTACTCAAAGACAATGAAAGCTGAGATACACACATACTGAACTGTGAAAGCAGTAATCATAAAATCATAATCATAAATCATAAAACGTTTCTAGTAAAATAGTGAGTGCTATTAACAATGAAGCAAGATGACATTAAATATACCATTGCTAAGAAGACAGTCGATCTATTTGCTGGACTTCCCTGTAAAAATAATATAGGTTAAATTCTGGCATTTGAATTACAGGAAAATGCAAATGAAATGTAATTAACTATTACGGGATATTATGGAATATGGCAGACCACACTGCTGCAAGTTTTTTGTGGCCTTTTTATTTTTTTTGTTTGTTTCTTTGTTTTGGTGGTGGTGACTTTATTTATTTATTTATGAAGCTATGTGCAGATGTAGGCCATTTGTATCACTGTATGATTCATTTGGTATGTGTCCTTCCTTCTTCACCTCCTTCTTGATGTGAAACCAGAGATTCTGAAGCCCAGTCATATGATTAATGGTGGGGTTTATGGAAAATATATCATATACAGGTTATGGAGCATTTGATATGAAACATATGGCTGATCTGAATGACATCACCAAGAATTCTTTAGGAAGACACCGAAACTACTACTTACCATATCTGAAACATTGGCTCACACATGAGAGTTTTCCAGTTTATTCACAGGTAACAGCTTTAGTGTCAGTAACATTAGATTAAGAATAGAAGTTACTTAATTGCCTAATCATATCACTAAATGTTATTATTCATACAGCAGATAATAAATAGCAAGAACTGTTTCAAGAGAAATTAAGAATGAATTATCTTTCATCTGGGTAGATTGCAAACCTGTTATCATCAGTTGCTATCAAGAATTATGGGGAATCAATTTAAATTCATATTATCACAATACAGAGAAGAACTAAATAAAACTTTCATTTATGAAACTTGTCTCTTGGTAGTTGTTTCATGTTAATGAGTTTATTAGCTTAAGTGCCTTTAGCATTTTGGAGTAGTAATGCAATTACAACAAACTCAGCGCTATAAGTGCCCGGCAATTTTATCAATGGGAAACGCATTTTAAAAGTTAATATCTTAATGATTTTAGTCATTTTGTGGGAGTGAAGAAAAGGGTAAAAATGCAGCTATTATTAATTATATGATTGTTTTATAAATTGAATAGGAAAAAGCTTTGTTAAAAAGAAGTAATATTTGTCATTTAATAAAAATGTTCTCTTTCAAATTCTTTTCACTTCATTATATTAGAGTGTGGGATCTGCACAAAGTCTGATCACTTTAAACAATGAGAACAAATGTGACAGGCAAAATATGCTCAGTCAACAGATTATTAAACCTATTTAAGAGTGGAAACAATTATACAACATAGAGCTAATGGCTGTAGCTATCTTGTAGAAAAGGAATCAGTTTCATTCCAATACTTGCAGCAAATAAATTAACTGTGATTCTAATTTAATTTGTCAATGCCATTATTTGTTGAGAAAGACAAACTTGGTAGAAATGACAAGAAATTGAGTGTATGTTAGGTCAAGGACCTAATCCAAATAAATATGTGATGCAATTTCCATGTTTGTTGAGCTTTTTCAGGTTCAGGAAATATCAAGATGGATAGTGATGTGTATTTGGTAGACAAAGGCTGCCTGGATTAAATACTGCTTTATTTCATGATATAAGAAGAACATTGTGTGAAAAATAAACACAGAGAGCTCCTTGGCTAGGAAAGATGGGGTTTTCTACAGCTGATATTCTGGGGGCAGACATTTTCAAAGCTATACTTCCAAGTTCATGTGATGGAGAAACTCAATTTCCAGAGTAACAGTCATTGCTTTTGAGATGTTCAGACAATTCAGAAAACAACAAACAAGAAAACAAAAACATGCAGAAGTCTAGGCTGTGTGACAAATTTCTTGTACCTTGGAATTATGGGCTAAAAAATGGCAGCTATAGAGAAGTACTTCCTGCATGGCAAAACTTCATTAATTTCATTCTCTAAAAAGGTTTTAGGCAGAAGGTTTAGGCTAATGAACTGTTGTTCTTCATCATAGAAATGTATGCTATAGAAACTCTACAGTTTGAGAATTTGGAATATGTGAAGGTCTGAGATCCTGTTTTTTAACAGAGAGCACCTACATAACATCTGTTCCACTGGGTCCTTAGGTAATTAAGGGTTGCAAAGGTAAATTTAAAATCAGGTGACTGTAAAAGATTTTTTTTTGTCTTACTAAAGTTGTTTGATAGATTTGTACAGTGCTAAGCTGCCTGTCCTAAAATTTATATATGTTATATATATATATATATATATATATATACACACTTTATATATATATATTATATGTATTATATATTTCAACATCACAAAGTGCCTGACAGTGAGGTTCCTGTAGCAAAGCTTGAGTCCCTTTTTCCAAAATATCTACATCTACAGAATATTCTTGAATGGGGCTGGATTAACCATGCCCATGAGTGGTGAAGTAGAAAATCCATTACTAGGAATCATGCTTAAGACAAACATGGTAAATGAGAAAATCACTCCTATGATTAAAGTGGTTCTGAACATTCTATGGTTCTAAAAGATTCTGCTTATAAGAAGGTTGTGAAAAGTAAAATTGCATCAGCATCGATCTACTGAAATAGATGCACTGATCAATGTTCTTAGTGTGGGAACAAAGTAATATGGCCAACCCCCTATACTTAAAATGCAAGTTCTTCCTTTTCACTTCTAAATTCTCAGTGTGTTACACCTTATGATTGTTGTTTTTGCTCTTCCATTGGGTTATTAGCTTTAGCAATTTAATTAAGTATTTATTTATTTATTTATTTATTTATTTATTTATTTCCAGGAAGTCAAGGAGAACATGAAAACTGCCTCTTCAAACACACAATTAGGCTGGAAGAGACCCAGGGAGGTCTCTAGTCCTATAAGATCAGCTCTGACCAGGCTGCTCAGAGTGTTGTCCAATCAGGCCTTGGAAAACATCCAGATATGGTGCGTGCAGGACCTGTTGTACTGCCTGCCTGCCTGTCCTCATAGAAATTTTTAAACTTATGTCTGGCCTGATCTTCTCGTGAATCAATATACACCCATTGCTTCTTATCCCTCTGCCATCCACAACTGTACAGAGTCTGTCACTGTCTTCCTCATGACCTTCCCATAGATATAGAGAAGCAATTATTACACAGAATCACAGAATCACAGAATTTCTAGGTTGGAAGAGACCTCAAGATCATCGAGTCCAACCTCTGACCTAACGCTAACAGTCCCCACTAAACCATATCCCTAAGCTCTACATCTAAACGTCTTTTAAAGACTTCCAGGGATGGTGACTCCACCACCTCCCTGGGCAGCCTGTTCCAGTGCCTAACAACCCTTTCAGTAAAGAAGTTCTTCCTAACATCTAACCTAAAACTCCCCTGGCGCAACTTTAGCCCATTCCCCCTCATCCTGTCACCGGGCACGTGGGAGAACAGGCCATTTTTTCCTGTCAGCAGGAAAAAATGCATGCAACCTTAAACAGTCATTAAAGGTGGCTATTTTCAATGTACAAAAGACAGCTGCTTTCTTAAGGTTAAAGTCAGCATTAGCAATCAAAGATCAACTTCTCACTGGAAAGCTAAATTTCTCAAGAAAAAAAGAGTTTTAGTGTTTTTGTTTGTTTGTTTGTTTGTTTTTCAGTGTTCACAGAAAATTAGCATATTGCTGATGAATCTAAATAAAAAGCACAATATTTTACTTTTTTTTTGCTCTCATGAATTATACAATTAGTGTGATATCTAAAGGTACTTGCTGTTGTATTTATGGAAAGACTAATCAATCTGATCCAGGCATGTTTTCCTTCTGACAGTGAAGATCCTGCATACTTCTAGCAGTACAATGCAGTTCCATTTACTCCTCCTGTAGCTGTAAACTGCTTTATCCATTCAGTAGACGTTTCTGTCCAGCAACTATAGTTCAGACGGTACTTGAATGTTTATTAATACTGGCAATGGAAAAGAAGAAAAACAAAACAAACAGAATAAAACTAGGAGGCTGCAAGACTACGCATGTATAGACTGATATATTCAATATGCAACTAGCAGTGCTTTGAATTCTTATTTCCTCCAGCAGCTTTTTTTTTTTTTTTTTTTTTTTTTTTTTTTTTTTTTCTCTCTAATCATGCAGTTCTAGCTCTTCAGTAAACTTGCAAAGTGTTCTTTTAATTTCTGTCATGGGCTTTTTGGCTTTTTCAATGTCTGTTTGGCTTTGAAAGCTAGCAGTTTGTCTTTCTCAAGAAGCCCAGGGCAGGGAGGTTATGAAAGCCATGAAGACCTTTGCCAGGAGTAGCATCACGGGGTTTCATAATGCAAACAACCCCTTTTATTCTGGGGTTGTTTGGGGCTATTTTTTACACATTTTCCTACAGCAAATGTAGTGCTTAGCTGCTGGCTGGAGTCAACCTACTACAACCCTTTTCAGTACCCCAAATGGGACTATTAAAAAGTTAGAGTATTGCTGATTAAGAGTCTCAAATTAAAAAATCAGCTGATGGATGGGAACCAGGGGCAGTTGATGTGATATTGCTGCTGGTGCAGTGTCATGATAACAATTTGCACCTGCTGTTCTTTGACACACAGCAACCCCACAACAGAAGGATCATCTGAGAGGCTGGGCAAGGTAGACCACTGCTTGATATTCTCTCAATCCACAGTGGCTACAACAGAAGTCCACTACTACTTTCTTGGAAGACCTCTTGGTAAGGTCTTTAAGGTACCTTCTTCTGAGGTAGTGTGTGCCAAGGATTGGTACCTTCATGTTTGTCACAATAAGATGCTTCTGCCACTTTTCCACTCATAGGTTTAACCCAGCTTCTAACACAGACAACATCTGTGAATACCATGTCACTAAGGGGTATAAGGGATATTTTTTTATAAGTAATAAAACAAAATTAAATCTCATTTATAAGTCATAGTTATTGGCTTTTTGCGGAGTTTAGCTACTTCAGAGAGAAAAAAAAAAAAAAAAAACACCACCAACAACAAACAATATCAGGAGGAATGTATAAAATTATTTTCCTTTATGGTTATGACAAGAACAAAATCAAAGTCTTAGAAGCTGTTACAAGCTCGTATAGAAGGACTGAAACTGTATCTGGAAGACCTTGAAACGTCTTAGTGTTTCTGACAACATTTTAAAAATGAAAAATGTCTTTCTTCTTCCTTAATTCTGGGGATAAGTATGGACAATTTGTCTCTTAAGCTTTGCCATAAAAATGGTACGTACTTCTATCAGTCTTCTAAGCTGTATGTGAGTATTCTTGTAAGTCCTGAAGTACAGGGAAGGAAATTTAAAAAAATTATCATCTTTTCCTCTGCAGTTGTTCAAACTTTTTGAAGCTTTGGGGTTGGATTAGAAAAAAGTCTAATTGCTTCATTTCATCATCCAGCTTTTCTTCTGGTTTTCTCAGATTTTCAGGTGTTTGTTCATATGGGAATGAGATGATAATTTTGAATATTGTCATAATGTTCTTACAAAGTTCCAGTTCAATTTGTGGATCCTTAGAGTGTGTATGCAAATACCTTGGTAAGTTTTATGTTGCTAGATTACTGTTACAGGATGTACAAAATTGTTTTTCTTGGTTATATTTAGTGAGCCCAATTGGAGTAGTCTAGGATTTGCTGGTCACTAATGTATTTAGGATATATGGTGTATTGTATACATACAGAAATATATGCTGGATCTCTTACTGGAAGTTGAAGCGATTACTGTTACCAATAATTTGACTGTTACAGGCCCTTCTAGGCAGGTGGAACAGAATCAGTTAGCAATGTTCTCAGTCTGCCCGAAAATACATCCTAAAGTAGCTTGAAAATTAGATGATCTGGGTTCAGATTAGAGGGTTTGGATGCTGTGAATTTCTGTCTTTCATCTTTGTTTCCATAAGCATGATCTGTTGAACAAAAATATAATTTTCTTCATGGGTGCTGGGGGGAAATCTATAAATAAAAAAGGAAGTGTTTTGTTTGTTTGTTTGTTTGTTTTCTAGCAGGAACAATATAATTAATTGGGATCCAATTAGCGATTTGTTTCTGTAAAGATCAAAACTATTCTGTCAGAAAATTCACTAGGCTTGACTTATGGAGCTTATTAAAAATTGTTTCTGAAATGTATTTGCTGTTTTGAACTGAATGTTGTGATTGTTTGTTTGTTTGTTTCTTCTCATATTTAGGAAACATTCTGTCTTCTAGACCAGATATCTGTGCACATTATGTTGCAAATGCAACCTGGAAACATCCATAAATGTATCAGCTTCTCCTTTGACATTTTAATATTCTCCTTTCATATTTTATTATATTGCAAAATAATTAGATTTTTTTCCTAAATTCTAATCTGATATTGACAATTTCTTTTTTTTTTTTCCATTTGAATATTATACCCATAATATCTGTGGCTATTATCCACAGATGGATTTCATATTAAATAGCTTTTATTCTGTTCAAATTGTTTTATTCTAGAAATATTTTGTAGTGTAAATTAATATAATAAATATAGAGCACTTCATAAAATCACAGAATGGTTGAGGTTGGATGGGACCTTTGAAGATCATCTAGACCAACCCCTCTGCCCAAAAAGAATCACCGAGAGCACATTGCATCGGTGATGTGCACATCACCTCCCTGATCCTGCTGGCTACGCTATTCCCGATAGAAGCCAGGCTTTCGTGGCCACCTGGGCACACTGCTGGCTCATGTTCCCTTTTCTTCTGCACTGCTTTTGAGCCATTCTCCCCCAAGTGCTGCATGGGGTTGTTATGGCCAAAACATAAAAGCTAAACCATTTTAACATTATGTAGGAAATTTTTGCCATGTTAAAAGTTATTCCTAGACCATGACACCAACTATTATATATTATTTCTGCCAGGAAAGAAGCAATATTAACATTTTTATTTTTTTTAATTGCTTATTTTTTTTATTTATTTTTTTTTAATCTGTAGGTACTGGAAGCCATAGTTCTGTTCATTTTTAATATGCTCCATGTGGCTTTGTAATAATCAGTTTAGCTTTCCTTCCCAAAAAAAAAAAAAATTCTAAAAAAAAAAATATTCTAAAAAGATAAATGGATTAAAGGTAGGAAACAGAAAACATGTATGTACGCTCCCTTTCTTGCTCTTCCAAGGTTTCTTTCTAATCTGACTTTCCACAAATTACTGAATTCTTTGTGATAATTAGTAGTCTAGAGTCTAGAGTCCAGAAAGACTACTGTGGAATAACTAATAAGAAACCACGTTTTCCTAAACCTATTTTTGTCTCTGTAATTCTCCCTGTTTTTACCCTTTTCAAGTTCAGTTCATCTATGGCAGTCTGACTTAAAAACTTAGTTGGCACCAGGTCATAAAGCATAATTAATTAAAATTTCTACTTCTTCACCATCTATGACATGGCTACACTGATTTTACTTTCTATTTGAACCTGAGGGTTTACCTACTCTTTTTCTAACTTACTCAAGGAATCTCAAGGAATTTCAGGTCTAGGGATCATTCCTGACATTCACAACTTATAACTTGATGAAAGGTCACTCATGGAATCCACTGTGGTAATGGCTGAAACACATGTAAAAGCCAAAACCTTTTAGCCAAAACCATCAGTGTCTCATACGTCATATTACTTTGTATCTGACTAAACCATAAATTTCCTAAAGCGGACATTAAATATTTTTGAGCCCTATTATTTCTCAGTATTCTCCAGAATTGTTCAATAATTCTCTTGAAAAACAAAACAAAACAAACAAACAAACAAACTAACAAAACACAGCAATAACAGAAAACTTGCTTTACAAGTTTCACTATTTCCTAAAAATAATTTCTATTGTAGCCATCTTCTTTTACAAGCTTCGACTTTTTAAATTTATAATCTAGAATTTTTACAAAACTTTATTTTACTGGATTGATTATGTAGATTTAAATGTGTGCTATTTACATGTATATGGTTCTGTTTTGTACAATTTATAATCATGAGTTAATAGGACTCCCTAGGCAAAGGCAGTTTTTCAAGTTTTTGTTGTGCTTGATTTGCCATTTGTACTTGTTCACACTCCAGTGTATTCTGCCTCTAATTAGGGCATGGATAACAGGAAGAGAATTGAAGAATATAAGGGGAGAAAATTAATATCAGGATGGGATAAGTTCAGCTTAAAATCCATAAAAACTAGTTAAAAATTGATCGGTATTATCATGAGCATGTACTAAAAAACTGTACTTGTACATTTTCTCTGAAACGTACAATTTTAAATGCACTTGTCCTCTTCTGTTCTTAACCTAAAAATAGACATCAAACAGGCTAAATTTCACACCTCACTGCATAGTTTCAGTGTCTTTTCGTAATGTAAACCAGTTCAAAATTTGGCCTATATATTTTTTTTTTCCTGTAAGTTTCTTAAGTTATGCTGTTTTAAGATTGAAAATAGCTAAAACTGTACTTACTTTGACAGCACTTGTCTATATGAACCTGATAGCTTGTTTTTGCTTTTTAACACACATAAGTAATTTTTAAAATGTAACATTTTTTTTTCTGTCTCTTACTCTGTACATATCCAGAAAGCACATTTATGCATGTGCGTATTTATTTCTATATCTATATATGGAATGGAACTAACGTCCATAAACAATCTTTTCATTACTTGAGCAGACCTGAGTCTTCAAAGTATTTCCTTCAGAACTGTCTAATGAATGATGTATGGTTAAAAGGCTATATGTTTTCATGAAAGTACTAGTCTTCAACATTCCAGTTCCATGTTCCATGTATCAGAAGTAGAGCTGTCAAACACTTCCTGTTGAGCCCTTTTAGGATCTATGTACTCATTAATCTCCCTGTTCTTGTGTATAGTATTGCACAGTTCAGGTGGATCTTAGTCTCATTTTATTTACTAAAGAACTTACTCCCGAAGATTTTGTTTTCTTCCATGCATGGTATCTTTCAGAAAACTTTACCATGGCCTTGAAAACTGATGTTTACATGAGAAATGAGCAAGCTGACTTTGGGTCAAATTAATTTGGAATCTAATCTGAAACTGTAAAGCAAATTTTGAAGATCAAAGGAGCTTGTGTTAACATATTAGTCATCAGTTAGGACAGGAGGACAGGGCTTTTTATTTATTTATTTATTTATAATACTTACTTTATTATTTATAATACCATGCTGGTTTTCCAAATGTAGTACATTTAATAACATTAATATTACCAGAATGACATTCATACAGTGAATGAAAATATAAATTATATTAGGTAAATATTGAAGAAATAAGTTTATTGTATGGAAATCTCTTTTATACCCCTACATATTCAATGTTTGCCTTTTTAGTTTGAAGGAATAGAAAAGCTCACTTCAAGTCTGACTGACCTAAGCTTCTCACAGCTATATAGATGATATGTGTTGATGCAAAGTATATGTTCTGTTTACAATTAGTACTACACTTTTGGTTATTATAATTTGTTTCTATATTGCTTTCTGCAAACAATATTTGCTCACCCAACTCTTACTCCACAAGATTTCCTACTAGAACACAAACTACATTCATCTCACACATATTAAACCCTTGTGTGCTGTCTGGGAGGAGGGAAGAAAAGAAGAAAAAGCAGGGCCTAGCTCTGTTTATTCTGAGGACATGATGTTGATGGCAAAATTAGGATTAATATTGCCCTAGTGCAGAATTGTTCAGAAGGCCCCTTTAAATCATGTTGCTGTTTAGCAACTTAATATTAGTCATTTATTCAAAACCTTTCACAACTGAATCTGACTGCTCACTTTTTTCCTAGCAACTCTTGCTCCTGTATACATCCCTCCAATGTCAAAACATACCCTTTTGAGAACTTGAGTTGCATGTTTTCTCATGAAATGAAAAGAACAAAATATTGATGTATATAAAAAAAAAAAAAACAAAACTATTTTATGAAGGTACTTTTAAAACAGTAATAACTGTATGAATAGTGGAAGTGTGTACCTATAGGTATTTGTAGGTATACTGGACTTTCTCTCCTATTAGCATCAACACTGATCAACATTAAAGTCAAGAGCTGGTTTCCAGGCAATTTGTCACAGACAAACAAGTCTGATCCATCTTATCTGAGTATGTCCTTTGTCCAACATGTGTATGTTAAACCTTGTAATAACCATGCAAGATTTATGCTTCAGGAAAAGAGCAGAACCATCAAAAAATATTTATGAAGCAAAGACAGAAATGTCAGTAAAATTTATTTCAGGAGACAGATACAGGACAGAGAAATGAGAGTATGAAGACAATAGTTAATGTAGTACATTTTGCATTTTCTATTTTATGAAATTGATACCTGCAGTTACATAATAATAATAATAATAATAATAATAATAAAAAGAACAACAACAACAAAATTACAATACAAAATACAAGAGAGTGTATTAAAATTAACCAGACTGCTTTGTTCGTAAACAACGTGTCTAGGCATTTGTGTTGAACAACATTACCGCAGTCAAGATAAATTTAAATCTCAACTTTTACTTTTAGCAATGATCATTAACATAACTTGGCTTCCAGGCAAGGTTTATATTCTGTCTTCTGTCCTCTTGTTTCTGAAATGCAATACAGTAATTCTTTGTGTGTGTGTGTGTATATATATATTATATATATTATATATATCATATATCATATATCATATATCATATACCATATATCATATATCATATATATATTATATATTATATATATATGTATATATATATATAGATATAAGAAACAAACCCTTGTGTTGGAAAACATAATCAAAAAAAGTATTACAATTTTAAGAAAAAAAATAAATACATTGAATCCTCTCAAATCACGAAATAGCCAGGTGTAAGTTTCATATCTGCTTATTGATCTGTGCATGGAATCATAGAATCATGATTTGAGTCTGGTTATGAAAGGACCTTAAAGATCATCTAGTTCCAACCACCCTGCCATGGGCAGGGATATCTCCCATTTCCTTTGTGCCCCATCCAACCTGGCCTTGGAATACTTCCAGGGATGGAACACAACTTCTCTAGGAAACCTGTTCCACTGCCTCACCACCCTCTGGGTAAATAATTTCTTCCTCATATCTAATCTAAACCTGTCTTCTTTTAGTTTAAAACCATTGCTCCTGGTCCTATTATTGTACTCCCTGACAAAGAGTCCTTTCTTAGATTTCCTATAGTGGACTCCTCAGAGGTCTCCCCAGAATCTTCTCTTCTCACAACTCCCTCAGCCTGTCTTCACAGGAGAGGTTCTCCATCCCCTTGATCATCTTTGTGGCTCTTGTTCTATTATGCCATGTAGATACATTTTCTGATGCATCTAACTTCTACTGTTCACTGTTTCTTCTGTAAGTGTCACTTCATGTCACTGTTTTGAGTGTTTATTATTATTATTATTATTATTATTTAGTCTTTTTTTTTTTTTTTTTCCTGTCAAGGGAAATTCAAAGAAACAGGTTGAAATCATAATCATATTATTTAATGAGCTGAAAATATTGAAAACCTTGGCAACACTTTTGACAGCCACAGAATGAAAAGAATATCTTTGTCATCTTGGTTAAAGCTTTCCTGCAGCTTGTTTTCCTAAAGTGCAATCTTCATTGTTTGTGATCTATATAGAAATAAAGCATGGAATTTTTACACCCAGGCTTGTTTCATATACAGAAAGAAATATAATAAATTAGTGGGAAGAAAATGTCTCTAGTCATATAAAATAAATGTGAAGTACAGAATTTTCAGGATGGATAAAGTAATCATGATTCTTCTGTTGCAGGAAGAATGGCCAAAAACACGACAGACACTAGTATGGTCAGATCATGCTCTCCCTTTATTACCCGGATAGCCTGACTTTTATAGTGAACTTAACAGGGGCGGATAGTGTCTCACACAAGATTATTGGTCAAAAGCACTCAGACAAACAACTGCACGAAAACAACCCCACCTGCAAGAAAATAACCCCCTTGTGATTATCAGTCACATAGATCCCGTCCTTGAAGCCAGCTGCTGGCAACAATATTTTTCTAAATTCCTCAGTGAGGCTATGTGGGAACACTGTCATGGGAACTTCTCATTGTTGTCCTGGTAGCTTGGTTTGCTCAGCTGCAGCAAGTCATAGGATCTTTGCTGTTTCAAAAATCCCTCAACAATTCCCCCATTTTTTATTTTTTTTTTTTGAGCAAACCAAGCCCGATATAACAGTTTTGCAAGTAACCCTTTAACCACATTTATTACAATACAACACGCAATGATGATTAACACCACAACAAACAGAATCCTTAATCCCTCTTTGATTAATCCCAGTAACCATCTATGCATCATTTCAAACAAATCAGTGAGCCATTGATTGAAAGGATTGATATCATATTGAATCTTTCTCATGTGCTCTCTCAGGAAAGTAATGGATTTGTGAATTGACTCATTATCATCAGAAAGGTTTAAACAGCACATTCCCTCAAAGTCCTCACACCCATGCCCTTGAGCCAAAAGCAAGAAGTCAATAGCAGCTTGATCCTGTAAAAGCACATGTTGCAGACTATTTTGATCTGGTAACATCTCCTCAAGTATCTCTGTTGTGGCATAGGCTTGCTTCTCGGCCCAACATACCAATTTTTTTAAGTTGTTAAGTGCGGCCTCAGATGCCACTCCTGGCACTAAACTTGCCAATTCCATTCTAGCTGTAACACCAAACAATTCAACATTATCATTGCAATCCGGTGCGAGCAATGCCCATTTATGTCTGGTGATCTCATGCAACTGCAACAAGCTAGGAGCAAATATAGTAAGTTTATCTAAGTAACATGGACCTCCGATAGCATTTGCAGGGATACCTTGACAGACCCTATCCCCGCAAATCAGAAAAACATCAGGAGGTAAGGTCATAGCTGTACAATTGTTCCAAATGCTATAGTTGTTACCCCTTGTCTCCATGCCATAAGCCTCTAAACCCTGCCTAGCAGGTGTCATTGTAATCACAGGTGTTATTTGTATTTCTGTGCCCATATGGCCCGTTCCAAGTTCCTGTAGCAGTATCTCGGTAATTCATTCTTATTTGTGGTAACACATTTGGTGCTGCTATATTTATTGTTTGAAAATGAATACTCGCAGGAGGGTCTTCTCGGTCCCTAGTCAAACATAAGTGATTCAAGACAACCAATGCCTTGGACAGTCACTCATCAATGTTCTTGATCTCTTTTAATCTTGATAATTGTTCCTTTAAAACCTGATGTGATCATTCTACCATCGCTTGGCCCATGGGAGAATATGGAATACCTGTGATAGGCTTTACTCCCCACATTTTCATAAATTTTCTAACCCTTTTGCTGACATACGCTGGACCATCATCCATCTTGATCTGCTGTGGCACTCATAATGGCAACACACCATCAGATGTCTACACACAAGGTGTGCTTTTTCTCCACCCTGTGCTGTTGCCCATATGAATCTTGAAAAAGTATCAAAACTCACCAATTTGTCTGCTTGTGAATTACCTTCTGCTAACCCAATCAAGAACTGATGACTATGCATATGGATAACACAGTAAGGTGCAGTTCTCCCCTGAATGGCATCTCGCAGCTGCAGAAATAATAACAATCTGTCCCTCTTAGTTTACCGTATCAAGGCATCCTCTATCCGTTTTACCATGTTGACAACATACAGAAAGCCTGAGACTAAATTAATCGTCTCATGCATCCAGCACTGACAAGCCCAAACTGCAGACAATGCCAATGTTTGTAATGAATCCCCTGTCTCCTCCAGAATTACGTATTTCTCCCAACTTCCGTTCTCGTACCACACACACACAGCCTTCCTACTTGCTGCACCTGCATCGGTGTATAGAGTGCGACCCACCACTGGTCGGGATGAAAGCCGTGGTACTATCTGCCATTTATATGATCTTATAACTTCCCAGTGAGGCCCCTTTGGAGTTCAGGAATGTACCAATCCCAGGTAATCTGACACAGCTTCTTGTAGTGGTATGGATTGTTGTAAACACCATTCCAAATGATCCTGAGTAGATCCTGGCAGATCTCCTGGTTCCTGCCTGCTGATCTCAATACTCTGAGAGCAACCCTCACGTACTAACACTACGATAGCTTCTGCCTGTGTCTGAACACTTGTTTTTGGCTGAACCTGTAGGAAAATCCATTCCAGAACTCAAAAATGCTGCCCTATCCTTCCACCCCTGCCATCACCTGTGTCACTTATACTACTCCTATTACCATGCTGTCAATGTCAGTGGCATCCTCCTGATACCGTTTCTGTCTTTGTCGCCCCTTACTCTCCCCCTTTTCTTTTTGCCACTGACCAATCACCGCAAATGGATTAGACACGATTGCTAATTAGGAAGGAGAGTGCAACGTCTGCTCTACATCTGCAAGCAGTGTCGGCTGCAACCTTAGAAGCTATTTGTGAAAGAGCCTGCCAGTGGTCATTTGTTAGTGTAATCTGTGGCTCTGCACTCCTGCACGGCAATAAAGGTAGTAATATAGCTAAGTCATCATTAGTAATCCATACAATGTAGCAACCCCACTGAATATTATCCAGGAACATTTGTACATCTGTCAAAGTATGTAACACTGTAGTTATATCACCTTTCTGGGGACGAATAGTAGAGTCTGATATTTTCCATCTCAAGTACAGCCATGGCTGTTTCTGTTGAACCTTCTATGGGGCTATCTTCAACCCTTTTGGTTCCAAAGTATCCCAAATAAACTTTAAATCTGAATCCTGGAAGCATTCTGGCCTACCAAACTGAATGTTATCCATTTAATGGTAAATAATTACGTCACACCACACTGTCTGAATTGGTTGTAATGCCCAGGCCACATATAATTGACATAATGTAGGGGAATTCCTCATCCCCTGTAGAAGCACTAGGCATTCATAGCACTTTGCCAGGGTCTGTTTGTTAATGGAGCGTACTGTAAAAGCAAATCTCTGACAGTCCTGTGCCACCACATCTGGTTGCCTGGACTGATCGATAAATTTAGCATATGGTTCCCCAGGGGCCTGTTCTACAGATGCAAATGGAGGTGCTTTCTTTTCCCCTGGGAGACTAAGAAGAGCCCTCAGTGCAAGCTGCGCAGCTGTTTGGTGAATAGTTGCAGGGAACTGCAACTGAATCTGGGTATTGAGATAAGGACTCATCTCCGTTAACATCTCAAAAATCTCTCAACATTCTTCAATACATGACATAATTTATATTGGAATTAATTTCAAGAGCTGAATAATCTAAACACTGCTAAAATAATAAGAGTCTATGGATTTTGGAGAGTAGTGGTTTACAGCCACTGAAAAAATTATAACACTCACTTGAAGATAGCTAGAGTCATAGTCCAAGGTAATCATATCAAGGTATGACATCTACTTCTCAAGGATCCATTGTCATAATAAAAAATCTGGAGTATTTGTTTTATCCTATTAATGCCATGATCCAGCTTTATGATGGAACCACCTGCAGCAGATCCCCAGAATCTAAGCAGGTTCTTAATTGAACAATTAGAGAAGTCACTCTATTACAACACAGATCAGATAGAACAATATTGAGGAAGGCTGGAGTAAAGAAATTCACTTGACCTTTTACAAGGAGTAGATTTTATTAATTCCCTGTTAAGTGGTTTTGTTCATTAAATCATCTTTGAAACTGCACAAAAGCATGCTGTAAAAATCAGTCCAATAAATTTCTCCCACATCATGCTTCTGTTCTGGAAAGCACCACAAAACAAACAAAAAAACAATGACAACAATATAACAGAACAAATACCTTTCCTAGTCTACTTTGACTAAATTCAATATAGGTTATTGATATCTGTCAAGATACAGACATCTGTCTTATCTTAGTTCTTTCTTTCTTTTTTTTTTTAACTCAAAAATATTTAGTGCAAGATGAAGAAAAGTTGAATTAAAAAAAGAGAACCCCAAACAAAGTCCCAGTGATAAAACAGGTACAATAATCTGCCTGAGTGTATATCTGCCATGATTATTCACCCAAGGAATTACTTCAAAAACTCAAAAAAATTCAAAAATTGGGAATAAAAAAAATTCTCAAATTAGAAGAAAGGAGAGACAAACTGTCCCCTTCTCCAGTACTTTGATTTAGGTATAAATGCACAAACAAGTTTTACCTTGATTGGTTCAAGAAGGAAAGATGATTTTTAAGTAAACAAAACTTTTTGACTTATTAATTACAAAATTCTATTGTACCTCAAGTGTGTGGTTAACCTAAACCAATGACATTAGGGGAAAAAAAAAAAAAAAAAAAAGAGAGAGAGAGAGAGAAAAAAAAAAAAACAAAAACAAACAAAACTACTGCCTGTGCAGCAGCTCTGTGCTCATCTTGTTTGTTAAAAGGAGTAACAATTCTGAGGTACAGAGTAAAAGAAAGACATAGTGCAGAAGTGTCATGGTTTAACCCGGTCGGCAGCTAAACACCACGCAGCCGTTTGCTCACCCTCCCCCCTCCCTCTCTGGGACAGGGGAGAGAAATGGAAAGTGAAGCCCGCGAGTTGAGATAAAGACAGTTTAATAAGACAGGAAAATAATAATAATAATAATAAAAATAATAATAACAATAATAATAATAATGATACAATGGTGATAATAGGAAAGTAATAATAATATGTACAAACAAGTGATGCACAATGCAATTGCTCACCACTCGCTGACCGATGCCCAGCCTAACCCCGAGCAGTCCGCCCGCCCCCCCCCCCCCCCGGGCTAGCCACCCCTATATATTGTTTAGCATGACGTCAGATGGTATGGAATACCCCTTTGGCTAGTTTGGGTCACCTGTCCTGGGTCTGTCCCCTCCCATCTCTTACTGCACCCCCAGCCTGCCCGTTGGCAGGACAGAGCAAAAGGCTGAGATGTCCTTGGCTTAGTATAAGCACTGCTCTGCAACAATTAAAGCATCGGGGTGTTATCAGCACTCTTCTCATCCTAAGCCAAAACACAGCATTCCACCAGCTACTAGGAAGAAAATTAATTCTAACTGAAACCAGGACAAGAAGGCAGGATTAGAGGAGATGGAAGCTGAAGTTATTGCAGTAGGATGTAAAGACAAATCAAATTTCAGGGGTTCCAGTTCTCACAAATCTACTCTTGCTTTTTCAGGGTAAGAATTCTGTCAGTAATGAAAACATATTGGAGTATCTTATGTTTGCTTGTTTGTTTTGTCTATGTTAGCATATTCCTTTAAAAAGCAGGACAGAAGCTATTGGAAGGTGTTTTGTTGTTGTTATTTTCATTGCCCTGTATTTTTTATCACATTGTCTGTTTCTCTTGAGGCACTGGTCCATAAAAGATCATGTATGTTCTGTCAGAATCAATATATCGCATGTCAGATGTGCATTCAGCTTCTAAACTGTAATGCATGCTTGCTCTAATGACAGAAATGATAGGTGTTGCAGTCAGTTCAGTTTAGGCACTTGTGTAGTCAATACCTCAAATCATCATGTTTCAGTCTTACTGAACATCTAAACATGCTTGTTTTTTTTTTTTTTTTTTTTTCCTTCATGTACCCAGTACGAGTGAGTACCAGTGTCTTTACTTCCTTTAAAAATAAATTGAAAATATAGCTTTTAAACAGCTGAATGTATTTAAAATACATATTTTAAAACAGATCTTTTACATTTTTAATAATGCAGCAGAGATCTGAACACATAAATAACTTCAGTAAAGAATGTTTTGCTTTATGTAAGAATTTAATATTTGGTTCTTGCAAAGGCCAGTCAAAGTAGTCTGTAATATGAGGATGACTTCTATGAGTGCTGGTGTTATGCTTAGAAAACTTGCATTAGGTAAGGAGATCATTCCATTTTCCATTCCACATCAAGTGCATGCAGGCTCTTGTGTTTATGCCTCAACTTCAGGGTGTAACTTCTCATCAATGTCAAAAGAAAAGTCAACCAGCTCAGAGTGTTAAGGTGTTGGGGATGACTGTTCCAGTCATGCTTGATTCAAAGGCATAACCAAACCAGCCTGCACCGCCTATATGGTCCCTGCAAATACCACTGAAGTAAGGTCAGGTCCCTGGTAAATGTCTGAGTCTCCAGACCTGTAGATCTGGACTAGCAGCCAAGAGAGAAAAAAAGCAAACACTAGCATGATGATTAGGTAATTCAGGGTTGGGTTTAGCTTAAAACTTAAGCTAACATGACCGTATGGTTCTGAGGATGATGTCCATCATTTTATTGGGGATTTTATCCTGCATCTGATAGACTGTAAAAATAAATATTTTACTGATGCTAAAATATGTGTTTCTGATTTAAAAAGATTTATCTTACTAATACAAGGAAAAAAAAAGGGGGGGGGGGAGGGGAGAGGGTTTTTGATATTACATTATCAAAAACAAACTTGAAAAGGTTCTTGACATCTTAGATTTGTTTAACTAAATTTTGTGAAGAATTCACCTTTATGGCAAATTAATGATTTTTTTTTTTTCCTGATATTTCTTATATTTTTGGGGAAACAAAAAAAAAAAAGAAAGAAAGAAAGAAAAATAGTGATTTATGTCTGGAATAGCATAACTGCATAGAGTCATGCAAAGCTTTGCTATTAAGAAATATGATACAGTACTCTTTTTTTTTTGTTTTTGTTTTTCCTTGAGAATTATTCCTGCTCATCTCTTATGAACACAGACCTTATAGAAAAGGTTTTGTGCATTATAAACCAAATAAAAATGAACCAATTTACCTCACTTTTTACATGGCATTTGTAATTGTGGAATAAATGAACACAGCTTTTAAAACATAATTGTTTTCATCTTTCACGTTCAAACTCCAATAATTTTTATAGATGAATTTGTCATCACTTTCAGTTTGTATTCAGACAGTTGTCACTGTGTATATTTTCTAGATGAGTAGTTGGTTTTATCTTCAATCAAAGTCGCTACAGCAAAGATGCCACAGCAAGTGAGTAGAACCATTCAGTGATGTAGAACAAATGATACAGTAAAAGACTAGGTGAGAGATTATCTTCCTCCTCTCTTCAAAAAGATATTTTGTGTTTAAGCTAACATAAGGACCCAAACTGTGCAAGCATATTCAATCACTGAGGTTACTGGGAAGGCAAATGTTGTAAAGGTGCCCATTTTTTTTGTTATGGACTCACATTCTGTGAAAATGTTGTCTATGTTTAGGGGATTATCTGTCTGATGGCAATGCAGACATCTCAAATATCTCTACAAATATCTCAAATATCTCTAAAAATCCGAGCATGTGGATCTTTCTGTGGGAAAGATTAATTCAATGGTATCAGTGTAGGTATCCAAGAAGGTAAATTAACTGTGTTCATATACTTTTAGGTTGTAGGCAAGATCTGTTATTTCTATTTTTTTTTTTTCCTGTAGTTCACACTGGCACTCTTTCATTCTGTTAAGTTGCTTTCTTTTCTAACTTTTTAAATTCTGATACGGCCCTCAAAAGGATACACAAACTATTTATTTAGGAGAAAAAAAAATTCTCTATGAACTTTTCAAACAATCAAAACAATATGATATCTGTTTATTACTAAGAAACTTAAATTCCTGTAAATTATAGAATTTTAAGGTAAATGATGCTTGAAGAGCATAGCTGTACATTATAGTGTAAATATCAGTAAATTACTGCAAGTGCTATATGTCCCATTAAGTCTTTTTTGTATATTGGAGTATCAAAAAATTCTGAAAACTTCAGAGGCGTTAAGTGTGTATAAGGAAAAATACAGTAGTTGCTTAAAGTATTGAGCAATGAGTCAATTTATTTTGTATTATTTATTCTGTGATTTGACAGGAATTACTCAAAAATTACAGAATAAAAGTATGGTACACATTTTTTAGCAATATAATCTCTTATTGTTAAAATGATGGAGAAGAGATATACTAGTTAGAGGCTAAGGAACTATTTAGTTCACATTGTTCTTTGAACATTTGAAATATAACCTAGAAGTCTAGACAAGGATTTAGCAGAAAAGGTAGTGATAAAATTGGCAAAATATTCTGTGCTTGTGAGTCTTATTTAAATATAAATCAGTCTTTGACCAGACTTTTTGTAACACCTTTTCAATCATGTCAGATGAACTGATTTCTGCAAACCTGTAACGTTTTTTCTTTCTTTGAGTTGTGATGCATAAACAGGAGTCTTTTTTTTTTTTTTTCTTTCTGAGACAGTTTGGTCAATTGAAAGTGTCTCTTAAAAACCAAGCAGTCAAGTTCAATCAACCTTGAATTAGATGATGTTTAATGCACTAGTCAAGCAACAAAGTCATATTCAGGGTCTTCATGCTATAGGCTTTTCATAATACCTATAATGATATATCCACAATATCTCCTCTTCTCTGTCTGTTGCTGCCTCCTACAACCACTGCAATAATAGAATAATAACAGAAAGGATTCTTTCTTTGGTAACATCTAAGATCACAAATGTTGAGGTAACATCATGTTATATAAATATACAATAAACAAAACAAAACAAAACAAAAACTCTTATAAGATAGTGTGCTGGGTCTGGCTGGGATGGAGTTAACTTTCCCTGTAGCAGCCCATACAGCTATGCTCTTCACTTGTAGCTAGAACAGCACTGGTATCAACCACTGTTGTATCTATTGCTGCACAGTACTGGCACCGCATAAGAACTCCTTCCAAGCACCCCAGAGCCAGCAGGCTAGGGATAGGCAAGTGATGGTGAGTGGACACCACCAGGGCAGCTGACCTAAACTGACCAAAGGGATATTCCATACCATGTGGTGTCACACTCTGCAATAAAAGGTGAGAAAAGGGAAAGAGAAGGGGATGCTCTCATTGTGGAAGTGTGTGTCCTGAACAACTGCTATGTGTATTGAAGCCCTGCTTCCCAGTATGTGGCTGAACATCACTCATTGATGGGAAGTACAGACTAACTGATTTTTCTTCTTCTTCTTCTTCTCTGTGCTTCCATGAGGCCTTTGCTTTTTTTCTCTTTATCTTTCCTCCTCCTCCTCCCCTCCCCCCCCCCCCCCCCACACACACACACACTTTTCCCTTTAATTAAATCATTTATATCTTAAACCTTGAGCTCTTTGTGCCTAATTTTCTCCCCCTTCCTCTTTGAGGAGGGGGAGTGAGAGAGCTGCCATGGTGGAACTTGGCTGCTCACCCAAGTAAAACCACCACAGATAGTCTTCCAACCAATGGATTGAACAAAGATTAAAAATGACTCTAAGTTCAATTTGACTTTCTTCTCTGAGATTGTCAGGGAAAGTTCCATACTAATTGACTTTTCATAGAGGCAAAAGAAACAAGGGCTGTATAGTTAAGGCTGTATAAAGTTGCTCTACCGCACTATAAAAATGAAATTACACTGGATATTTAGATTTCATTATTGTTTTAGGAACGGCAATTAGTGTTGACTCTTAAAAGTGAGAGTAGGAATTCTAAAATCATCACTTTGGAAGTTTCCTTCTCTGCACAAACAAATAAATAAATAGAACTTAGCAGTTTGTCTCACAATTAATACAATCTGCCTGGGGTATAAAGCTGTTTTTCACAGATTGAAATTCAAATTCTGTGCTTTCTGTATCAGTAGAGGTTGAAGTATCAGTTCAGCAAGTCAATGTTATGTTTGCCTAAACCTATAGTTTACTATCTAACGCATACTCTGTGTGGCTTCACAGAATCACAGAATGGTTGAGGTTGGAAGGAACCTCCAGAGGTCATCTAGTTGCTCAAGCAGGGTCACCTAGAGAAGGCTACCTAGGACCCAGAGAGATTTTGAAGTTGTCCGAGAAGGGAGATTCCACGTTTTTGGGCAACCTGTTCCAGAACTCAGTCAACCTCACAGCAAAGAAGTGTTTCCTCACTTTCAGACAGAACCTCCTGCATTTCATTTTGTTTTCATTGCCTTTTATGCTGTCATCAGGCACCACTGGAAAAAGCATGACTCTGTCTTCTTTTCATCTGCCCTACAAGTATTTGTAGTCATTGATATGACTCTAACTCTGAGCCTTTGCTTCTGCAGGCTAAACAGTCCCAGCACTAGGCATTTTATCATAGGAGAGATGCTCCCGTCCCTTCACCATCTTTGAGGATCTATGTTGGACTCCTTCCAGCATGTCCATGACTCTCTTGTACTGAGGTGCCCAGAACTAGACACAGTTCTCCAGGTGTGGCCTCATGAATGCTGAGTAGGGCCACAACAATACTGAGTAGAGGGGAAGGATCACCTCCCTTGACCTTCTGGTGATACTTTGTCTAATGCAGACAATACCATTAGCCTTCTTAGTGGCAGTCAGCACCTTGCTGACTTATGTTCAACTTCAAGTCCACCAAGATGCTTCTTCAGCAAATCTGCTTTCCAATGGGGTAGCCCCCATAGACCCCAGCAAGCACTGGTGCATGAGGTTGTTCTTTGCCAGGTGCAGGGCTTTGCACTTCTCCTTGTTGAACTTAATCAGATTCTTTTCAGCCCACCTCAGGGTTCCTTGCGTCTTTTGATGAGTCAGTAACTTTTCGTGTGCCCATACCTACAAAGAATTTACTTAAATCTAGCCACTTTTGTGATGAAACTGATACCATTTATGAAGAATTCACATTCACATTCACTTGTATCCAGTGTACGAGGTTTGGAAATCTTTTTCTTTCTATCACTTTGTAACTCATGGTTTTTGGAAAGGTTTGTATACCTTTTGTTGAGTCAGCAAAATCCTGTCCTTGGAGACTGGATAGTAAAAGAAATAGTGCTTATATCTGGTATGCAATGAACAAAAAATTAAGATTTTTGCAGTTATCAAAAATTAGTGTGGTTTTGTATTTTTGCTTGCTCTGAAAATTCTATAGAGGGCTGTCAAATTAAACTTTCAAGTCTATTCCAACTGCTCAGAACACCAGAAAATGGTGGCTAACCCTGCATCTCTACCTGCAGCATTTTATCGTCAATTTTAATAAGCAAAAGAAATATTAAAATAAATTCTGAAAAGAATTAAGAAAAGTTGTACTTCTCCACCACGACATCATTTTAACTAACAAACATGAAGTTTAGATGAGACACCAAAAAATGCAATAAACGTTTTTAAATACTTCTAAGATCTGGGTTCTTTATTCTTGTCCATACACATTTTACACATTCACAAATTTGACACCCCTAAATAATATTAAATATGACATGCAGGTTTCTGAACATAATTTCATCACCTGTTAGATATATCCCTCCTTTGAAAGTTAGTGCAATACAATTTTACTTATATTTTAACATTACTGAATTACTGAGTTCAGTTGAAATACACACAGGTTGAAGATTTTTTTGTTGTTGTTGCTGCTGTTGTTGTTGTTAAGCAATGTTTACATACGCATATAGCAAGAAACAGTTTCTTCTTACCATGGTTCAAAACATGGTTTAAACTCTACAACCGATTTAATGTTGAATAACTTAATATCACTTTTCTGAGCATCCATATTTGTATATAAATTATGATTTACATACATATTATATTACAGTATTTACAAATACTGTAAGATTTGTGAAGGTTTCTGTTTCCATATTTTTTCCTCTTTAATAGAGATGTAAACAATCGATTAAAATCACCAAATGTTAGTTGCTAGAGCTGGAATGTTTTAGAACTTGAAATATATTGTCTGCTATACCTGCAGTGTTGAGAAAATAATTAGTAATATTGGAGTATATCTGCTGGAATCAAAGATCAAAGGATAAATACGATAAATTCAGGACAAAATACAATCCATTGTCATACTTTAAAAGCTGAAAGCATGTGAATTTTTCAAAATACTTTAAAAATAATAATTATATATATTGTGAATTTCTGCAGTTTGGAATTATTTGTGCAGTATTTACTGCACACTAACTTTTCTATTTCAATTAAAATGCAAGCCTGCTTGATTACGCATGAAGGTAAATTACTTTAGTTGTCTAAACAAAGCAGAATACCTTTCAACTTAAATTACTGTAATTCCTGGAATCTGAATATTCAAAATAGCTCACACTTCTTGAAGATTGTGAAGAGTCCTTTATCATTGGTGTATATACTTAGCAAGTGGACAGTAACTGGGCAGTAACAATTATACAGATTACGCCTTTTACAGAGCGAATAACTTTTCATAGCAGCATTCTTCTGAATAATTACCATGATCATAAATAATTTTCTCTATTGGCATTTCTGTTTCACCAATATGGATACTGATTCATCAGATGATTCTTTCCTAACTTGCTGCTTTGTGACAGAACTGTCGTGAGATACCATTTAGCTTTCAGCAACAGCTAACTAAACACAACAGTTGGGCCTCCAAATGACAGCTAAGATTCCAAATACTTCAATTTGAACAATATAGGGTAAATTTGGTCCGGAAATATCATTTTTTTTGCACAATGGCATTAAAACAGGATCTGTACTTCTCAGACAATTGCTATGCTTTGTAAAGCCTGCTATAAAGCTGGCAATACTATAAGCATTAGAATGTAGAAATTAAATAGAGAAGATGGGCTTTGTTGTTCTGTTCTCTTATGTTGACAGCTGTGACACCATGTATCTCTACAGAATTTACTCCATTGCTGTTATTAGTTTGTAATAACACCCTGCTCCTTACAAACTAAAGATTAGGTGATGAGGAAAGCAACAAAAACTAAATTTTACATTGACAGGAATTTATTTACATATCTGCATACATTAAAAAGAAAAAAAAAAAAGGAAAAAGTTTTGTGAAGACTTTAATGACATGTTTCACAACATTTATTTATTTTATTTTATTTTATTTTATTTTTATTTTTACTTTTTTTATCATTCATGTAAAAGTCAGTGTATAAAATACTTAAGCCTGACTCAATTGCCCACACCTTTCTCCTGGAGCATGGACAGGTGACAGGCCTGCCTGCAAAAGGTATGCCCTAGTGGAGGACCTCCTGTAGCAGGTGGCCAAGGTGCAGGAGACAGTGAAAAGGCTGCATAGTATCTGGGAGGCTGAGGAGCAGTTAGGCAGTTGGATCCTAGGATGGTCTGAAGTGGACCCGCAGCTCATGGCCAAACTGCCTGAAACTGACATTTTCCTCACTGACACTCACAGAAAGAAGGGGGTGGGGGGGGAAATAACACTGGAGGGTGGAAGCTGGCAATGACAAAGACCAGCAGGAGGACGAGTCTTCCCTTGGAGCTTGAGGTACCCTTATAGAACCACTTCACCCCTCTGCAAACTGCAAAGGAAAGACTTATTGAAGGGGGGCTGGAGCTGAGTGAGGCAGCCCAGTCTGTTCCCAGTACAACAACCAGTTCAACTAAGAAAAGACAACCGGTGATAGCAGTAGAAGGCTCTCTTCTGAGAGGTACAGAAGAACCCATCTGACCTCACCTGCACTTGAGAGAAGTCTGCTGCTTACCAGGGGTTTGTATCAGGGATGCCATTGCCAAGCCATGTACAGCCTAATAACTATTATTCACTGCTGTTGTTTCACATGGGCATCAGTGATGCAGCCAGGAGCTGTCTGGGGAGTATCAAGAGGGAATACAGAGTACTGGGACCAGCAGTAGAGGTAGTTTTTTCATCAGTCCTGCCAGTCAAAGTGAAGCGGATTGAAAGGACCAGTCAAATCTAGCAAATCTACGGATGGTTACAGAACTGGTGCTACATAGAGGGCTTCAGCTACTTAGACCATGGTACTCTGAGAAACCTGGTCTGCTGGGAGTTGATGGGATCCACCTGTCAGAGAAGGATAAGAGCATCTTTGGTCATAGGCTTGCCTGGCTGGTGAGGATGGCTTTAAACTAAAGTTGCTGGGGTAGGGAACCTCAATTCATCCCACTCCTCCTAGTTTGATGCCGGTGTTAGCAATAAATGTCCAGAATCTGGAAAAGGGTTATGAATCAGCAGGAGAGCACCTGACGAACAGCAAAAAGGAATTCCAGCCACTCCAGCCAGTAAGTCAGCTTCATCAGGGGCCCAGCTTTAATATCTTTAATGTCTCTATGCTAACACGTATAGAGTTGGCAATAAACAAGAGGAGTTAGAGATGTATGCATGCCTGCAGGGCTGTGATGTCATTGGCATTACGGAGACATGGTGGGATGGCTCCCATGACTGTAGTGTTGGAATGGAAGGATATGGGCTCTTTAGGAAGGACAGGCAAGGGAGATGATGAGGTGTCACTGCTTTCTATGTCAATGAGCAGCTGGAGTGCATGGAGTTCTGACTGGAGATGGATGAGGAGCTGACAGAGAGCTTGTGGGTCAGGATTAAAGGTAGTGCAGGGACAGGTGACATTATAGTGGGGGTCTGCTACAGAGCATCCGTCCAGGATGACCAAGCAGATGAGGCCCTCTATAGACTCATGTTCGCAAGTCCCATGGGGTACTTCTACCATCCTGGTATCTTTTGGAGGAACACTACAGCAGTACAACTGCCTTCTCCAAGTGGTAGAGGAGCCAATGAAGAAAGGTGCCACAATGGACCTTATTCTCACCAACAAGAAGGGGTTGGTGGGGAATATGAAGCTCAAGAGAAGCCTTGACAACAGTGGCCATGAAATGATTCAGTTTAGGATCCTGAGGACAGTGAGGAGGGAGCACAGCAAGCTCACTACACTGGATTCTGGGAGATGTGACTTTGCCCTCTTCAGGGATCTGCTTGGTAGAGTACAACGGGACAAAACCTTGGACAGAATAGAGGCCCAAGAAAGCTGGTTAATATTCAAGGATCACCTCCTCCAAACTCAAGAACAATGCATTCCAACAAAGGGGAAGTTTGTGAAAAAGACATCAGGAGGTCTGCACCAACAAGGAGCTCCTGGCCAAACTGAAGGAGAAAATCAAGGCATACAGAAGGTGGAAGTAAGGAAAGATAGCCTGGGAGGGATTCAGAGACAATGTCAGAGCATCCAGGGGTCAGATTAGGAAAGCCAAAGCCCTGTTAGGATTAAATTTGGCCAGAGACATCAAGAGCAACAAGAAAGGCTTCTACATCAGTGATAAAATGAAGGCTAAGGAAAATATGGGCCCTCTCCAGAAGGAAATGGGAGACCTGGTCATCTGGCATATGGAGAAGGCTGAGGTACTCAATGACATTTTTGCCTTAGTCTTCACCAGCAAAAGTACTAGCCACATGTCTGTACCGGGTCTGACTGGGATGGAGTTAACCCCCTACAGTGGCCCATGTAGTGTCGTGCTCTTCATTTGTATCTAGAACAGCTACACAACAATGGTATCACATCAATGTTTTGTCTATTGCTGAGCAATTCTGGCACAGCATCCAGATTCTCTCTAAAATTCCCCAGAGCCAGTAGGCTGGAGATGAGCAAGAAGTGAGGAGGAGGCATGACCTGGTCCTGCAGGCTACACTATTCCTCATACAAGCCAGGATGCTGTTGGCCTTCTTGGCCACTTGAGCATCAGTACAGACCTGGTGATAAATGGATTGAGAGCAGTGCTGAGAAGGACGGGGAGGGTAGATGGGTGTTGGTCAATGAGAAGCTCAGTGTGTGCCAGCAATGTGTGCTTGCAGACCAGAAAGCCAACTGTATTCTGGGCTGCATCAAAAGAAGCATGTCCAGCAGGACAAGAGAGTTGATTCTCCTCCTATACTCTGCTCTCATGACAACCCACCAGTAGTACTGTGTTCAGCTCTGGGTCCCTTGGCACAAGAAGAACATGGAAGGATTAGAATGAGTCCAGAAGAAGGCCACAGAGATCATCAAGGGGTTGGAGCACCTCTCCTATGAAGACAGGCTGAGAGAGTTTGAGTTATTCAGATTGGAGAAGAGAAGGTTACAGGGAGATTTTATAGTGGCCTTCTATTACCTAAAGGGGTACTATGACAAGGAATAATGGTTTTAAATTTAAAAAGGGCAGATTTAGTTAAGATATAAATAAATTCTTTACTCTGACGGTGGTGAGGCACTGTAACAGGTTGCCCAGAAATTTGTGGATGACCCCTTCCTGGAAGTGTTAAAGGCCAGGCTGGATGGGCCTTTGGGCAACCTGGTCTAGTGAGAGGTTTCCCTACCCATGGCAGAGGTGTTGGAACCAGATGATCTTTAATGTTCCTTCCAACCCAAACTATTCTATGATTCTATGACTCTGTGATCTTTTTATTTTTTCTTCTTCTTTTCTTTTTTTTTTTTTTTTTTTGAATGTTTACCATTGAAATACAAGAACAATACCCTTGAATAAACAGAACATGAATAAAATTTCACCAAATATTTAAAAATATATGTTACCTTGTCTGTGTTGGCCATATGATCAAGATATCCTAACTATGAGTTATATTCATTCATGTGAATGTATTAACTAATGGATAGCTAAAGTAGATTGCAATTAAAACCCCTTTTATAAAAGCATTTGATGTAATTAAAATAGTTCATTGATTGAAATTGCTTTACAGATCATAGGGTAGCTATATTTAAAATTTTAATTAGTTGAATCTGCACACAGCATGGTTCTTTCAGTTTAAACTTAGATTGGATTCTGTGTTTGCGTCAAAATACTTGTAGTATGTCTGTGAGTCGGGGTGAGGATATGTACCCTCAGCTCACTGAGGTGAAATGTTAAATTATTATTTTACTTTATGCTATCATTATTTTTCTATATCTTAAACTCAGAAGCCAGAGCCAAGATTTATTTGCGTTCACCTGAAGCATTCACAATAAAATCTGTTCAATAATATAGTGTAGTTATTAATAAATATACATATTACATATATATAATATTAATTCTTTGAAAACTCCATTGCCTTTGAACAATTCCAAGGCAAATATATTTGCAATGAATTAATTCTTCTCTTTCAGCTGTGAAAAAATGAATGCAGTGTGTGTGTTGTTATCAGTGTAAGTGTGATCAATATCTTCATTCATTTGTTTTTCATCTTTGGAAATGTTTCAATTTGTGAATCTAGTGTGCTTGTGAAACATCGATTTTGGAGAAGTAAACGTAATGGTATAAATATCAGTATAATTGATCTATAATGTAGATACGTATCTCCAGGGGTAAGCAATATGGTTACATTCATGTTCCCAATGTTTTGTGCATGAATATTCTCCCAGTTGATGCATCAGCAGACATAGCTAGGTATGTTTACATTTTAGAAAGATACATGTGGAAGTCCAAACAATATCATTGATTTCCAAACTGTTTTTTGAATACTGAATCATCTCTACCTGTTATAGTAACACCACAGTTATAATTTATGAGCACCAGAAAATGTGAAGGCCAGACAAAATCCTAGATGAGCTATTAATATCTGCCTTTGTAAATCAGTGATTACAAACCTACCTCTTTCCCATCACTTTCATTTCAAAATGTACTGGTTGTAACACAGCTTACCTCTTCAGAAACATCTTCATAAATAATCCCTGCTAAAGTATGCTCCAGCTAAAATTCTGTATTCAAGTAGACAGTGTAGAAGACATCTTAACACAGTTTCAACATAAATGTGTGAAACCATTTTAGTGTTCTTGCAGTCGTAACAAGTTATAAATCTGTGTTTATTCATTGTAAGCATAATTTTTATAAAACTGTATGTCTTCCTTAACTTTTACTTGAAATCCAGTTCTGTAGTAATAGTTGAAGGTATGTGTGGAAGGAGTAACTGCTGTTAGCTGTATTATATCTGCAAGATTTCAATTTCAATCTGGGAGTCTGTGCTTTCAGTGTCAATTTTGTCCATCATGACAGCAATAAGGTACTGGGTATTAAATGAAAAATTAATTCTCTAACTGAATTGTTATCTTTTTCTTACTGATGTAATGTCTAATGTCTCAATTTGTGGGCTAAGTAGTTTATTTATTTATTTATTTATTTTGGTCAGGATGAATTTACCATTGTTATTTTTCTTATAAAAAAAAGGCACTGAGTTTTGTCTGCTCTACCCTTGTTTTCCAAATTTTTTATTTAATTAAGAAGTGCTATGTCACAAGGTGCTTTACAAACTGATACCCTAATTATGCTACCAAATTTAATTCTAACTTTAAGTTGCATTTACTTATTGCTTATCTTCTTTAACAACAGAAATATCTCCCCCTCTAACTTTTTCTAGATTTCCCATCGAATACATAATAGTAGCAATGGAGATCATGTAAGATTAAATCACATTTCCAGAGTTCTTTATCATTTTTAAAGTTGTCAGTCCCTATGTTGTTGTTAGATTAATATTGGTCATAATGATTTATAAAAAATCTGTATTTCTATTATCAGACAAAAAACATACTTTATAATGACTACTATAGATATTTTCTTCTCCGTCTCCAAAATCTTTTTTTTTTTTTTTTATTCAAACCATCTGAACCATCTGAATATGTTAGAACTTATGCATACCATCAAGCAATGCACATAAAATCACACCTGTTCCCAATAGCAGGTTCAGTTCTATAATGAAGATTGTTACAAAGTATTTTTAAGTCCTTCAATACTTTGACTCTTTCAAAATTTTTAAACATGTGACTTTTCTATTTCTTCATTGAAGATTTGGAATATATTCAGTAACTCTGAATATATTCACTGTGATTAGGCTTATGTTTATAGGCTTAGTGTTAAAAACTGATGTATTTTCTGTGTATCATTAATATTTTCAAGAGTTCATATTCTTCATTTCAGAATTACTGTACTTCATGCAGTCCAGACTTGATAATAGGAATAATATTTCTATCATTTTGGAACAGTTAACATCCTAGACATACATTTACTCAGTGGATAAAAGCAAGTGGATAAAAGCATCATATAAATTGTAATACAACTTATATCTGTTTTGGGTAACATTTTTCCATTTACTTTTAGTCCATTGTTTTGTAAATCTACAATTTTTGAAATTCAGTGGTGCTTTCAAGCACCATCCCTCCCCAGAAAAGAAGTGTAAAAACAGATCTGTGGAACAAGGTAAAAGGATGCCAACATTTTTTTTTTATTTTTTGGTCCTGACAGAATGAAGGACTCTTTCCCTAAACAGGACATGACAACACATTTTGTCAGTTAAAGCCACACCTGACAGACATTCACTCCATCCAGAAAGAGCTCAGTAATGAAGTTGCTTACTGTTTGTCATGAATGAATAGTACTTTCAGAAATAATAAAAAATAATGTTCAAAAAGGGTACAGAAAATTAGAAAAGAGTAACAAATTTTAAGAGAATACAGAACCAGCAGTATGTAATTGTGAAAAGGAGGATATATGGGTTTTACAGCACATAATAAGATCAATCTGGATGTAAGTAGAAAAAATATTTACTTTCACTCTTCTGTATTCACTCTCATAGGTTGTTAGGCATGTTATGCAAGCTAAAGATAATATACTATGCAACAAAGCATGTGTTTGCTAAGATTTTATAATTAGTAATAAATTACAACTAATATTTAATTCTTTCATTGAATGCTTCCTGTCTATACTGGCACTAACCTTGTATACCCTAGGGAATTGTATTGCCTAGGGAATCTTTGCACATGTACCACAGAGAGTATATGGTAAGCAAAGAATGCAATGAGTTAGACTGATTTCTCTTTATATTTGCATATTCATTTGTGTGTGACAATGATTATAGTTTTCAGATGGGGAAAGAACTCCTTTAAAGAAATATTATATTTTATATTTTATATTATATTTTGTATATACATCTAGTTATTCAGTCTAACTTGATCTGTAAAACAAACAAACAAAACAGTCATGAAATGAGTTTTATACATGATGTTTTTATTGGATGATTGCAATTTCACATCTGTTAACAGATTTGAATTATATGTACCTAAAAACCTATTAATTTGTAAACTATTAATTGTAAGTATTCTCAATAAATTTCTGCTTTTGTTGCTCATGAATAAACCTAACTGTACTGGAAACTTGCCATACATTTCAGACATGAATTCCCATAGTTTGATATACACAAACCTTCCTTTTTAACAATTGTTTCACTTTCTTGTTTCGGCTTCTTCATTTAGCTTTAATATTCTATGAATCATAGCAATTCAGAACTATATGCAATTCTATAGCAAATTATTCTCTTCAAAGATCACACTTTTAATATATTAGGATTTTTTGTTTGTTTGTTTGCTTGTTTGTATGTTTATTCCCCAACATGTGTTCTGCTGAGTATCAAATTTTTTCTTTCTGTTTTGGAAAATTTTCATTCCTTGAATTTAAGCTTAAACTCTTCAGTTACCTTTCTCTCAGTAAACTCTGCATAATACATTTTTAAAAAAAACTCACTTTTTACAGTCTGCATGTATTTGTGTTTGTGATAAAGAACCTACCACTTGTAAGAGTGGCAATATTTCTGCCCAAAGGTTTTTCTTATCTTAATCAGTTACATAAATTCTGAAGAAGATAGTTAACTTCAGAGCTCATCAACTGCCTCATCAGTTATCAGAATCATTAATTAAATGTCTATTAGGGCTTATATGTGAAAAAATGTTAGTGTCAAAGTTTCTGTTTAGAAAATAAACCCCAGCTTACGGGTGTGAAATCAAGCCTTATTTGATGATGACAAAGTATCAACATATTTTTTTTTTAGCTTCTACAGTTGTCAAGATGAATTCAGAACATAGTTACCAGTGTGTTTATGTCTGGTGGTTGTTCTAAAGTTGCTTTTTTTTTTGGTTTGTTGATTTGGGGGGCCAGTGAAGGAAGAGGGAAGACAACTGTTTGAACTGTTTTTTTTTTTGTTGTTGTTGTTTTTTTTTTTTGTTTGTTTGTTTGTTTGTTTGTTTGCTTTGTTTTGGTTTGGTATGTTTTGGTTTGGTTTGGTTTGGTTGTGGTGGTTTGGTTTGCATGAATTTGGAATTTGTTTGTTTTGAACTGTATACATTAACAGATTTCTACCAAGATACCTCTTCTACAACATGTTAAGCAAATTTCTCCTTGCCTGACTCAGTATTTCTCAGAGGTGAGCTTTGCATTATGGTGTGGCAATCAACAAGTAGTGACTGTTGGATGAATAACAAACTTTAGTATATATTTTTACCTAACACTCATGTCTTAGCGTATGTATGTTAAAATAGGGATTATTTGTGTATACTTTATTTCATACTCCATATTGGATGATGCATTCAAGTGTTCAAAATAACATACTAATAACACTAATCCACATGATTGTTAATTCAAAAGGAAGTCCACAGAACAAAGTGGAGGAAGAGGAATCCCACTTCATGCAGGAGAGCACTAATGCAGAGTGAATGATTAGGAGAATATAAAAAATAAATTTGCATTAAAGTGTTATTTTTGTGTATATATCAAATTGTTCATGTTATAGTGTAATTACCTTGGTTTTGTAAAATACAGTTGCCAGGTCTTGCTTGTTTTAATGGTAACTGAAAAACAGAAGAAATTTGAGCTCTGGGAAAGAAAACCGCAACCTAGAAGTTCACAGCCTCAAACCTTGGGAGTGTCTTACACTATTGTAGCAGAAACTACTAAACACTAATGATTTCAGTTTCCAGACATTTGTTTCTCCACCAGAACAGCAGAAGAGTTGTTAGAGAAACGTTAACAACATTTTTTAACAAAAATTGTATACAGAGAATATACTTATGACCTTGAAGGCTGTCCTGAATATGCAAGTAGAAGAGGTCCATGATTGGAGCTAAGTACGCCAGTCTAGTAGACTCATTTTGATTTTTAATCCAGTTCTTTATAGTTCCTGTTATTCATGCTGAATAAAGAAGCTTCCAGAGTAAACCACTGTGGCTCATACAGACTGCATATTTCTGTATATAGATACTTTTTGCCTTGTTTTCTGGACGGGAGATAGCAAACTTAAGATGACGGCTATTATTGCAATGTTTTCACCCTTTGTGTATGGCTAGCTCTACTGCTTTTGCTGAGGCTTTGAGGCTGACAGTTCGAGACAGGATGAAAACTGACTTTCCTGATCTGTGATTTTTTTTTCCTTTTCTGTTTCTGTCTTTCCAAGGATCATATGCAAATGATAAACTGCCTACAACTAGGTCTATAACTCACCACCCAAACTGGTGTGGAAGTATAAAATGATGAAGAAAAACAGGTACTGGGTAAGAAAATAATCTAGTGGTAGGCATTTTCATAGTGACAAAGTTGCCGGGTATTTCTGAAAAAGCCCTTGCTTTTACTGTCTGATTTCTTTAAAGTTCTTGATTAGAATTAAACAAAAGTATTTCTGAAAATTAGTAATATACCAGGATCTTGAGCTATATAGTCTGTGGTCATGGTTGATACACATTTCCTCCCTGAACTGAGAAAATCATAGAATCATAGAATATCCTGAGTTGGAAGGGACCCTTAAGGATCATCAAGTCCAACTCTTGACACCGCACAGGTCTACCCAAAAGTTCAGACCATGTAACTAAGTGCACAGTCCAATCTCTTCTTAAATTCAGTCAGGCTCGGTGCAGTGACCACTTCCCTGGGGAGCCTGTTCCAGTGTGCAACAACTCTCTCTGTGAAGAACTTCCTCCTGATGTCAAGCCTAAACTTCCCCTGCCTCAGCTTAACCTCGTTCCCGTGGGTCCTGTCGCTGGTGTTAATGGAGAAAAGGTCTCCTGCCTCTCGACACCCCCTTACGAGGAAGTTGTAGACTGCGATGAGGTCTCCCCTCAGCCTCCTCTTCTCCAGGCTGAACAGGCCCAGTGACCTCAGCCATTCCTCGTACGTCTTCCCCTCCAGGCCTTTCACCATCTTCGTAGCCCTCCTCTGGACACTCTCCAACAGTTTCATGTCCTTTTTATACTGTGGTGCCCAGAACTGTACACAGTACTCGAGGTGAGGCCACACCAGCGCAGAGTAGAGCGGGACAATCACCTCCCTTGACCTACTAGCGATGCCGTGCTTGATGCACCCCAGGACACGGTTGGCCCTCCTGGCTGCCAGGGCACACTGCCGGCTCATATTCAACTTGCTGTCTACCACGACCCCCAGATCCCTCTCTTCTAGGCTGCTCTCCAGCGTCTCATCGCCCAGTCTGTACGTGCAGCCAGGGTTTCCCCGTCCCAGGTGCAGGACCCGGCACTTGCTCTTATTGAACTTCATGCGGTTGGTGATCGCCCAGCTCTCCAACCTATCCAGATCCCTCTGCAAGGCCTTTCCACACTCATCCGAGTCCACAACTCCTCCAAGTTTGGTGTCATCAGCAAACTTGCTCAAAATACCTTCTATTCCTACATCCAGATCGTTTATAAAAATATTGAAAAGTACCGGCCCTAAAATGGAGCTTTGAGGGACCCCACTAGTGACCGCCTGCCAGCCTGACGCAGCCCCATTCACCATAACCCTTTGGGCCCTGCCCGTTAGCCAATTGCTCACCCATCGTATGTTTTTATTTAGCTGTATGGTGGACATTTTGTCCAGTAAGATCCTATGGGAAACCGTGTCAAAAGCCTTGCTGAAGTCCAAAAAAATCACATCAGCTGGTTTCCCTTGGTCCACCATACGGGTGATCTTATCATAAAAGGAAATCAGGTTAGTTAGGCAGGACCTACCCTTCACAAACCCATGCTGGCTGGGACCAATGACTGCTTTGTCCCCCAGGTGCGCCTCAATAAGTTCGAGAACCATCTTCTCCATGATTTTACCAGGCACTGACGTGAGACTGACAGGCCTGTAATAGCTAGGGTCTTCTTTCTGACCCTTCTTGAAAATCGGCACAACATTTGCCAGCTTCCAGTCTACCGGGACCTCTCCAGACTCCCAGGATCGTTGAAAAATAATTGAGAGAGGATCCGCGATGACGTCCGCCAGCTCTTTCAGCACCCGGGGATGAATCCCATCCGGACCCATGGACTTGTAGGGATCCAGGTGGAGTAGCAAATCCCGCACACGTTCAGGGTCGGTTGGGAGTTTGTCATCCCCACCGTCCCGGTCCTCCAGCTCAGGGCACCCTGGGTCCCGAAGCCCATCATCGGCATTGAAGACAGAGGCAAAGAAGGCGTTAAGCGTCTCTGCTTTGCCTATGTCATTGTCTGTGAGGAGACCTTCCCTATCAAGGAGCGGCCCTATGTATTCTTTAGTTCTCCTTTTTCCATTCACATATCTAAAAAAACCTTTTTATTTTCTCTCACAGACACAGCCAGCTTCAACTCTAGGTGTGCTTTAGCCACACAAATTTTCTTCCTACAAACACGAACAGCATCCCTGTATTCTTTCCATGACACCTGGCCCTCCTTCCAGTAGCTAAACACTCTCTGTTTCCACCTAATCTCCATCAGAATGTTCCTGGTCAGCCACGCCGGCCTCCTGCCGCGCCTGCCTGACTTGCGATATTTAGGAATCGCCTGATCTTGTGCTTCTAGGAGGCATCATTTAAAGAATGACCAACACTGGTGGACATTGAGGCCTTCAAGAGCAGCTTCCCAGGGGACCTTGCTGACTAGTTCCCCGAGCAGCCTGAAGTCCGCCTTCCCCATATCTAGGGATGAGGTTTTGGTGGCACTTTTCCTTCTGTCACCGTAAATTTTGAACTCAACCACTTCATGGTCACTATGACCGAGGCGGCCACCAATCACCACATCTCCCACCAGACCCTCTCTGTTTTCTAGCAACAGGTCTAGGAGGGCACCTTTCCTAGTTGGCTCCGTTAGCACCTGCACCAAGAAGTTATCATCTAGGTGCTTCATGAACCTCCTGGACTTGCTTGTGTCAGCCGTGTGGCACTCCCAGTTAACGTCTGGCAAGTTGAAGTCCCCCATAAGGACAAGGGGAGTTAATCTCGAGGCCTCTCTTAGTTCTGTAAATAATAATTTATCGGCGCTATCGTCCTGTCCAGGCGGTCTGTAATAGACTCCCACAATGACATCCCCTTTATTCGTTCGTCCCTTGATCCTTACCCAGAGGCTCTCAACTTTGCCATCGCCGACCTGAAGTTCCACACAGTCCAGCCCCTGCTTCACATACATCGCCACCCCACCACCTCGCCTACCCTGCCTGTCCCTCCTGAAGAGCCTGTAACCATCTATCGCAACACCCCAGTCACAGGACTCATCCCACCAGGTTTCGCTTATGCCGATGATGTCGTAGTTGCGGGACCAGGACTTCTAGCTCATCCATTTTATTCCTCATACTGTGTGCGTTCGTGTAGAAGCACTTCAGGTGCGTCTCCTTACACTCAGCACCTTGTGGATCTAACCGAAGGACCTCACTGGCACACAGCCCCTCTGATTCTAGCGTACCATCCCTTGGGTCTTCACCGGCGTGCCTGGTTTTAGCCCTTCCCCCTTCGACTCTAGTTTAAAGCCCTATCTATCAGCCCTGCCATAGATAAAGGAATGGAGCCTTGTACATGCCTCAGAATATTTCTCAAGGTCACAGGGGACTAGGGACAGAAGGGTGGACAGAAGAGTAGCAAACTATTTTCTCTGCCATCCCTTTTATAAAAGTTATGCAAAAGGTGCCCAACTTCTATAAAGTAAGCAAATATTAAGATACTCGTTATTTACAGCATTGTGTGTTTTTGTGTGTGTATTTTGAATGTTTTCCTTTCTTTCAACTTAGTTATAAATCACCATTTTAAAACAACTTGTCACATAGTCTGTTCCAACCACAGTTATAACTTTTACAAAAAAATAAGCTACTTCAAGAAAAATTCTGTCAATTCAAATTTTAAATTAAAAAGATAAAAGTTCTGTGCAAAGGATCACTCTATTCTTCTCAGCAATTCACTTATCACATAGTCTAATGTTACTTCAACTTCTTTTTCACTGTATAATTTCTGCGGGACTCCTTTATATACATATCATCCTTTCCAAGGGGGTTTCCAGAGGGACGTGGAGTAAGTCACATGTTCATTTTTGCATAGGGTGAAGATTTTAAGGGCTTGGGAGTGGAGGGTGGCTGAAGGGCTCTTTTGTGAAGTGAAGGCATGGCTGCCCCATGCCAGACACAGCTGGTTCCAGCCAGCTCCAACATCCCCACCACAGAGAAAACTAAGAAAAAAACAACAACCAATCAAACCCCGCAAAACTACAAGAAACAACCCTGTGGACACCAGGGGGAGAGGAGAGTTAGGTTGGGGTGCTTAAGGTACTAGAGCAGAGAGGGCTCCCTGCAGCCCATGGAGAGTCACAGTGTGTGATGTGTGGAGGAAGAAGCAGCAGAATGGAACTGTTATGGTCTGACCACAGCTGCCATTCCTCATCCTCCTGCACTACTCATGGGGAAGTAGGTAAAAGAATTGAGGATAAAGGAGTGAAGCTGAGTCTCAGAAGTGAGGTGGATGTGTCTGTATGCATCTGGCAACTGGTCATGATAAACTCACCATAGAGGGTTGTGGTTCTCTGAGTTTGGATGGTGACTTCTCAGAGGTTTCCTATCAGAGAAAAAAAAAAAAAAAAGCAACTTAATTTACAATTAGGTTATGTAACAATAGAATATTTTCATTATGCCTTCATGAGAAACATGTAGCTGTGTTAATGTTGTGAAATGTGTTCATCTGATTCGTGTCAATATGGAACAATGCTAGGGCCGCATGGTATGATGTGACCTTCTGTCTCACATACACTGGTATAACCGCAAGTCTAAGAAAAACAGAGTGGTTAATGTATATAATTCTTGTATCTTGCAAAGGAATGTTTTAGCAATTCATGTCAATAAAGAGCTTGAAGGGAAATGTATTTGTAGGCTTTTCCTTGAAGTCTCTGATATCTGGGGGGTTTCAGAATAACTGCTAACTATTACGACTATTGCATGGGACACTATACAAGTCTCTGATATCTGGCCAGGAGATTAAGGAGACAGGGAGAGCTGATTAACAACTAAAAGACAAAGCTTGCAGGGGATGCTGCACAAGTCTCTGACATACAGCCAAGTTGGACAAAGGAGAAGGACAAGAGGGAGGAAGACTATGAGCCTTCAGCACGAGAGACCCCCAGAGACCCCCAGAGGGACCACCAGAGACTGATATGCATGCTCCAGTAGGAGGGTTTGGATTCTGGAAACTTATTATAATAACTCTGTTTTTTTTTTTTTTTTTTTTAGAAGTAGTAATGAATATGTGTTGGTGTAGGAGCATAAAAATCATCTGCTTGATGTAACTGGTGTGCATCTTGATGGAGCAGAGACTTCGGCGCACCCACTGCTGTTTGCTTACCTCTATTCCTTTAATAAATTGTAAACTTTGATTATAGTCCTATTTTGAAGACTGATCCATTTACATGTCAATGTCAATGTCAATGTCATTTACATAACAATGTCAATGAAAGTAGTTTCCAAGAAAAATCTCCATTTCCAGTTTGAACACATATAGTGAAAAGTTATACAAAAAACTTTTACATTTTCAAATGGTAACCTACTTGTGTTTAAATTCTCACAAATACATGGCTTTGATTAACAAAATAATTTATTTGTGGAAATGAAATAAGCATTTAACATTTTGGATTCAAATAGGACTATAGTTAAATCATTTTTGGTTAAGCTGTTGTTGTTTTATTATTATTATTTTTTGCTACAAGGTGTTAGAAAAGGAATAGAAGTAACTGATTGGACATACAATTTTATTCCATTTAGTTGTGACAAATCTGCTTCTGTTCAGCAGGGAATTTATGTTTCAAGACTTCTTGGTAAAGGAAAATAAGTTCCCAGGTTTGACCTGCCTTTATAAGAAGGCAATTGTTGTGTCCTCATCTCTCTTTGTGTTCTTACTCACAAAGTCTGGACCTGTGACAGAATATAAAAAAGTCTCTTTTCTGTTTTTAAACTGATACTTAATTAGAGATGAAATAGATCCTATTATCCTACTATTAATGTATCCTATAAGAATATCCTACTATTCTTTAGAAGTATTCTGACAAACCAAAGAGAATACACAGGGCAAGCCAAGTGATTAGAAAGTGCCTCTTCTTGAGTCTCTGACTTCATCATGAATGCAATTCTGTAAAATTGTTGCAATCATACAGAACACTCTTGAAAAGGTAATATGAAAATTTATTTATGTTAGCGACTGGAGGGGTAGAAAACAAACTCATCCAGTAGCTGCAACTTTAAAAAAATGCTTTGCAAATGAAGTAAAAAGGTTAAGTTCAACAATGTCAGATCAACTTCATTGCCACTTGGACTTTAAACATGAGTTTCATCTTCTTTTTAAATACCTTGTCTCTTTTCTTGTGTTATGTTTTAATCTCTACAAAATATGAGTGATGTTTGTGGGAGGAGGGAGTTCTTGCTAGGTTCACAAGAATCATGCAACAAGTATTCTGGCTTTTGAGGAGTTTTTGCTTAAGGAGACAGCTTCTGTCTGATTTCAGGTACTTCAGAACTGTGGAACAATTTTTTAAGTTCTAAGGAAAGAACTCACAAGCTGGTTACACTTTACTTCTTCTACAGCTTATGAGCCCTCAGTCTATTTTTTTTTTTTAGGAGTGATATATAAAAACATGAAAAGTTTTTCTGTAAGGGGACAAAGCAAGGGAGGAAAAAAAAAGTGATTATGCTTTAAAAAAAAAAAAAGCAAAAAACAACATTGCAAATTTCCTTTGTTTAGACTTTACCCCTAAGACCTTGCATTATAGTGCATTTAACTTTTCCTCCCCTTCCTCCCCAATATCTAGGGTGGGATTTATCTAACAAGTAAACACAGATAAGAAAAAAAAAAAAACAAACAAACAACAACAAATATATATATATATGTATATGTATTTAATTTATTCTGCTTCTCCTTGCAAAGCTGTTGGTCTAATAAGCAGCTGTTCTACATGACTTGTTTCACACAATCCAAATATTCCATATGTTTTATAATCAGTTCTGGACTGGTTACTGCTGGTCAGGAAAGTCATCATAGAATGGGTTGGGTTGCAAGGGACCTTAAAGATCATCTAGTCCAACCCTCCTGCAATGGGCTGGGGCACCTTCTACCAAGCCAGGTTTCTCAAAGCCCCATCCAACCTGGACTCAAACATTTCCAGGGAGGGGGAATAAACAACTTCCCTAGGCAACCTGTTCCAGTGTCTCACCACCCTCATAGTAAAGCATTTCTTCCTAATATCTAATCTAAATCTATAGTCTTTCCATTTAAAACCATTATCTCTTGTTCTGTCACTATATGCCCTTGTAAAATGTTTCTCTCCATCTTTCTGATAAGGCCCCTACAAGTATTGAAAAGATACAATAAGGTCTGCCTGGAATCTTCTCCAGGACAAGCAAACCCAACTGTATCGGCCTGTCTCCATAGGAGCGATTTTTTTGGCCCTTTGATATAGCCCTTATATGGACCCTCCCCAGCAGATTTGTGCCTTTCTTGTTCTAGAGGTCCCAGAGCTGAACACAGTAGTCCAGGTGGGGTCTCTGGAGAGCACAACAGATTGGTACAATCCCCTCCATCAACCTATTGGCCATGCTTCTTTTCAAGAAGCCCAGGATATGATTGGCTTTCGTTGCAAGTGCTCATTGCCACTCACATTGAGTTTTTCATCCACCAGTTACCCCAAGGTCTTCTCAGGGCTCTTCTCAATCCATTCATCACCAAGTTTGTATTGATGTTCGGGATTGCCCCAGCCCAGGTACAAAACCTTATAATTGGCTTTGATGAACTTCACGAAGTTCATGTAGGCTTGCCTCTCAAGCCTGTCAGGGTCTCTCTGGATTGTTTCCCTTGCCACTAATGTGTCAACTGCACCACTTAGCTTGCTGTCATCTGGAAATTCACTGAGGGTGCACTCAGTCCTCCTATCCATGTCATTAATGAAGATATTAAATCGTATATATATGTATAGTAATAATATGGATCCCTGAGGGTTGGAAACCACTTGTTACTGGTTTCCATTTGGCAATTGAACTGTTAACTGTAATTGTTTGGATGTGGCCATCCAGGCAATTCCTCATCCTTTACCATCAAAACCATATCTCTTCAGTTTAGAGACAATATAAAACTTCTAAAATTTAACATTTCTGAGAAAAGTTCAGTTTAGTGCTCAGTCACAACAAAAAATGAAATTTTAGGACTTATTAGACAAATATAGGAAACAAAAAACTCATTGTATTGCTGTACTAGTGCACCTGCATCTTGACTACTGTTTGCAGTTCTTGCTCTGTCATAACATCAATGAGCAGAGAGAAAAAAAATTCAAGAGTCCATGTTGGATGTACTTGAAAAGATGTGGAGTTGCTCTGTGGGAAAAATTCAGCCAGTTAGGACTGGTACAGTGATGCCTGAAAGAATGAGGTCTTACAAATCATGAAATGATGGGATGAATGGCAAGTGACTTTTTTGTTTCTTTCTATACAGTGAATGAGGAAAAGTAAACTAATAATTGATTGACCCAAGCAAACAGTGAGTTACTTTGCTTTATTTATAGCAAAGATGAGAAGCTTGGAGCCAAAGAGAATGGTGGATGTGGAGTGGAAAAAGATGATTTTCCCACTTTTATAGAAGATGACCTTCTAAAGAAGAATCTTCTAAAGAAGGATCTACTAAATGACAGTCCAGAACCATGTATATATACATATATTTATTTATTTACTTTTTTTTTTTTTTTTTTTTTCTCTAAGCTTGCCCAGCTCTCATTAGGTCCCCAAGATGCCGGCTATTCATCTGTGTCCCATGCAGCTCTGACAAAGAGATAAGCCCTCACCTGACTCAGTTTGACTGTTCATGCATCTGTAAGGAACAAACTGTTCTAAGGTCCTGTACTTTTGTCATGTCTGGGGAGAATATTCTCCTGGCTTTTCTAGCTACATGAGAACTTCATGATTACCTTATATGTCTTGAGACCTATTTTATGTATGTATTTAGACCTTCTGTATAGCAGTTAAGGGCTTTGGAATGTAACAATAAAGTCTCGGTAAAGTTAAAAATACATAGAAAACTTGTATATTTGGGGGTTGATTTTTGATTGTTTTAAGATTTCAAGGTGCTTTACTGCGTATTGTAAGTACTAAGAAATACTAATGTCCTCCTTTGGAGCAGCAAGGTGCTGCTCAGGCTTGGAATTCGATCAATGGATCTGTGTTCTCATGAAAACTAATAGTATTAATATCAGATGAAGGAAATCAATCTACAGTTAGGTAATGTGAACTGCCCTTTAGAGAGAGCTCCTTAGAGCTTCTCATCAGACTTCATATTATCCTGTTTCTAAAAGCAGATCAGGGTTTGGTTGTTCTTCCTGGCTGTGCTAAAGAAAAGGGAGTGATGCTGACTTCAATACCAACCAATGCCACAAGGCTAACTTCCCCTTTTCTGACAATTGGAAATACAAATGGGACTGCTAGGCTTGTGACAAAGATATTAACAGGACTATACCTTATTTATTTATAAGAGAGTCTTTATATACACCTTTTTGGCTGTTTAAGGGCGTTAGACAATGTAAACTTTAGATAACCTCTGTCATTCTGCTGCCTGACATCTCAGGTACTTTAGAGTCTCTCCAGTCTCTAAGGAACAGTAGAATGGAAGTGCTCTGTATCCCCCCAAAGCATTCAGTACAACAAGTATGGCATAGGCAGCTTCCTCTGATGTTCTGCACTAGCTAGACCTAGCTATACCTCCCATCTACAAGACCAGAAGAGACAGGTGCCCCACCACCCACCTTCTGGCATAAACCCTGCACAGTCCCAGCAGCCTCAGGGGCCATTTATCCATTTCTGGTCATCCAATGGATAACCTATCCTGATCTAATGCATGCCATTACTCTCTTCTGGTCACATGCTCTGTCACAATTGCCTGAAATGCCTGACCACCCTTCAAGTTTAACTACAATACATCAGAACAGGAAGACCCTTCTTTTGCATAGATGGGGTTGCCATTTTATTTTGGCCACCATGTTATGGTTGGACACCACCATTTACAGAAGGTAGCTGCCATTTTGTTAAATGTCATTCTGCTCTGTAGTAAGCTGATGGGCATTTCTTTATGCCATTATACCCGTATGTTCTCATTTAGCTTGATGATTGGCAGCCTGCTTTCTTTGGACCTGGAAGTGCTTAAATACTAATATATTTACATTTATATATTATATGAATATATGTACAAAGGAATGTAAAAATGCAATATAAAAAATAATCTGGATTGTAGATTGAGTCTACTTTAACTAAAATTTATATCACAGAGAGAAGGACTGGGGGAGGGGTGTGACAGGGACACTATTAGAGTAAGGATGACAGTTTAAGCACTTGAAATAAAACAGTGTTATCCAAGGTGAAATAAGGTAGTTCTTGCCTCCATTTCTCTTAGCATTAAAACCATTGAGTATGGTATTGAATCTCTAATATGCAATAACAACAATGATCTACAACCGTCATTTTATCATGCAAAGTACAGATGGTAGGATATTATGTGCACTTTAAAGCTCACTATGTGTACTGTGCAAAACAACCTAGGAGATTTAGGAAAGCCAAGTGGTGAACAAGTACCATAATGAAAAATCGATTGTCTTGTCACAATACCAGTCTTGCAAAATTGTTTGCATGCCAACATCTTTATGGAAATGGAAGAAGAAAGCTCAGGATATAGTCACATGCCTTTCACTGTATCATTTGCACAGCAAAGATACTTCTCTGTAGCATGGAAATTTTTCATCAACATGTTACTTCTCGGGGTGATAAACATTCTGTGTTGCTGCTAGACATTAGTAAAGAAGTTCATGTATTTTGAGTACTGAGTTCACATATTTTGAGTATTGAGAGTAAATTGACATTTACAATTTGGCAGATAGTTTCCTAGGATTACCGATTTTCATGCATGACTTTTACACTAAGGTAATTACACAGCCTGTGGGTTTTGTTTGTTGTTGTTGCTTGTTTTGTTTGTTTTGTAGCAACATTAATGCTTAGCTCTACACAATGTCTCCCGAAAATTTGTCAGTATATCCAAAGGTGCTATTGACAGACAGCCCTGAGCTTTTCACTTCTGTTTAACAGTGCTTATATTCTGTTATCATAAAAATTTTTGTGGTTTTATAGATGTACAAGAAAAACCTGGCAATGTACTGGCCTTCAGATAAGGTCAAATAGGTACTAGGGAGAAGCTTTAATATATTTTAAATTACTTTTATCATAACACATCCTTATGGACAGGAACTAAATGCAGGAAATATAAGGGGAGGTAAGGCAAATCTGTGAGAAGCGAAATCTTAGAAAAACTCTTATTCCCTGTGGAAGAGAATGTATTCTTAGCATGTATTCACATCAAAACCTTATTTATATTCCCTTTAAGATGGTATTATTGATATGACTCATCTTTCCTCATGCAGTTTTTCCTTCGCTTAATACATAAAATAACTCTTCATAACTTCATAAACTCTATAGGTGAATGTAAATTTTCAGATGCAGATTTGGGATAAACATTTCCCATTACTAGTCTGGATGTCTCTTCCTGCAGTTTGTGAGGTTTAATTTATTAATTTATTTATTTATTTTATTTATTTATTTTATTTATTTATTTATTTTTTCTCTGTAAATGTACAGAAGACTGTGCATCCCTAAGGTGGCGTTTGAGGATTTGACTCCATGGGCTGGAAACAAAATGTTAATAGTAAGTAGAATATTACCAGATGTTCTGGTTTAAGCTGGGATAGAGTTAATTTTCTTCGTAGTAGCTGGTGTGGTGCTGTGTTTTGGATTTAGAATAAAATAACACACTGGTGTTTTAGTTGTTGCTGAGCAGTGCTTAAACTAAGTTAAGAACTTTTCAGCTTCTCATGCTGCCCTGACAGTGAGGAAGCTGGGGATGCACAAGAATTTGGGAGGGAACGCAACCAAGACAGCTGGCCTAAACTGGCCAGAGGAATATCCCATACCATATGGTGTCAAGATTAGTAATAAATACAGGGGGAGCTGGCCGGGTGAGGGCTGTCATGGCTCAGGGCTTGTCTGGGCATCAGTCAGTAGGTGGTGAGCAATTGCATTGTACATCATTTGCTTTGTATATTATTATCATCCCTTCCATTTCTGTTCTATTACACTATCTTTAACTCAACCCACAAGTTGTGTTTTTTTTTTTTTTTTTTTTAATTTTTTTTCCACCTCTATCCCATGGGTGGAGGAGTTGGGAGGGTGGAATGAGTGAACGGCAGTGTGGTGCTTAACTACCTGCTGGGTAAACCACAACAACAGTGTGAGTGATATTGTGAGGCTGCCAATGTCCTTCATTGAATTTTGCAAGTAATCAGGACTTGAAATGCAACTGGAAAAGGCAAAAAGAAAGATTAAATATATATGTAATTTTTTAAAACATAATTGAAAGTTTGTATGTATTATGAAAATTATTTTTTTTTAAAGTCAGTCTTTTGACCAGTGTCAGGATATTTTCATTGTTAAAGAAAAAATATTATTAGAATAACATTTCTTCCACAGATATGGATGTATATTTGCAATATAGAAAAATACATTGAATTTCTAATCAGGTGAGTGGAACCAGTCCTGAAATTAAATAAGTGTTCTTTTTCTCCAGAAGAGGTTAAGCATGTTATCACTGTAAGGTCATGAAACTACGCTGACATGTTGTGAAAACCTACTAATGTAAAACAAAACAAATAATAATAATTGTACCTAATGTTATTAGCAAAACTATTAGGGAAATCCTGAAGTGCCTCTTAATAAACAGTATTTCTTTGTAAAGGAGGTATATGCTGAGCACATGTAAACAGTACTGTGAAGAAGGGATGAAAAGACAATGTTTTCATTCATTTTTTTTTTCTACCATGCTAAAGACATTTGCAATAGGTTCAACCCAGTATTTGAATACATAGTAAAGCCTATTAAAAGCAACTCCTCAAAACATACAGACTTCCTTTTACCATTTTGTCATGGAAATACCAAATGATTGAGTATTAGAGTATTGGTAAACCATATAACCTTATATATAAACCCATGTTCTCTTTCATTTTTTCTTCTCCAAGAATAATTTCTCTAGGGCTTTTCTTTCTAGTTAGGGAATGATATGAATGCAAATTTTCAAATATGTGCTGTAGAAAAGATTTTCAAATGATGGCTTCAGTCTGCTTGCATTTGCTTGAGGCAGCAAAGGAAAAAGACTGTGGGGAGATGGGAACATTACAGAAGTACTGCTCTACCTCCAAGCCACCTTTCAACTGTGCACACTAAGGGGCTCCCCAAGGAGCACAACATGAGAGCCTAGTGCTGCTCAGACTTGGCCCCCTTTCCTGATGGAAATGCCTCAGATATAACCGCTCTGCCAAGCAGCTGGCTTATCTAGTTAGCATAACCAATCTCTGAGGCATGTGTACATGTTTTCTCTTTGATTTTTTGAAAGATGAGGGTGAGAGTGCTATGACTGAGAGGAAAAAAAAAAAGGGGCCACCACAAAGCAGCAACAGTAACACTTCTTTCATTATTTTTTTATATTTTTTTTTTTCAGTGATTAATATGCCTAATATTTTGAAATTTAATAATTATTTGCATTCAACATTTCAGCTCAAGATGACCTTAAAAAGGAAGAACTGAAAACTATATTTTGAAGTTCTGGTGTTTTTTCTGCATTATGTTGAGCACTAGAATGCTGAACAAAGTATTTTTGGAGCCTCATGATACTGCAGGGTCTCCCATAAGAATACACCTGCCAGCAGATCCCAAATTTGTCCAGTACTGATATGCCAGTAACACTTTTCAAAGTAGATGCACAAAATGCATGCATTTTTAATGCCTATGAACAGGAAAATCTGTTTATTTGTATATATATAATTTACATATTTTTTTCATCTGTATGAACACATAGTCCCAAAAGTTCATATAGAGACCTTCACCTTATGATTTCTGGATTTCTTTAACGTTTCTGTTAGTAGTAACATTCTTGAAGGCGTGTGGAAAGTGATCTTAATAGGGGTGGTGGGAAGAACTAGTACAGATTCACCTATTGCATCTTGCTTCTATTTGACAAGGGGAATTATGCTTCATCTTGAAGAATTGTTAGTTTTTTAAAGGGAATTTGGCCTGAACAAATTTCTTATATACAAGTCTTCGTATGAAAAGAACTGGACTTGCTATTTGATTGCATTATTCTTCATTTTGAAGTTTAAGTACTGTCCCAAGAATAGGAAATAGTAAAAACAAACTAAGAAACAGTCTAACACTACCTCGTATTTCATGTTCAAAAATTAAACCGCTGTAATTCTGCATGAAAAGTGGGAATAACATGACAGTTTTGTAGATGTTTCATAAACCTAATAACATTAACTCAGTTCTTTTTTTTTATAGTATGAGGTGAAGGTAATGGATGGCTTTTTAAAACTTTCAGGGACATATACAAGAAGGTGTTTTGGGGCAGAAAAAAAATATTTTCTTTCACCCTGGCAATGTTAAAAGGAAGACTTGAGTAGCAGAAAAGTTGAGGGTAATGAGTAACTATTTGGTCTGTAGAATCTTTGTTTCTGTGGCATTTGAAGGATTGTAGAAACTACGGGGGTTTAATGACCTCATGGAACTTTCTGTGGCCATTAAACCAGAGAAATCACATGAGGAGGGAATGATTTCAGTGCTGCAGATGTAAATCTTCATAGGCACCTTGCTGTTTCCCATGGTGGGGAAAGATGTTGTAAGCTAATGACAGGCAAAAGGTCAAATGCTTCAGAGTGCATAGACACCCAACTAATCAGATGCTGTCTGAAGGTTTACCCAAGCTTTTTTTTTTTTTTTTCTGTCTGTTTGGGTATGAAAAATCAGATAACAATCATAACAATCATAAACAGTAGCAGTAGCTTCTTGTAGCTTTTTTTTTTTTTTTTTAGGCAGGTGTTTATTTCAAGATGTGCCTGCTATTTACCTGTCAAATATATAATGTTTTGTTCTATTGTAATACAAAATTTAGTAACAATAATATTTGTAAATGATTTTTTTTCTTAAGGGTCTGCTTATATGCTGTAGAATAGTAGCTCTTTTAATACTTGCAAATTGTGCTCGCTGTTCTTAAAACATTTGAAATCACTGATTTAAATCACTGGTTTAACTGCCTGTTGTAAAGTAAAGACAAGCTGTATTGCACCAGAATAAATTACTATCTTGAATAATTGAATAAGTTATTGTATATCCTTGTTTAATGGACTGATCTTCAGAACTAGTTTTTATATGGGTAAATCCATTGTAATAAACAAAACCCATGAAGTCAATGTGTGATATTTGAGCTCCACTGAAGAAAAAAATAATTAACTTCAATAAGATGAGAATTTCACTCAAAAGGATTATTTTCAGGACATTAGTATACTTGTACTTAATTAACTTACAGTATAGAAATATAATATTTTCTGTAGTGCTTCTACACAGAAGTGATCTTGTTGTCTCCTTGCTGAAAAACATATTCTGAAACTTTTCCTATAATTATATATAAAATTTATATATATATAATTATATATATATAATATATAATTAAATATATAATTATATATATGTAATTATTTTATTTGCAAATATATGGTCTTTATAGAATTTATAGTATTTATAGAAAGTAGAGTATTTGAGGTCAAAATTATTACAAATATTATTAAAAAATACACATATTATAACTTGAAATACCTGCAGTGAGAAAGTAGAATTATTTGTTTAAATTTTCTTTTAATTTTTGCTATGTTTCTAGGAGACTGGGTAGGCAATCCAGTTCAAAAAGTGTTAATACTTTAGAGTAATTACTGTCCAAGAGTGGATAAAATCACAAAAGTAGTCACATAAGGAAGCTGAAATTCTTTTGGTCACTTTGGGGAACAGTACCAACCGGTAACAAATTCTTCATTTGGAAAATTACCATCAAGCAGATGTATACGTTACAGAAAGTCATGGTGATGTGGAAATTGAAGCATAGTTATAAAACTTAGGAAGGACGGAAGGAAGGAAAATGAAAGAGAGGAAGAGAGGAGGAGAGAGAGAAAGAAAAGACCTTACAATTTCAGACTATGAAAGCTGTCTAAAAACTCCACGTAGGATCTGTTGCCTAGTGGCAATACTGAAATAATAGCTACCTTAGTTTTAGAAAATCTAAAAAGCTCTTGTAATTCATATAAATACATGTCAACCCCCTAAATATCCTACAACCTTTCCCAAAGAAAATTACACTTCAGGTCTCATAGAAATGTGATGAGGTTTTCTACTTCTGGCTGTCAAAGCTTACAGGAGAATACAGAAAAAGGTCTTTATACTATTCAGGAAAATTCTGTAACATTTAAAAGAGAACTTATTGCTAAGAACTAATTCCATATGTGAAAAAGTCTTCAAATTGCTTGGTTTAGTCTCCAGCAAAGAACTACCCCATGCACCAGTAATATGCTGGGTGCCAACTAGATGGAAAGCAGCACAGAGGGGTGCACAAAATCAACTCAAGAAGTCTCTTCCAACCTCAGCCATTCTGTGTCCAACTCTAGTCTATGTCTATCCACAAAGAAAATACAGTGTAGCTGTTCTTTATATGCTGAGTTAACTAACACCTTTTAAAGAAGAGTAATGGAGTATTACATAAAGATGGATATGGAACTTTAGTACACTTCTTTTTACTGATTGGTAGCCCAGAAGCATTAAAAAAAAAAAAAAAAAAAAAAAAAGAAAAGGCTAAAGACAGAGAAATCAACCCAAGATTGTATCTAAATAATCAAATATGGAAATATGGAAAAAAGTATTTTTTGATGAAATGTCATATGAGAAAAGGTAGCTGTCTCATGAGTTTTATTCATCCTTCATAGAAAACAAAAATGAAGTTAAAATTAAATCTTTAAACTTTAGGAAAAGTATATTCAAACTTGAAGCCTATAGTAAGGGATGTATTCTGACAGAAAAAGCAGAAACAACAGGATCATCTTAAAGGTTTACTCAGAGGAACAGCAACTTGCTTCCATACTAAGTGTGTGCCAGAATGTTTATTAATGTTATTTTTCTGGTTGCTTTTAATTCCCTGTCTTTCCTATCTTCGTAGGACTCATTTTCACCAAGTAAGGAGTCAGGAGAGTGAACTAGCACAAAGCAAAACTGAGCTTGCAGATGCTGCTATGCAATCTGGAAACTGCTTGTTTGGGTTCTCTTTCTACATGAATGTTAAAATTGTAATTCCAGCAAAATAATTCAGAAGAATATGAAAAATATGTTCTTAAGCACTTAAAAATAGTCCTTGAAAAAAAAAAAAAATTGGTTGACTAGAAGTTAATGAATGGTTTATTGGAATAGTTCTGAAAGTATGTATGTGTTAAGGTGTTATTTATTTATTTTTTTTCCTAGCAATTTAAAATTAAGATTGCAATATATTAATTTTGTGCTCCTGGAGTATGCTTTTTTTTTTTTTTTTTTTTTTTTTTTTTTTTTTTTCCCTGCATTCTCTGTAAGTAAGTAAGTACTTTTTTATTTAGCACTGCCATTCTATTTATTCAGATAAGCTTATTTTGGTTCTTTTTTTTACAATTTAAGCAGAAATACCCCTTGTATTTGGTAAGAACGGGAACAGATACTCTAAATAAGATGTCAACATTTAATGAATTGGTAGCATTTTGGTATCTTGATGAAACAGGATTTAATTTTAAAAAAAGTCAAGTAATAAATATATCTACAGTTTTGCAGGTTCTCTTGGCTACTGTTTCTTACTAGTTTCATACTTGCTATTAGGTAGTTAGGCTTAAAAGTATGTTGAGAATGATTTGCATACTTTCTGCTTAAAGCAGGTCTAACCTGCAGGACTTCTCTGCTATCAGTGGCATTCAACTTATGCTATATGGGGTTTTATATGCTAATTTTAACTATGGATATATGAGAGAAGTGACTTGCCTATATATAAAAATTGTAGCCTCTCACTGTCAATATATTTCTGTCATGTGGGCCAACAGCTCTCCTTGGATACCCTTGCAAAGATAACAGTGTGTGCATGCAAAGGAATATTTGGGTCATCTCTGTCAGTTCTAGTACCAGCTTCTGCTATTAGCAATACAGGGCTGTGATGGTAGGATCCCAAATTTATTTTCTAGCTTAGACATGACTAGCAGTAGACTGCATGTCAAGTGCAGAAAGTGCAGTCATTACTTGTATTGATTATGTTTTAGACAGAAATAATCTAATTTGATTTTCGGTCCTAATTTGACTATCAAGTCTGATAGCTGAGAAGGGAGGAAGATGAAATCTTTTGGTTTGTTAACTTAGAATATAAACTTAAAAGGGGAGGGGACAGACATCACACTACTTTCTAGGCATTTTTTATGTAATATGGTAATAAGAAGAGTAATGTTTATAACTTTATTTGCAGAGATGATTAACTTTGCCTGTAAAATGTTTGGTCTTAATCTGATTATGTAATAGAAACCTAATAATTCCTTGGGTCAAGTTCTGTCCTTAGTAATTGCAAAACTCTGTATGGTCTGTTAGAACTGTTTGCTTTTTTGTATTAGCTATTTGGTTTTATGAGTTACAGCAGCAGCACATTACAGCAGGTCCTACTGTGCTAAGTACCATACCAACACAAAGGAGGGAACAATGTCCTCCCAAAGACCTTACAATTTAAATAGATCAAAAGATTAATAGGAGCACACAGATGTGAAGTGTCTTGCTCAAGGTTACCCATCAGGCCAATAGCAAAGCCAGAATTAAACTGATATACGTCCCTATTTAGCACCCTGTTGATTGTACCACTTTGCCTCTGGAAGTTGATTTGAAGTAATATTTATTATGCTACTGTGGTCCCATACCCTGTGAGGAGCTGTGCAAATTTTCTGAGGAGCAAAAACTTAATCATCGAAGACTTATGAAGAAGTTATTAACAGAAAGCATTTCATAAATGTTGGGTCTGATTGTCCATGATCATTCTCAGCAGAGTCAGTCAACATATATTTTTTTAATATACTTGAGTAACAAACAAAGCAGATCCTAAAACCTGCATCTTACTGTTTGTATCTCTCTCTGTGAAACTAGGAGGAGAATAACAAGAGAACATGGTGTGTTTCATGCAGCCTGTGAATTCTTACCAATTGGCTATGTGCATTGTAATACACCATATTCAGATTTTCTCTGCTTTAATAAGCAATAAAAATAATTCTAGTTTATAAGGAATAGATGAAGAAAACAATAATTATTTAAAGCATTCTGTTATGGTTTTGGTTGGGACAGAGTTCAGTTTTGTGAAAGAAACTATGGGGAAGAGAATCAGAAAGAAATGAAAGCCTGTGGATTAGATAAAGAGAGTTTATTAGGACAGAAAATAAAGGAAAATATTGACAATAATAGTAGTTAAAATAGTGTGTACAAAACAAGTGACATACAATGCAATTGCTCAGCACCCGCTGACTGATGGCCAGCCTATCCCCAAGCAACCGATCCCCCCGCCCCAGCCATCCCCCCTATATTGATTGTTCAGCATGATGTCAGATGGTATGGAATACTCGTTTGGCCAGTTTTGGTCAGCTGTCTTGGGTCTGTCCCCTCCCAGCTCCTGCTACACCCCTAGCCTGCCCGCTGGCAGGACAGAGCAAGAAGCTGAAAAGTCCTTGGCTTAGTGTAAGTGCTGTTCTGCAACAACTAAGGCATCATCATGGAATCAACATTATTCTCATCCTAAATCCCAAACAGCACCATACCTGCTACTAGAAGGAAAATTAACTCTATCCTAGCTGAAACCAGGACACACCCCCAGATCCTTTTCCTCTGTACTGCTTTCGAGCCACTCTTCCCCCAAGCCTGTAGTGCTGCAAGGGGTTGTTGTGGCCAAAGTGCAAAACCCGTCACTTAGCCATGTTGAACCTCATCCCATTGGCCTCTGCCCATCAACCTATCCTGTCCAGGTCTCTCTGCAGGGCCTTCCTACCCTCCAGTAGATAGACACTTTCTCCCAACTTGATGTCATCTGCAAACTTATTGAGGGTACACTCAATTCCCTTATTCAAATAATTAATAAAGATATTAAAGAGGATGGGCCCCAACACCAACCCCTGGGGAACATCACTGTTGACTGGTCGCCATCTGGATTTCACTCCTTTGACCACCAGTCTCTGGGCCTGGCTGTCCAGTCAGTTTTTAACCCAGCAAAGAGTGTTACCTGTCCAAGCCATGGGCTGCCAGTTTTTCCATGAGAATGCTATGGGAGACCATGTCAAAGGCCTTGCTGAACTCTAGGTAGACTACATTAACAACCTTTCCCTCATCCACCAGGCAAGTCACCCTGTCATAGAAGAAGGTGAGGTTGTTCAGGCAGGACTCAGCTTTCATGAAGCTGTGCTGACTGGATTTGATCCCCAGGTTGTCCTGCATACGCTGCGTGATTGCATTCAAGATGACCTGTTCCATCACCTTTCCCGGCACTGAGGTCAGGCTGACAGGCCTGTAGTTCCCCAGGTTCTCTTTACAGCCCTTATAGGCATCACAGTTGCAAGTCTCCAGTTATCCGTGACCTCTCCAGCTGACTGTGATCACTGATGGATGATGGAAAACAGCCCAGCAACCACATTCACCAACTCCCTCAGCCACCCTTTGGTGGATCCCTTCTGGTCCCACGGACTTGTGATAGTGCAGGTGGAGCAGCAGGTCTCTAACTGTTTCCACCTGTACTATGGGGGGTTTCTTCTTCTCCGTGTTCCAGACTTCCAAGTCTGGAGGTTGAGTACCCCAAGGATAAGTGGTCTGACTAGTAAAGACAGATGTAAAGAAGGCATTAAAAACCTCAGCTTTTTCCTTATCCTCAGTAGTCATGTTCCCCCCTGCATCCAGTAAAGGATGGAGATTCTCTTTGGCCCTCCTCTTGCTTTTAATATATTTGCAAAAACATTCTTTATTATCCTTAACCATAGTGGCCAAGTTGAGCTTGTACTGTGCTTTGATCTTCCTGATTTTTTCTCTGCATATGTTGGCAGCTTCCTTGTACTCTCCCCAAGTTGCTTGTCCCTTCTTCCACTGGATATAAACTCTCTTTTTCTCTCAGACACTCAGGAAAATTCCCTAGATCACGTTGGCCAAGACTCCATCCAGTCTGGCCTTGAACACCTCCAGTGATGGGGCATCCACAACTTCTCTTGGCAACATGTTCCAGTGCCTCACTAAACTTACAGTGAAGAATTTCCTCCTAATGTCTAATCTAAACCTATCCTCTTTTGATTTAAAACCATTTCTCCATGCTCTAGTTAATATCAATGGTTAGGAGCCTTCCTGAATAAAATGCTTCACATGCTTTCCAAAATTTAAGTCTTGGCTAGAAATTCTGATGGGAGAAAAATATGCAGTCGAGTGGTAATCTGGAAAAAACGATGTGTTTGAATAACATATGTATAAAACATATCTTAGTATCAGTATCTTCAGTCCAGTTGGTAACAAAGCTTACATTAATTATTAAGTTTGTAAGCTAATATACAATAGGAACAAAAATGTTGAGACCTATACCAACTATCAAATTTACTTTTGTGTGCTACCACTGTGCTGTAAGGCATGCTATGTAATGGATTTCTATTTATGAGAAAGAACTTACAAATTCTTCTTTTTACATTGACTGGTTAATTGTGTACCTTACAGTCTCCCTGTTTGCTAGAAATGGATCTACTCTGTTTCTTTAGTCTAACATTTAAGAATAGGGAAACAGCATAAACTTTTCAGTCATGCCTTAAGTAGACATTATGGAAAGTTGAAGTAGGTGTTATATTAAATATATATATATATATATATATATATATAAAGTTATATAAAACAAAACAAACAAAAAAGTGTAAAATCTCTTGTACTGTTTTGTTTGTTTTAGTTAGTTTGTTTATTGTTATCTGCCTTTTATGCAGTTTTCTATATTGACCTTACAATGGATAGAATTTGGTTAGATGATTAGAGTTGGACATGTCCTGGTTTGCTTGCTTTCTTAACCTGAAAGCATTATACAGTTGAAAAAATGCATACATATGTAGACAGTCTTTGTGCTCTCCAGCTCCTCAAATATCTAAATAATTTCTCAGTTTGGAATTTGAGTCTTTTCCAGATTTACATGAAGCTTTCTCTTCTTTCTCTCTCTCCATCTTTTTTTTTTTTTTTTCTTTTTCCTCACTACTAATCTAGTTTCCCCATTTCTCTGGCCATATACCATATTTTGTCTAGCTATTTCAAATCCATTTACTTTGTTAATTATTACTGTCATGCTTTGCAGTTCTACAATCTTTATCCTTAGACGTTGGTCTGAAAAAATTGCACTAACAAAATTTATTTTATTCTTTACTTTTTGTGTTTCTCTTCTGTTTTTCCTGGGTTCATATATATTCTTCAAGGAATGTATTACAAAAAATAGCTTTTCATAGAATTAACATTCTAGAAATGTTTTACACTTTAGATATAAGTGCTAAGCATACTACTAGAAAGATGGCACTTGTTCCCTAGGAATTTTGATCAGAGCACTCATGGTTTTCTACTTTAGAAACCTTGAAACATCATGTACAATTATCTTCAGCATTAAAATCAGACGCACATTAGCCTCTTTTCTTTAAAAGCATACTTTATAGAATAGTTGTATGTCTCTTATTGAGGTTTCAGTAGTTCCTTGCTGAATATCTTTGAATTGTACTTCTAGTGAGGTACTGGGGGAGGACCACTGGGGATAAAGCTGTAAAAGCCAATAATTTGGAAATGGTAGTCATAAAATCATAGAATATGATATGGCAAGGACCCACGAGAATCATCGAGTTCAACTCATGGCTCCACATAGGACTACCTTAAAAATTAATCTGTATGTCTGGGAGAGTTGTCCAAACAATCACAGAATACAAATGTTGTTGTCTAACATTGTTCAGTCTCTTACCCTATTTAGGTCATTCATTAGTGTGTTTAAGGTGGATCATAAGGCTGTGATTTTGCTTTTGGTTTGCTTAGACCTTTCTGACATAACTTCCATTAAACAGCTGCTATTCTGTCCAGTGTGGAAGGTATAGATGAGGATGATATCTATGTTGCTTTTATCCTAATTCAGGTGTCAGTCATAATTTGTTCATTGACCAATACCAGGAATTGTCCTGCTAGAGTCTCAGGTTAATGAAGCTTTTACATTAATGGACATAAGTAATAGAAGACAAATTTTAGAAGAGAGAATATGATATCCTTTGCAGAACTTGTTTCCATGGCCTCATATAGCCCTGTAACACTATAATCCTATGATGGGCTGGGATAGAAGTCTAGCAATTGGTCTAGCAATGAATGCCACTGTGAAACTATAAGAGGTAAATACAGTCCCACTACCTTCAGAGACCACAAAGACCAGGAAAATAAGACAGCCTTTGCCCTACATTTACTCTCTATAGAGCTCCCCAAAAATATGTAATCTGTGCTTCACAGGGCTCTCATGAGCAACCAGAAAACATGCAACTTTTTAAAATTATGTGGAGAAAATTGTAGGAGGAATATTCTGTCACTTTATTCAAGTATTTTGGAGTAGGTTGAAAACATCGGGGAAAAAAAAAAAAAATCATGCTAAAAGCAAAACAGATTTGAAATGCCTTTTCCCTGGCTTGTTAGATCAGCCTGAATCTACCTGCTTCAGTGTATACTCAGTTAAACTCATTTGAGTTTACACCTGAAACACCTGAAAGACTATTCAGTCCTTGGTCAGAGCCAACATGGGTTCACAAGGAAAAAATCTTATTTAACAAACTCAATTTCCTTTTATGACAAGGTCACCCACCTAGGGTGGGTGGGACCAAGGGAAGCTAGTTGATGCAATCTTTTTGGATTTCAGCAAAGCTTTTGGTATTGTTTCTCACAGTATACTTCTGGGCAAAATGTCCAACATACATCTAGATAAATACGTAATATATGATGGCTGATGGGTAGGGATTTAAGGTTATAATAAATGGGGTTGTATCAGGCTGGCAGCCAGTCTCTAATGGGTTCCTCAGGGCTCCATTTTAGGGCCTGTTCTCTTCAATGTTTTCATAAATGATCTGGACACAGGATGTAAAGGTATACTAAGTAAGTTTGTAGATGATACTAAATTAGGCAGCGTTGTTGACTATAGAGGCCTTTCAGAGAGATCTGGATAAATTACAGGGCTGGGCAACTACCAACAATATGAAGTTTAACAAGAGCAAGTGCTGGATTCTGCACCTGGGGAGAGGCAAACTTGATTATACATACAGACTGGGGGATGATGAGGGCCTGGAGAACGGCCCCATAGAAATGGATCTTGAGGTTTTGGTTGATGGCAAGTTGAATATCAGTCAGCAGTGCGCCCTGGAAGCCAAAAAGGGCCAACTGTGTCCTCAGGTGCCTCAAGTACAGCATTGCTATCTGGTTGAGGGAAGTGATTGTCCCTCTCTACTCTGTGCTGGTGTGGCCTCACCTTGAGTACTGTATGCAGTTTTGGGTGTTACAGTATAAGAAAGACATAAAACTACTAAAGAGTGTCCAAAAGAGGGCTACAAAGATGGTGAACAGTCTAAAAGGGAAAACATATGAGGAACAGCTGAAATCACTTATTTCAGCCTAGCAAAGAGACTGAAGGGAGACCTTATGAGGAGGAGTTGACAGGCAGGTGCCCCTCTTCTCTCCAGTGATGGCAACAAGACTCAAGAGAATGGCATGGAGATGTGACAGGGGAGGTTCAGGTTGGATGTTAGGAACAGGTTTTACCACGGGGAAATGGTCAAGCCTGTCTGCAATGGTCAAGCACTGCACCAAGCCTGTCAGAGCTCAAGAAGGATTTGAACAACTCTTTCAGACATATGGCTTGATTTTTAGATGGTCCTGTCTGGAATCAGGAGTTGGACTCAGTGATCTTCCACCTTGGGGTTTTCTATGATTCTACAATTCTACAATTCTATGATTATGTATTTTTAATTACAATTTCTTTATATAATATTTAAATATAATTATATGTTTTAGTACAGAACTTGGCATTTTCTTTGTGACAAACTTCCATTTTAATTTTCAAAATTTCAACCTAACATCTGTGGACAGGTAAAATTTTATAAAAAGCATCTCTTCTGGAGAATATGAGGTGCTTTGTTAGAACATCTTGAACCAAAGAGGTGTGTCTCAAAGATTTTGCTAAGTGAAGTTAAATTTGAAGTCTTTGAGGAATGGAATAAAACTGACATCAAAAATAAACTGATGAAATAATGTAGGAAAATTGTCTGTTGGAAAATTATAAAGTTGTGTGTTGAACTACGTGGGAATGTATTTAATTTTTAGATTGTAAATATTTGAATTTATATTTACATCATTTACATCATTGAATTTTTCCATATAATCTTGGTTTTCCCATATTTTTAAAAGGAATCTCAAACACACTTTTTTATCTGTAAAACTGATTTTTGTTTCTTTTGCAAAGCAAAAGCAGTGAAGCTGTTTTGTTCTACCTGTGTTGAATGCTGCAATGATAACTCTGTTACTGAAATATTAATAGTACCAGAAAATAATCTTGCAGTGCTAGTATTTTCATTTTTGTTTTTGTTTTTATTTTTATATTTTTATTTTTATTTTTAGTCTTTCTAATTAAAGAAAAAATGCTCACTAGGTAATTTTTTTTTTCTGATACTTTATATATACATATATATATATATGATATATATGATAGATTATCTTATGTAACTTGAAATATGGAATATGGCTTCCTCTTCAGTGACAGAGGTTCACTGATGTTCTAAGAGCAAAGATGATTCTTCTTACAGAATAATTTTCTTAATAGTTACAGAAGACAACAGACCAAAAATAACCTTAAAACTCAGTTTATTGGTGGTAGTTTCAGTTTCTTCTTTCAGAGAGCAGAATGGAATAGCAAAGAATTGCTGCCTTTTACATGAGCATGTAGGAATTCCTCTAGTAAGAAAAGATGAGAATGGTAGGTTTGAAAGAAGAAGACTGTCAAATTGCATAAGCTGTATAGATCTTTCTGATAGCATGGGTCCCTGCGTAGATTTCTACAGAATTAAATCTCCCAGTGGTTTTATGTTTTAAATCCCTGCTTTAAAAAATCAGTTGTTTTTAAATATAAGCACATAATAGTATTAGTGGCACAGTTCAGACACTGGTTGTTCAAGGCAGGTTAGATAAAAGATGAGGATGCAAGTTTTGAAAATGAAACATTATTTTTTTAATTGAAAAATGCTATATTATTCTATTTTTGAAAACCAAAATATTGTACAGAATTCTTAGCAAAACTTTTGGGTTTGCACAAGATCTTAAGCACACCTCTTTCCCCGCCCTAAAAATGAAAATGAAATGAACTGAAATAAAATAAAATGCATAATGTAGGAAAATGGAGAAAAGTATCAAAAAATAACATGCTTATATAAATGAGAGATTGCAGTACATAAATCTCTATAGAAAAAATTAGACCACGGATTTGTGATTGTTTTGCCATATGTAATCCTACTCATAGAGGAAAGCAGCTAAAGAATTTGGTTTGGTGTTTATTAACCAGAACCTTTGCAATATGCCTCCACGTTTGTAAATGCTCTAAAATGTGTCTTGGAATAGGGAGAAAAGAAGAATTTTACTGATTGAGCAGAACAAACAAAAATTAAAACATTTCAAAATGCATTGTTTGAACATAACACATATTCTTATTTTTATATATAAGGTAATATTTTTAATCTGCTCTAATCTAGTTTGTGTTTCCAAAAAAATAAAAAAAATAATTTAAAAAAATAGCCTGTCTCTAAGGAGATTCATCTTCCTTTGACAGAAGGGGGCAGTGTTACTTTACAATTGTGTAAGGAAAATATGCATATTATTTTAAATGTAAGTCTCTAGAGAGTATTTTGAGCCAATGAATTTAAATGTAATAAATGCCCTCTGAATATGCTACTTAGTAAAAATAACAGGCAATGAAAAAGTAGACATTATGGTTACTTTATTGTTGTCAGCATTAAATTGTACTGACCCAAGGAAGAACATATAACCTTTAGCATACCACATAGATGATTGATTTTTGTGTAATATTCAAAGATTAAATGTCTGAAACAGCATTGTAGGTTAAAAATTGAAAAAAGGTAAAAATTGAACCTACTACCACTACTACATTATGGAATATATTAAATATATTAGTATCAATAAAATCGTTTTGCAGGAATTCAGTAGATGAATCAGCACTGACAGTCTGACCCTTCAGGACAACTTCTGACTCCTTCAGGAATTGTCTGTTCTGCTGTAGTGTCCACCCTATACATATACATGTGCGTATACATACACATAAACAGGCAAAGAAAAAATTACCATCTCAGTTTATGAAGGGAATTAAGCACATCTTTTACTTTAAAAGCTCCGGCTAAGCCCCAGCCTAATTCAAGTTAGATACTTGCCTTATTGCCCTTCCAAAGTAAGGATATTTGCTAAGTCTGGGCCTTTATGATTGACATATTTCTGTATCTTGAGTGGCTTTCTTTATTTCTGCCTGAAATAATAAGATAGGCACGTGTTTTCTCCCTTTCCTCCTCCTTCCTACCAAAAGCTTATACTAATATTCTTCGTTCCCTGTAGTAATATTTTCTCCCTGTTTTCTGAGTATTTTAATTCAGCAGAGGATGGTAGAACCTGTCAATTCTTCCTTGGGGAGTATTGAGTTACTCCATACCCAAGAAGGTGATGTTTGTTTGTAAGAACACAGAAAACCAAGTTTTTCTGATGCTTAATGCAAGTGATGCTGTAAACAGATATTGCAGTTTGTTCTGCTGAGATCCAAAGGATGATGCAAAGTTCTCTCATTTCCTCATAGGCTGATAGTTTTGCTGGCAACTCTGTCCACAGCCACATTGGCCTCTTGGCCTATGTAAAACTTAATCATAGGTGAATCGTAGGAAGAAAATGACTGTCCAGAGAACAAAGAGAAAATGTAATTAAATAATTTATTTATGGAAAACAAAGGGAAGGAATTGAAGAAGGGAAAAAGGTGTTTAGAAAGTTATTTTTCTGCTTTCATTTTATGTCTGTTTCCTTTACTCCTTTGCTTATTTCTATAACTGATTTTGATTAATTCTACCAGAAATGTGTCTCTGCTATCTAGACAATTTTTCGCAGAAAGCAGTAACACAGAAAGTAGTGGCAAAATATTATGCTCCAGCTATAGGGGAAAAATATCCTGCCATTTAGTCCTCAACTTTTCTTTCATCTGCTGCTCATAGAAATGTAAGCTGTGGCTCACCTTAAACAGTAGACAGTCTATCAAGGCTGTCTGTGTGAGCCACCAGAAAAGACCTCATGTTAGCAGAACATGAATTTTGTGCAGCAGAATGTGAAGCATTCTTTATGCACTAGGAAGCAATGAGTTGGAGTGAGAAACTCCACATCTTATTGACAATTGCTGGAACACGCGTTTTATAAAGCCTAGTGTGGTTCTCAGGGCTGCAGCAGCAGCCTGCCAAAGGCAGATTGGCCTTTGTTCTTTAAATAGTCCAGTATCTTCTCTTCCAGCTATTGCTATTTTAGATGTTCAAAGGTGTAAAATGACTTTTCATAGTAGGTCTGTACAGCCAAATCCATTTTCCTTAAGCCTATGTATCATAAGACAACATTTCTGAGAGGTTTAGATTGCCCCACTTTTTTTTTTGAGTGATATTCATCCTACAAATGCCAAACTACTGCAGTGATCCTTAAAGAAATCAGGAAAGAAGATAATGTGATCTAGTGAAGAGAAACGTTTAAAAATATTATTAATTATATTTTGAATAAAATGCTAAAGCACTGGCATTTGATCTGTCCTTATGCTAAGGATACACCAGATGAAATGCAAGGTGAGATATGCTGTTCCTGCAGGTGATCAGTTCTGAATACTTTGTCATAAGGGCAGGTGTTTATGGTACTTTACTTCTTTGATTTTACTTTATATTTTTGTTGTTGTTTCTGTTCGTATTAATACTTTTTTTTTTTTTCTTTCAGACAATGTGCAACTAAAACAGGACAGTACTGTGTTAACAATCTTCTGCATTAGTTATTTTCGAATTAAACTATAAAATTACTTCTAACTTTTCTCTGTGGACTAGGTGATCTTAGAGGTCTTTTCTAACCTAAATGATTCTATGATTCTATGTTCCTTAAGTAAAATTTTTATCCTTTTATGATTGGTATCCAAGCTGATCTTATACTTTGCTTCTATAAATGAGCCTAAATTGAATAATTGTATAATTTTGTAGTTGCAAGGAAAACTGTAACATAATCTGTCCACATTTGCAAAACAAAGAGTGAAATGAGCGTAAAGTTTTGAAGAAAGCTGATTATTGAGGAATTAAAAATGTTATTAACTATTTAACACATTCCACATTTGTCCTTGCCTGAGATAAGTACAGAATTTAAATACTGGTTGAACTCCAAAGTATGAAGAACTCTTGTATGAAGTTTGATAACAGAAGAATGAAGAAGGTTCAGAATTCTGCCTTTTCAATTCATTTTTAACAATCTTACATGAACATGGAAGACAACTGGAATACAAACTTGAAGTGGAGTAAGGACTGATGCAAAAATAGATTATTGATATAAACATGGATACAGAACTAGAGAAACCCTGTAGTTAATAGATAGCCACTGGAAAAAAAAAAAAAAAAAAAGCATTGCTTTTGTACTGTTGTGACATTTTGCAGCTCCTGATACTCGCAGTCCTGAACACGTGATAAAAGGCAAACAAAAATTAATTCTCAAGTATTTCTGCCGGGAGTAGAGGTAAATCTTGTGTTATTCACTTGATTGTTTAATTCAAGAATCACACTGTCCATGTGCCTTTTACAAAGCACTTTGCAAATATTTAATGAAGTGACCAGTGGACTTCATTACAAAGTAGAAAATTCAGTTCAGTCACAGAAATCTCTATTGCTAACCAAAGCACTGCAAAAATGTTAATTCTTCTATGTTGTGGGTGAGGTATTAAAAATCTTCACAGTCAGAGAAATTATTTTATTTTATGTTTGCTTGGCTATGATAAGCTAATATTCTGACTTTTGCTTTTCTTAGGTAGATTGTCTGGAGACTTAATAGTAAATTAAAAATTTGTCAGCTCAATCTTGTGAGGTGCTAAAGATGGATATTTTAATGAGGCAAAGATTCAGTGTGCCATTTTTAATGATTCTGCTATCCTCCCACACCACTTTGAAGGCAATCTCTGGCAGGAGAAAAAATTAGCCTGATTTAGAATACGATTTGAGGGGGATTTGCATGTAATGATTTCAAGAGATCATGGCTTCCCAGGGTTTGGGAGTGGTTTGTTTATTTTTTTAAAAGGGAAGATAAATCTATTACAAATTAAAACTTGTATTCTGTTTTTCTTTCATGAGGTAACTTTGAAAGATCATATCTGTTTTCAAACATTTTGATTTCTTGCTAATTAAAATCTTACATTACACAGTATTGCCTGTAGTTTTGACTGCAAAATTTTATGAAGATTTTTGAACAAGACTGAAGGCTAAGATGTAACATGCTTCCAATTTTACTCTTAACTTCTTTTTCTCTGTCTTCTAATTTCACTACTTTTTAAGTAACTTGCTCAAAAAGAAAGGAAGTACAAAAATTATCATTTCTTCCCTGTCCTATTGTTAAATTGAAGACATTATGATGTCTTAAGCTCTACTGTGATTGAAGTCAAAAGTGCTGTCATGATAAGAAATTGAATTACATTATCAAAAAAAAAATCAGAAATTTTCTTCTTTCTTTTGAAGTTTATATGGGTTTAGTTACATTTATTGTATTTTTTATACTTTTAGGTGTATTCTTTTTGCTCTGAGTGATTTAAAGAAAATAGAACAGTGACAAGTAGAACTTGAAATAAATATTTTAATCTGGCCAGCATATTAATTTTAGAATTGCTAATACAATAGATCCTTGAAAGACTAAAGATTTCCAAATGTTCTGAGGAGTTGATTTTAATGTCAAGGATATAGAGAAAAACTTTTTTATTATTTTGTCAAGACTTATTTATTTATTTAGTATTTGTTCTATATATTATCTGGTGATAGCTACATCAAAAGCAGATATGTGAAACTTCTGTTGTAGTAGACAGAAGACATTTTGTAGAAATTTGGCTGTCACCTCTTCTGAGTGTGGATGTGCAATTAACACAGGTAAAAGTCCCAGAAGAGCATTAAAAAACAAACAAACAAAAAAATCACAAACATAGTAAGACAATGTTTTACTATGTAAATCTTTTTTAAAACAGCATATAAAGATACTCTACTCATTTGTATATACTTATATCCTCAATGTAAATCATTAAAATGCTAAGCACTTAAAAAATTCAACCAACCAACCAACCAAAACCACAAGCAGTTAGGGATATTTTTTTTTCCAAGTTACCATTACTGCTATTTCATTATTTGTGATAAATGTTTGCTCTTCTTGACTGACTGATTTTTCGCTCATACTTTTTCAATGCAGTGGGGAAAAAAAAAAAAAAAAAAAAAGCATGTAGAAAGTAGGTTGGAAAATGCTGTAAAGCCATGTCTGACTTTATCCTCTGAAAGTTCTGACTTTTTTTCATGGAATAATAGAATTTTTGGGGTTGGAAGGGACCTCAAGAGATCATCGGGTCCAACCCCCTTGCCAAAGCAGGTTCCCTAGAGCAGGTTGCCCAGGTAGGCATCCAGACGGGCCTTGAATATCTACAGAGAAGGAGACTCCATAACGTCCATGGGCAACCTGTTCCAGTGCTCCGTCACCCTCGCCATGAAGAAGTTCTTTCGCATGTTAGTGCAGAATTTCATGTGATCCATGTTTTTTTGGCCATTGCCCCTTGTCCTGTCCCCACAAACCACTGAAAAGAGGTTGGCTAAATCCTCTGTCTCCCACGCTTAAGATATTTATTAATAAGATCCCCTCTCGGTCTTCTTTTCTCAAGGCTGAACAGACCCAGGTCTCTCAGCCTTTCCTCATAGGGAAGATGCTTGAGGCCCCATATCATCTTTGTGGCCCTCTGCTGGACTCAGTTTTATTCCTTTCCCTTTTCATCTTGAGCCAAAATAAACTCAATTTCCCCAGTGCAAATTGAAACCCACTACAATTTCTGCTAACTAGAATGAAGAGAAAAGATTGTATTAATAGCAGTGACAAAAATAAATTTTCATTGGAATGTTTTGGCCCTCCAAAACCAGAATATTTTGTTTAAGAGATGATACTGACTCTCATTAGAACTAAGTTTCTATAGGCAGTATATTTCTCATGATATATTGTGGCTTATCTATCATAAGCCACTGAGCTTTATGACATTATTCCTCTTTATGAGAAGCCGATTGTTGTCACTATACTGATAACTTCATTGAAAAAGAAATAAAATTCTTCCATTAGAATAGTTTTGAAGCTTTTTTGTTTTTGTCCTTATCTTCCACTGCTTGAGCAGTGGATCGGACCAAACAACCTCCAGATATCCCTTCCAATATTCTCAGACAATGTGATACCTAAGACCAGGTTTTGGAAAGACAATTTTTGTCTGTTAATTGAACTAAAATATCTAGGACACATGTAAAGGTAGAGTTTATGGGAAATAAAGGATTCATTGAGATTGGATGTTAAGTTTCATTGATTAAAATAAATTATGAACTCTTTTCACACTTCCTCCTGCCCACTGGTGTCCAAAGAACATGATAATTTTTTAAATATACCATTCTTAAAATGCTTCTCCCCACCCTCCCCCCCCCCCCCCTTTTTTTTTTGGTACACTTTCTATTTTTTACATCATTTGTTCATTTTTCTGTAAGCCTTCATTTAGCGACTGTAAATAAATGTATTTTTATATTTCAAGGACAAACGATCAAACCATATTCCAGAAAAATCTAGATAAATTATTTCACTATTTTTCATTAAATAAATAGGATATCATCCTGTTTAACTTAGAGAGTTATTTAAATATGGTACTTGCCTGGTCAATTTTCTTTTTATTAAATTTATTTATTTTCTTACATTCCATTGTAAAGATCTTCCAGTCTCCTCAAGAGCTGTTCCTGAAAGACCAGTAATGAAATCCTCTCAAAATCAAAATAAGCATTTCTGATATCTTACTAATAATATTCAAATATCCTTTAGAACTTCAAATGTTAATAGTTGTTGGGTTTTGTTGTTGTTGTTGTTTTTAATAGAAAAAGGGAAATATCAGCTTGACAATACTTTTGAAAGTGAAATGGCAGTGTTATAACTCCTTCACTCAAAACATTTTTTTTCACTTTGGTGATATTCCTGTCCTCTTTTCCTTACCAGAAATCCAAAACATACTGTTGCTTAATATATATATTTTTTTTTCTTAATTAAACTAAACTAAACTAAACTAAGAAAATAAATGAAGGTTTTCTATGTGCTCCTAACATTAATTAGCACTTTTCTGGTCTGCTTGACACACACTGTTTATGGCAGTCTGTCTGATGCTGATTCTGTTTTTCTTGTAAGAGCAATAGTGAGATTCTGAATTGGCATTAGCAGAAAATTTGCCTAATGATTTTTGTTTATTAAAGTACTGAATATTTTGCTCTTAAAATGCAAGGGACTTGTACTAAACAACCTCCATAAGCTTTTCTGCTCTAAAAAAAATCTTAGCAGTTTTTGCAGTGTACCTTCTGAACCTCCTGTTTTTAAGAATGAAACAAGTTGTTTTCATCTCTCTTGTCTCCCATTAAATCAAATGCTAAAAAAAATAATTATGAGCAAAACTTGTAGAAATACATTACACAAGAGAAAAAATACGTACAAAAATATCCACAAAATATTAAAATGCTTAAAATATCTCCATCAAAAATAATACACACTACCTCTTTGTATATGAGATTCTGATTACAAAGTCCCACAATCATACAATCATAACTGCTTTGTTCAGCAAAGCATACCTTCAAATATATATATATATATATATATATATATATATTTTTTTTTTTTTTTTTCTGTTGCAGATTGTTTTTTTTCACAGGATTGAGTCCAAAAAATCGTCTCATATATATTTCCTTCACAGTGATGTTCTTTCTTTCACTGGAAAATAAAAATAAAACCGATTCCATTGGAAGCATGATACAAAAAAAAAAAAAAGTGAATGCACTCTGTACAGTTCTTACTCAAAGATATTGAGATATTGAAGTTGCTAGATATTACTAATTTGATTTCAGCAGCTTCTGATTTGAGTATATTACATATTCTTAATATGCAAGACATATTTGACTTCGATAATCAATAAAAAGAATATATCTGAATGACAAGATATGCTTTTTGTTTTTTGTGGGTTTTGTTTTGTTTTCTTTTGTTTTTCCCCCGGAATGACCTGTGCTAGAATTTAGAACTTGCATCAACTCTGACCAGATTCAGCTTAATTTGTAGGTCTCTCGTCTCTCACTCTTTTTTTCTTTTTCCTGAAGTCTTAAATCTTCATCTTCCAGAAGCTTACCTACCTTGGTTGGCCCTCCAAAATCTATGTGCATCAGTTTTCTACTTATTGCCACTCAGAACTGGACCTCAGCCATAACATTTAATGGCAGCTAATACTATTTCAAAGCAGGAGGGTTATCTAACTGAGCCATTGAGGTTCCCTTGACTTTTTATTTTCATGGTATCATATAGTATCCTGTTATCCCAAAGAAATACAAAACCCCTATAAAATAACCTTTAGTCATACCATCTGAACAAACTAAAATATTTCCTTCCAGTTTCTGTGTAATATGTGAATGCACAATTATCTTCAAATGAGTAAAATAATAAAATACAGTTTCTAATACATACATACAGTTTCTAATGTCTAATTAAAAGCTTTCAATATGATAGCCATTGGTTATACTTTCCCATATTTTGTATAAACATGAATATTGTGATTATTTCTACAGAAGCCACTTTATTTTCAGAAAACCTATCCTATTGTTTCCTTCTGGCAAAGCAAATAGTGGCTTTTACCAACCTTTCAGTGTGGGAGAATCCATAGTTTAATGCAAAATGCGATTACCGCTTTTTTTTTTTTAATTTTTATTTTTTTCCAAGCGAGTTGATAAGGAACAAATAGTTAGTGGAATTAGCTGATTCACTGGAATTGTTCGTGGGAAAGAATTAACTTCAACTAATTTACTATCTCAAAAATGATGAAATTTTTAAAATTATCATTATCCAAATGAAAAAGTTATTTTTTGAAACAACTTTAAAGAATAATAATTTATAAAACTGCAAGTGTTCTACCTGATAATATTATCATCCTTTATGTTTTGATTTTTTTTCACAACTGCTTCTGAGTTTTTTTGTTGTTGTTGTTTTTTGTTTTTTGTTTTTTGTTTTTTTTTGTTTTTTTGTTTTTTGTTTCTAAATCATTATTTTAGATTAAATAATTCATATATATCTGTGGACTGTAGGAAAACAGTGAACTGTGGTTTTCAGACTTATTTACAGACAAAAACGTCAAAATACACAGTGTCTGTTCTTGCTAGTATTGTAATGGTTGGGTAGAGTCTTAACAGTGGATTTTTACATGGGCACACACTTGCTGCCAATGGATATTATTTTCCTTCAATGCATTTTACACTGTTTCAGTGGAAGCCTCTGCTCTACTTTCTTCAGACTATATTGATGTCATTTGAAAAAATGATGACTAAATTTGAGCATGAATTCACTCAAAAATTGAGATGAGCATTAATCTCATGTAAAATTCCTGAATTCTACAGAAATTAAAATAGTTCCAGTTTTTGAAAACACTATGGCATAGAAATAGTATATCCAAGAAACAGCTCATAATCTATTTTGTTGACATTCTTACGATTTGTGTTTTCATAAGACGAATCTGTAAACCATTTTTGTCTAAACCTGCAAGTACTCATTATACAGATGAAAAAGTTCTGTGTCCCCCGACTCCTCCTATCCTAAACCATGAAAAACTCCATCCCCCTTACATTTAATACTGAGCTTGTTTATTCTGAAGTGATTCATTCTAATTATAAAGTTAGCTTTTTTATTATTTTGGGGTTTTAATTATATATATATATATATATATATATATATATATATATATATTTTTTTTTCCCCCAGGGGGTGTACACTGTGCCAACTTGCACTACAAATGTAAGCATTTCCGTGTAAATTGAATGTTTCCAGGAATGTAATATAATTCATGGAGATGAAAATCATTAATGTTTTCTGGTTGGTTTAATTGTGATTTCGCTGTTTATCCTTTCCCCCATCCCTCTATTGTTTTCTGCTAGCTTCCTCTCCTACAATTACCATTTTTCCAACTTGGCAATCTAGCTGACCATATTGACTAAAATTCAGCTTTTACCAATCCGTATGTTATTTGTACTTTTCACAGCATCTTCAAACGTCATTATTGCTCTAAAATTTATATATATTCTTTTATTATGTAAACACAACAAAAACATTTTTGGCCTGTATTCCACTTTGATTTCTGACAAAGCCTCATCTTTTTCAGCCTTGGGAATACAAGTATTGCTTTCTTGCAAGGACTGTTGTTTTCACCTTTTGAATCAATGTTTATATTCTACTGTTTTCAACTTCTTGTTATTTCTTGATTTTATTGCTGTTTCTCAGGTCCATCATAAATATTTAGTTAGCTTGCATAATTCTCAGTTTTATTTCCTCATCTTATTCAGTATGCTAATCTACTGAATCTTTTGTGTATGTTTTCAGAGAAATATTTTACCACCTAAGAATTTCTTTTTTTTTCTTTAAAAATAGGCAAAAAATAAATAAAAATATACCCTCAAACTACTTGCTTCTATGAAAGCAATGACAAAGATCCACTTTTTTCAGTTTATGTTCTATCAGTTTATATTCTATCAGTTATATTCCATCAGTTATGTTCTATTAGTATATCAATTTTTCAGTTTATGTTCTATAGCAATAAACAATATATGAACTGATCTCTTTGAGCTGTATGTACAGATTCTAGATGATCCTTTTAAAATTCCTTTTAAGTTTCCAGATCTCTAGCTATGCTCAGAGGAGCTTTGTCATCTGTTTCTGTTTGGTTCTCTTCTGCTGACTCTTCATTAGTTTTTTATGCTTATGAACTGTGCTACTTGCTCCAGAGGTAGCAGTCTTATGTGTTCAGAAAACATCTATCAGACGGCAATATAGGCAAGAATATCATTTTATGTTTGAGCAGTATTTAATATAACAAGTACCTTTATAATAAGTAGGAATCTTCCAGGTGCTACAATGCAATACTAACACAGAATTTGTAATTTTTTTTTGTTGTACCAAGGAAAGGGAAGTCTTGTGGAAACCACTATGAGGAACAGAAAGATGTTTCATATTTCTGTGGAAATCCTTTGCGACTACTACTCCTTTTAAGAAATATGTCTTTTAATAAAGATTAGCTATGAAGAAGACAGTGGCTTTGTGAGGAAGAATACAGTTTTACCAACCTTTTGCCAACACAGTTGCCAATACAGTTTTACCAACCTTTTACCAACATGAGTTTATGTGCATAAACTCATGTCATTTTCCGATCATTTTCTTTCAAAAAGCATTGAAAAAGCATTATTTATTCTGAATAAGTGTTCACATTATATAATACATCAAGAACTATTAGAAGGAAAAGTAGAGATGCAGAAGCCCAAACAACCATAAGATGTAGAGCTTTCTTTTCAATGCTAAACATGATGATAAATCACACATTATATTTGTGCATAAGGACAAACCAAGAAAATGTGGAGTACTGTGTTAGGATTAGACTAACAAAGTAGTGAACAGCCTCTGCCTGATATCATTGCAACCTCAAGGAAAAACAACAGCTATACAATGAAGTAATAGACATGCTATGAACAATGCAAAGACAGCAAGTGTGCTTGTTCCGTGAGTTACTGTTTATGATGGGAGGCTCACCTGAGGGTTAAACTAAATTAAAAGCAACAGAGGTTCTGCTGGGGAAAGAGGTGAGGAAATATAAGAAGAGGAGCCATAAATTAAAACTGAGAGCGCAAGCTCATGTCTGCTCTGGCCAGTGTAGAAACATAAGAGCTAGTCTTGAGAAAGACAATGTGGCTGCACAATGCCATAACACTACACAGAGAAATCATTGTAGCTTTCTGGATGTCACATTAGCATGCTCTGTGTTGTTGTTTTAACCTGGCTGGCAGCTAAAAAACACACAACCATTTGCTCATTTCTCCCAAGCAGGAAGGGGAAAAGAACTGGAAAAGAGGTAAAACATGTGGGTTGAGATAAAGCCAGTTTATTAGGGCAGAAAAGGAAGGGATAATGACAGCAACAATATTGAATAATAAGAACTGTAAAATAATATGCAATGATATTAAACCATTCAGTGATAAACATTTTCAATGATATATAAAGAAATGATGCACAATGCAGTTACTCACCACCCACTGACTAACTGATTCCTAGCAAGTCCCTGGGCACTGGCAGTCTCCCTCTCCATGATGCCATAGGGAGCATCCCTGTGGCCAGTTTGGGTCAGATGTCCTGTTTGCGTCCCCTCCCAACTTATTGTACACCCCCAGCCTCCCCAAACCCTGGCAGGGCAACACGAGAAGCTGAAAAGTTCTTGAGTTAGTGTGAGCACTGCTCAGCAACAACTAAACATCAGTATATTATCAACATTATTCTCATCCTAAATCCAAAACACAACACCATACAACCTACTAGAAAGGAAACAAACTTTATCCCAGCTGTAAACAGGATATTCTGTTAGAAAAATTGTACTGCAATGGGGCTAGAGGCTAGAGAGCAACCCCATGGAAAGATATCTAGGGGTTTTGGTTGATGTCAAGTTGAATATCAGTCAGCAGTGCGCCCTGGAAGCCAAAAAGGGCCAACCATGTTCTCATGTGCTTCAAGTACAGCATTGCTTACTGGTTGAGGGAAGTGATTGCCCCTCTCTACTCTGTGCTGGTGTGGCCTCACCTTGATTACTATGTGCAGTTCAGGGTGCCACAGTATAAAAAGTACAAAAAAATATTAGAGAGTGTCCAAAGGAGGACTTCAAAGATGGTGAAGGATGTAGAGGAGAAGTATGACGAGCAGCTGAAGTCACTCGGTTTGTTCAACCTAGAGAAGAGGAGGTTGAAGGGAGGCCTCATGGAAGTCTACAGTCTACTCCTCATGAGGGGAGGAGGGGAGTGGAGGGGCAGGCACCGAGCTCTGCTCTCTGAGGAAAGCAACAGGGCTGGAGGGAATGGCATGGAACTGTAACAGGGTCAGGCTGAATATCAGGAAAAGGTTCTTCCCCAGGAGGGTCTTCGGGCACTGGAACAAGCTTCCCAGAGAAGTGGTCACAGCACCAAGCCAATCAGAGTTCAAGAAGCATTTGTACAATGTTCTTAGACATATGGTCTGATTTTTTTGGTGGTCCTGTGAGTACCCAGGAATTGAACTTGTGGTCCATGTGGGGACCTTCCAACTTAGAATATTCTAATGATTCTATGATTCTATATTACCTTAAATTGTGTCACTCCTGCACTCCATAAATTTTTCTCTTTCACTTCTCAGAATTTACCAAAATAAACCTAAGAGAAACCTGTGAATCTTTGTGAGGGGTTAACACATACTGCATGTTTTAATTTCCGTTCTATCAGCAAAAAAACTGACTTTTTTTTTTTTTCCCTTGTTCCTCTTCTAATCCTGTTCAGACAACTCATTTGACTTTGAACTGAAATTAACAACAGCAACAACAATACAAAGACATTGAAGAAAGGATAGAATGACTTGAATAACTCCTTTTCTATTCAAATTTTACAAAAGCATATTTTTTTGTTCAAATTTTTTTTTTTTTTTTTTTTTTTATAATTAATTATGCTGTTTTTACATTCTCCTAACTGCTGTAAATCCAGCATTTTCATTTTTCATTGATTTCTATCCGGAATGTGTCTCTATAACCATGACACTGCCTTCTCCCAGTAATTACACTGACACAAGCTGTTATTTTTCACTCTTCTCCCGTAAGTCTTTGTAGAAGGAGACTTGTCAGAGGAGAAGCAAGCAGGTGACTGATACAGAACACATTGCAGTCATAACTGAAAGCAGTTTAAAAGTGAAGAATTGGACAGTCCTAATAGAATCATTACTTAGGTTATGGACACAGTATCCTTTAGGTAATGGAGTGTAAATTAAAAATCAAGTGAAAAACTTTTTTTTCTCTTGTATTATTTAATTTTTACAAAATTATGTTCTCACTCAATTAGACATTATCTTCCCCAAAAGGAAGATATATTTTTCTTGTTAATAGCCACTTTGTGTGTTCTAAGAGTGTTAAGAAACTTTTAGCTGCATCAGCAGGGATTATTTTAATGTTCTCCAGAGTACTTTGTGTAACACAATCATTCTAATATTTTTCTGGGTATTTTTTTTTTCACTAACTTTTAGTAAATCTTACAAATTGAGGTGCTCCCCAAATCAGAAAAAAAAAATATAAAAAAAATAACTCTGTAGTTTAGTTTGAGTGATCACATAATGTGGAAACTATTTACTGAATTAATACAGTAGTAATGGTCTTCCCAGAACACTTCCAAGAAATGCTGAAAGCAAGTATATAAAACCTTGTCATCTTTTATTATAAAGAAGCCTTTGGAAAGTGTAGCTAGTAAAGATAACACTGCAGTTTGTGTTAGCAAAATTGTTCCAAAAAAATAAAAGAATATATGTGTAATGTAGAATAGTGGTCCACTTAAAAATGGTTGCCATGAGTTTTTCATGTTTTCACAATCTTTCATATTTGTATATACTCAAATTCCATGAAAGACATGACACTTTAAATGTAAAAATAGTAAGTGATAGTTTAATAAGTTTAATTTGTCATGCCATGTTCAAGTAAACTCTGTAAATAATTTTATTAAGCTTTTATCCAACAGTGTGATGATACATTCTATATAAATACATTCTACAATTATACTTAAGCCAAAGTCAGATAACTTTGGCTCTAGCCTAATAGATACCAAGGGTTTCTTACTTTGCTTGTATTTCACATATGATCCCTGCTGATATCTGCATCAACATATACAGATTATTGGAGTGTCCCTCTCAGTATTCTATTTAAATATATATATATAGCAAAACAATGCACATTTATGAAATGAATAATTTCACTCTGAACTGATCTTACAAAAATGTTTTGTCAGTAATTTATTCTTTGTTTAAAATTATAGTGTGTGTGATTAAATTCTAACCTAAAGCATTTTCAATTAGAACGATGAAAACTAATTACGATCACTTCCACCCACATCAGGAATATCAATCTAGTAATATGCATGCATTTGCCATCATACATCAACATCATGTACATACAGATCAACAGATGCTGATGTACATACATCATACATACATACATATGTGGCAGTAGGATTTTTTGGTGTGGTCATGGCATGAACATAAATAATATTACGGTAGTGATAACTTACAAGAGGATGATACAAGGTAAATAGGTGAATGACCAGATAAAATGTGATCCATCTTTAGAAATTCTTTATACATCTATGCATCACTGTAGTAAATGTATTCTCATATGCTCCCCATTTTTGTATAGACTTGACAGTAAGTGTTCATGATCATGATATTTACAACACCAAAGAAATGGATTTTTAGAAAGCAAAATAAGATTTATGTCATGTTGCTTACAAGACAAAATTGAAAAACAAACAAACAAACAAACAAAAGATATGACCATAACTGATTATCTTCTAGTTTCAATTGATTAGTTGTCTGGATGTAACAATGATAAAGTTGTTTAATAGCTTTGATTTCCTGCTACACTACTTTGTCCATGCTTTTGACAATGTATAACAGTCTATATTTTTTCTAGTGCAGACAGGAATATTATTGTAGATTTTAAATTGTTATTTATCAGATATTTTTATTTAACTTCATTTAATTTACAAATAGAACATAAATATTTGAGAGGCTTGAAAAATTCTAATTTCAAGTATGATAAATTCATATTTATTCTGTCAAAAATCTCATCACAGCAGTCAAACAAGGTAAGGAAACTCTGCACCTCTCATTTTTCCAGTAAGTATTACTGAGTATTGAGTTTAAAATGTTGATCAAGTATGATAGGAAACATACACTATTTTTTTTCTTGTTCCTTAAGATTAATGAATAGGGCTCTGAATTACTTGTTGAACTTCTAAAAGAATAGAGAAATACACTGGAGTTTAAAAATGCGTATATATATTAAGGTGCATTGGTTATTTATTTGTCTGGAGCTATATCTTTATGAAACTTGTCATCTTGCTTGCTGATTTGGTCTTACCAGTAGAAAATAGAATGGGTGAGTCTAATTTTTATTTATTTATTTATCTACTTATTTATTACGTGACTAATAGATAATAGTGATTATCTGCAATGAAACCCTAGGAATCAAATATTAGGCTAATTAAAGGGGAAAAAACCTTTGGGGACAATGTCACTTAGTGACATTAAAATGCTTTTAACCATAGGTTTTTAGGAAACTGACATTAGTATCCATTTTGACATTGTGACTTTTTTTTTTTTTTTTTTTTTTTTTTTTTAAACAGGCAGGTTTAAATAGCTGGTTTTGTGAGAGGCCAGTGGGCAAATAATTCAACATACTAGAGAGCAGCAAATTCACAAGAGAATAGCTTAATTTTTAAGAGCAATCATTATCTGTCAAAAGTCTATAGGTATAGATAAAATGGACTGTTGTCTCATACTTAAAAGAGCATAAAATTTGTATGCAGGCATTTTCAACTAATGGCTGTTGGAAAGGGCTTATCATAAGATATTTCCATTTGAATCACAGTAATATGCAATGCCCCCATGAGGAATAGAAATCTATTGGTACAAAGTTAAAGGTTCGGTCTTTGATTTTATGTGGGTTACTCAAGTAAACCTCTTCTACGTGTTAAGGTAGAAACTATTTTCTAGATATATTAGTGGAGCTCACATATATAATGGGATTTTACTTGCTCATACATGTACTTATATAAATATATATATACATATGCACAGGAAAACAGAAGGATTACACACAAATAATAACTCATGAGAAGGAGAAAGAAAAGATATCCTTCAAAGCAGTGACTATTAAACTCCTAAAGCTAGTCACAATATGGACAGTGGGCAGAAGGCTGATAAGTAAGATTATAACAGGAATCCTCACTCATATAACAAACCGCAAGTGTTATTTGTAGATCATTTCGCCATCTGCTTTTTCATTAGTTCTACAATGTATTAACTTGGGTTTATTTTGTGCAGGGGAGAGGAAGAGTTCCCAGATCAATGTGATGGGGAGACTTCCAGCAGTCTGTCAACTAGTCTGTCAACAGCAGCCTAGGAAGCCCTTGATAGTGTTAAAATCTGATTTTCTTCTTCAGTTCTGAGTGATGAGAAAGAAGAAATTTGAAGAAATTACAAGTTCTTATCATGACACTGCTTCATGTAGTTAATTTGTGTCTAGCCTTGTGTTTTATGCATTTTAAATTGCAATGCTGATGTGTTATTTTTAGCATTTTCTCCTTGTATAATTTATAGATATAATTTCAAAAATCATTACTTTGTCTACTTTTGTAGATCATGAACCTTACTGAGCTGCACTTTCGATACATATGCTTACACAGAAATGTGTATTTCCATATATATAGGTACAAAATTGGAAAATATAAGTCCTATTTAAAACTGTCCATTCATACTGCATTGCAAAAAGGCAGCAGAAGGATTCAGACAGAGGGTTAATAGTGTTTTGATTAGTACTTTGAGAAAAAAGGTGATGGAAAGAACATGCTGGGGAAGATGGTTAAATTGACAAAGAAGTAGCTGGACTGTAGTGATGTGAACCAAAGGGTAAGGATTACTGCCACAAGAGACAAGCGGAATCTTGTCACTCTACAGCTGGTATTTTGTATTAATTTCTGTGCTATTTAGGGTTATTTTGCTTGCTTGCTTTTGCTTGTTTTACCAATGTGTTTTCCAAATAAAATGTAAGGCTATCCTTTCATATTTGCCATTGTCTTGCCAAAAACAGAGCTCACAACTAAAAATAATCTTGCTGTTGATTCTCACTTGCTTCTGCCAAAGTAGAAATCACACTGATTTATTCAAGGAAGAAAAAAAGGCACAAAGACACCAAAATCCTTCTATCTATCAGCAAACTTTATTTTTATGATATAGAGTATGTGACTCTACACAGGTGATCAGGAATTCTTCTGTTCACAGAATTATAGAATCACAGAATGTTAGGGTTTGGAGGTGACCTTGAAAGATCATCTAGTCCAATCTTCCTGCCATAGCACGACCACCTAGATCAGGTCACACAGGAACACATCCAGGCAGGTTTTGAATGCTTCCAGAGAAGGTCACTCCACAACCCCTCTGGGCAGCCTGTTCCAGCGTTCTTTCGCCCTCACCAGGAACAAATTTCTTCTCATATTTAAGTGGAACCTCCAGCTTGTAGCCATTGCCCCTTGTCTTATCATTGGATGTTACTGAGAAGAGCCTGGCTCCATCCTCCTGACATTCACCCTTTACATTAATAAACATTACGTTAATACACGTTAATGAGGTCACCCCTCAGTCTCCTCTCCTCCAAGCTAGAGACCCATCTCCCCCTGCCTTACCACATAAGGGAGATTCTCCACTCCCTTAATCATCTTTGTGGCTCTGCACTGGACTTTCTCAAGCAGTTCTCTGTCCTTCTTGAACTGAGGGGACAAGACCAAGCCTTAGCAGGGAAATTTTCCTGGAACACTGAAACACAGGTGAGTAGATTGGAAAAGCCAGGGTGATACAAATGGAAACACAAAAATGATTAGAAAGAATTTACATTTTGAAAAAATATGCCAATTGTGATCCCTTGCCACCAATGCAATAGTGTTTTTTGTTTGTTTGTTTGTCTAATTGTCAAAAAGCTCATGTGTAATTGAGTAAAGTGCTGTTCTTGGGAATCAAGTATAGTGAAGTGATAGGGAATATCTTAGAGTCAGGGTTGTTTTTTAAGTAAAAGCTGATCAGTAGTAGCTTATTCAGAGCAGGACTTGGAGACAGCACCTTCATACTGAAAGTTGAATACTTTCTCATTCCAGTCATAGTTACTGCTGATTTGTTTTGTTAAGTATATGACATCTTCTGTTATCATGGGTAATATGAATGAAGTTTTTTGCTAAGTAGATAGTGATAAGTACTTATTGGATCTTATACCATAAAGATTACATCTTAAGTGACAGTTTTGAAAGAGTATTTTCAATAAAAAGCTCTAATTTCATTATTAATATTATTTTTAATTTCATATTTGAAGTGATTACCATATGAACTGAATCTTAATTTCCTATGGAAAGCAGAAAGACATTTTCATGCTTGCAGCTGTTTTTTAAAATTCATTTAAATTTATCAGCAGAAATGTCAAACATTTCCTTTGGTTTCTTCTTAGATGCCTTCATGTTTTGTATCCTTTTCGGAAAGCTTGTGTCTAAGCAAATGTATTTAAGTATTAAGTACAAGAGATATAGACTGATCTGTCATTCAGAACCACCTTTTCAGAAGCTTACAAAGTAAAATCAAGTCACATCCATCTAGTTCCTGACACATTAGACACACTTGCTTAGATAACCTAGCCCTTCACATTTTTTTTTATCACTATGTGCAGCAGGTTTACCTCTTTTTCTTTCTTCCTTTCTTTACAGAAAAAGACAAAATCTTACAAATAGGTTATATAAATGAAATTCTGTATGCCTGTGGTCAGGAAAAAGAGGATTCTGTATGGTCGTAAGCAGCCTTCTTTCTCACATAGGTGTGCACTCCAGGTAGTGTATATTATAAACTAATGTAATGGAACAAAGTTAAAACTGAGTAGAAAAGTTTAACTTAAATTCAAATTGTAATTTAGTGCATTTTATGGCCTGTTATATGTTAAATCAGATTAATTACAAAGAAAACCAAAAGAGATGATGACGAAACAAAGTCATGGACTTCAATTCTGCTCAAGCAGAATGATTTAGCTTTGTGTTCTTAATGTGTGTTTAGTTCATGAGAAATACTAGCTTCTGTTATTATTATTATTATGGATTTTTTACAGTAGCCTTGTAGCATTTCAGTTTCACTTGTTTCTACTTGGATATCACAGAATGCTATTGTATAAGACATAAGAAAAGAGAACTTTCCAGTTCCAAAAGTAGCTAACTTTCTTTAAGCCGTAGGCAACCTTTACAGCAGCTGGAGCAGTGAAATGAGGAAATGCTTGAGAAAAATTGCCAATGGCCAAAAAGCAATTTCAGGAGAATGAGCAGTGTCTGCCAGCTACTACATCATTTATGTCTCTTGAAAGTATTTAAATTCAACACACAGAAGCTAGCACTTTCCCTAGTAGTTGCCATTTGATCTATGATTGGTTGGTTTATTTAATAACGGCTATTGTTTATTTGACCAAATTTAAGTCCAGGACCAGCATCACATGATGTCCACTGTCCACAACAGAAAATGGGTTGTAAAGTACAGATAGTCTCTTAATTGAAACTTTCTGAATAAAAAGACAGATCTGGATGTGTACCCTTGCAAAATACACAGAAAGAAAAACTCATACTGCCATTATTTGTGCTACATCTTTTAAGCCAGTTTTGTAGATGAGAAGGGTCTTAACTCTCCATAGCTTCAGAGTAGGAATTACAAGTACTGAAACCTACCTGGAAAGAGCATAAGAACACAAGAAGTTACAAAAAAAGCATAGCATTTAAAACGGTAATTATAGTTCATAACTATCATACTCAAATATACCATGTGTTTCACAAGTCACATGTGTAGATGAGATTTTCCATCCAGACATGTTTTGTAATGATGTGCAATACTTCTCTCTTCTGCTCCGGTCTACAGCAGAAAAGAAATAGAAAGGCTAAGTGAAAATTGTGATTTTATTCAAGACAAAAGTTTATTTATGAAGTTATCTTCTTGCTTACTCAGATATGTTTTATTGAGCAAATATTAATTAAAAGGAAAATTTTGGGGGATAAATTAAAAAAAGAAAGAGCCAAAATCAGGAAAATGCACACAGAAACAAACAAAAATAAAACAACTTACAGAGTTATGTGTTGAAAATACATTTATGGGCTTTTTAAGCAGAAATGCACTCTAAGGAAAATAATAGCAATAATTATAACAACAACAGAAACAATAATAAAGCCAATTGACAGTCATTTGAAGACACTGTGGTAGATTAACCTGTGCGAGTAAGGTGGAAGGAAATAGTAGTGCTGCAGCAACATTTTCAGTAGCATTTTCATTTTCAGGAGAAACATTTTGATTACCTCATTCTCAAAGACTTCATAAATCAACTGTTAGAACTTAAGCTCTTCAGGCATACTGAGGTATGACAGTATGGCTAATGCCAAAATGTCATCTAATGAAATAGTTAAATCAGAGTAGAAGTTTCACTTGTAATGCACCCTCTTACAGAGAAAAGGTTTATGTTTTATTATAAATGTAAATGATTGCAATTAAGTATTTAAAAGTGATCATGAAAGTAACAAAGCTTCAATGAGAATATTCCTTGTTTCTTAGAAACAGGATTATATTACTTTCTTCGTCTCTAGTTTAATTAGGTATGATTCCATTCATATTGATGTTTGTTCAGGCTGTGTCTCTATATCCTTAGTAATAATGACTAGAAGAAAATGTGCGATGCTTTTTAATATTGCATACTCTCATATTAAAATTGGATTTCCATAATAGGAATGTTGAGTCACAAAAGGGCATGAGAGATATTAGAGTTAAAAGATTATTTAAGATTAAAAAATGAAGTGCTTGTATCTATAAGTCTTTGATATGAACAAATACAGCAATTTACCGAAGAATTTTTGATTTTAAGAAGACAAATAAAGCTTATGGGAAAAGTTATAATTGAGACTCTCTGCATGTAGAAGTTGCCTGATGAATAAACATTTTTGCCAAAGCAAAGCAGGTACTTAAAATATTCATTGAGATGAAAAACTTCTGGAGAAGCATGCTAAATATCAAAACAAAAAGGAGTAGGAAAACAAGCAACTACACAGAAACAAAAGTTAATGGGGATTTTCAAGAGAAAAGTAAAAATTGTAAAAAGTGTAAAATGCCAGTATTAACTTTTTAAGTTTTCAGCTTAATCTTTTTAAGTGTAAATGATGCAATAGTAGAGTGCTTTTTAGGTGTATCCAATGAAAGCTCTCTGATTCATTGACATAATCCACAAGATGTTTCATTGTAACATATCAGCAAACTTTGAATGAAAGATATCTACAATGAGGATTTATATTTCTAGGCTTCATTACTTTTTATGAAGCCAAACAAAGTAGATGTACTGAAGTAGAAGGAGGTGTTTTTTGTTTTGTTTATTTTTTTAATATTACAAATAAACAGTTACAACTAAATAGCAACTACAGAAATAAAACAACACATTTTTAATATGTTAAATTGTGGACAATATGTTTTAATATGTACTATATTGTGTTTCGATATATACAATACTTTTTTAACTTTGATTTTTAATTTAAACGTCAGTTAAAAACATACATTTCATTGTATGTACACATGTACATGCAAATGCATCACATGTACATGTATATCACATGTACATGCACATGCATCTTAATTTTTCATAGTGTGCACAAAGTACATTTTCATTCTTTTGAAATCTCCCAAATATCTGACATTTCTCCTGCAATCAGTTCTAATTCTCCAGAGCAACTCATGCAGGTATCTGGCCAGGACTTGTTTTGGTAGTATTCTAGGCAAAACTACTTTCTAGAATAAACTTTTCCAAATCCTAAAGAGACTGTAAACTCAGGAGTCTCCCCATAACTACTGATACTGGAAATTGTATGCTCAAAAACCTGTGAAGGAACTTTCTTGACCAAAGCTATCTATGACAGAAATGCCCATGTCTTAGCAAAAGTACTTTAAAGGTGCTTTTTTTTTTTTTTTTTTTTTTTTTTTGTTCTAGAATATGTGAAGAAACAATTTTAACACAATCCTTTTTTTTACTGGCAAATATTTGCATGTTCTAACTATTTAGTAAATTGATTAATTGATATAGTGGAACAACTCATGTCTGTGTTTGTAGCACTGAGATCAATATAATGAATTTCAGTGTCACTTTGAATATTATCCTTCATTTGTGTACTAACTAATGTTCAATTAAGCATAATTCTGAAATTATATCAAGTTAAATCAGTGCTGTAAGAAAAAAAATATAACAAAAACATAAAGGAGTTTTGGCAGAAAAAACAAGTTAATGCCTTGCTCAACAGTTCAAAAAACAAAACAAAGCAGAAAAGCAGATGACAGAAAAGTGGTGGGTCTTTTTCCTCCACTTACTGAAACATATAGCTAAGAATAGATTTGATTCATGAACAAATGACCTGAACCTAAGACCTGAACTCAAAATGTAAGTTACATTTCAGGGAAGCTTTAGATGGTATGCCATAAAGGGAATTTTTGAAATCCTGGTTAGTACAAACACAGCACTAAATCTGTGTTCCTTTCCCTACCAAAAAAAATATTGACATTTATGATGAGGTAAATGTAGGGTGGGGCAGAATAACTCATAATAATTTTCTCTATTAGAAGAAAGCATCTTTGTGGGGAATGTAACACTTCTGACTGAAAAATGCAGTCTTGCAAATGTTACGTGTTTTACCAAAATTTTTAACAAGAATATGCCCTGCTCCAGTTTTGATTGCCATAGGTGGAAGCCTCTTTCTTTCTCTGCTCTGCTACTTGAACTTCAGTTCTCATTTTCAGAGCCAGTCTTTGTCAGCCAAGAGTATTTTGCAATTCCTTTCTGTCCAGCTTTTAATTCATAACCTAGCCTATATAATTGTATAGCACTTTAAAAGGTCATAAAAGTACAAGGTTCACAATAAGAATAATATACCTTTGGATTAACTTCTATGTAATAGACAATCTTTCTCACTGCATTGTTACATATGCATGATGCAATAATACTTCTTTTTTGATTTCTTTTGCTTTGATATTGTATGAGATTTATTTCCTTAAGGATGTTATCGTTCCTGATAAAGGTGTGCATTTGGCATTCCAGTAATTAAAAGAGCAGAATTATGTTTAAGTATCTTCCTTTCTTTATCTGATTGTGTCATTGCTGAACTTGTCAACAAGGGCTCTAGATAGCCTCACTTGTTTTGTTTTACTATATGCCTATCTATCTGGCAGATGGCAGGATGCTATATAAATAACAAATGATGATAAGGAAAAATAATAATGACATACTTTAGAATCTGTTTAAGCCTCTCTGAGGATATTGACCTTGTCAATTAGGAACATTCTCTTCATGCAACCTATAAATCTTGACAATATCAAAACCATCTCCTGTGCAGAAATACTGGTCTGTTGAAAACACATTATTATTCAGGTCACATATTACCCCATATTTAAATATTTTCCACCAAGATAATAAGAAGGCTTGAATACTTGCTCAAATAGTTTTTACTCTGTTTGGAACAGTTCTTCAGCCACATGCTTTTATGGTTTGGTTTGGTTCAGTTCAGTTCTGTTCAGTTCAGTATGATTTGGTTTGTTTTTTTCTGGTGGCCCAGTATTTTTCACTAGATATTTGTTTTTATCCAAACTCAATTTACAAAGGGAAATTTACTCAAGAGTTGAAGCATGTCAGTTCTACTATGTGCAGCCTGCAACAGCCCAGAACCCATCTGTCCTATGCCCTGTGGCACACATCACATTTTATGTCTTGAGGGACTACAAAGAGGCAGCAGAGCAGTTTGCTGGCTAATGCTCTTACACTGAACTGTGCTTTTTTTAGAGTTGATGTCTTCGAATGTGTCAAATACAACATCAGTTCCTATCATTGCCTCATGAGCAATGAGGTATTGCTTTGATTGATCTGCATAATTGTCACCTGTATGATGATGCTACTCAGGTATTATCCTTTTTCTTTTTTTTTTTTTTTTTTTTTTTTTTTTGAGCTTGGTATAAACTTACAGCTATCAATCAACATAAACATAGAAAAATCTTTATCTGGAAAGTCTAGTGCTATTAATTTTGTTAAACTTGTTGTGGTCTGAACCAACTAGAGTGTGCTTGTATCCAGTTTATTTCTCATTCAACTTAAGTGAGAAGTGTTGGAAACATAAATTAATGAAAACGTGCTTTTAAAGCTGTTCTCTATTCAGTTTCTCGAGGATGCCTTGAAATGTTTTACAGTGGATGAATGGACCTGGTATTCCAATGGATGACACTACATTGGATGTTTTCATCAACTCCAGAGGGTTCTGGGTTTAGCTGTAAAGTGTTCTGGTACTTTGGTGGTAGGGAGTAGTGGTTTGAAAAGTCAGATGATGTATTTAGATATATTTTGGACCCTCTTTCTTGAAAACAACAACAAAAAAATCATATTAGAGACCTGCAAAATGTAGCAGTTGCAGTTCTTTGTCTGCCACTTCCAGGATTCAAAACCATGAAGAAAGTTACTCTTGGATATTTGCATATTTTTCAGACTTTCTTGGAAGGCAACATTCCCACTCCGATTTGTCTCATCAAATGGAAATAAGTCAAGGAACAAAGGAAGTACAAAGCATTTCAAAATACAGAGTTCACTTCAGGGTAGCCTCAAAGTGTAGCCTGTGGGATGAGAAGTTACTGACCTACTTTAAGAACAATGGTTTCTAAAGAAACATGGTATGTGCATCAAAATCTAGAGCTTTAATTCCGGTATTGAAGAGAAAAAGAGATTTTTTTTTTTTTTAGAATACAACAAAAGCATTTTTTCAAAAATACTGCTTTTTAAGTGAGTAATAATAATAATATTGATTGACACCTCTGATTGACCTTGATTGAATCATTGAGTTTAAATCAACTGAAATCTGACATTCCAGGCAATATCAACAATATACCTTTTGATGAAAGTAGGCCAGAAACTGGAATTAAATAACTAAAGTATTTCTTAGAACAATCCCAGTTCACACAGTGTATTCACAAGAAAATATATAGGATTTTTGTATTCCTTTAAACTTCAGACTTATGCAGCCTCTTCCTGGTTTGCTTGATTCTTCCCTTCCCTTCCCTTCCCTTCCCTTCCCTTCCCTTCCCTTCCCTTCCCTTCCCTTCCCTTCCCTTCCCTTCCCTTCCCTTCCCTTCCCTTCCCTTCCCTTCCCTTCCCTTCCCTTCCCTTCCCTTCCCTTCCCTTCCCTTCCCTTCCCTTCCCTTCCCTTCCCTTCCCTTCCCTTCCCTTCCCTTCCCTTCCCTTCCCTTCCCTTCCCTTCCCTTCTTTTTTTGTCTTATCACTGGGAGAAATAAAGATTCTGACATTATTAACTGTAGCTAAATTCTAACCTTAGGATAACAATCTTGTCTTATCAGTCTGGATCATAATCTTTCAAGGCTTTTTTGACCTGAAATTGAAAAAATAAAAATAAAAAATAAAAAAAAATCAGAGTTAGCTCAGAAGTTATGGAGTAAAACTGGCTTATTACATTATGAATTGTTTATGATAAAAGTGTCACTCATGGGAAACAAGTGTAGTTGATCTCCCTGGTTTGATCTCCTTTTTCAAAAAAATTGTCTCAGACACATAGTGTCTCTCTAATCTGGAAGACGATTAGACTATTAAATTTCTATGAAAGGCAGGGCACTTTGCAGTTCTGTTCTGGAGGTACGCCAGCTTGATGACATACAGGCAGCTCTGCACCAGAAACAAGAAGTCTCTATTCTTATCTGCTGGCAGACAGTGAGAGGTAAACGTGGAGCTTATGCTCTTGAGATGGTGAAAGTAGGTGGGCTTTGAGAGAAGAGGAAATTTTCTTTGAAGGTTCAAACACAATCATTAATTTTGTCATTCAAATATATTTGGCTATAATGCTGTACTGGGCTCCTAGAATAGAAGTGGTATACATTATAAAACTATTCATTATGATGAAAAGTTCATCAAAATCAACTTTAGAATGTCTCAGAAAATACATTTTTGACAGCCTTCACTGTACTTTCATGGACAATACTAGAGAAGAAAGTGGCCATTAAATCAATTGAAAAAGGGACTTCAAAATCATTACATTTTATTATCGATTTTATCTACAAAAATACCAAAAAAGTTTACTATTCATTTAGTCCACAAGGTCTTGTGGGCACTGAAAGAGATGGTCTTTTATATTTATTTATTTGTCTGGCTATTTTTGAAATGTAAACTAAAAAGAACACATATTTAGAAGAGTAATTTTCCTTCTTTATAAAAAGGTACAAATTTTTATCTCCTGGGAATTCTTGTGAAAACTTTCTCTGTCCCAATCATCTATTACCCTGAAACCTCCTGTATGCTTATGTCAATCTGAAAAAAAAAAAAAAAGTAAAAAAAAAAAAGGTAGTGTATTATAAATATTATTTTCAAATCTGAAAAATAGTTAATTTAAAGTGTAAAATTTTTGAAACTTAAAATAATAGAGTTTAAATGGTATTCTTCCCCCAACATCCTAAAATTTTCAAAGCCCTAATATAATGTATGAAAAATTTAGGAAAAGAAAGATGTTCTTCTGAAATGAGAAATTTATCAAAACCTCAAGTTCTATTGACAGAAGATGCTCTGTTTGTTTTAAGGGAAATCAGTTTCAGTTGAATACTTAATTTTTGCATTCCTAATTAGATATAGTAGTAATGGTATGGTATGGTATGGTATGGTATGGTATGGTATGGTATGGTATGGTATGGTATGGTATGGTATGGTATGGTATGGTATGGTATGGTATGGTATGGTATGGTACGGTACAGTATAGTAGTAATGAAATATTCCTTTTACTGAAACAGCTCTGTGGGTAGTTAGGGTCTGGCGGCCGGAAGATGTCGCGATGTACGGAAAGGTGGAGCCCCTCCCTTGATGGACAGTAGCGTGTGGCCTGTGATTTAAGCAAGCGGAAGTGACGCTATGGGCCTCGGGTATATAAGCCCATGTGACTCGACAATAAACGCCATTTGCCATCCACCACATTGGTGTCTGTGAGCTGATGGACCTAGCGGCCTGGGGTTGGTCGCCGTGCCATTCCTGAACCAGGTCGCCACTGCCTCCCGAAGGCAACAAGCTCTGTAATGAAATTATAAATTTCATCCATTCTAATACAGTATTGTATGAAAGATCTCATTAGGAACTGTGGCTTTACTACATCGAACAGTGAAAGATCAGTAACTAAAATATCTTACAAGTAATACAAAACAGCATTCACATAAGACTAAAATGGAAACAAACAAACAAGAAGACAAGAACTCATAATTAATTTAGATTCATTAATATACAACTGACATGACATGTCCATAGAACTAACTATAGTTTGCAGTCATAGAATCATAGAATCATAGAATATCCTGAGTTGGAAGGGACCCTTAAGGATCATCAAGTCCAACTCTTGACACTGCACAGGTCTACCCAAGTTCAGACCATGTGACTAAGTGCACAGTCCAATCTCTTCTTAAATTCAGACAGGCTCGGTGCAGTGACCACTTCCCTGGGGAGCCTGTTCCAGTGTGCAACCACCCTCTCTGTGAAGAACCCCCTCCTGATGTCAAGCCTAAACTTCCCCTGCCTCAGCTTAACCCCGTTCCCGCGGGTCCTGTCACTGGTGTTAATGGAGAAAAGGTCTCCTGCCTCTCGACACCCCCTTACGAGGAAGTTGTAGACTGCGATGAGGTCTCCCCTCAGCCTCCTCTTCTCCAGGCTGAACAGGCCCAGTGCCCTCAGCCGTTCCTCGTACGTCTTCCCCTCCAGGCCTTTCACCATCTTCGTAGCCCTCCTCTGGACACTCTCCAACAGTTTCATGTCCTTTTTATACTGTGGTGCCCAGAACTGCACACAGTACTCGAGGTGAGGCCGCACCAGCGCAGAGTAGAGCGGGACAATCACCTCCCTTGACCTACTAGCGATGCCGTGCTTGATGCACACCAGGACACGGTTGGCCCTCCTGGCTGCCAGGGCACACTGCCGGCTCATATTCAACTTGCTGTCTACCACGACCCCCAGATCCCTCTCTTCTAGGCTGCTCTCCAGCGTCTCATCGCCCAGTCTGTACGTGCAGCCAGGGTTTCCCCATCCCAGGTGCAGGACCCGGCACTTGCTCTTATTGAACTTCATGCGGTTGGTGATCGCCCAGCTCTCCAACCTATCCAGATCCCTCTGCAAGGCCTTTCCACCCTCAACAGAGTCCACAACTCCTCCAAGTTTGGTGTCATCAGCAAACTTGCTCAAAATACCTTCTATTCCTACATCCAGATCGTTTATAAAAATATTGAAAAGTACCGGCCCTAAAATGGAGCCTTGAGGGACCCCACTAGTGACCGCCCGCCAGCCTGACACAGCGCCATTCACCATAACCCTTTGGGCCCTGCCCGTTAGCCAATTGCTCACCCATCGTATGATGTTTTTATTTAGCTTGTGACAGATTTCATATACGTGTATTTTACTCTGAATGACAGATATATGAAATTTGTTGTTTTTCACTCTAATACCACAGGTACATGAGCATGCCTAGCTACTTCATTGGCTAGCACATATGTTAACTCAAATTTTTCATCTCATATCCTAAGTATTAAAATTGTGACTTAAATAAGTGTTTGAAATGACAGATTTTATCAATGTCTAGTCCCAAATAAAGTACATATTTCTAGGCTTTAATGATACTGTCTCCTGTCTGAAAATTTCAACAGGGAAAAATAGTCCCCTAAAAAGTGTGACACAGTCACAGCACTTTGGTTTGAAATTGCTTAGGTAGGTGCTCCTATGATGCGATATTGATCACTGCAGTGATTCCCCTGTGTCTCTCTACAGGACAGAGTTAAGAGTCTGAGGGCCAGACAATTAAGTGACAGGGATCTCTCTCTCTCTTTTTTTTTTCTTTTCTTTTCTTTTTTTTCTTTTCTTTTTTTTTTTTTTCTTTTCTTTTTCTTTTTCTTTTGTTTTCTTTTTTAGGTGGCAACACCCAATCCCCACACTTTCTCCAACATCAAAGGAGTAGGCACCCATCTACACTCTGAAATAATGAGAATGAGTGCTTGTTCTACAACACTCAGAATGGAAAAACAATAAGTGTAAAGTCAGTGTCTTTTAATGTCTCATGAATGTTAAAAGATATTTCACTCTTAGGGGGATGATTAGTGTCCAGAGTCCAGTGGAACACAGTTAATCATGGTGAACTAATGTAATGCTAATGTTGGGCTTCATATAAGCTTCCACAGATACAACTCAATTCTGTTAATTAACACTTTGCTCTAGTCCTATTTTTCTATCTTAAAATAGCTTCTACCATTTATCACCTTCCTTCTTCCAACATATAACTACATACTAAAAGTGGATGGAGTAGTTTTGTGGAAAAAAAAAAAAAAAACAACTGAATAATTTGCACAATTTGAAATGTCACTGATTTATTCATTTATTCTTTTTTTCCCCAACTGCTGTAAATGACAACAAAAAGATTTCAATTTTAAGTTCTAATTGTATGGAAGCTGTAGTGCTTATATATACTATGTACAGATAGTACAGATATTATGAAAAGTGTACACATGCATGTTATAAATGGCTCAGGATTCAAATTAGGATTAAATAAAAAAATAGGATTTTTTAGAAGAATATAAAGGAATAGAGGTAAGCAAACAGCGCTGGGTGCACCGGGAGTCTCCGCTCCACCAGGACGCACACCAGTTACATCAAGCAGCTGATTTTTATGCACCTAGACTAATACATATTCATTACTACTTCTAAAAAAATAGATTATTATAATTAGCTTCCGGGGTCCAGTTCCTCCTACTGGAGCATGCGCATCAGTCTCCTCTGGGGGTCTCTAGGGGTCTTTCATGCTGAAGGCTCGTAGTCTTCCTCTCACCCTTTGTACTTACTCGGCACTATTCCAAGTTTATGGAACACTCTCTGTACACTCTCCACAGGTCTTGTCTCCCAACCGTCCTTCAGCTTCTTTTTTCTTCCTCTTAATCTCTTGGCCCCCCTGGCCAGATACCAAGGATCCACATAGTATCTCATAACAGTCACTAGTTGTTATCAGTTGTTCTGAAACTCCCAGACATCAAACACAAACATCTTTCTTATTTGACGCTTCACGGGTAATTAAAACATTCTTCCCCAGCCATTCACAGACACATCTATAGCAGTGTTAAGTTAATCTCGAAGAAGACAGGAAAAAAGGCTGTAACTGTTAGAACTAGAAGTCAGGAATAACAAAAGCAAACAGGTTCATAAATTTAAGGAGTGTTTTCTGAAGACGTGATAAATTGACTAGAATGAGGGGGAGACTGGGACACACTGCATCTGTGGTTCAAGAACTAAATTGCCAGTGCAGGGCCCAGAGGCAGACAGGATTCAAACAGAATTGTTCTTTATGGACACAAATTTATGGACACGAATTTATGGACACGAATTGGAATTGTTAAAACATTCCTCACAATGCATAACCTAAACGTAATAATTAAAGTTTTGCATTTTATTTTAACTACATAGTTTCACAAACACTTTTATAGTTTTACTTAAATACTGTTATGAATAGAATCCTATTAATAGCCTTTACAGGAAAATTTAATGCACTTTTTGACAAAAATATTTGGATTACACACCTTCTTAATTTAAAATTAGTTAAAATTTACTGCTAAAGTCTATAAAGAGCCAAAGTATATGCCACAACCTCTGCTTTTCTATCAAAATGTTTTGAAAGTATTCATAGTATCTTCAAAAGTATTATAGCTGAATTTAACAGCAAACATTGACTTTTACATTTACGGATTTTTGCAGTTTATGATCAGAAAATAGTTGTTTTTCTTTTCCTGTCATGTCATACTGACTGTGTTTCATTGCCAAAATAATTTGCTAATGTTATGAAGCTACAAATATCTATAGGTGGTTTAAAACACAGAATATCTGTCTCTGTCTCTTTAGTGTAAGTGAAATACCGTTTAAATTTCAGTGGCTGACCCAGATAAATGGTTTATAATCAATATTTTCTATTGAATAGTCAGTTTTGAAAGCCTCAGAGCAGCCATGCTAACATTATTCTTTCATCACCCCATCTGACAGCTGTATTTCACACTTGGTATGAGAGGGTAAATTAGCACACACATTGCTTTCAAAAAGACTGTCAGAGTACAGGTCTTAGTATTCTTTTTGGAGAAGATGCTATCAATGATCCTAGGCTTACAATTCCCCATAAAAATAATTATGAACTATTTTTTATTATTGTTTTGTAAAATTTTAAGACTCAATTATTTATTTATTTATTTATTTATTTATTCCTTCCTGCAGGGCTGAGCTATAGTTTCTTTACAAAATCTTAGGACACAGGAAAACAGTGCAACTCCATTCCCTCTCCTGTAGTTTTTGGTAGACAACTAAAACCATTATAAACTTTGGAAATCAGAAATAACTGGGTCAAAACTGTCTTTGTTCCTGCTTTCCTAAAGTGTTGATTTTCAGACAGGTCATATTCCATTACTTTTACTATCAGCTGGAGGTGTGGGTTTTTGTTTCTTTATTTGTTTTCTTTCAGATTTGTCGTCTTTTCTCTTATCTGTCTTTTCCCTAGAGCCCTCATACCCTGTTTGTTGTATCACAGCATCCTCTTTGTTCTCTATTCATTCCTGCATTTCATTTTTTTCTTGCCTTTCCCAGCTGTGAACCCCTTTTCTAAGTTCAGAGTCTTCTTCCTTCAGAGCTGAATTCCCTTTTCCCCTTCCCACTTAGTAACATGGGAAAAGGAACTGTACTGTTTCCAGCATATTCCACCCACTTGAGAATCTCATTATGTAAGAGAAATTCAAGTTGCTGATCTCTGTTTTTAAGGGCTCCATAATAAAAGGTGGTCAAAAGGAAATAGTTTGTAGTCTTATAAGGAACAGCATTAGTTGTTCAAAAGTTGCTGGTATATACAATTCAATATAGAAAAAGAAAGATTTATTTTTTTTTCATGTACATAACATACATATTTATTTGTTTTGTTTCCAGAAAGTAAACACTTCTTGAATGACCCTACACACACATACATTACCTCATCTAAATGGAAAAGAAATATTTCTGCAGTGGAAACACAAACCACCCCTATGGCCCCCTGCTACCAAAACCTTGCCACGTAAACCCACTACAACGTAACAACATTACCTGTAGGATACTTCCTGCAGACATATCTGGATTCCCTGTAATCATTTGATTAGGGGAGTGATGGCACATGTAGAAAGAAAAAAAGATATGCACAGATATATACAGAAATAATGATATCTTCCTATTCTTGGCAAAGGAAACCAGGTGCATAATCAGTTGAGACTAACAGAATTTAATTTTTAAGATCATTCACTCTATTAGATGATGGTAATTGTCCCTCCAACTAAATGACTGAATTATTTTTTAGAACCTGGGAAAGTGCAGCCAAAGTATACTGGTAAGATTTTGTACTTTTCAATTTAAGACCCTACACTTGCGTAGATATAACCCACTTTTACATACAAAGTTTTAGATGCGGCTTGAATACTTAAAGATAAACACAAGACAAAAAGTATTCTGAATCATGGCTTAATTCAGATAATAAATTTGTCATACTTACAATTTATATTTGTATCACAAAAATTGACATGCTGTTCACTTTATTAATATCAACAATTCATTAGATGGTAGATAAAAATCTGGCAAACCGTAGCAAAAATATTTTTTCCCAGCAATCTAATGAAAGTGGTGGTTTTTGGATAATTAATAGGGCTTGACTCCTTTGTAATGTAAATGTCCCTCACTATCAGGTTCCATTAAATGCAGTACTAAATAAATATTCATAGCAGTATCTACTCATTGAGATACAGTCATTTAGACAGAGTGTTCTATTAAAAATACATTTAATTTACTTGTAGGTGTCACCCAGCAGGTATGCGAATTGATACTTTGAACAGTAGCCTTTGTCAAGATTCATAGGAAAAGGTCACGAAAAAACTATTGGTCAAAATGTCAATTAGCTTGCCTAATGGATTATACCTGTGAGTGCTACAGACCTATCTTTAAGCAAACGGTTATCCCAACAAGAGGCCACCTTCATGAATATTTTATTAAATGTTCTAATTTAAGTAAATTACCAAATTATACTGTACATACAGTGATGCATTTGAAGTTCCCAGAAAGCAGTCAATGGGATATAATAGTGGATTATATATAGAAAAAAAGGATACATTTGTTAATGTTCTTAATTTGCTGACCTGGCTCTGTAACAGGCTGAAGATCTTAAAGCCACTCATAAGCAAGTCAGTTCAGGTGCTTGAAGATGTTTTGATATGTTGAACTCAAATGTCTTTGGTGTCTTACTTTACCTAGCAGTCCAAACATACCATTAAGGCAGTGGGGAAAGGGCACCCTGAAATCCTGTTTTAAACCACAAAAGAAAATATTATTCATGACTGTGAATCCTGGCAAGCTGATGTTGAAAAGGTCATTTTTTCAGCTTTTACATGTGACATCAATTTACCCTTGTAGCTGTAGCAAAAGGATAATATTATAATTATTCTATTCATTAAAAAAATAAAAATAATAAATAAATAAATAATTTGTTTTTATGGAGGTTGTTTTCAGCTTATAATAAATGAGTGGAGCTGGTACAAATTCAAAGTAAAACAAGATTGGATAAGAGTAAGACATGAAAGCTACTGTACAGTCCTTCTAAAGAAGATAATAAATTTCTAATGAGCTTATCTCTCTTTGTTTTCCTTAGTAGAGAAGGGGGCAAAGATACATGAATGAAAACCACTCATCTTAGTGGTATTTGGGTACTGCAAGGGTATTCCTGACACATTTGAAGCAGAAATAAATAAACCTTGTCTTTTTTTCTTTTTTTCTTTTTCTTTTTATTTTTTTTCTGGAAATGTAAGATCCCACTACAAATCTGGACTAGGCAGTGTACAAATTTGTATAAAAGAGCCTTATTGAAAGATACATAGGTACATTGAAGATTATAGTGAACGATCACACAGTAGGAGGTAAGAGTAACAAGAGGACATGACAAAGTCAGAGAGGAAGAGTGTGACCACAGCACTTCACTTTAAGGGGTGTTCTCTTGCTGCTTGAGCTCGTCAGTGAGAGGGATGGAAACTCATGCATGCTCTTCCAGCTGGCAAGCTCTGTCTCTGACCAGTTACAAACCAGTAAGGTTAAATGACTTACATTTTCTCAACGGATTTAGTTTGAAGACTCAGACAGGCAGTCTGAGATGGAAGGTATTTCCACTTAGTTAAGCTTGAAACCATTGAGCAATAAGACTTACGGAAAGGCAGGATAATCTGTAGCCAAAATAGTTTAAGTTAGATTTTAAGCTCTTTAGATCATAAAAATGTAAGTTTTCTCTGGCAAGTCATGAGAAAACAGGAAAATCTAGTTTTGTGAGAAAATTGCTTGAAGCTTAGCATGCTTATACATAATTTTGAACCTTTTTTAACCTTTTTAAACTTAAAATTATATTTCTCAATTGTTAAAATAGAATTATCTTCATGCTATGGTTATTGTATGCCAAATGCCATTGCGTGTTAAATGCTAAATTTAATGTTAAATGGCATGATTTTTATTTATTTATTTATTTATTTTTCTCCTGAAATGAGGAGAAATGTAGCTGAATCTTAAACAGAGAAAGCAAAGATCTTTGTCCATGGAGAGCAGCATGAAGAATGAAATCTAGGTCCTTAAATAAGCTGGAAGAATGCTTCTTGGGGCAAGAATGCAGACACCTGATGTTCTGCATTCCAGGAAATCAAAAAGAAAACAGAAGTAAAACCAGTTCTGCAGTTGTGATGAAGAATAAAAATGGAGAGGTCAGCTCATTATTATGAGTGTACTTCCTGAAGCATGTATTTCTGAAACATTTTATGTAAAATACTTTTTTGAACTTTGAGCAGTATAATGTGGTTTTGAAAATAGAATCTGTAAGAAAATATGACTGTTCTAATTAGTAGATATTGGTGGTTGTGTTGGATGATTTATAGCTATTAATAGTTCAGTTGGCTACTGACCACTATAACAGACACTACAATTTATAGTAATTTCATACTCCAGGACATGAGATTGCTCTGTAAGTAATCTGTCATTCTGAGAAAAGCAATGGTCATTTAATTTGTCACAGTGCAATAGATTATCTTTCAGCCATATTTACCAAGAACCTTACTCAGATGATATTTCAAAAGCTAAAACATATGTCATAATGATTGCTTGTTTCTTATCATCAAGCTTACTCTCTGTTCCTCGTGTCAGATTAAGTTTCTCATCTTTGTAAATGGAACAGAACATTTCTGAAAGAATTCTACACTTACAGATGGACAAAACTGCTCATGATTAACTCTTTGTCTGAACTGGTAGAAAATATAAAATTATAAAAGGATGCTGTAAGTCTTATAGTACTTACCTGAAAAAATGCAAAGCTGAAAATATCTGGTGTACCCCAGACACACTGTACCCCACAACACTTGTATACAGGCTACATGTAAGATTTACTACTTCATTCACATCAAATTTAAATTCAATGTATTATAATAAACTAAACAGAGACAGCATATCTGTAGAGCTTTTATTCTCTCACTCTTGTTCCTTTTTAAATTTAAGGGAATGAAGTGCACATGGTCACTTTATCTGTCTCTTTCCCAACTCTTACTTCTCCTAGTATCTTTTTGATCAGTTTCTTTCAGATTAAAAAAAATGGCTACAAATCTTGGAGAGAATTTATTTCCTGTATGTTTTATGAGAAAAGGTAGTCAGGCAGAAGAAGGGAAGCCTTTGTTGAATCCCTCTGACAAATTCCATTCTGACAAATGGAAAATATTTATTATTAAAATCAGAGAACAAAGATGGGTTAAGTGCATATGTGTACCAATAATGAGAAAAGATTCAGTCAGAGCTTGAGCTAGAATTAAGAATCACAAATCTATACAAACAGGTTTTTCATTGCATGTAGATGAAAGATAGGCTTGCCCAGTAAAAAGCAGAAAATTTAAAAACAAACAAACAAACAAACAAACAAAAAAACTAAAATCACAAGAAGTTTAAAGTGAGAAAAGGGTAGTTGCTGTGAATAGAAGTGTCAAAGTATATGCAAAGAATTTTCAAAAGTTTTACACAGAGACAAAATATGAAAAAGAGACATAGTTTCAAGGAATAAATAGTTCTATAACACAACAAATAAATAATTCCATTCTATAATATTACTATTCCAAGTAGTTCCAAACAATTAATACATCTGTCCTACTCAGTGTGTTAAAAAACAAACCTGGAGAGCCAGAATAGCACTGTCAGTGCCTAAAAAGATAAAATCACTGGGTTTGTATTCCTTTTCTTCTAAGTATCTATCAACATTTCCTAGAAGAACTGTAATAATATAATCATATATATTATAATGATATATATTATATACAATATAGATATGCATGTGATTATAATATGATTAATTATATTAATACTATTATAATTAAATAATATAATATAATCACATTATTATTATTATTGTTGTTGTTGTTGTTGTTGTTGTTATTATTGTTATTGTTATTATTATATTTTTAATTATATAATCATATATTATGGCTATTTAATACAGAAAGATCTGACGTTCAGCCTGAGGAGAAAGATCTGTTTTGTATAGCATTTGAATTATTGTTTTAAATATTTTTAGTGGAGGAAACCTTCATACAGAACTTCTCTCATCTGTTGAGCTTTTACTGCCTTTAAGTGTCTTATTTTATATGATGTCTTATCAAGTGAGACCTTTTAAAGAATTTAGAATAGTTAGTATAGGTAGCAGCAAAAGTTTTTTCAGTGATAAAAATATGGTACTGCCAGGTACTACTTGAGTGGTGCAGTTGATAGAAGGAAGGGATGCCATCCAAAGGGATGGAGACAAGCTTGAGTATTGGGCCCAAGTGAACCGAATGAAGTTCAAGAAGTCAAAGTTAAAGGTGCTGCATCTGGGCCGGGGCAATCCTGGAAATGATTACTGTCCAGGAGAAGAACTCATTGCGAGAAACCCTGTGGAGAAGAATTCTCGGGTTCTGGTGGATGAAAAACTTGACATGAGCTGGCAGTGCATGCTTGCAGTGCAGAAGGCCAACTGCATCAAAAGAGGGGTGGACATCAGGTCAAAGTGATTGTCCCCCTCTACTCTGCCCTTGTGAGACCCCAATTGGAGTACTGCATCCGGGTCTGGAGCCCCCAGCAAAGAAGGATGTGGATCTGTTAGAATGGGTCCAGAGAAAGGCCACAAAGTTAATCAGAGGGCTGGAACACCTCTCCTACGAAGAAAGTCTGAGAGAGCTGGGGCTGTTCAGCCTGGAGAAGAGAAGGCTCCAGGGAAGCCTCATTGCAAACTTTCAGTACTTGACGGGGACTTAAGAAAAGATGGAGAATGACTCTTTGCTCAATCGGATAATAACAGGGCAAGGGGAAATTGTTTTAAACTAAAAGAGGGGAGATTTAGATTAGGAGGAAATTCTTCACTTAGAGGGTGGTGAGGCACTGGAACAGGTTGCCCAGGGAGATAGTGGATGCCCCATTCCTGGAGGTATTCAAGACCAGAGTAGATGAGGCCCTGGGCAACCTGATCTAGTGGGTGGCATCCTTGCCTGTGGTAGGGGGTTTAGAACTAGATCATCTTTGAGGTCCTTTCCTATCCAAGCCAATCATAGCTTCCTGAAACTAAAATGTATTAAAAACATTGAGTGAGAAATTAAAACATTAAAAACATGGGTGAGAAGTGGATAGGGGGGAACAAAACAAGGAAACAAAACAAACCCACCATATTTTTTTGTAATTTATAGCAATACAAGCCTTAGTATAAAAGGATCAAAACCAGACTGTTTGTTCAGATGGATACCTAAAAATAAAAATTAATATTTGAAAAACTTGAAGTTTTCAGTAGCAAAGTTAAAAAATAAGAACTTTTTTTTTTTTTTTTAATGTCATTTGAAAGTAACAGAATAACTATTGCTATTTTGGCAATACTATACAGTTACATGTTATGTCTTTAATATATATCAGAAAAAAAGGTGTATATTTTTATATATTCTGGCATATTTTTATGCCAACATCTCACGTGTACATTTTCCTTAATGAAAATGGTTGACGAGTAAAAGTAGAAAATCTAGCTGAGCACTTTCGTGTACAATTTATAGAAAACAAGGCCTAGGTCTGAAAATAAATAAATAAAATATTTATGTCAACTTTTAAACAGGAAGTAAAAAGTAAAAAAAAAAAAAGTAAACATGATTAAGAATTGGAAATTGCCTGACAATATAATTAAAGTATATATTAAATAATTAGAAGGAAGAATACAAATTGCTATAGATGGAAATGGAAACCATAGCTGAAAAGATTTTTCATTATTATTAAAGAAAAGAATTAATCAGGGAGGAAATTACAGCTGTAGAGGATGAGGTAGGAGACAGGATCACAAAGACTGAAAAATTGTTGTAGTATTAAATTAATATTTGCTTAATATAGTTACAAAGGCTAATTCTAATGGATTAATGGTTGGCAATATGTTCATGCTCAATTTTGTGTATGTGCAGTTAGGCTTGTTTTCTCTTCCCATCTCAGTATAAATTATAGTGGAATCTTGTTAATTATTTTTTAAACTTCAGAAACATAGAATGGAGATAGACTCTTTCTACCACTGTTATTATAATTAAACTTGTGTCATGATCATTTAATGCACATAGGTCTTTGACATCCCTAGAGAAAATACTTTAAACATCAGTGCTGCTGTAAACTTCAGCACGCTATAGAGGAAAATATATACAGAAGATTGCAGTGACAAATATTTCCTTGCTCTCATTTATTTATTCATTTTGCATAGTGTGAACAAGTAAATGAAAACAACTTTCTATATATAAGTGTTGAAGTCAGAGAGTAGACTCTCCACTATTTTTAGCTGCCTTCAGTAGGACTACTGAAAATATAAAACAGAAAATAACTGATATCACCGAAAAGACTTTTTCAAAAAAAATTCCTTCTCAGTAGCAAGCCAGTAAATGACATGCATATTAAGTTAAAATATGAAACTTATTTGGAATATTTTAATGATAAAGCCAGTTACTTAGATGGGGGAATAGCTATTGAAATCACATTTTAGAGAGTTAAAAATGTTTAGAGAGTTTCCATATTTAATATGGAAATTATCACATCTGATGTCTCCTGCAAATATTTCATTGCTTCTATTCTACATGGACAATAAGAAGAGCAGATACAGAGCAGAAGAGCAGATAGTTTCCATGCTGTAAGAAATAACAAGATCCAAGTATGCTAGGGTTTCATCTTTCACAGTCTAAAATTTTAATCAGTCTAATATATGTTTAACTAAGGAGCTGTTTCTTTGTTTTTTGTTTGTTTGTTTTGTTGTTGTTTGTTTGTTTGTGTGCATGTTTATCGCTGTTTTTCTTTCTCCCTCTTAGCTAATTTGAGAAACTTATCCTCATTTATCAGTCATATTTAGTCCTTAAGCAGTTTAAACAGACTAACCTTTCAAACTGAACACGGGACTAATAGGACGTAATTCTTGGGTCTGGCAATAGAGCACAGGACCTGAAAGGATCTGATCCCTTGCAAGTAGATTCAATGAGGTCTTCAGCCATTTGCTTGTTCCCATGTTCTATTTTCTCTTGGCAGAAGCTTTCTTTATCCTGAATAGCTGTGTGTAGACTTCAATGTGCTATTTGGTTCTTTCTAGTAGAGCTTAGCTTTGGCAGCAGACTCGGCTGCCAAGGCTTCTGTAGTGGTCATGTGCCACTTGCTACAGAAGTGTGAGGTTCAGAGTCAGCAGCAAGATGAACCTTTGCATGAAGGTGCATGATCTATAGTGACAATGAAATGAAAGAGGGAAAAGGGATCATTCGATTGTATGTTTTACAGTCTTGATAGTGGGTGTTTTATTACATGTTGTTTTGTTCTTTGGGGTGGATGGGGGAGGGCAATTTTTAGTTTTCTCTTTATTGAAGTTAATTGTTTATTATATGAAGTTATTAGTTTTTTATTATATATAAATATATTTTTTTTCTGACTCTGGAGAAGTGCTTTACATATCAGTATTAAAATATTTCAAATATTTGCATGTACTATCATTTCTTCTACCTAGCAGCTAAAATATTTATTTCTATTTATATCTATTTTATTTATTTTATTTAAAACTTCATTTATAGTGGTTTTTTTATTTCTCTATCAATTTTAATGTCTCTTTCCTGAAACATTGAGCATGGCATGCCAACAGGAACACCAAAAATATGGAAAAAGGACATATCCTCCACTCTGTGATGCAACATCTACAGTGAAGACTCCTGTTTAACAAGTTTCTTGCATTCCTATACAGCAATGAATATCTAACCAAACTAACCAAACCATCAGTCCTACAAAAAAAAAAAAAAGAAAAAAAAAAAAGAAAAAAAACCACCCTACTACTGAAACAAACAAACAAAAGAAAACAAAACAAATCACCATCAGCCACAGGACCCACAGACCACTGGAGAGATCAGCATTGCGTGTTAGTTAAGTTTCTGATATAACAATTTTAAGGGTCTTTTTAACAGAACTTTTCTATAATAGTTTGGACTGCTAATGTAATTGTAAATGTATGGATTACTAAACTGTTAAAACATCAATTGATTGGCAATATATCCTCAGCTCAGCACAGAATATGTTTTCCATTTTGACCATAAAAAAAACAAACAAACAAACAAAAAAACAACAGCATATTTAGAGCTTAACATCATCATCCACCCAGTTTGTTAAACAAGTTTTGTCAAACCCAGTTTGGCAAAATTATGATGAGCTAGCAAAAGCAGCAACTCCATATTAATCTAGCCTTTAGACAAATATTGTAATAGGATTTTCACATTTAAGGGGCAAATTATTTTGTCAGTGTGTTCTCTGTATATCTTGTGTACTAACGTGCATTGAAAGAAAAATACATCAATAATCACAATTATATGTAAGATTAAAATTCATATAGGAATGAAATTGTAAAAGTATTAATAATTAAATTATGTAGTTCTTGTAACATGAAATGAAGATTCAATTTTTGTTATGTCTCTCAGAGAACTGAATAATATCCAAAAAAATATTACAGCTTCTTTCTATCTGTAGGGATAACTTCTGTTCCTTTAATGTCAATGCTGTTTTACACTACTTGCAGTTATTAATCCTTATGTAATATGCATCAGATTGAACTATATCACTTGTACACAAAGCTGCTCAACAAAATTCTGTACTGTGTAGTTACTGTGACTGAGCAGGTATCTTAACAAAATGTTGGCTTTAGTTGGCCAATAAGCAAGCTCTTCTACACTGCTAGCTTTCCCTCCATCTGTCTGTACTTCGTTATCTCCTCCAAGGTTGGATTTTATTGTAAGAGGGTGGACTAGTATGTTTGGCCATTTTAATTCTGGAGTAATTGTCTTAAGGAAAGGCACCACTGGGTGAACGGTAGAATGGGCAAACTGTTTTGAAACTATTTTCATTTGGAGCCACAGAGGTCATTCAGCCTAAAGTATGAATACAGTAGACTTGGCACCCCATATGTCAGAGACAGGCTGTTAAGCAAATTTAGGACTCTCTGAACATGTGACTTCTACTTCTTTATTCCTGCTAGCAGCTTTGCTATTTCTTCCTGTAACATGATTTGTTATTTGTCTTGCATTCTTGCAAAAAATTGCATTCCCTTAGGTTCAAAGAAAAGAGAAGCTCAGGTCTTTTTCTTTCTCTAGATAGATTGAGATCGCTGTATCTTATATCATGTTCTTGCCATTACATGTGCACCTTTGCAAATATTGCTCAGTAAAGTTCACTAAAATCACTGGCACAATCAGGATCTCAATGTAAAGTTGTTTTCCATAAAAAATAGTGAACAGATTTTATACACGGATGTTTTAAAATTCATAACTGATCTTTTCTGAGATGGATTTTTTTTTCTTTTTGTGAATATGCGTCTACCCATGTTTGAAAGCTAAAAGCACAGTGTGATATGTAAGAAAAAATATTATCTTTCAGCAGTATTTTATGAACAGAATATTGAGAAAAATCATATGAAAACAGAGCTTTTGAGTTTTCTGTCTCTGAATGAGATGTCACTATTCTTAAGGGTGTTGTGAAAATGAAAATTTTGCTATCTTTTGCAGCTCTCTGCTTGCAGAAGGGCTTTAGAAAGAAAAACATTTCCTGTCACTTTTCTAGTTGAAGCCTGAGCCTTGATAAATTAAGGAACATAAATACCTAGAGTTTCTCTGTTCCCAGAAAGCTGAGGCTGAAAGATTTAGGGACAATGGAGATTTCATTTGATAGCTCTACTAGATGCTTATAGTTTGGTTGTTAGTCAGATTTTCTGGTTTTATTTGTGTAAAAGCAGAATTCATTGCCACCTACTTATCTAGTGATTTATGTTTATCAGCTGTGTGTATAAATGCAGAGCCAAGGTTGAGACCCTTGGGACTATTATCCTCAACTACTGCCTTTACTATAGTTTCACAAATTTGAACATTCAGGAACCTGCTGGAAGCTTTGAAGGTTCAGGTTACAGGAGGTTAAAGTAGATAAAGTGTAAAAAGGCAATCTGAAATGCAATTAATAGTTTGACAAACAACTCTGCTTCATTTGGCATTATTTGTAATGTGGAGAATTTCCCCCCAAAATTCCTTTGCATCTTTTTACTAATGAAAATAGATAACTGAAAAAATGGCAACAAGCACATATTTAAAATCTTACACAGTAAAAGAATAATACATTTAGAAAAAATAATTTATGGTGTACTGAATGCATGTGTCAAGGTTTTGGCATCAGGGGCACTGCAGAGCTGCTGTGTAAAGTGATGCTGGAGCTGCCCTGCTCTGCCCACAGCTGGCTGCAGTGGCCCCACCGCAGGGCATGGCCAGGCCCTACAGCAAAGATGGCAGCGCCTCACCTCGGTTGCGGCAAACACCACATAGCAGGGGGCAGTGAGGGGAGCTGTGTGAGGAGCAGCCCCACACAGACAGCAAGCGGAGAGGAGGAGGAGGGCAGGAGGTGATCTGGGTGCTTGAGCACAGAGGGACCACACTGGAGTGGTTCCCTGAAGCCCATAGAAAGGACCCACGCTGTAGCAGGAGAAACGTGTGCAAGGAAGGAGAAGCAGAGAGGAGCTGTTATGACCACAACCCCCATCCCTCTGCGCCATTTGGGGTAGGGAGGTAGTGGAGTCAGGAGTGAAGGAATAAAATTGAACCTGGGAAAAAGCAGTGGTGTAGAGGAGAAGGTAGTTTAGTTTTTGTCTTTGTTTCATGATATCTTACTATCTTACTCTATTTTTAAATAGCAGTGTTAAATTGTTTCTCCAAATCAAGTCTTTTTCACCCATGACAGTAATTATTGTAAGCTTCCTGACTTTCTTTCAACCCCACAAGCTTTTTCATCTTATTTTCTCCTCTTGTTGAGTAGGGAGCATGAGCAAGCATCTGAGTGGGCATCTGACTGCAGTCCAACATTAAGCCATTACACATAACTAATTCCAAGAGCAGGAATGATGACATTCCCAGGAAGCAGAGGCAATCTTAAAACAGAGCCAGCCATCACTGATTTGACAAAGCTAAGGAACAACCCCAAAACAACTTACAATTAATGACCTGTAGAGATATGAACCACACAAATAACAGTTTTCTGGTTCTTTGATGTTCATTCAAGCTTCTGAGTTGTATGATTGGCTTGCCCTTATCTGTGGAAAGGGAACAAATTAAAGATTCTGTAATTAAAGGATTTCAGAATGGTTAAGGTTGGAAGGAACCACTGGAAGTCATCTGGTCCAACCTCCATGCTAAAGCAAGGACACCTACAGCAGATTGCTGAGAACCATGTCCCGGAACCTTTTGAAGACCTCCAAGGAAGGAGACTCTACCATATCTCTGGGCAATCTGTTCCAGTGCTCTGTCACCTGCACAGTAAAGAAGTGTTCCTGATGTACAGATGGAACCTCTTATGTTCTAGTTTGCCTCCTGTCCTGGCTCTGGACACCACTGAAATGAGCCTGACTCCACCCTCTTTGCACCCTCCCCCATCTGGTATCTGTATGTGTTAGTAATATCTCCCCAGAGCTTTCTCTTCTCTAGGCTAAACAGTAACTGCTCTCACAGCCTTTCCTTATAGGAGACATGTTTCAATCCTTTTGTCATCTTTGTTGTCCTTTGCTGAATTCTCCCCAGTAGCTCCATGTCCCGCTTGCACTGGAGAGGCCAGAACTGGACACAGTACTCTGGATATGTCCTCACCAGTGCTGGCAGATGGGAAGGATCACTTCCTTTGAGCTGCTGATAGCTCTCTTCATAATGCAGCCCAGGACACCATTAGCCTGCTTTGCAAGGGCACATTTCTGACTCTTGTTCAGCTTTGTGTCCATAAAGACCCCCAGATCCTTTTCTGTTAAGCCATTTTACATCCAGTCATCCTCTATGAATATTGGTGTATGGGTTTTTTCCTGCCCAGGTGCAGGAATTTTCTCTTCCCCTTGTTGAACTAATTTACATTAGAGCTTATTATTCAATGTCCCCTGTACCTATCAGTGGGAGAGGAGATTACAAAAAACTGCTGCCATTGATTTAAACTTTCTACTTCCTCTTGACTTCATCTGTTTGTATGAATCCAAAGATAGAAGTGATTAAAGAAGCATATGCTACTGCTCACATGCTAGGATGATAACAGGAGGATCACACTGAAAATGAGTTACTTTTCTGCTCCATACCAAAGTCTGTAACTATCTGCCTTCTGAACCTCAGCAAATAAATTTTATTTATTTTAATGTGGCAGGATGAACCTCCATAGCCTCCATACCTCCATTTATTTTAATGTTTTTTTTTTTTTTTTTTTTTTTTTATTTTCCCCTAAGGAAACAAGGCTTATATGAACAGTGGAAACTAAGGACAAGCCAAAATCAGGCTAAAACAGGCTTCTGTTTTAGCAGATGTTCTGTGCTAAATACACCATCTTCTGTTTCACCAGTGCTGCCACAGCTCTGAAAACATTCTCTTATCCCAGTTGGTAAGGGTAACTGGTTTCAGTCAGATTTCCTGTAAAAGGATTTAGAAAACCAGTGTAAAATATTCAGGGCATATAGCAAAAATACATTACTCTCTTACTGGAGTTTATTTTTAATGACAGTTCTGTCCACAAATACGCTAAGAAAAGGAATATAGGAATATAGGAATGATTTACCACAATATATTAACAAAGAACTAACTCTACATTTTAATGACTAATTTGAATAGTCTTTGATGTAATATAAACAAATTGATCAAGCTGTGGAGAATGAAAATCAGATTCTTGAAAACTCATGTTTAATTTCTTCTAACTATTACTTTAGCATTTAAGATTCAGTGGCTTTAGTTTTACTTAAAAATAAAAAGGCTTACAAACTTCTGGGAAGTTTGAGGTAGTTTGAGGTAGTAGACAGAATGAAGTGATTTATTTGCCCTTTAAAAATATCTTAAAAAAAATAAATATATATATGTGTGTATAAAAAATAGGTGGTCATTGTCCTTGAGATGGAATAAAAGGCCATTCTTGTAAATTTTGCAGATAAAAGTGTTGGGTTGATTGTAATTTTGTACCTTTATAGAGAGTTTTATCTGCCTGAGAGACCAAAGAAGACATTTGTAGTAACTTTAAATGTGCTACAGCAATATTTAAAATTATTTTTTTAGTTCTTCTAAAATAATCTTCCTTATTATCTAAATCTAAATCTACCCTCTTCTACTTGAAACCATTATGCCTTGTCCTATCACTATGCACTCCTAAAGAGTCCCTCCCCAACTTTCCTGTAGGCCCCCCTTTAAGTATTGGAAGGTGTCCACAGAGCCTTTTATTGTCTCGGCTAAACAACCAAAGTCTCTCATAGCCTCTCTTCATAGGAGAGGTGTTTCAGTTCTTTGATAATTTTTGCAGTCCTGATGTAATATGCCCATGTCTCTCTTGTACTAGGGGCCCCAAAGCTGGATAGCTGGATGCAGTAATCCAGATGGAGTGTCATGAGAGCAGAGTAAAGGGGGAAGAATCACCTCTGTCGACCTGCTGGCCATAATTCTTTTCATGCATCTCAAATATTTCTGGGCTGCAAGCACACATTAAGGGCTCATGTTCAGTTTTTCATCCAACAGTACACCCAAGTTCTCCACAGGGCTGCTCTCAATCTACTTGTCACCAAGTCTGTACTGATGTTTGGGATTGTTCCAACCCATGTGCTGGATATTACACTTGGCCTTGTTCATGAGGTTTGCGTGCTCTCAGGCTTGTCAAGGTCGCTGTGGATGGCATCCCTTTCCTCTAGAGTGTCAGTTGCGCTGTTCAACTTGTGTTCATCCAGAAACTTGCTAAAGGTGCACTCAATCCCATTGTCCATGTCACAAATTAAGATACTAAAAAGTACTAAAAATACGGACCTGTTAAGGACATGATTTGTCACAGATCTCCACCTGGACATTGAGCCATTGACTGCAACTCTTTGGATACAGCTATCCAGACAATTTTTTATGCACTGAACGGTCCATCCATCATATCCGTATCTTTCCACTTTAGAGACAAGGATGTTGTATGGGACTTTATCAAAGGGTTTGCCCAAGTTGAGGTAGATGCCGTCAGTTGCTCTTGCCTTGTCCATCAATGCTGTCACTTGTGTCTTAGAAGGCCACTAAGTTAGACAGGCATGATTCACTTTTTGTGAAGCCATGTTCACTTTCTTCAATCTGTCTTCCATATGCCTTATCATGGTATCCAGGAGGATTGCCTTCATCATCTAACCAGGCACAGAGGTGAAACTAACCACCCTGTAGTTCCCTGGGTCCTCTATTTTTACTCTTTTTATTTATTATTTTTTTTTTATTTTAAATGTGGGTAATGTTTCCCCTTTTCCAGTCACTGCTTCACCACTCCTGCTCTTCTGAAATTTTTGCCACATTCAGAGATGAATGTGTATTTTCATCAAGTTATTTTATTGGAGTGACATTTATAAAAGCTGCAAATGTAAATAACAATAATAATGATAATAATAATAATAATAATAATAATCCCCAATTTTGGAAACTTGAGAGCTGCCTTTGTGGGTCAGGACTTTATTTTCCATAACAAAAGGACTGGTGTTGTAACCAGTTTTATACCACATGTGGTATATAACTTTTGTTCTAACATGTGGTATAAAAGCCATATACTAGGACCAAATTCAGTGGAGTGGACAGAGAAGTATGAAATCGTATGAGTCATTCTCTGTAACAGTTAGAGAAATAACGTATTCTCATATTTTCATTTTTATTATATTTAACATTTGTTGTATTTAGGAGAGAAAATTTGTCACGAATAGAACAGTTTTCTTGCTTGTGCCTTGTTTTTGATAAGATTGTCATTAAGTTCAGACAGGAGATGGACAAGCTATGTAAATAACAGATAAGGGTAGACCAAAACTAATAAGAAATAAAATGTTCCAAAATATGGTCCACATAAGTTGTGTTGATTGTGAGATTTTAAATAACCAGTACAGGCTAACTATTACTCTTTCCACAATATTTCAAAAATGCTTGACTGCAGAGAATCTGTAAACTGTATAATTATCCCAGCATAACCCTGAGAAAATAATTAGGAAAAAAAAATCAGCTGTTATGCAGTCATAAGAAATGATGTGGTATATATGGTATAATATGATGTTCATCCTTTTGTAGTTCAGATTCTCTTTTCGTGTAGTGTCAGAGAAAAAAAAAAAAGAATTTTCTGTATGCTAAAACAAGTTTATATCCATCACTGTTATCTTTCTGGTTTTGAATAAAACATTGTTTGTGTATAGCTGTAAATGCTAGGCTTCGAGAATTGGTTGTTCTTGTGTTGCTTTTCATTGCCTTGATACTGCAGGGCTTTTCATCTCTGAATCTATTTTAAATGCTAAAATAATATTGAAGATTTTCTTATTTTTTTGTGAAAACTTCTTTACAAAAATAGGAGTGATTTGAAGGTGTAACAATTGAACACAAACCTGAGTATTTCTACAAAGAGTTTGTCTGACAGTTTGCCACTAAGTTTACCTAAGACATTAAGGTTATTGTATTATTAGGGTATTTTCTTCTTTTTTTTTTTCTTGAACATACAACCAGCTTGTGGTCTTTCCCTCCAAATGAAAACTCAAAATAGTATAAAAAAGTGGATAAATACTCATGTTAATATATGCAGAGTTCCTCAAGATAAGTACTTATTTCTGTAACTTCAAAGCAGTTAACTTTAAAAAAAGCTTTGAATTTACAGTAAAGGATTGAGAGACTTGTGTTTTAAATATGTTATTAGACAAATATAAAGAAAATATTCAATAATTTATTTATTTAAAATGATTTGGAGTCAAATTATGAAATAAGTTTAAATGCAGGAGGCATTGTCTGCACAAAAAAAAAAAAAAAAAAAAAAAAGCAAAACTGAGGAAAAGATTTATTTTTCAATTTTACTGTTTCATAAACAAATACTTAGGCTTTCATTTGAGAATAACATTTGATCTTTGAAATTCAAGTATAAAAATAAGTATAAAAATAAGAATTAAATATACTAGAAATAAGACCTAGAAAAATGCTTTCTGTGTCAAAATATTTCATTTTTGTGTACTGAAAATTTTATCTATCTTTTGTGAATTGGTTATTTAATCAACAAAAAGGTTAGTACAGTACTAGTGCTAGTAAGCGTTTGATAACATGATCATTTGATCATTTATTTATTTTTATTTTTTAATTTGTTTTGACTGTTGGGATTTAAGCCTTAATGATATAGAAAAGTGTCTATCACCATGAACTATGCCAATGAAAAAATGCAACTTTCAGTTTTAAATCATAAAGAAGTACTTTAGTATCAATATGGCATAATAAGAATTAAAAGGTTTAAAATACCTACAATTCCCTAATGATTTGTTCAATGATTTGTTTCAATTGTAACTTCCCATATGTGTTCTCATAGAAGAACAAGCATGACACTTTTGAAAGAAAAAGTGTGTAGCCAAGTCTCACAGCTTTAGCTAAATTGTGGTAATTTACTGAAATGCAGTGATTTAGATGCTTTGATTATGTGTACAAAGCTCATCATTCAAGTGAGAGCTGTCCTGCTCCCTTTAAATGTTCATTGATCAAACTTAGACAAAGTTGTAGGGCCAGTAAAGGGGCCTTGGGCTGAGGCATTGCTTTCTCCATGATATTCTTAAATCAGGAGGTCTGCTGAATGCAGATGGGAGTTGTAACATCTTTCACAGTGAAAGGACTAAATCTGTTGTAAAAGTGAGCTGGAAGTGTTAACTTCTTTTTAGAACTGAAGGACTTGTAAGAACGATCCTCAGAGAGCCTCACATCTGCTATCTTCCATGTGGAATTGCACATATTTTTTCAAGGGACTGAGCTCCTTAGACCATGTAAAAACCTTCTAGGTAAGATGCATGCCAACAGTTTCTAAGTTAAGTGTGTGGGCAAAAATTGTTACTTTTTTGTAGTGCCAACTTAATGTTAGTAGAAACACAAAAGAAGGTGATTGGATTGTTCTGTTAGCAGTTGGATAGTCTTAAGTGAGATGTTCCTAGTGTGATCTGTTAAAGCTGTACCAGGGAGATGCACAGGATTTGTTGGACCAAGATAGCTGAGAAGTTGCTAAGGGGCCACAACAGTAACATTCAGCCTTTGACACTCCCCTTAGGGAGAAGGCCCTAAGAGTAATGGAAACTACATAAATAGCATTTAGCAGAGGTATCATAAGCATTCTCCTTCCCTAAATACATGCACTTTTCTTTTTGTTGGTGATTTAAAACAGGAACAACAGTTTGTATTTTTTGTACGTGACTGTCATATCAAGGGCTTTCTTGCAGACAGACAAACACCTACACCTTTGATCTCTGGAATGAGATTGAGGTAAAGTTTTAAAGTGGGACATCTGTGATGATATGCCCTGATAGATGCATTAGAAATTTCAACAATTTCAACAAAAACAAAAAAGATGTGTATTTGTTACTGCTCCTCTAATCAATGACAGATAAGCATGAGATTTTCCTGATCATGGTGAACTGAAAATCCAAAATTCATTATTAATTTTACATTTTAGAGACTTTTTAATTTTTTTTTAGAGCACCAAAGCATCTATATATCCTGCTACAAGTTTAAATCAAAGTGTTCTTCGGTTTGTTTGTTTGTTTGTTATTAATAAAGTGTTGATATTTGAAGTATTGAAGAATAATTTATTTTAGTGGGCATTTAAACCTAGGCATTCTAGGAGAATTTGGTGCTCTGTAAGAAAAAAAAAAAAGAATATGATTTGGTTTGAAAAAAAAAATAAAAAGAAAAAGTAATGTCAACGCATTTGGTTTCTGTGTTTCAGAATTTTCATTTTAGATTTTTATTAGGTGTTACTCAAGATATATATTTGTGCTGGGGCCCCCAGCACGAGAACATGTTTATCTGTTAAAACGGGTCCAGAGGAGGGCCATGAATATGTTTAGAGAGCTGGAACACCTCTCCTACAAAGAGAGGCTGAGAGAGCTGGGGATTTTCAGCCTGGAGAAGAGAAGGTTCCGGGGGGACCTCATTGTGGCTTCTCAGTACTTAAAGGCAACATAGGAAAGATGGAGAGTGACTCTTTGCTCAATCAAATAATAACAGGACACGGGGGAATGGTTTTAAACTAAAAGAGGGGAGATTTAGATTAGAGGTTAGAAGGAAATTCTTCACTAAGAGGGTAGTAAGGCACTGGAGCAGATTGTCCAGAGAGGATGTGGATGCCCCACCCCTGGAGGTGTTCAAGACCAGAGTAGATGAGGCTGTGAGGAACCTGATCTAGTGGCTGGCATGGCAGGGGTATGGAACTATTTGATCTTTTAAGGTCCCTTATAACCCAAGACATTCTATGATTCTATGATATTTATAAAGCTATATAAGAGATTTGCCTGAAGTTTGTCCACTGTATATAAGGATGGTATATCCTAACTGGATTCATTACCTAAAAGTAATGTTTTTAAGATCTGAAAAAAATATATAAAGAAGTTCCAGGGAAACCTGAGCTTGGTAGCCATTTTCATGTTGTCTCATCTTGTCTCTTTGAGGGCACTGTGAAACTATAAATTAATGAAAGTTTTCAAATTTTCTCTAGGTAATATTTATACTGTGTGTGAAACTAGCTCTCTCTAGTTTATTATAGAAGTGCAGAAATGCTGTTTAAAGTACACAGGAACTTTTAGTTCTGCATTTTCCAGGGCCTACCTACTACATAAATACAGAAATCCTGGTTTATGTAGCATTGATTTTGAGCCAGTAGGCTGTTAAAAAGTGACCTCAATATAGAATTAATGTAAATGGCCTATTTTTAACTGAAAACTGTATAAACGGCATAAGATTGAGGTGTACTATGCTGTATACATTTACAGGCCTTGATCAGCACCAACTTAGCTGTATATGTGCTGCTAACCAATATAGGTATGCTCTTTGGAAGGCATTTTTCCCTAGAATTTTCCTGAAGATTTTATTTCTAATCTGGTGTCTAAATTAATGGTCACATCTGAGGGAACTTTCAGTTCATCAAAACATAAAACATTACTTTTCAAATTTAAATTCAAAGGATATATATATGAACAGGTTGCCCAGGGAAGTGGTGGCATCACTGTCCCTGGGGGTGTTCAAGGAAAGGTTGGGCATGGTGCTTAGGGGCATGGTTTAGTGGGTGACGTTGGTAGTAGGGTGATGGTTGGACCAGATGATCTTGGAGGTCTTTTCTGACCTTAATGATTCTATGATTCTATGTATATAAGTCTGGTAAATTTTATACTCTAAAAAAAAACAACAATTATTTTTGTTTAATGTCACACTCATTGCATATGTATTAGTAAGCTCTTACTGAGGTTTAGTATATAACTGATCGATTAATTTAATCACCCTAGCTCTACCCTTAGCTGTGCTTTAAATACGTAATAAATCCAAATTTAAATTTTTAACAGTACAGTCATGTTTTTAACAAATGGTTCAGGCACTTAATTAAAATACATAAAGCAAGCAACAGCAATGATTAAGTAATTATCAGTACATATTGTTAAAGTGTGCAGTTGTATATCTTGACACCCTAGGCAGCATACTTTCCTGTGCTGAATCCATCTGCAATTCCAGGAGTCCTCTGCAGGACCACTGGTAGTTTCTCAACATTCATTTTGAACCAGCATTGACATAAAACAATGTTCCAGAGGCATCTTCATTAGTGCTAAGTAGAAGCTCACAGTAATTTCCCCTAGATCTGCTGGTGTTGTAATGTAGCTCAGAATATTCTATTCAGCCTGGCATACACTCTAATGTCCACATTTCTTCTCTCAGGGCTGATATTCATCCAGTCAGTTTCTAGGCACAGGGTTAGTCTGCCCCTGGGTGTAGCCTTTTGCACTTTTCACTGATGAACATTGTCATGCTTATGTTAATTCAGTCCTCAAATTTACCAAGGTCCCTGTCAACTGAATCTCTGCTGTTTATTGTCAGCCATTCTCCACAATTTAGAGTTGTTTGAGGGTGCCTTGTCATCATCCAGGTCACTGATGAAAATATTGAACATACTGAACAGGGTGGGCCCAAGAACCATCCCTTGGGGTGCTTTGCTTATTGCCATCTGCCAGCAAACATTAAATGCTGTGGTTATGACCACTAAGCCCAGCAATCCAGCCAAGTTTCAGTGCAACTGGTTGTCCATACTTCCTCGTCTTCCAAAGGAGAGTGCTATGGGTGATGAAGCCTTACTGAATGCAAGGTATGCTATATGCACTACCCTTTCCTTATCCAGAGCTGAATAGCCAGTAATCACTGCTGTACCCCCATCCACAAAGGCAAATATATGTATTTATGGTCACTAATGTTAGGTCCTGCGGTAACTGTATCAGTGAACAAATCCAGGGTAAAATTCTGCAGAAAGTAGGTGTTTTATAGCCTAGATTGATTTACTTCTCTCTTTTTCATACATATCCCAGTTGGCTGTTGTTTTGACCTGTGGCTTCCTTGCCCATGAGCTCAAAATATCTTTTGCACTTGTGTTAAGAATACAGACTGTCTCTTGAGTAAACATGTAATTAAAATTAATGTTTTAATAAATTATTAATGTTCTAATAAATTATTTTTGCCAACCATAGCATTATAAGTAATACTATCTATCTATTTCTATCTATCTATCTATCTATACCTATCTATCTATATATACCTATCTACCTATAAAATTCATAATAAAAATGTCTGTAATGTATCTATTAGAATCCCACTGGGCTGAGATCCTGTGTTGGGTCTCCATCCAAACCAAGCAGGAGTCATAGTTCCTTTCCTCAGGATCTTACTAAAAGAAAAGATCAAAGAAAGAGAAGCCACAAAACTGAGTGTATTATTTGGAAGTCAATATGAAAAAGCCTTATTCCACAGTCTTACGTCTGAGAAAAATGGAATATCCTTTGTCTTGGAATATAGGTAGCTGTATAGTTGACATTTTGTCTTCTATTGACACTCATATACATATGCATAAAAGAAAAAAAAAAAAAGTGGAGGGAAAAGGTTTAATTCAGTTGAGCAGGTTTAACCAACAAGCTTTAAAATAGTCAAGTGTACTGCTGAGTGTCAGGGCTCCCAGCCAAACCTGTAGAAAAGTTTGTGATATTTTCTTTCTGTCCCTAAAGCAAATGAGGTATTGAATGATTGACCCTGCTTGTTCACATTTTGTTAGCAATTTCTGATTTTGAAAACATAGCTATGACTAAAGAAAAATAATCTCAAAATCACATGAAGCAGCATTTAAAAGCAGCATATTTTTACATATTTTCTTAGTATCATTTACAGATTTTCTCAGTCTAGTGCATCATTTTTATTGCTTTGGACTGTTAAGCATTTAAAAAATCAATTAGGGTGAAAATGGAGGGAATGAAGAAAAAGCAAACAAACAAACAAGGAAATCGAAATACATTTATGTTTTCCAAAAAAAACAAAGTTTAAAAGGAAACAGTATTTCACCACCTTCTCATACGCATCTCCCTTTTTAGGGATTTTTAATTGAGCTCCTGAAGTACTCAGCTTTACATGTTTCATATAAATAGCTGTGATAAAGCCATCCAATCTGAGGGCCAGTTAATATTGCATTATTTAACCAAAACAGAACAATTTGAGAGCAAAAGAACAGTAAACTCTCAAGTGTCCATCTGATTACTTACTGGGATATGGGAAACATGTCTCAATTTTTTAAAAATTATTTTCAAAAATAATGCTAAATACCATTTCTGTAAGTACAGGTAAATGTTACTATAAATGTACATAAATGTACATTTATGCCTGCCTGCCACAACATAAATGTAAATATACAGAAATAAATTATTTCTCTTTTGAAATTTTATTTGGCACCTGAGAATGGTTTTGATCAAAAACTACCCCATTTTTTTTCAGGAAAAAAAGTGTTAAATTTTGTGAATGAGAAATTGCAGGGTTTTTACTAGAATGTCTAATAAAAATTTCCTGCTTTCAAACAGCTGCTATATGTCTTTAGGTTCTTTTCCTTATTTTAGTCATTTTAACCACAAAAAGTCTTCTAAACTGTAAGACAATTTAACCTGTATAATTTCAATCAACTAAAAATTGAATTGTCAATATAGATTCATCAGGTAAAGTAAATATACTGACTTGTGCATTTTTTTGGCACTTATTGTGTCATTCTTTTTTCTTGTTCTCTTGCAATAACAAACTTATTTTGTGTTCTAATCTAAATTTGTGTTCTAATTTAAACCTGTCATAAGTAATTTAGATAGAGTGTCATAAAGAATGAATCTTGTGATGTTAGATTTTTGTCATATCCAGATAAGCTGTTGATGTATATAATCCATATTCTCTTAGAAAATACTTCCTCTGAGATAGACAGAACTTAATAAATTGCCAAGTTGCAGATGCCTATGGAGCCAGATGATCTTTTGATCTCCTAACATACCCTTTTTCAATTCATAGGATGTTTGGGCCCAAAGCTACAAAATAGGTTCTAAGGAACAGAGCAGAAACCGAAGACTTAAATAAGTCTATGACAAGAGCATGAGAGCATACTTTTAGTTCTTTTGAAGTAGGTGAGTGGAGTGGTTGAGTGGGGAATAAAATAAAATAAAAATGTAAAGCATGGAGTAGGTATGTTCTGAAGAATGCTGCAACCTGCAGAGGAGCCCACGCAGGAGCAGTTTTTCTGGCAGGAACTGTGGCCCGTGGGAAACACATGTTGGAGCAGTGTGTTTCTGAAGGACTGTATGCTGTTGAATGGCCCCATGCTGGAGCAGTTCTTGGAAGAGCTGCAGCCCATAGAGACAGCTGTAGGAGCAGTTCATGAAGGACTGTATTCATGGGAGGAACTCCACACAGGAGCAAGGGAAAAGTGTGAGGAAGGTGTGGCAGAGAAGAACTGTAATGAACTGAGTGTAATTTCCATTCCCCACCCCACCTAAATTGCTTGGTGTGGGGGAAGAGGTAGAGGAGCCAGGAATGAGGGAGCGAAGTTGAGTCTGGGAATAGATGAGGATGGGAGGGTGGCAGTTTTATTTTTTGTTGCTTGTTTTGTTGCTTTGTTTTGTTTGTTTGTTTATTTTCCTTACCCTCTTATTCTGTTTTTAATTACCAGTAAATCAAATTAACCTTTCCCTATGTTGAGTCTATTTTGCCCATGACAGTAGTTGGTGTGTGATCTCCCTGTCCTTATCTCAGTCCATGAACTTTTTGTGTATTATTTTCTGCCACCATCCTGCTTACAATAAAGAGTGAGAGAGACTGGTTTGGTGGGCACCAGTGTGAGGAACAAAGCTGTGTTTTTGCAATAGAAGGTGCAACCAGTGCACCAGGCAGCCAGCTGAGGTTAACCCTCTAATACCTCTAATAATCCTAGATATATTTGTCTTCCATCTGTGCAATCAGCATGCTTACATAATATATAGATCAGGAGCAAATGTAAATTCATTACATTTTTCTCCTCGATATTATTTATATTTTTTTTTTCACTCCCCCCCATTGGAGTGAGCGGGGTTAATTACTCATTGAGCATTTTATTATTAAACATAGTATCCAAACAGAAGTTGAATAGGAAGCTGGAACATCAACTGCTTACAGACTGATCTAAATGACCTAGTATAAAATATCCCACAGAACATAATATATGTTTTAGTTTCAAGAAGAAAACAGTAGACATACTGGAACATCTGAGTATAATAAATAAATAAATAAAATACTATTTTTTCAATAATGTAAATTTAAATCCTACTTATATGAACACCTGTTCTGGCTGTTGTTTCCAGTTTAATGAGTTTAGGGAGGCTAGTATCTCTGAACTGAGAGTAGCTCTATCATTTTGACATTTAATTTTGTTTGTCTTTTATAAATGTCTTATAAAAAGAGAGAATCATTTAGCATCTGTCATCTACTAACATCTGTCTCAGTTAGCCATTGCTAAATATATGCACAATACATTAAAATTCAGTTGATTTTTTACCTTAAATCACAAATTGATTTAATTATCAATGCAAAGTTCTTAGCATAGCAATTGCTCATTGAAGATTTAACGAGTTCTTACATTTAGACTGGATTTGCCAAGAGATCTTTCTTTTTCTTCTGTGAATATGCAAGAACATCTAATAGTCCTTTACGTTCCTTATGCTTGTTTAAAAAAACATCCTTTTTTTTCTTCCTAATGTTTCTATATAGCCATTCCAGTAAAAAAAAAAATGCAAATGGTGATATTGAAATATTATTGAAAAATAAAAAAATAAATATATATACATAGGGGGGAGGGAGAGGGAGGAACACGACATGATACTGGTAGCCATATTAAGAAATTATGAGAAAATGTAAGGATAACTCAGAAAACTGAGTATAAATGCTATCCTAGTGCAACAGAAAAGTGTATAGAGCTGCTCAAGTACATTCTGTCTATAACTTTATGATTAAATATCTATTCACATGCTGAATTCATGAGGACAACAGTTGCATTGTAAATTGTCAAAGCTAGAGTCAGTGAAGTTGGTGGGAATAAGATTATACTCCTTATTCTTAGTTGATCCAACACAAAGATACTCATAAACTTTTTTTTTTTTTTTTTTTTTTTTTTTTTTTTCCAGTTAGGACAATGTTGGGTAGAAATACATTGTCATCAGTTGTAATAGAATCATGGAATGGCTTGGGTTGGAAGACACCTTAAATATCACCTAATTCTAACCCCTTGCCATAGGCAGGGATGCCACTCACTAGATCAGGTTGGCCAAGCTTCTAGCCTGGCCTTAAACACCTTCAGGGATGGGGCATCCACAACTTCTCTTGGCAACCAGTTTCAGTGCCTTCACTATCCTTGCAGTGAAGAATTTCTTCCCAATGTCTAAATTTATCCTCTTTTAGTTTAAGACCCCCTTGTCCTATCTTCCTGAGTAAAGAGTCCTTCTCCATCTTTTTTATAACACCCTTTTAAGTATTGAAAGGCCTCAATGAGGTCACCCCAGATATGATAGAACATATAAAAAAGTGTTTGGATTCCATCCAACTTCTTGTCATGAATACTTAGAGAAAAATAACTCAGGGAAAACAATTTGTTTTACATTAAGCTAATGTTTTCCATATTAGTTGATTATATGTATTATATAACAAGAACATATAACAATTAATTGCCAAAAATTATATGTTCTTAAATGGATTAAAAACAAATTAGCATGCTGGAGAATATTCATTTGTTACTCCAATGAAATCTATGTGAAAAAATCCAAACAGGTACATAGTTAAGTGATATTTTGGAATTTTCTAATATAAATTATGATTTTTTAACAATTTATTTTTAATTTTTAATTAATTTATTTTTAAATTTCACTATATAAATAGATTTTATGTTTGTTATATATTTAATAAATTAAGTTTAATCAATTAACTGCTCCACATGTAATAATTCAATCAACAAATGTTCTTGTTTAGGAAAATTATTTACTTTCCTAGTAATTTTTTTAAAGAATGATATTCAAACTGTGTAATGCAATATGCTAGTTGCAGATAGATCTGTTATTTTTAATGAAATATTTGTTATTCAAACATATTTGTTAAATAGTTTATGCATTTTTTTTTAATGTTGGTAGGTACTTGGCACAGTTTTTGATGGGCCTGACATTTTCATAATGCATTTACTGAATTATAGTACTATGTATTTCAACACTCCTGACATTCTTTGATGCTTCTGAACATATAAATAAAGGTATGCATTCAACATTGTGATATGAGAATTGTAGTCAATTGATAAGCCAAGTACCTCTCTTCAGAGTTTACCTTAGAAGTTTCTTTCTCCATCTTTTCCATCCTTTCCAATCCTTCTTTCCTTCCTGTATCACATTAATGCCTTGTAGTTACTTTATGCTTTAAATAAGTAATGTTTCCATGCAGTTGTATGTGAAGGATTATTACACATAGTTAAGAACAAAATATATGTTCATCAGAGTGCCTTGCTTCAAAGGTCACTAAAGGTCATTGGCTAGTCCCATGTTTGCTGCTGCATTTTCTCAAAATGTTTACTCATTGCATATTCAGAAAGAAATCATGCAAATTACAGTCTCAGGGAATGTGTACTATTTGCTTGCCAACCTCAGGAATGTTATTTATAGAGAAACTGAAACTTACCAGAAGAGACCAACCTATGCTATATTACTGTAGATTCTGGGTACATGCAATGCTTTATTTAAATCTTTGTGATACATTTAAAAACTGGTAGTTTAGTTCTTTGTGTCAGAATGCTTGATTTTCTAAATTCATCTGTTTGTCATAGCCAGTGTATTTATCCCACTATATGTAACACTTACCTATGTTTTTGTTTTGTCTCTAGAAGTTCTCCAGGCACCTAAAATACAACAATATATATTTTTTCCCTATACAAAATTAATTGCAATGCCTATTTAGTTCTCCTCAAATACCAGTTTCTCGAGCTGATACAAAGAAAATGCATCTGACAGAGTAGTGGACATGATAAGCTAAATGAATTGGTACTTTCACTTCAGTTACTCCTTTGATTTGGATCCAATTTTATCCTCATAAAGCAATATATGAGATGATTACTTAAAAAGTATACAGCATTTCAGTGCTTTTGTTCAGATAGGAAAGATATCATTTTTTCATTATAAACCATCAAGAGAAGTTAAGGTCTTTTCACTGCTTCTGAATAAGCTCTCCTGTTGGAGTCTCTCACAGCATTTCCCCTGATTGTGGTGGAAGTGCTCAGAGACAGAACTGCCTTTTCCCCCTTAGCTTGCTCAGCCAGCCATCTACAGAAGATGTATGAGAGGATGGGCACAGTGACACCTGCTCTTTCCTCGAATTCCTAGGAAATTGCTCGGAATTGTTGTTTCCCTAGAAACAACAACAAAAACAACTAGGAATGGTCTCTGTTACTCTGAAGACAAGTTCTTTTCACTGGGCCATTTAATGAATCTCGGATATGTTGTTTCTTGATTCTTTTGTTCATGCAGGATGGAGGTCACCAGTGTGCACTGACCATGCTAACACTTTTACATCTATCTGTCAACACAGATCTTGAGTGGAAATTGAATACTAAGCAGTAAAGAGTTTCTTACAAAATAGATAAGCACTTGTAAACAACATAGGCCTTTCTTTTTTGTTCAAAGAGCAAATTTTAAACACTCAATTATTCTCCTCTTAGGGGCATGCTTTGAGAAATCTAAGTTAGTCTTCTATTTGATTACTTGGCTGCCTTCCCCAGCAGGCAGTTAGGCAGCACACAGACACTTGCTCACTCTCCCCAGGTTGGGTGAGGGAGAGAACTGAAAGGTAAAAGTGTGAGAACTCATGAGTCATATTTTCTTTATGTCAATAAAGGCTAGTTTACTGGGTCTGGCTGGGATGGAGTTAACTTTCCCTGCAGCAGCCCATGTAGTGCCTTGCTCTGCATTTGTAGCTAGAACAGCCCTGATATTGCGCCAAAGTTTTGTCTATTGCTGAACAATGCTGGCACAGCATCCAGACTCTCTCCAACCCCTCCAAAGCCAGTAGGCTGGGGGTGGACAAGAGGTGGGGACGGGACATCACCAGAGATATTCCATACTATATGATGTTACATTCAACAATAAAAGGTGGGAAAGGAGAAGGAGAGGGGGAGCTCTTATTATGAAAACATTTGTCCTCCCAAACACCTGCTATGAGTATTGAGACCCTGCTTCCCAGGACATGGCGTAACATTGATTGTTTCTGGGATGTAGGGCGTAACATTGATTGTTTCTGGGATGTAGAGTTTTTTGTTTTGTTTTGTTTTGTTTTGTTTTTGTTTTTTAACTCTCTCTGTGCTTCCATGCACACACAGCCTTTGCTTATTTTCTCCCTCTTCCTTTTCCCTTTAATTAAATTATCCTTATCTCAAGCTCTGAGCCTTTTTTTTTTTTTTTTTTTTTTTTTTTTCCCTCAACATATTTTCTTTATTTACACCACTTGGTTTGAGGTTTTGAGGAGGGGAAGTGAGAGAGTGGTTGTGGTGGAGTTAGGCTGCCCATCAAGGTAAAACCACCACAACTAGGTAAAGCAAAAGCTGTGTGTGCAAGGAAAGCAAAACAAGGAATTTATTCATATCATCACATCAGCAGGCAGGTGTTCAGTCAGTTCCAGGCAAGAAGGGCTCAACATGCATAACAGGTTCTTCTGAAAAAAAAAAAAAAACAAAAACAAACAAACAAACAATCTCCCTGAATGTCTTCCTCCTTTATCTCAGCTTTTATTGCTGAATATGACACCATATTGTATGGGATATACCCTTGGTCAGCCTTGGTCACTTGTCCTGGCTGTGTCCCCTCCCAGCCTCTTGTGCACCCTCAGCCTCCTCACCGGCAGGGCAGCATGAGAAGCAGAGGAGTCCTTGGTCCTAAGCACTGCTCTGCGACAACTAAAAGCACTGATGTGTTATCACCACTATTTTCATTAAGAATCACCATCTGTGAAGAAAATTAACTATATTCCAGCCAAAAACATGACAATGCAGAAATTGCCATTGCAGTTATATGTCGATTTTAACATGGATAAGCCCAAAATTCAGTTAAATACAGTTGAAGATGATTTCTTTCACTGCTATTATTTTGGCCCTGCAATCCATAACTTCAGACCTCTGTGATGAACTTGATTCATTCCCAATTCTTCTTTATTTACACCGATTTCATGATATGATAGATTCCTGATACTCTTAATGGAAAAGTAGGCTGGATTTTTTGAAAGTTGAGTTGCTATGACAACTAGTCACATTTAAATGACTATGAACAGCACTAAAATGTATGTAATCTAGTTCTTATCTGAAAATATTGGATGATCAATGGACTGGAGCATCTGTCCTATGACGTGAGGCTGAGAGATATGGGTCTTTTCAGCCTGGAGAAGAGGAGGGTCAGGGGTATTTTATCAATGTCTATATTGGTAGACAGTATCCCCCGAAGGGCATGTGCAAAGAGGTAGGAGCCAAGCTCTTTCCAGTGGTGCCCAGTGTCAGGACAAGTGTCAATGGGGGCAATGGGCACAAACTGGCACACAAGAGGTCCCATCTGGAGAAAAAAAGAAGTTTGTTGAGGTGCTTTTAGAGTGGTGGCTGAATTTGGAATACTGATGTTTCTGATGAAGTACAGAAATACATTCTTCAGGTAACACATGTGACATTACCAGATGAAGAGCTAGAAAAGATCTCATATAGTAAGCAAAGGCTTATTGTAAAATATTTTTAAGTATGTTTCCATGTTTGGATTACAGAGACGGTAATAAAAATATAATAAATAGGTGTTTATATAGATTATAATGTCTCTGAAATATGATAATTCTCTTGCAATTTTAAGTATTAATACTCTTGAATATATTTCTCTCAACAAATTTTAAATCCTCCCTCACTTTTATATGTGATAACTTTAACTTGGAAAATGAGTACATTCAAATTCATAAATAACATTGACTTTATGCATTTTAACTGCAGTAATGGAAGTCATTAATAATTGTCTTCTGCATGAATAAGATACCAAATTATTATACTTGCGTAACTTCAAACTCTGGTTGTAAGACATTTGTAAATAATTTGCAATGAAACTTCAAACCAATATAATATTCATCTGTCTGACATATTAATACAAATTAATTTTTCATCTATTTAAAATATTTCTATGCTTAATCAATCTTGGCAGCAAAGTAATGTAGAAAGATCCAGTACTTCTAGTATGTAGTTTTTATATAGCTTCCTGTTTAGAATTATTTTGTATTTATTATTAAGGAATATTATCACCTTGTTTGTGTTAGTGTCTGATATTTATCACAAGCAAATATCAGACATAAAATATTTTTTTCTGTGTTCCATGAAATTAAAACTCAGCTAACCTGAGTTTAATGCATTGAGAAATACTATTTTCTTTCTCTCCAGGAAAGATGACACTGAAGTTGCCAAAATCATGTGCTCATTTTTAGACTTAGTGAGCCTTTCCTGAAAAGTAAAAACAAATTGCTTGAGCAGTTTTTCATTTCAGTATATGCTGTGCCTTTCAAAAGCTACAGCACTCACAGTAGGACACTGAAGAAAACTCAACTTGGGCTTTAGTTCTGTGATTAGTGGTGGCTACTAGGTCACTAGTGGTGGCTTGTGCCTCACCAAATAAACCCCTACAAATGGAATAAGGCTCAGTTGGGATAGGCAAGGGTGGAGTGCCTGTGAAGCCCAGGAAATAATGCAGGTGTGACTGACTACAAAGAAGCTGTCTCAACACAAAGGGGAACAGAGGGTGGCCTTTGCTTTAGACAAACTGACAGCAACAGTTGGATGCATCACTTGGTGCTGTGTTTGTCACTGAGTTTTTTTTAAAAAGTGTGATTTTCTCCCTTAGTTAGCCAGACCACAAGAGGGGCAGTGAACTGGCTCAGCTCAACATGGAGTATAAAAATTGAACTCACAAAAGAAATTCAAAGAGAGCAATGAGCTTCAGCTGGTTTCAACCTACATCTTCCTTCCTGGTGACTGGAGACACCCAAAATCATGATGGTAAGCATGTAGAGATAGGTAATGGGAACCACATTTGTATTGTGATCTGACTACATATTGCAACAACAAAATTATGCTTGTACAGTGATTTCAGTACATTACTTTATTATTTGTCTGTAACATCAATTATCTTCCAATAAGTAAATTTTATATTAAACATCATTTTCTCCACTTGTGGAATATCTAAAAGAACCTGGTAAGGGAGTATTAGATTCTGACATCTTCACAACTTCAACTTTACCTTCCATGAGGTAACTCACTTTTCTTTGCAAAAGGACAACATCCCCTTTCCCTCTACTTCATTGAGCAAACAGGACCATGCCCTTAAAATCATCACATATATCTTAAAATGTGGCATCTTTAGATCTAAGCCATAATGTGCTATGGCAAAGTCCCTCACTGCCTCTGATAGCCAATCGTGTAGCTAGCAGAAAGATTTCTGTGTTGCAGTGGTAAAAATGTATGGTTCAAATCTTTCTCATGTTGTGAGAAGTGTTGTGCTGCATGTACATTACATTTTCCTTAATGAAATGATTGCAGAGTTAACATGGAAACCTTCATTCAATGGATATGATGAGAATCACAAGCTGAAGCACGGAAAATTAGAAAATGGCAGGTTTTCATTGACTGAACAACTCTGTCATTGAGTATGTCCATGATTGTCTACATGATAATGTTGAATTATATGGAAAAATTAGTGACTACAGTACCTGATTCTTCATTGTATAGCAAGGGTTGTAAAGGAAGAGTCAAGTTAGATAACTGTAAATAAGCATTTCTTAATTTTCACATGTATTTCTTTACAGACTAACAGAGGCATTTTTACGTACTCAGTCTGTAGATAAATATATTTATGTAATGATTATATTAGATTAATTTTTTTGAGTACTTAAGTATTGGACATATCAAAAAATATATATCAGTTAAACTTTAATTATATACATTTTCTAGCAGCAAGATAACAATGCTTGGCATATTTAGAAAATTAATTAGAAGAAAAGAAATAAAATAAAACTAGTGGAATTAATGCTAAACAATAAATACATGAACTACTTCATAAAAAAAAAAAAGATTTTTTTTTTTCCCAGGGGAACATATATTTAAAATTAAATTATAAAGGAATATGAAACAATTCTAAAAAAAAAAAAACAATAAAACTGTTGCTTTCAAAGTAATGGAGAATACTGAGTTCCACAGCATTTCACTAATTTACCTTCAAATGAAATGAAAATGCCCCAGTAATATTTACTTTTTTTTTTTTTTTTTTTTTTTTTGGGGGGGGGGTAATGTTCGGCTTTTTTTTGTTTCTTTTTCTCCCTTTTTCATATCTACTTTTTTGTTTATTTGTTTGTGTTGATCAAAGAAATCATGGGGCCATGTACATATTGGTAACTGGAACTCATGCTTCTTTTTTAAGAAGTAGAGTTCCTGTATGTGGACAAGACCTTCATTTTTCTCTGTTTATAAGCTCCTTTCTACACTGAAAGAGGTGGATTTCCATTTCTGAACTATAATAGCCATTTCAGTTTTCAAATAATGGAAATCTTCGTCATAGCAACTAGGAGCAATATCCTCAGGTATACAACGTGGAATGTTTTACATTTTATTGATAAAACTTTTATGAGTATTTACTCTGATACTTTTTACAGGGTTTTCATTATAATTCCTCCATTTGGTAACTCCAGTTTTAGGTCAAAACAGTTTGTAACTGTAAGGGATTACTGATTTTCTTTGTGATTTTATATTTATTTATTTATTTATATTTAGAATTGCTTACTGACCTTTGTTTAGTGAATGCCCTTAACAAGTTTCAGTTTTAATTGGTTGAGTATTGTGTTGTACAATAACACATTTTTGGATAACCTAATAGCTCCAGGGTCATTTTGGGGCAAGATGAATGGTGTTTCTTAGTGCTCCACACTAGAGGGGAGGGGAGGGGAGGGGAGGGGAGGGGAGGGGAAGGGAGGAACTGTAGACCACTATGAGGTCTTCCCTCAACCTCTTTTTCAGGCTGAAAAAGAGCCCTTAATCCTTCAATAATTTTTTTGTTTCAAGTCTGTTCAGCAGACTATCAAGCTAGATTTCTTGGGTTTTGTTACCTTGTGAGATATGGGGGGGCTCCTATTCTGTTACTGGAACCTTACTAAAATTGTTATGGTTCTGTGCATTAGTATGAGACTGAGTTTAACTCTCTTTATTGAATTGGAAGAAGCTATGCTACATGCTACATAAAACAATATCTAAATAAGGTCAAACAATGCAAATACGAATTACAACCATTACCTGTTTTTAATGGAAACCTCTTATTTTTAGGCTTTTGACACAGTTTCCCATAGGATCCTACTGGACAAACAGTCCAGCATACAACTTAAAAAAAACATCATATGATGGGTGAGCAATTGGCTGACGGGCAGGGCTCAAAGGGTTGTGGTAAATGGGGCCACATCTGGCTGGTGGATGGCCACTAGTGGGGTCCCTCAATGCTTCATTTTAGGGCCAGTTGTCTTCAATGTTTTTATGAATGATTTGGATGTAGGACTAGAAGGAGTTCTGAGCAAATTTGCCGATGACACCAAACTTGGAGGAGTTGTGGACTCGGATGAGGGTGGAAAGGCCTTGCAGAGAGACCTGGACAGATTGGAGAGCTGGGCGATCACCAACCGCATGAAGTTTAACAAAAACAAGTGCTGGGTCCTGCACCTGGGATGGGGCAACCCTGGCTTTACATACAGACTGGGAGATGAGATGCTGGAGAGCAGCCCTGCAGAGAGGGATCTGGGCATTGTGCTTGACAGCAAGTTGAATATGAGCCAGTAATATGTCCTGGCTGCCAGGAGGGCCAACCAAGCATGGCAATGATAGTCGGTCCAGGGAGGTGATTGTCCATCTCTGCTCTTCGCTGGTGTGGCCTCATCTTGAGTACTGTGTGCAGTTCTGGGCACCGCAGTACAAAAAGGACACTAAACTGTTAGAGAGTGTCCAGAGGAGGGCGACAAAGATGGTGAAGGGCCTAGAGGGGAAGATATATGAGGAGCAGTTAAGGTTACTGGGCCTGTTCAGCCTGGAGAAGAGGAGGCTGAGGGGGGACCTCATCGCGGTCTACAACTTCCTCACAAGAGGGAGTGGAGGGGCAGGTACCAATCTATTCTTTTTAGTCACCAGTGATAGGACCCACAGGAACAGTGTTAAGCTGAGGCAGGGGAAGTTTAGGCTTGACATTAGGAAGAGGTTCTGCACACTGGAACAGGCTCCTCAGCGAAGTAATCACTTCACCAAGACTGTTGGAGTTAAGAAGCATTTGGGCTGTTCACTTAGTCACATGGTCTAAACTTTTGGGTAGACCTGTGTGGTGCCAGGAGTTGGACTTGATAATCCTTATGGGTCCCTTCCAACTTGGGATATTCTATGATTCTATGAGTTTATTTAATTTTGCTGAAGATAATTTTGCTAGATATAGATAGGTTGTGGCAGCTAAAACTAGGAATAAAGTACCACTCTATTCAAAATTTATAGTTCAAAGCACATAGTTCAGAGATGGGGATAAAAATACTATTTTTCTACAGTTATTACATGATGAAATCTGAGACTATTATAGCATATATACAAGTTTTGGATAATTCTTGGAAAATTAAACTTTGATTCATTTTCACTGCACAGAGGATCATATCAAAAGATGGTTTATCTCAGCAGTCCCATTCAGTGGCTAATAGCAACACCACTGAGATAAAGTATGCTCTGGAGAGAATTTCATAATTTATTCTCCCAGACAGCTTCAGTTTTAGAGACAAAACTTGTTTGAAGTAAAAACTGACTGTCTCAAAATACAGTATATCTGATTGTTGCAAAATTCAGTATATATATATATGCACATAAGGTACTTTTTATCTTCCATTACCTGGAACTTCATTGACATTCTCCTTTTATTTTCACTCCTATTTGTAAAAGCTGTAATTGCATTCATTGTTGCAACACACACTTCTGCATTCAGACTCAGGTTTTTTGTTTGTTTGTTAGATACCAGAATCAATTTCAATTTCAACCTATCAATTAGTGACATAATGCAAAATGTAAAATCTAACATTCTGGAATTTCAAGAAGGTGAGATACCTTTATGTATTGTATTTCCAGTTAATAACTAAGGAAAAATGATTGGGCATGATTTAAGTTTACTTAAATTTATCCATTTTGATACATGATTTCCTTCCTATTTGATTTCATAGCTGCATTTCTCTCAACAAATTTGGATTGTAGGTTATCCAAAAGACTGTTAGCCAACTGTGTTTAGAATTTCTTGACGTGTACTCTGTATTTGCTCTTTTTATGTTCAACATTTCTATAATCTGTTCTGTTTCAAATTTCTTACTGATTTTAAACTTCACTGTTAAAGATCTGTATACATCTTTAATTCTGTCTCATTTAACATGCAGCTTTAAGTGGTATGCAGATTAAACTCATGCTTATTCTACCAGTTAGATTAAAAGTTACCTTGCATGTTCAGAACTTTTTATTCTTGCTCTTTTAATATATTGTTTTACTTCTTATGACTGGGACAAAACAGTAGGCCTAAACAGTTTGCAACCAGAACTTTCACTAGTGGTTTCCTTGATATCAGGAAGCAACTTTAAATAGGAGAGTAAAAGGGAGGAAATAACCACAAACATACTATCTCTTCAGGAAAAAATGCTGCTTGAGATATTCTAGAAATAATAAAATACTTTTGTTAGTTTTGAATTATAAAATGTTACAAATGTTACATAACACTTCTCCAAAAGTGTGCAATAATAATAATACTGGCAGTTTGAACTTGACAATTCTGTTGTCTAGCAATATGTTAGATGTCTAGCATACTCAACTCCTTAGCAGCGTGAACATCAGGCCACATCATTCTGAATTTAAAACAAACAAACAAAAAATTGGGTCATTGATCAATACAGAATACTGAACATGGCATTGGAATTAAAGTTTCATTTTTAAAATCTTTAGTCTCAAGTATTTTATGAAACAATGTCCAAGTCATGAATGTATCTGATCTTAGGGGCCCATAGGATCTGATTTCCATATCTTAACCATGCAAAGATAAGTTTGCCTGACTGGGGCAGATCTAGATAATTATAGATAATAATTTGTGTGAAGATCATGACATGTGAAGATTATAAGTTTTAAATATTGCTTGAAATTAAAAGTTATATATGAAGAATGAGATAGATGCCTACTTTCAACAAATGGGAATATATTTCTGTTGAATATGTGAAATACAAACTATAGTGCTAAAGATGAAGGAGTTGATAACCAGTAGATTTTTGATCAAGCTATACATATATGTAAATATATGTATATATGTGTGTGAGAGTGTATAAATGCACATTTAACAGGAAATTGACACCTAACTGAAGTTTAAAGTATGTATGTGATTGATTGATGCTAAATATATGTATATATATATAAATATATGTATATATTATGGCATGGATACCATAACAATATGGTATTGGTATGGTATACAGGAACTACTTAACCAATGATTTGATCTCAGAAAATGTAAAAATAAAGAAAAATGTTTGCAATTATAACATTGTTTTCTGTCTCAATAAGGAAATTATTACAGTAGGTAATTCTCCAGTAATCTCTTCCTGTATATATATGTGCATATATATGTATTTCTACAGAGAACAAATAGAAATATTCGATCCCTTAATTAAATGATCTGTGAAAAACATTGTAGTTACTCTTTGCTAACATCTTTCTGCCATATGAAAAATCAAAAAGATAGCAGAGATCATCCTGAGAGGCAGGGTGACAATGGGAAAAATAAACTGACAGTCAACATTGTTGCATCAATAACTGAATAACTCAATTTGGCAATTATAAGTAAGCTTTGGCTATGTTATCATTTTATTGTCATGTCCTTAAATGCTATCATAGATTTATCTCCTGACAGCCTGCTATTTTACATGATGCCTGTTTCAAGGGAACCATTTGTGTGCCTGCTTGATAATTTTTAATGTAGTCACCTAGTTCTCCTTCAGTTAGTATTTCAAAAATATTATTTCTAGCCTCCAGTTGACTCCTATTAGGATTATGTCTACTTTAAAAAAAATAAAAATATTGACCTGTAGAATAGAATATCATCACTTCTGCCTTGTTCCAGAGCATGCGTATAGTTTATAAAAGCAACTTCACTCTGACTTGAGAGCCTTTCTTGAGGCTTCATTTAACTGCTTTATCTGCTAGTATTTTCCAAAGCTGCTGCTTCAGAGAATCTTCAAGAACCTCTCAAGCTTCTGTAGCAGTAAATACCTCTGGTATTAAATATGATATGTTTATGCTATATGCTGTAAGTGTGATAAAACAGTTAAAGCATGTCAGCAAAAATTTCTGCTCAATTAGAATTTAAAGGTACTTGAAAAGACCAAGGAGAACTTCTTATAGATTCAGATAAAACCTGCCTTCGTTAAAGATGCATTGTTTATATACCTTTGTACTTTTAGAACCTGTATCAAAAGATGCTGGAATTCTGCTTCTAAAAAACTGGTTATTGTGTCTCAGATCTATGTAGAGACAAGGTAGTTCCCAAAATAACCATTAGGAAGAATTTTTAAATGAGCTCATGATCTAAAATCATATGGAGGGAGACAGTCTTCAGAAACAATTCTCTGTGTGCCTGTAGATGGTGTAGTGATAGTTTCCCAAGGCAAGCATGTAAAGAGACAGAGGACCTTTTTTGTCAGAGTCCAACTGACATGATTAGAAATACAGAGAACTTCTCAGACCTTTCTGCTTTTTTTTTTTTTTTTAAATATATATATTTATTTATTATTATACCAGCTGCACCATAATTTCTCTGTTTCCGCTCTTGATACACCTTGTCTTGTCCATGGTGCTAGATCATTATGGCCAAAGCAATGTTATCCTAGTTTACTCTAGCATAATCTGTAACACTCCAAATATCAGTAACCTTTTATATATCTAGATATCTTTTTTTTTTTTTTTTCTTTTTCACTTCTCTTTGTGTTTTCTGCAAATCATATTTCACAGCTGAGCAGTGTTTTGTTCTTGTTTCTGACAATGGATATTTAATGGAAAAATCTCTTTCATTTAGCCCTCTAATCTTTTATAGGAAAAGGTTAAGATGGTGAGGATCTTATTTTCAGTTCTGTGCTGTATATTGTGACCTGTGGTTTTCTATTTAGGATGTACTGCTTCATCTGGACTTAGTGGACTTAGTTTCAGGTTATAAGTTGTATTTGTTATAATCGAAAGGGCAAGTAGTTAAAAATGATCACACACCTGTGTTTTAGCCAGATTATTTCCCAGATTTATGCATTTTGCATCAGGATTCTATAATGTGTGCAGTATGACACAAACCTGTCCCAGAATTCAGCAGTTGACATTATTCAAAGATACTCTTCTTACCTACTGAATTTTTAATTCTTATGCTAAATACTTGGTATTTTACTGTATTTGGTATGTTACTGTATTACTACATTTAGTAGCATCTAATAACTTTCTTGATAGAGACACTGGAGATTAGAAAGTATTCAAGTCCTTCACTATTTTAACATTAAAATGACTTACAAAATACAGTTAAAATATTTTCAGAATTACCTATCATACAGCTAGAATCAAAATACTAGGAAATAAAACTTGTAATTAAAAGCGAAAAATAACCACTTATTGCTAAACTCCTTCCTGATAAAAATAAAAATTTTATATATGAACTTTAATTCAGTCTCTTATTGGGAGGAAAAAATGCGTTGTACTAAGTATGGTGCCAGAATTATTTAATGCTCTATAACCTGGGAAAAATACTAGAAAACTAGAAAAGATGGGATTTTATTTTATTTTATTTTATTTTATTTTATTTTATTTTATTTTATTTTATTTTATTTTATTTTATTTTATTTTATTTTATTTCATTTCATTTCATTTCATTTCATTTCATTTTATTCCCATGCTAATGCTAGGGGATGTGGCATAGTAGAAAACAGACTATTTGTACAAATATTCTTTTTCTGTTCAGGAGGGCTCCTCAAAACCCATAAGTCAAAGTGTGTTTAACAGTGTTAGAAGAGTTCATCTACAAAAGCAGCACCAAAACGTTAGGTATGACTAGACCAGTGATGTACTTGGATATGCAAGACAAGGGGCTGAATCAATATTAAAATAGGGGGAACAATAAAATCCCTTCCAAAAAGTCTCAGCATACAAAGTCTCTCAGCTGTATGTATTTCTTTGGAGGTGGAGGTCTAAAGGATTATAGTATTTTTGGCCAAATTCTGTCATTAGTTATTTGATGGCATTTTTTGACTGCTATGTTTTCTGTGCTTCCACAAGACTTACAAATATAATGAATGGTGTTTTAAGAAAACACAAGGATTTTTCATTCCCTCATACTTATGGAAACATAACATGAACACACTATACATTAAAAAGGAGATCAAAGAGATTGCTTGACATTTCACTGTTATCACAGTGAACACTTTATTTTCCAATTTAAAACTTTCATGACTGTATTTATCCCTATAGATGTTACTGTCACAATCACTGAATAGGATATACTACCATGCTCAATTTGGTCATATTTTTTACCCTCCTCTGGATTGTTATGATTTAACTGACTACATCAGATGCAAATGGATAAAGAATGCCAATTATATGACAATCAACTTTATGCTTTCTAATTATATTCAGTTTCTTTTAAGAAAGTGTGTGAAGTAGTAGATTTTCATAATTAGTAACACTGTTACTAACGTAAATATTATATCATAAGTACGTAACTAATATAAATGAAATTTTCACAGAATTAAGCACTGTGCCTGACATTATATTTATAACTCTTCATTACGGAGTTGACTGCAAGGAGAGAAGACTGTTCTGTATAGAAAAGCTTGCAGTAGATTTAGTAAATGAAAGAAGTTCATTTTTATGAAATTAATATGAGTTCAGCTAAAATAGTGTTTGGCCTATGGTAAAGTAGTTTGGAAGTTAGGGAGTTGGGGTTCAGCTTGGAGAAGAGAACACTTTCTGGATACCTTAGAGTATATACTTAGATATACTTTCTGGATACTTAGAGTATACCTTCCAGTACCTAATGGGGGCCTACAGGAAAGCTGAGAAAGGACTCCTTGTCAGGGAGTGTAGTGATAGGACAAGGAGAAATAAATTTAATTGAAAAGAGGGTAAGTTTAGATTAAATAATAGGAAGAAATTGTTTACTCAGAGGGTGGTGGGGAACTGGAACAGGTTGCCCAGAGAAGCTGTGGATGCCCCATCCCTGGAAGTGTTCAAGGCCAGGTTGGATGGGGCTCTGAGTAATCTGACCTAGCGGGAGGCATCCCTGCCCATGGCAGGGATTTGGAATTAGACAATCTTTAAGGTCCTTTTCAACCCAACTATTCTGTGATTCTGTGAATCCTTTCACCCCATAGTTAAGGCCATTTGTATTTTGCAGATTTAATAAAACTTAGTTGCACTTCTTGTGTTTCCATAATTCATGAAATTATCTTTAATTATGTAAGTAGTGTAAATACATGCAATCACATTTACAAGATAAAATTGCAAATTGTGATGCAATAATTGTGATGGGTAATGTTATAAAGGAATTCCTAGTAAAATTCTTAAACATGTAGTCTGTGAGTATTTAGAGTCTGTGAGTATTTAGAAGCAGGTATTTAAAGCTGAACATTAAGTCATTTACATATCAATAGAACGCAAATTGTACAAGAATAACTGCAGCTGGTCAAGAATGTCCAACAAAACAATTAAAAGCTGAGATGGTTCACAGAAACACTTTAGTTTGCCAAAGTTCAGGCAAAGTTTTCATTGCTTGGGAGGGACTCCATAACAATCTAAAACTGGTTATACCTTGGGACCCTATTTGTAGACTAGTCTGCAATCTGGGTATTTTGGACTCTGGCTGCCTACTTGGACTTCTGAGAACCTGTATGTTAGCCCCATACTCTTTAGGTTACTAAAGCAAAGATTACATAATACCTACCATCCTGGTAGGTATTTTTTGCACAAAGTATGCATTGAGAATTTCATGGCCTTGTGGTACAGATGAGGTTTCTCTTCCCCAAGGGGTCTTCTCCAATTCTAGGGATTCCCAGCTTGTTCTTCAAACCTCATGATTTTGCAGAAGATGTTGATTTTCCAGGCAGTGCAACCACTCTGATTTTTAATCCTGATAATTTCAGATGTACAGGCCATGGCTGGGTTAGCCAATACTTTCACTGCCAGAACTGAAGAGGTGATAAACAATGATGAAGGCAGGAACAGCTGGTACCGGTATCTATGTATGCCAGGTCTTCCCTTCAGGAATTGCCTATATAACTGTTGGCAGATACAATGAATTTTCTCAGGTATATCTTACCTCAAGAAAATCAGTGGAAATGTGATTTATGTTTTATGGATGGTAGGGCTTTGTCTGTACCAACACACAAACAGATTCTGGCAAGGTTTTGATGTATAAAGTGGCTATGCTAGCTCTTTGCACCTTTACAAACCTCACATTAAAAAAAATAAAATAAAAAGTTATCTGCAAACGGCATATTTTCATGTAATGAGATTCTCTTTTATTTGTTTAACAGCACTGTCATATTAATGCAAGTTCTGTACTTGTTCAAAACATAAATTGCTTTTATTATGCTTGCTTTTTAAAAAGTTATTTATAGTCTGATTTACATTTTCCACATTAGACACTAACTTTGCATTCCATACTGTGTTAGATGACAGAGCTGAAACAAATTATATATATTTGAATACTGCTTTTCTTGACAGTAATAAGCAGTGTTTCAGTTAGATGCAGCTTAGGCATCAGGAGCATATTACTCTAATAGTATTACTCTGTCAGAAGAGAAGAATGATTTGTTCAGAACCAGAGAAAAATATATTTAACATTAGTATGTCCCCTTAGTCTTCAAATAAGCACTAGGACCATTTGACAGTTATTATTGAGTATATAATTTCCCAGGCACTCATTTTAAAAAGGATATGCATTTTTAAAAATGTCTGATCAAAAATATATAAATATATATTCTTCCAAGAATTTCTTAGACTTTCTCCCATTTTTTTTTCTTTCCCTTGATTTATTTTCTTTCATTTTCCTTCCAAGCAGGAAGAATTAATAAGATTCTCTGGATTTATGGTGATTTAGAGAAAGAATGACATTGGTCTAACTTGTTGTGGCTTTGGAAATTTTAAGTGAATGTGGTAGTCAGATCCTGTCCAACACCAATAAACTTGAAACACTTTAATATAAAAGTAGAAAGGAGAATAATCTTAATCCAGCGACTATTTATTGAGTTTCTCTGTACCACAATCCATTTGACTGTGGTATTGCAATTAATAGAAATGTTTTACCTGTGTATGTGTGTAAACCATTACATAACATTGTTTATATTTGGATGTGCACTTGGATGTGCACAAGTCGATGGGGCCGGATGGGATCCACCCAAGGGTACTGAGAGAACTGGCAGAGGAGCTGGCCAAGCCACTATCCATCATTTATCAACAGTCCTGGCTATCGGGGGAGGTCCCAGCTGACTGGCGGCTAGCAAACGTGACGCCCATCTACAAGAAGGGCCGGAGGGCAGACCCGGGAAACTACAGGCCTGTCAGTTTGACCTCAGTGCCAGGGAACCTCATGGAGCAGAGTCTCTTGAGAGTTATCACGCAGCACTTGTAGGGCCAGCAGGCGATCAGACCCAGTCAGCATGGGTTTATGAAAGGCAGGTCCTGCTTGACGAACCTGATCTCCTTCTACGACAAAGTGACGCGCTGGGTGGATGAGGGAAAGGCTGTGGATGTGGTCTACCTTGACTTCAGCAAGGCTTTTGACACCGTCTCCCACAGCATTCTCCTCAAGAAACTGGCTGCTCTTGGCTTGGACTGGCGCACGCTTCATTGGGTTAGAAACTGGCTGGATAGCCAGGCCCAAAGAGTCGTGGTGAATGGAGTCAAGTCCAGTTGGAGGCCAGTCACTAGTGGCGTTCCCCAGGGCTCAGTGCTGGGGCCGGTCCTCTTTAATATCTTCATCGATGATCTGGACGAGGGCATTGAGTGCACCCTCAGTAAGTTTGCAGATGACACCAAGCTAGGTGCGTGTGTCGATCTGCTCGAGGGTAGGAAGGCTCTGCAGGAGGATCTGGATAGGCTGCACCAATGGGCTGAGGTCAACTGCATGAAGTTTAACAAGGCCAAGTGCCGGGTCCTGCACCTGGGGCGCAATAACCTCAAGCAGAGCTACAGGCTGGGAGAAGAGTGGTTAGAGAGCTGCCAGGCAGAGAAGGACCTGGGAGTGATGGTGGACAGTCGGCTGAATATGAGCCAGCAGTGTGCTCAGGTGGCCAAAAAGACCAACAGCATCCTGGATTGCATAAGAAGCAGTGTGACCAGCAGGGCTAGGGAGGTGATCGTCCCCCTGTACTCGGCTCTGGTGAGGCCGCACCTCGAGTACTGTGTTCAGTTTTGGGCCCCTCGCTACAAGAAGGACATCGAGGTGCTTGAGCGGGTCTAGAGAAGGGCGACGAAGCTGGTGAGGGGCCTGGAGAACAAGTCCTATGAGGAGCGGCTGAGGGAGCTGGGCTTGTTCAGCCTGGAGAAAAGGAGGCTCAGGGGCGTCCTTATTGCTCTCTACAGATACCTTAAGGGAGGCTGTAGAGAGGTGGGGGTTGGCCTGTTCTCCCACGTGCCTGGTGACAGGACGAGGGGGAATGGGCTTAAGTTGTGCCAGGGGAGTTTTAGGCTGGATGTTAGGAAGAACTTCTTTACCAAAAGGGTTGTTAGACACTGGAACAGGCTGCCCAGGGAAGTGGTGGAGTCACCATCCCCGGAAGTCTTTAAAAGACGTTTAGATGTAGAGCTTAGGGATATGGTTTAGTGGTTTAGTGGGGACTGTTAGCGTTAGGTCAGAGGTTGGACTCGATGATCTTGAAGTCTCTTCCAACCTAGAAATTTTGTGATTCTGTGATTCACTGATATTTATTATAAACATATATAATTATGTTTATAAATATTATAATAATATTATAATTATTATAGTATTATAATGCTATACTATAGCATACTTTAGTATACTATATTATACTATAGTATAATTCTATAATGCTATAATATAATATTATAATACTATATTATATACAGTATTATTATAAGTATTATAAATATATATATAATTATATATATTGTTTATTTTTATTATTGCATTATATTACATATAACATTGTTTGCATGAAACCTGTTTCATGGTAATTCTATGCTTGAGGGAATTTTTTCTTCCTCCTTGGTATATAATATAACTTTAAAAGGAAGAAAGGAGGGAGAGCACTCATCATCCTCTGAAGCACTGAAAATTTGGCACAGATACAGGATGCAACTCTTCTAAGTGCTGAGCTGGTTACAACCTGATTGTTCTCATGGGGCACATTAGAATCTTTTATGAAGAATGAATGTTGCCTCAATTTGAACTGTTAATTACACTGTCTCATCTTTTGGCTCTCCTTTTTATTTCCCTTTTCTTATAGTTTTTTAGTCTTCTCTGTTAATTTCAATGAACAATCTTGTTCTCTCTTGACTTGTCCAGGTATTCAGAGTTGTTGCACTATATACATTATATTCAGTCTGTAGAATGTTCTTACAGACTAAAAAAAATCTAAAATATGTGCTGAGCAGGGTTCTTTAGTTGTTCCAGGCATCAGTCCACCAAAAAATATAGGGCAAATTCCTCAGTACTGAGTTAATAACCAGTGACAACTGTTACTTCTATATATACTCTCTATTATTGAGGCATGTTGCTTCATTTAAAAATTGCTCTGGGGAAAAAAAATAAATAGAGTTACGAGGATTTGATAAATTAAAAAAAATTACCAAAACCCCAGTCAGTTTTTGCACCCAGAAATATATATATATATTTTAAATTCTGCACATCCTTCCATTGGTCTGATTTCAGCTTACATGTAACATAACATCATACCAAACTTTCAGTCCAAGTGAGTCACTAAATCCTCAATAGTTCCCTTGGAAATGTATGTCAATATGCTAGAATAGAAGAGAAATATAAAACATTTTGATTTTATTGCCTTGGTATAGCAGTTTAGCTTTTTAAATGTATTTTAATCCTTAAAAATGTTTAGGTTAACATATCAATAATATAGTAATTTCTGTGTTCATCACTATTTCTATGTGTTGTTCTATTTGCTGATAGATTGCTTAAGTGACAGCCTGACTTTTTTAACCAGAAAGCTTCAGTAAGGTATAAGGCTAAATAATACCTTAGGTGGACTAAGAGTAAAGTTCTGTAATTTTCACCTCTAAGTTCCTTGTTTAACTGAAGAAATAGCTCTTGGATTCATGTAGAATCATGATTCTACAAACTTTAATTCTCAAATTTCAGGAATTGTATCTAACAGCAAATAGAGCTTAAGGGTAAAATGCATAGTATAACATTTGAAAAATAATTAGATCATTTCAGAGTTTTTTTAGTACAGGAAAATCAAGTATACATTATTTCAATTCCTTGGAGTAAGTCCATTAGTATCATTTGGGGATCTGTTCTTTAAAGCCATCTCTGGCTGATTAGAATTAATTGTTCTGGAGCAGACCTCAGACATCCACTGCAAACCTCAGCACACAAGGAAACAATAGTTTTCATAAAATAGATTAAGTAAAATCTCTTTATCATGAAAACACACATTTTTTATTCAGGAAATTCATCGAGATGCTGTGATTATGTAGTTATGTAGTAAATTACAGTTTGAATGCATCATGATCTTTTCCCATCATAGATAAGGCTCTCTCCTTGAGTAGTATGTTTCTTAAGACACTTTAATGTGAACTTGTGAGTAAACAGAGATGGTACATAATAATGAATAATGTCCATGATCATATTTTATATGGAATAGTTGTAGATTGTGGATTTTATCACAGAGTGTGAATATGAAACAGTTTTACAGAAGTTTCTCCAAAATAATAAAGAGGGCTATTTATTTCTTAATATTTCATTTGTGCCTAAAATAGTTCTTAAATGGAGAATTTGATTTTTCACAGGTAAATTTTAAATTTAACAGGGAAAAAATATCTGTGGAAAGGTCTAAATTTCTGTCCAGTGGTTTGATAAACTCTTTCATGTTGTTATGTTCAACATTTTCAATAATTTTTCTCTCACATTTCTCTAATATAGCTCAAATATTATATATTCAGAAGTAGGTAATGAGAAGGAAATAGTTATTTGAAAAAATATGCTGTATGCAACTGGTTTGTTATTTCTAATCAAACATCATTACATATACATCTACGTTTTTCAGAAAGGTATGCAAAGATTAAAATGCAGATACATGTACTTCTACTTAATATTTTGTAAGCCATTGAACGTTCCAACATTGGAAATAAGTATGTGATTTAGTAGGTGGAAGACTATTATTATATTCAATATTTAGAAGAACTACAATTAACTGCAAAGGAAATAATTTAAATTAAACATAATTGCTGTTTGTGGCCAATATTCCTACTTGTGATTGAGTCTGTATCGAGTAGTGTTTCAATGGGTTACTGTTCCTAATAGAAGCAGAGGTATTTAATCTCTTTCCAAATTGAAAAGATGACTACGATACAGATTCATAAATATATCGTGTAAATGGAATAAAGAAAGGGAAAGAATATCTGTCACTGGTATGTTATGTAATTCAGTATTGGCTTAAATTACATGGCACTGAACCATTACTTTCTGATGAGAAAATATACATTCCTTAAGTGTTATTGTTGATTAATAATTATTTCCTTTAGGGATGAGTTTAACATCGGTTTGCAACATAGACAGAAACATAAAAACAACCTTTGACTTTTAGATCCTTATTGGTTAACTTTCATGCTGTAAGTCCATTGACTGTCTTTTTATGAATCCTCAGATAAAAGAAAAAAATTGCTGTTAAAGCTTTAGTCTGCTTTCTCCACTCACTGAAGATAATTTTATTTTTATTTTTTAAACTGGAAAGGCAAAAATTGCTTTTTCTCTTTTATGAAAAAATACACAAATGCAACAAAAACACAGTTTTATAAGCATCTAAAACACCACAGCAAATAAATGGTACTCTAACTAATATTGTATTTCAGCTCAGAAATTATGATCCTATCTGATTTTCCTAAAATAACAGCATTTCTCTACAAATGGCTAAAGAGTTTCTGGCCAGATAGCTCAGGTGTTATTCATCCTAATTTTTCCTTTTCCAACAACATATAATTAGATACATCTCTAAGAGTATATATGAATCACATTCATTATACACTTACATACACTTGTTTGTGTGTAAGCATCTATTGCTATTGTTCATATAAACTATATTTCCTGTGTGATAAAATACCATCAGTCCTAGAAAAAGAGGATGTTTTATGTTTTCAATCAGTTCATTCTTACAGTTGTTCACTTTACTTGTCATGTTTACTGTCCAATGAATTTTCACTCGTGGCCAGTAATAAGGATTAAAATTTTGCTACAGTGCATTTGTATCCTGTAGATGCAAACACTTGTTAAATGGTCCTTACAGTATGTTTATTATCAGAAATGTGGCCGTACTCATAGCACATTCTTACACTATAAATATTTTCGTCTGTGCACTCTGAGGCACGTTTACTGCATTACTTAGTTTGTCAACATGAAGGCAGATTAAATTCACTACTAGCCAAGGTAATCCACATGGCAAGAGAATTTTAATAACTCATGCAAAATATTAAATTGTAAATAATAGTAACTGCTCAGGAAAAAAAAGAAAAGCACTCATTGATGTGATAGGATGTTCAATAAAAACAAGCTAATTATTGTATATAATAATAACAATAATAACAAGGTTGTTCATTATCAAAGAGTGAAGTTGCTTGTTTCTGTTCAGAAAATAAGAATAATAAGGAAACATTATATTGTTACAGGAAAAAAATCTCATATTACATAACGTTAAGTGAATTCTCAATGACCCTTTTCCAAAACAAATAGAAATGGAAGAAAAAAAAGGCAACTAACATTGTGAGGAAATGTGGAAAATACAGTGCCAAAGTTACTTCATTTTATTTAAAGGTTAATGTCATGAAGGAATAGCATGGCTTATGGCTGGTGGTCAGGGGAGAACAGTGAAGGTCATTTGCCTAATCTTCATAGCTATTTCTCAGAAATAGAGATCTAAGAAGATCCTCTATAAAACTAAAAGTCAAGATATTCAAAACTGATAAAAGACAAATATATGTACATGTATATGTATTACAGTGGCCATGATTAAACTGTCAATGTCCAGACCACAATTTTTTTTTTTTTTGAAATTATAATTTCACAGAATAAAAACTTTTATACGAATACTAAGAAAGTGATTTATTGGTACTCTGGTTAAGATAAATGTTCTGTATGAAAGATAAGTCAACTGAAAATGTGGAACTGGACAAAAGAAATTCATATTAATATCTGTTACGATTTGGTTTGCTATGGAATAAGTACTTTCCTTTATATCATATACATTTATTGTGTTTTAGACACAATAAAGAAAATTGGACTATTACACTGGTTCCAGATTTTTTGTCAGTCTTATTTAATACTTCGTTTCTATCCTTGTCCTACTTATTTGATTGACAGATCATTCAAGTACACGTATATCAACTATATATTTTAAGTAGCATATGATCCCCACTGATTCCAGTCTTTTAAGGGATGATTTCTGAAGAAATGATTTCTAAACCTGATATAGGATAGCTTCCAATGCTTCATTCCTTTCTTTCTCATCAAATTCTTCAGTGTTATCAAACACAACAAATATACAAAGTAGCATAGATTTACCTTAAAATGGTAGGAAAACACAGGCTTGTTTAGATGAGTAAGTAATGACCAAGAGCTGAAATCTTAAGTACTATTTCTGTGACCTATTCCAAATATAAAGATAAGTAAAAATATGCTTATGTTTATGTATAGAGAGTTGCCAATCTTTTGCAGAAACGTGGCCATTTGTAGCTACTTAGCATTTGTTGTCATCAAGGCTTCATTGTAAATGGCTGTATATTAAATACATATAAAATGAGGCACCCAAACCACCGACTTTAGAAAAACTGAAAAGTATGTATAAATACAAATACATATAAATACATACTTTTTGGTTTGTTTATGAAATCTGATCCTGAGCTGTCATTGAAATTGAAATTGAAATTTCAGTGCCAAACATAGCTCAGGATAGGCTGAAACTATAGGCTGGAGATGCTAATATAAACAATGGTACATAATAGCTTTAGGTGCCTTTGATCAGACTTAAGTCATTAAAGTCAGTATAAATAGAAAAACAAAATAAAAGTGTGAAAGTGATCTACTTCCATAGATTAACTGATAGTTCTTAACACTACCATAGCTACAACAATGAAACTGGAAATAATATGCAATCACCTATGTTTCTATTCCCATATCCAAAAATATATATATACTTTTAAAATTGCACATAAGCTTATTTATTCACATGTAATCATTGATTTGAGGAAAAGGTTCAGAAGTTGAGGCTTAACATTTTTATTACTTTTAAGGGTTATGGTAGAAGCTGAATACTTCATGTGAACCAGTCCCCAGCCCCCAACCTCAAAACACAGGATATCTAGCCACGTAGACAAAGCAGAACCAGTAGAAGACACTAACACTAACAAACAAATAATTAACGTACAATTACCCAGCTAGGCAGGAGGGAATTACAAACCCTTTAATCCTATTAAAAGTATGTAAGATTGTACTTCGCATTTCAATTAAAAAAAAAAAAAAAAAAAAGATTTCTAAACGCTTCTGCACTCCTGGAACAGCAAATTAATGGAGTGAAAACCTGATAGCACAGTAGAGAACACATTCTTTTCTCCCCTCATGCAGCACAGCAAAGTTTGAGGCTTTCCTCTAAGATTCCTCAAAACTAAAGAAAGAATGGATTTTTGTTTGTTTTTACCCTAAGAAGAAGTTTTTAAAAAGATTATGTTGTCTGCTAAGTGACAGTTCTTGTGCTTATTTGGCAAACCAATTCTGTAAAGTCTCTTCTTTATTTAACATAGTTCCTTATGTTTTGATTGAAAGTCATGGTGAATTTTTATATTAAGGATTCATGACTGACTTCATATTCAGTTTGGGAAATATTCATCAGATGACATAAGATAAAATATATAAATATATATATTACATATATATGTATACGTCTGTATGAATGTATATACACATTAGACAAGACATTGATTTTGTAAGTTTATAAATTTCTTGCAGAAGGAAAAATGCACCATCCCATAATACTGGAATCATATAGCGATATGTTATATATATTGCTATATGCGGAATTATATAGCAATAGAGTTATAGCCATAAAATTTGTTTGCTTAGATCTAAGGTATTACCTTGAGAAACACTGTTCAGCATAATATGGGACCTCTACAAATTTAGATGTTTATAGTGAAATTCAGTGTAATTATAGAGATGACAATGAAATTTTAAGTATAAGGAAGCATTCTTTTCGAAATATTTTAACAAGTTCAGTGCAATTAAGTACTAGGATTCAATTTTTAGAAAGGACTGGACTGTACCTATGATACTGGGCTATGCAAATCATCTTGTAAACTATTTGTTTTGGAAAGTATGCAACATGCTGTTGGAAATAAATTGCAAACTCTTCTGGAAAAAAAAAAAAAAAAGAAAAGAAAAAAAGTAGTGAATATAGTTAACAATATATGTTTAAATATGGAAGCACAATCCTGCAGATAGTAAAAGAATAGTGAAAAGTGTTTCTTACCAGGTTGTAGTAACACTGAACAGAACTGACTCAAATTATTATTGCAGTTAAGATGATTTGTACTGAAAGAACATGCAGTTGAAATCACAGTTCCACTTAAAGTTTTGCAATAGCATAAGAGGTATAGCCTCCTTTTTGAAAATAGCACTCCTGGCATTTACTTTCTTAACAGTAATACAAGCTATTACAACTGTAATGAAACTGTTCAGTCAGCCTTGTACATGTTATATTCTGTGAACCCAGTACCAAATATTAGAGATTTTCTGTACCCAGTACCAAATATTAGAGATTTTCTGTTCACCAGAAAAGCTTGTGTAGTCGGCCAAGGCCAAATCCTCTGCACGTATAAATGGGTACTGCTCTTTCTGTCTGGAAGAAAGATAAATCTTTGTTGAAATGTGGTGTTTGGGCATTTATCAACATGCCTAGTGTTTCTTTTTCTCAGTGCCAATCAGTATTGTGAATTTTACGAGTCATGGATTTCATTCTTGCATGTGTGTATGAATCAATGTAAGGATCTTGAAAGTAGTGTCTGAGCTCTATTCCTTACACCTATTCTATATTCAGATTTTGTCTTACATCTTTTCCAACACAGCTTAAAAAAAGCACCCTTTTTCTTCCTCTTTAGAACTGCTATTCAAACCATTGATGTGTAGTTGGGTCTGATTTCCCTGGTGACTGGAACAAAAATATTTATTGTGATAAATAATATCACAAAAATATCTATTATGAAAAAACTTGTGTTTGTACAAAAACAAATCAACTAGCTTTCATTCATGTTTTGATAAATATTAGTATTTATCGGTCCTTATCGCATAAGTGCTTCAATGCTAAATAAATACTTTTTTTTTTTTTTTCATGAAATATATGTAAATAAATCAAACGGAAAAAAAATTGACCCAGATTGCAAACAGGTAAATGTGAGCTCAAAATGTAAACAGCTTCAGAAACAAGCATTCTGCCAAATTTTATTAACTAATACCTGAAATGAGAAAAGGTATACACCATTCTTTGAAGAAAGACAATCTTTTTCTTTTTAACAATGGTTCTAATGGTTCTAATACAATTTGTCTTCTTCTGATCCTTCCTGTATCTTACCTCTCTGATTGTGCCTTTTAGATGTCGACTTCATTTTAGAATTAATGAAATTAAAATTGTTTCCTTGAAGAAAGCAAACAAACAAAAATATAGTAAGTTCTCATCTTCCCTCATTATACTGCTTCCCCCACCTTTCTGTCACTCAGGATCACACTATACAGTTATTATTTCTAGACAAATACATTCAGACTATTATCTAATTATTAGTGTATTTTCCTTCATAGCCTTTGCACATGTCACAGACAAGAACATCCTTGTTCTGTATTCAGAACAACTGGAAATGAGTTTTGCTATGGTGTAATACAAGAGAACAAGAGAATAAGAAAGGTGGACTACAAGTTCAGTAAGATTCCACAGTCTGTAAATGATATATGAGCACTATTTGATTTTTGAATCAAATGTTTCTAGCTGAAATATTTCCTATGTTCAAGTATATCCTATACTGAATATAAACAAATACATTTTCTGCAATAAAACTTTTTAAACAACTCCCTTGTTATAGGCAAATCACTGCATATGAACTTGTGAACTGTGTGATATGTGACCATATCACCCTTTCTTTGATGAATGTACTGATGTAATCCCCACCACCACATTTTTATCAAAACAACAAAATACATTTTTATCAAAACACATTGTCCTGTTCTATTATTTTTTCCACCTTCAAGCATTTTTGTTGTGTTAGTTCTACCTTAGCTGTTTCCTATTTGCATTTGTTCTCTTTCATCATCAAAAAATTGAGCATAACATACAGTTACTTCTTGTTTCAGACATTTATTTGAATACAGGTATATCCAAGCTTCTGTCTTCAGTTACAGAGGAGCTCTCACATAGAGCTCTGCTTTGCTTTTATTAAATACTTTATACTCAGGAAAACCCATGTAAAGTGGGTTGAGAACAACAGAGAACAAGTCTTGAGGGTTGAGAACTGCAAGTGAAATTTTGACCTACAGGTATTGTGCTAGCTGCTAGAGTAAAAACTGCCTTTACATCTCTCAGATATTGGTTAATAAACGATTTCCAAAAACAGATTGAACCTTACCTTGTCTTCCCTCTGTGTTCTTTGCATGGTGTTACCTTGAGGTGCTTACATCTTTTTAGTTACTACTGACAGATTCTCACAATATGTGTATCAGAAATCTTTGGAAGGGTGACATTTTCAGTTAAAACCTCCTACTACTAGTGAGAATTAGAGGAATGTATAGAATGTTATTCTGCTGGAGATCCTTCACAGTATACTCTCAACTCACAGTCAGTTAAAACCTGAAAACAGATAATCTCCTGTTGAACTTGGCAGGGTATGGTCAGAAACTTTAAAAAATGAGTAGATCTTAGTAGATGTGAGAGATGTGAGTATATATATACACACACATATGTATGTATATGTATATATACATATATGTGTATATATATATGTGTGTATATATACATATATGTGTGTGTGTATATATATACTCACATCTACTAAGATCTACACATATATATATATGATTGAACCTTTTTATTTGCTTTATTTTCTATTGTATATTAGGAGAAAACATCTGTGTACATGCTATACACACATTTATGTATGCTACATTAAAAACTATTTTCAACTAAGTTACTTATATAGCAGAGAATATGGTGAATTGGTAGCCTTTCAGAAGGCATATTCAAGGAGTTAGTTACTTTGAACAAGTCATGTCTGATCAATTGGACCTCGTACTTAGAGCTTGAGAACTTGGAAGTGATTAATATTATCTGTAGTTTACAATATCATAGGAAAAGATAAACTGTATATGGATCAAGGAGGGGAACATAGTGATCCCGACTAGGAAACAGCAAGTACAACAAGGAGTTAGCGATCCATACAACAGTTAGCATAAGTAGGCATGTGCTATAGTCCAACATAGCCTTCAGGCTGTGTTGTGTTGCACAGGTTCCTTGGTACAGGATAAACTTGGTCAGCTTATTGTGCTGCTTATTGAGCAGCCTGCAGAGAGCTACTATTGATACCTGCCATTATGAAGATCTCTTGTGTCCAGTTTAAAAACAAATTAAAACAATGCTGACCATAGAAGCAAAAATAAAATTCTCCATATTTCATATCCCATGCCTCTACACCCCAATAATATTGTGACAAAGAAATGATACCATCACTTCTGAAAGTGGAATGAGGATATAGAAGGGAAGTAATCTAGAATGGATATGAAAGAGGGCATATATTCCACTGTCATAGTTTTATTACCATGGACTTGGAAGATCGCTTTAATGGAACTAGTGTCTCAGGTCAACATAGTTATATAATGTGGAGACAGAGATGAAAAACAAATCTTTTTTCCCCTATAAAACATAAAATATGTAATTTTTCAGAATTTCGTAGTATTGTACCTGTATTTTAAGAATTCTCCATTCTGAAGAGTTTAATAAATTCACTGTTTAAATTTGAAAAGCTACATTTTAGATTTTTGAATTTACTAGATTGTTAAAGATATGAAAGATTCAAAGTGAATATTCTGCCAATATTCGAAGCCAATATAAAAGGAATTATATGAGAAGTGAAAATTTCAATCATTTTTCTACTTTCATGCTTGATTATACATTAGTAGAAAAACTAGGTTTTTGTTCTAAAGAGAAAACAAAAATATATATATAGTTGTTGATTAGTTTGAGGTAGAGGGAAATGCTGGAAAGCATGATGTGCTGTAATTTCAAATCTTGTAGACCTTGTATTCTACAAGATATCTACAAATCTTGTAGAATCTTGTATTATTTTGGTAAAGGGTTTGTCTATTTACTATGTTTCCCTTAATATTTCCTGGGAAATCTCCCAGTATTCCAGTATTTCACATCCATTTTCCTTTTTTTTTTTTTTTTTTTTTTTTTTTCTGTGATGTCTGTAACCATAAACTTAAAGCTAGCCTGCAAAAAGTAAAAATACTAATGATTAAAAATAAAATGTAAGCTATGGAGATACTCTGGCTCAGTGGATTGATGGGAATTTTCTTAAAAGTTGAATATGAACAAAATTTAAGTTTCTGCTAGGATTTGATTTCCTTATTTAAAAAAAAAAACAAACAAACAAATAAACAAGCAAACAAAATGCCAATAGTTATTTATTTTCTATTCTAGTTTTGTCTTTATTGTTATATGACTTTTCATCCCTACTTGTGAGCTCAGTATGTGCCCTAGATGCATTTTGATTTTTGCTGATATTTCTCTAACATATCAATATTATTCTTAGTTTAATCATCTGTTGCTATTTTTGTTTTTATTATTATTCTTTATCTCCTTAACTATCTACTTTCATTGTAGAATTTACTGAAATTAATATATATATAGTCAAATTCTAGAACCAATATCAAGTGAGTTTTTAAAAATGAAAAAAGAAGGACATAAAAAAAAGCTATGTACTTTAACCTTTTAAGTCTGAGTGTTCTAACATCTTGCTACGAAGTGGTTAACAACAGTTTGTCTTTTCAGTGTGACTACCTGCATACTCATGTGTGATGTACACATGATGTACACTGTACAGGATGAGTTCTTATATGATCATGAGCTTCAGATAGTACACAGGGATTTTAATTCACTAAATTATATTTTGCCTTTTTATACTTTGACCAACAGCTTAACTCTGTTTTAATGTGGCCACGTTCTATATATTGCTAGGTCAACCTGCTTACTGTGTTTCCTTGCATGCTTTTCTACTAGTGCTTGTTGCTTGCAGTTTTGCACCCCTTCTCTTTCTGCTTTATGAATAAAAACAATTATAAAGCTATTTCTTAATCTTTATCAGATTAAATTTACATTTATATAAATTTAATAGCTAGACTGGAAGATTTTTTTGTCTGTTTTTAAAGTGTGCTATGGAAATAAATAGGAAGAAGTTATTCTTTGGCCACTTTGGAAATTCATTAAAATGGTTTACTTAAAACAATAAAGGGGAAAAATGAAAAGAAAAGCTATTTTGTTCTGATGTCCTTGTGGCAAATGTAGATTGACAATTCAGAATGTTTATTTATCTTTTAGATGCTTTTTAAATTTTAATTCCTTAAATTTTCAAATACTTGATATATTTACTGTTTGATTAATAATAAAAGATCTGTAAATAGTTACAAGGAAATTCTTCTACGATAGTTTTACAAACCTACACCATAAACCTCTATATTTGAGGTAGATTTTGGATATCTTGTCTAGTCAACACAGAAAAGTTTCTCACATGGTTCATCAGATATGTTTTAGACATCTACTATAAGATTAACTGCAGTATAGGCAGGTTGAAGAAAATCTGCTCATCTACAATCAACTACTGCTCATCTCAATCTACTCAGTACAAATATACCTCTTGTTTCTTATGCACCAATTCCTTTCCTGTGTATATGAAACAGTTAAACATTTTCAGTGACTTTAAATATGGCTTAGAAAAATCTGCTTATTTGACTGTTATGTTGTCAATGATTTTGGGTTAATATAGTTTGTCAATCACATGATAAATAGTCTCCATATATCTTAAGTCATATTTTTTCAGACAATATCCATGTCTCTTCTGAGATTACTGATATTACTGGCTAATTATAATGTAGTCACTGCTTAATGATCAAGACAAACTTATCTCTTTGTTCATGTCATCAAAACATATCTTGTCACCGTCTCAAATGCCTTATTGTCACACAGGCTTCTAATACTATAATCAATTCTAATTTTATCTATTTTTGATAAAATCACTTATTTTTCCTCACTCATATTCTGTACTCTTTGGAATTTTATTATTATGTCATTTAATAGTTCTCTTTTTTTATCTTAATATCAATTTTTTACCATCTCCTTTCATTTTTCAAGTTCTTCCTGAACAAGCCCACTAGCTAACATGGATTTACACTCTACTTCTAACTAAATTAATCTTAAACTTATCAATCTTTCATATTCCTTATGTTCAATCTTATATTTTATTGGTCTCCAGAATCTCTCTCTCTGTCCCAGAAAGCCAACATGGTCAAATTAGATCTAATTTTCTTCCTGAAACCTTTAAAACAAAAACCAGTTAGGATTCTATCTTTCCTTCCTTTCCTCAGTGCATACAGACAGTAAGTAAAGCACCCTTCTAAAATTTGTTTCTTTTTTTTTCCTGTATTGACAGACTGCAGGTCCATGCACTTTAGTTTTTATCTTTAGGTGCTTCATCTCACTGATACTATGTATTGGGTCTGGCTGGAATGTTAACTTTCCCAGCAGCAGCCCATACAGTGCCGTACTCTGCAGTTGTAGCTGGAACAGCAGTGTTATCACACCAGTGTTGTGTCTGCTGCTGAGCAGCAGTGGCACAGTATTAGGCCTTTCTCTAACCCTCTTAGGGGGTGGGCAAAAGGTGAGGAGAGAAACATCACTAGGGCAGCTGGCCTAAACCAATCAAAGGGATATTCCATACCGTGTGGTGTCACACTCAGCAATAAAAGGTGGAAACAGGAAGAAGAGGGGAGGGGTGGGCTCTCGTTTGGAAGACGTCGGTCCTCCTCTCGAACACCGGCTGCGTGCGTTGAGGCCTTGCTTCAAGGACGTGGTCAATCATCGCTCATTTGTGGGAAGTAGAGAGTAATTTCTTTCCTCTGCACTTCCATATAGCCTTCATTTATTTTGTTTGTTTGTTTTCCTCCCTTCTTTTTATTTTCCTTTTTTCCCCTCCCTTTCCCCTTTCCCTTTTTATTTTCCCCTTAGTTAAATTGTTAGTTCATGGTAGTCTTTATTTAATTATTATAATTATTTCCCTTTAATTAAACTATCCTTATCTCAACCCGTGAGTTGTTCTTTGCTTTACTTCTCCCCCTCCTCATCTAAAGGAGGGGGAGTGAGAGAGCGGTTGTGGGGTTTAGCTGCCCAGTACGGTAAAACCACCACATACTAACAGCATACTTATCAGGTCCACAGGCAATGACACTAACAGCACCTTCTTACTTGCCTACTATTTTGGTTGTGTTGGTCTTCATAGCACTGTTTTTTTCCTATGTCTCTATGGTCCACCTTTAACATCCTTGGAAGCTCTTGAATGCAAATATAAGACAGAGTATGATAGTTTTCTTGATCACATTCTGTTTACCTTCTATATTTCTTGTCTTGTCTCTGAATATTGATAGCATCAGCCATACTTGCACCTGTAAAGAGCTGACAAAGGAAGTAATTTCCTGTGTAGTACAAAAACTGATATGGATTCTCTGAAGTTCAAAAGCCATTTCACATGTTCCTTGACCATCTCTTCTATCCATCCTTCAGTTGTCCCAGTCTTCAGCAGCCTTCCTTTAGTTTTCAAATCTTCTAAACAACATACTTTCAAGTCTCACTTATGACATAAAAATTAATATCAATACATCCACATATACATGTGTATCACCAAACTTTGTTAGCAAAATCAGTTGAGCTGATCTTTAAAATGTAGTCTGCTTTAAGGTATTAATGACTATATTATTTCCACTTTCTTTTGTATTCTCAATTGTGATACTGCACTGTATTGAAATAAAATTAAATTAGAATATGCTCTGAGAACACACTGTATTTCTGATTAATTTATGAGCATCTTGAGGAAATTCAAAATAATCAGTATCTTGTTTTCCTTTCATAACTTTTATTTATTTATTTTCTGTAATTCAAATTAGTACTCCTGGGAAGGCCAGTATTTTTTGATGAATATAGTAGACGTGGTTTATTACTACCTGGTGTGCTTAACTGGAATGTCAGTGGATAACATCAGCTTGCCAACCTGCTGTGAAAGGGGACAGAGTGGCAAGGAGATTAATCCATAGTAGCTGTGAGATGAAGCATAAGGGAAACCTTATCCTCCTAATCTTATGCATGAAAGCACTGGATGGATTGTCATTTTGATCCTCCTGGCTGAGGACAGTGAAATCTTCAACAACCCCAACTGTTGTACATACATAATCATTGTCCATCAATATGCATTATAACCATCTGCTTAGATAGCATTATTCCTGTTCAGAAGATGATTTGACAGTTAACTAGAGTACAAATGCCATTTCAGTTACTTGTAAAACCTTCAGCTCCACAAGAGCCCCTTTTTTAGTTGGAAAGAGTATCACTAACCTCCAGACTTTATCATGGCAGTCAAACCTGCTCATAGCAGCATGCCAAAAACCTATATAAAATAACCACTAGTAAACACCTTTGTAACTAAAGACCGGCACATGCAGAATGTCAAAATGTGTAATAGGTTACATTACAGAATCTCCATATGAAAAACTGTTGGAAAAAATTTAGAACGGAACGGAACAGAACGGAACAGAACAGAACGGAACAGAACAGAACAGAACAGAACAGAACAGAACAGAACAGAACAGAACAGAACAGAACTACCTAGGGAAACATTTTTTGCTTTACCTATTAAGCATCCTGAATTTCTAAAGGAGCATGCTTTCTGATTGAGACAAAACAGATCATTTGACCCCTCAGCTGAATATTTCCTCAGGCAAATATCTCATATTGATATTCAAAGATATGATGTTAGGTTGGAACTCTAAGCAGCATTTTCAACATGAGGCCTATACAAATAAGAGGGCTATTTTTGTAAACAGAATCTGTTCGTCACAATGGAAACAAGTCAAAAATTTAATTGGGTCAAATTTAAGAAGTATATGAGACAATTGAAAAGGAGAGAAAGTATTTCAGTGTTATTATTTTAAATAATTATTCATTAATAATTTATTGTTCTTTGAAACACAAGAAAATATTGTACTGTTAGAACAAGTTGAAGCTTATTTTATTCCTCACAGATGTTTTGCACATTTGACATGAAATTAGCTCATCCTAGGCTACATCCCAGTGCAAGTACATGCACTGTTGGAATGGGAGCTCTAAAAGTCTGGAAACAATAGAATACCGAATTTTGCTTATATTACAGAATTGCAGTAGAGGACCAATATAAACTATTGGTGACCAAACACATTAAAGCAGTGGGGGTTTCCTGACTGCAGTGGCCTCAGGCCTCCTATTTTATGGTGAATTGTTTGATAATACTTCTTTTTGGTGGCAGTGAACAATGTGGCATAGTCCATAGGGGGTCTAAACCTGGGTGCTTGGTCCAAGCAGTCATTCTTGTTTTCTTAGTGGGATGTTGTTGGTGCATATGTTCATGGAGTAGAGTTGTGCATATTTCGCTTTTAGAAGATGTTTGGAGGAACATTAATCTTAAAAGAGATTGGAAGCAATAGGTAAAAACTGGCAGCTACAAAATGACTTTTTTTTTGACATTGTCCATTGCAATGTTGTATGTATTTGCTTTAAACATTTAGCTTCACTAATCCTTCTTATTCATTATACATTGTGAGTTAAATGTTAGATTTCCCACCCTGTTCTAATTTTTTCTCCCGTTTATTGAGTTAGAAAAATCTCATTGGTCTTAGAAAGCTACCTGTACCTTTCTACGGGGAAGGGGGAAAAAAGCCATCATTTGCCTTTCTCCTGTTGTCCAGTTACCCAGCATGTTTGGAGTTAGAAGGGCTTAACACTTTAATTTTCCTTGCTTTTCTGCCAAGGCTGTTGATAGAAATTGAATTCAAGCAACATTAACTTTAAGTTAATGACTCTGTTTGTGTGTAAGGAAATGTGAAAATATTTGCTGATGTTGTTTGTTGCCAGAATGTGCTATGCAGGTTGCAGAAAAACCATTTATTTTCTGATGTTTAATAACTCATAAGTAACTTCTTCTTCCCATTTATATATATATTAAAAAATTAAATCTGTTATCTAATTATGATAGGGCCTGTTGTAGTCTTTATTTTTGGGGGGGGGGGTGGAAATGGGGGTGGAAAATCACCCCTGATATACTTTCCCTATATTACACTCAGTTTATTGTGAGATAAGGTGCAGTTAGAAAGATAAAGTCTTTCACTCTTGTAAAAGATTTAAATGATTTGCAGAACAAAGCAGAAGCAAGACATAAGAAATGAAGGTGTTCATTATGTTTTAAGAACCCTTTCAATAGGGTTCTGTCAGAATAACTGTCAGAAGACTGTATGTTTGCCCTTTCTTGCTCTTACTTCCTTTCCTGCTCCCTGTCCCATGTCTCAGGAAATTGTGAAGAACAACTTAAAAGAACTGGTTTTATAGGCAAGTGGAAGTATTGATTCTGGGAGCTGTGAATATATAGCCTACAGATGTTTTAATGATATGCTGTAAAACTGGATTCATCAGTACCTCAATGAAGGAAAGGACTCAGTTACATTCAGGAGCAATAAAAACAACTCAACACCCTCAGGAAATGCAGCCAAAAAGTTTTGCCTGTAGTTTTTACAGATCATATAATCTCTGTGAGATTGGAGAGTTTTATTTTCTTCAAAATATTTGCATCATTTATACATTTAAAGCATTTGTTTATGGGAAGGAGAACAGATTGCAAATTGAGACATGACTCACAGAAAAATGTTGTCTACTAAAAACAAATGTAACTCTAGAAATTATTCTCTTTCACTAGAAAAAAATGTTGGACATGTATCCAACAGAGCTGATCTTAGGGGCCTATAACTATCATAATATTATTTTTTAGTGTTGAATGACACATTATTATGCAACATACTGGGTTTTCAAAAAAGAAAATAAGTTCTCTGTGACAAGAAGAAAAATTAATTATAAAACACCTATAAATGGAAAAGCTTTCTTTAATAAATGTCCTAAACTATCCTAGGTAGCCCAGTTTCTCAGAAATTATGAAGATGCTTTCACATCTATTCTTTTACAGACTGCCATAGAATATTTATAAACTGACCTCTGTGGCAAGAGAGTTGAGGTCAAGGGGAACTGAAACATTATATAGGAAATATAGTGTTAAAATATGCAGAATCATTAGTCAGTGCTAAAAAAATTGAAGTTATGCTCACTAAAATCCTAAGTAAAATATCTATTGCCAAGTGCCATAACTTTATGCCAAATTATTCTCCTTTGTGAGGGTACTACAGAAACTCTTTAGTGCTTTTTGCTTGATTCAAGATGCAATGACAAGATTCATGTAGCAGACTTTCTGCTCATATAATACCTTTAGAATGCATTTTAGAGGTCTATGCATATATTCATTGTTGACCTCACCATGATGTTAGGAAAGAGATGTTTTACATAAATTAAGCTGAGACCCATCTTCAAGGTACATGCTATTCACAATTGTAACTAAAGCAAATTGACATCAGAAGATAAATCCATACAGTCAGTCAACTTGAGTCAGCTTGAGATTGCCATCAGGCAATCAGGCTGTATGGAAATCTGTATGGAAATCATATGTGAAGTACCTATTGTATGGTACTGAAATAGTGTCCAATATTTCTGAGCATCCAGTTAGATTAATCTAACGGTTTACATGAAACTGCCGATCAACATAGAGAACAAATCTAGCTCTATATCTTTTTTTTTTTCTCAACTAGAAATTAAACCAAAAATTGTTATGTGGATGAAAGTAATAATCTAAAAATAAACAAACAAACAAACAAACAAAAAACAACCTAAAAAGCAAATAATTTTTGTCCAAATTTGTGTATTTCTATTTATATCTTCAGAAGACTGTAAAGTAATAAGTAGTTCCTACTTAAGTAATGACATTACATACCCATTGCATTTTTATTAGGCCTTGTACCTTGTGAATAATTTTTCCCCTAAATAAATTACATGTATAATTAAGATTTCTTTTTTTTGTTGTTGACAAATGAAGACCTCTCAGTGAAAGAAAATCATACAACAAGAAAGAGATCATTCTTTATAACACTTGCAATAATTTCTAGAAATGATTGTAATACACAATATTAAGTGGAACAATGAAACTAAGTTCAGAAGCTCAGACTGAATGAAACTCCAGTCCTCTGCTAAAGTGAGAGTAGATGCAAAATTATAATATAATTGATTAACATCCCCCAAGTCAAAATAAAATTGGCAATTGACTAGGACAGTTGGATAGTCAGTTAGATAGGATAGTCATAGCTACTCAGACAATGTGTTTGGACTGATCCTGCTCCTGCAGTGCCTTTTTATGATGTATTGAAGTTCTTTTGCAGACAACTATCCCTGGTGACTCAGATATCCTTCACAAATAGTAGAGGTAACCATTAATTATTTGTCTAGCCTCTATTTCACTAAACATCTCCTTGAGTTTGGGTCACTAATAAAATTAACTTCTGTGAAAATGTATCTCGATATACCTTTTGTTTATTTCTACCAAGAAATGTACTAAAAAAAATCAGGTTGTCTGGTTGATTTTTAAGTTATTTAGTTTCTTACTTTGAAATAAAGTAATATAACCTATTTCAATTCATATGTTCCTTACTTGAGAAAAAGGAGAGATGTATTTTTAAAAACAAAAACAAAACCCAGAACTTTAACCTTTCTTGACCTCAAGGCTTACTAGAATATATTGCTAACTTCAGTCTACTGCTCAGACTTCAATTAAAAACAGAAGTGCAAGTGACCTTATAGGACATAGACATATACTAACAGCTCCTTACTTGTACTCCTTTAGATAGACTGGTACAGTCTTGAAATAAGCCTCCATGCAGTGTGTTAGAACATGTTTTTCAGGTCTCCAGTAGAGAATCAAAGCTTTTGACAGTCATCAGTTTTATTTATGTGTTACTTTTTCTCCTGAGTACACTGACTGCTCCTACAGTGAAGTACAAATAGGTATGAGGAGAACCACTCATCTAAGTCACCAGTTTTCCTAATTTTTGCAGTCTCTTTTCACTGATTTACAGCTGAGAATGGCTGTAGCAGCTGGAACAATTGAGCCAAAAATTCAACTAAAGATAGTCTTGAGTGAAGCTGTTTAAGGTTTACAAATTTTTTTGTAACGTTATTTACTTGCTAGATCTACAGTGAAGAGGATGAGCTGTTATTGCTAGAGGAATAAATAAAACCTCCTTTTTTTTTTTTTATTTTCATTTTCTGTGTTGTCATTTTCAAAATACTAGGAAACTGAAAAGAAAAAACAAACAAAAACACAACAAAACCAAAGTTCCCATCATCCCTCCTTTTTTTCCAGATGAAATATATTCCTACAGGAAATATGTTCAGCAGAAAGAAAAATGCTTTTGAGTAAAATGATCCAGAATAATTTGAAGTAGAAACCCAAGAGAAAATACACTGTATGGCAAAGTTAGGTAGTCTTTGGAAACATCAGCCAAGGTTAGCTAGTATTTGGAAATATCATTGAAGTAGTTTTGGCAGTGGCTGAAGAACATACTTCGAGAGTGATCTGGTAGAAGGGAATTGTCTGGAAGACCTCATGAATCTCTTTGATTACCCATAGAAAAAATATGAATTTTGTAACTGTATGCATACATATAAATTGGAGTTATGAGAAATATATTCCATTATTGCCTAAAATATATTGCAAGATGATAATATCAGAAGGAGGGAAATGCGGAAAATAAGAGAGATCTGTATTATATTTTTAAACCAAAGATTCTGTTTTAGTGGCTGCTTGTCCTAAGTCATATATAACAAAGACTTTCAAACTCCCTTTTAGGACCCTGCAATAGTTGAATGAAAAGATAAAGGAACTGGAAAGTCATGACACTGGGTGTGTTTAATAGACTGAACTGATTTTCTATTACTGTGCTTGTTATTGTATTGTGAATTAGTTTCTCCTACTTGTTTATAAAAATTATCTATTTGTTTATTGATCTGTTGTGTCAGTCTCACAAGCCTACTCAGCCACAAAGAGATTCAGGATAGATACATACTTAAAACCCTGTATGTAAGCAAACTGATAAGAGCTGACTAGATTTACTTATATATTTATTTAAATTCTATCTCTTTGATACTGATACTGTGAGCAAAAACCACTTTCTTTCCTGATAGGATCTGATTTTAGTATATCCTCCAGATATACTATATGTTTCGTTATAGTGGGAGCAAACCCAAGAGCTCTTTAGAAAGCTGCTTTGCAGCAGCATTGTAAATCAGGTACTAATGCTTATCTGACTTCTTAATATCAGCACAGAAAGACTCATAATGCATAGATCTTTCCAACTTTTATTTCCCACCTTCCAGAACCTCATGCCATGATTGTTTGTATAGCACTGAGATCAGTAAGGTCATGGTTGCAGCTCTTATGTCTAAAGCAATTAATATTTTACATCACATCCCAAATACATATCTTGGTAGTGGTCTACACACTATCTGAAATTAGAAAATCTATTTCATTTCATCTCTGGGAACCCATATAATTAGAAACCTTCAGTAAAAAGGTAATGTATAACTAATAAGAAAGTCCTTGTATTCAGAACAAAGAGTATTTGAGCACAGAAGATGTTAGGAAGTCTTTTCTTGATTTTGTTTTTAAAGGGTAACTGATGTGGGTGGAGAGCATTTTTTGCCTTGACATTTCTGTTTTGTTTGGTTTTTTGTTTGATTGTTTGTATATTGCAATAAAGATTTATTTTATTATTACTTATTGTTTTGAAATGCTTTTCTTAGATCACTGTTGCATTTCCTTGGCATTTAAACCTAAGGGATTTCTTAAAGTTGTTAAATTTAGATCAAGGTAAGGGCTTCCACAAGGTAGTGTATTGTCAGACATCACATTAGGATTTCATAAACAAGTGCATTTCTGTATGTATAATGAATAATCCAGACATAGCTGAGTTGTAAGAAGATAGTTCATGAATTCAAGGTGATCCTACATTATTTCCTTGACAGTGAAGGACAAAATGGTTTTATTTGTTATTAATGGATGCAACACTTTTAGTATTCACTGATAAGACTAAAAGGTTAATGTAGCAGCATGCCAAAGAAAGCCACAGTGTAAACTGAGTATTAAAAAATACCTGCACTGTGAACAAATTCCTTTAATAAAACTATATCAGAAAGTAGGCATTTGCTTCTGTCAGGTTAGAATGGATCCATACTGAACATAAACTAATTGATAAATTTCAGTTTAATTGGCAATTCAGTTTAATTGGCAATTCAGTTTAATAGACAACAGAGAGCGCCCTTTTAGAAATTGTTGGTAGTCTAACATCCAAATAACCTTCAGTTTCAAAAAGCAGTTCTGCAAATATGATGTGAATTTATTATGGTCTTCAGCATTTATTCAAAGAGACACAGCGAACAATAAAGCCAAAGAAATAAAGGCTATCCATCATCCCTATATAGGCAAGGGGAAAAAAATAAAATCCATTTCTGTATCTTTTACTTCATTACTGCTCTGGTTTGCAAGTTCATTAATGTGCAGCATATTTTAAAATAATCACATGATTTTGAGCTAAAAAAAGAGGATCCATGCTAATCATATCCCTGTGCCAGTTTTTAAAGTCTTACTAGAATTAGGAAACTGTAGTCTGGAAAACAAAAAAAAAAAAAACAAAAACAAACAACTCTCACGCTCTATCTCCCCCAAAAGTCCTCTTTAAAAACACTTGCATTTTTCTTTGTCCAATTGTTTTGTGTATGATTTTGTCCCTGCAAAATGCTTCAAATACTTGTGCTCAGCTTCACACAAGCTGAGCCATGGACTTCAGTTGAAATTCCTGAGTGACTCTACACCATCCAAGAAAGCAGCATGAAAGCTAGGGGAGTAAGTGAAGTTTGTTTCTTCCTAACCATGAAAATTGATTTATGTTTGCCATTTGCTGTTCTCATTATAAACTTTTCCATGAGAACAATCCATGGAAATCCAATGCTCTCTACAGATACCTTAAAGGAGGCTGTAGAGAGGTGGGGGTTGGCCTGTTCTCCCACGTGCCTGGTGACAGGACAAGGGGGAACGGGCTAAAGTTGCGCCAGGGGAGTTTTAGGTTAGATGTTAGGAAGAGCTTTTTTACTGAAAGGGTTGTGAGGCATTGGAACAGGCTGCCCAGGGAGGTGGTGGAGTCACCATCCCTGGAAGTCTTCAAAAGACGTTTAGATGTAGAGCTTAGGGATATGGTTTAGTGGGGACTGTTAGTGTTAGGTTAGAGGTTGGTCTTGATGATCTTGAGGTCTCTTCCAACCTAGAAATTCTGTGATTCTGTGAATTGGAATATAGGTTTTACTGATGTAGTTTTCAATATGAAACCATGAAACTTCACCTTCTTCCATCTTCTGTAGTACTCATTCTCTCATTTTTCTTCAGCTGGGTCTGCTTATCTCAAAGCAGTTTAGCTTTATCCAACTATTTGCTGTACTTCTTTTTTCAGTGGTTTCTTTTGACTAACCAAGAATTTGCTGGCTCACTTGCTGACTACTACTTAATAGGCAGAGCATAAGAAAAATGTTCCAAAAGAACTAATTTTGAGACAGTTTATGTGTTCACATTTAAGGGGGTTATAGAGACTAAGACACACTAGCATTATTTCTTCTCTGAAAAAGGTGACAGCAACTTAACATTTATCAGTCAACCATCTCCAGAGAAATCTAGTTCCAAAAAACAATGTGAGTTCACTTAGGATGTTCATTCTAAAATTGGAAATACTCAGTTTAGGAGCATCTTCAGTCATTACTTCTGCCATTTGCATCATTTTATGACTATGATTAGATTCTTTCAGTGTTGAATGTCTATGCAACAATTGTTGTGTACTGACAGATTACTTTATCACACGTATTAAGTAGGTCTCACATGTAATTGCTTTGTTAGCCATAGGGCAATGTTTGAATAATTGCCTCAAGCATTAAGGATAGCTGAAATTTTGCCTCCAAAAGATGTATTTAAAATTCTCAGCAAAGCTCTAATAAATAGATAACTAAAGCATAAACAGATAATAAAGCATGAATGGAGAAGTGCAAACAAATTATCACTAAGGAGCTAAACATGGATCTGTTTAGTTCCTGTAAAAGAACTCTAAGAAATGGATATTGCATATGTTAATGAAATCTTAGCTTAGACTCTGTATGTATAAGAAGACACTCTGCTACCATAATAGTCTCCTTAATTTGTGGAGGACATTATACTATTACTACTACTATTACTACTACTATTATTATTGTTGTTGTTGTTTTGTTGTTGTCATTATTAAGAACATTTATTTCAGGATTTCTTCTATATTTTCCTTCTATTCCAAGATCTAATTTTTAAAATATGGCATCTCAGGAAATAATCTCATTCTTCCCCAACTCCATAGCAGGGCCAGCAGTTCTCAGACCTTTCATGTTTCTGTGTTTCTTTTAATGCTTCATGTAAATATTTCTATCTAATACACAGCTTGATTATTTGTATTGATTATTTGAAGACATAGATCACCGTACACTCTGACTGACTGACTTTTCTTGGACTGCCAGATTGGGGTTCAAATTGGAGTAGTCATGCAGAACCTAGGGCAACTGAGCTTGTTTCTCTGTGCCAGAATGAAGAACTATACAAGTATATATTTATTTCACATAGGTCATTTTCTACCAATTTTCAGATTCATTGTGATGTCCTTCTTTAAAATCCATGTTTTTTGTTTTTCTTCTCTCCCCGTCCAGAAGTAGCAGTTCGTACTGTTTCACAGTCATTCTCACTCAGATTGCATTACACAATCTCCTTCTTACTAGATAGACATCAGTCTTGAAGAATTTCTCATTCAGTTTCCTTATGACCATTTTTATCAACAAAATATATCTGGGCTGTCCTGTATTCCACTTCTTATTAAAGTCTTCCATATACCTCAATTTATGTGTTTTAAATGATCCTGACAATTACTTATTCTAACCAAATCTTCTTGATTTGGTTTGTATCATAGTCCACAGCGTGGTAGCAACCAGACATCTTTCAAGCTTTTTCCCTACTTATTTTGAACCATGGAGCAAATATCTTTCATTTTTAATGAAACTCTTTTTTCCTCTACCTGTTCCACATGAGCAAGTTCTGCCACTTGAAATTAATAATATAGTCATGTCTTTATCCTGATAAATGTATTTGGCAAATTAAGTAGCAGTTTTGATCACAAATTTGCTCTTTCAACTCCTTCAGTTTATTTACAAATTTGTTTTTCATTAGTATACAGATACATAAAATTTAAACAAATTAATTCACCATGGTACTTTGTATTCTTATTGCAAATGATCCTATTTCCTCATTTTGAAATCTTTATACAGCTTATTTTTGTTTGTGAGTTTTTCTCACTTGTCCTGCTCAAGATTCCACGGAACTTATGTCTGAAGAGGCTCTTTGTTTTCTCTGTGAGATAGATTCCCCTTTGTTTTACAGTTTTCCTTGGAACATAAGGTGTAGATATAAAGAAAAATAAAGCCTCATTGCTGACACAGCTACACCTAGTGATACTTTAATTTGCAAGAAGCATCTGTTGCCTTCTCCATCCTTAGGACTCTGTCTGCACTGCTTCCAGACTTACTCCCAGAGCTTTGCAGGGCTTTTATCTGCTCAGTATTCCTCATAGCACCATTTTTGCCAAGTGAATGAGCAGAATCTGTCCAGTGTGCAAGATGACACCAAGTGCTTATGTTGCATTTTCATACTATAGTACTGTATTCATACTATACATATTATTGGTTTTGCAGAAGTTCCCTTCATTCCCATTTTGAGAATGGTGTCTCAAACGCCACAAGCTTTTGTTTTCCCTTTGAAATTGTGACTCAATCTGCCAGCTTTTAAAGAGAACATTTCCACTTCCAAAATAGCTTAGCTACATATTATTTATTGTAACTTGTTTTTTTTCTTTTCTTTTGTGAAATTTTAGAGTAATTACAACTAACTTGAAACTATCCTTTGTCTTCAAAAGAGGTCAGTGATATACATTCTTCTTTCTGGGAAAGGCCAGCTCCTCCCTCAGACTGCAAGGTTTTCCAGCTGTCTCCACATTAGGCAGCATGTCAGTGAATCCTCAATGCCTTTGGAACCTTCTTACCAAGTTGTCCAACTTCTCCCACAGAGCTTCCATTAAATTCCAGGGAATTCCTTAATCAGGCAGCCACCTGACCACAAAGAATTAATATCTTCATGGCAGTTTTAGTAGTGAGACAGTATTCAAAGTCCCTGGAAATGTAGCCTAAATATTGGGAATGATTCTTGCATGTGTCATGCTCCATGTGTACAGTGAAAAGACAAATAGCTCTTGTAGGACTTGGTTCTTTTGGAAACACTGAAGATGTCTTTATTTCTGCTCATACAGATTCATGCTAAGCTAATTCCCTGAGACTTTCTTATGGTCTCTGCCTGTTTCCAGATGACAAAACTTTCCAGAACTAAAGATCATAAAACAGTGAAATCTGAAATATAGCTGAGAAGCTTCAGACCTAAATTTACAAAAGTGCTGCATAGATTTAAGGATCCCACTATAGTTTAAGGCTCAGTAGGGTCTGGGGACTGAACCCTCCACTGAGTGACTAAAAATCACAATGATAGCATCCCCTCTTGTCAAGATTTGAATGTGACCCAGCAGTCCAATACATTTTGCAGCAGTTTTCTGTGACTGAAAATGTGCTGTCATTATCTATGGGTCTCATGAAAGTGTTTATTTTTCTTTGCACTGATATAGAAGGTAGCTCTGATAGGTAGCCACTAGAACACTTATCTGAGAAAAAAACAATAGCATTGTTTCTGCATTGTTGTGCGTCCAGATGACAACTGCCCAACTGCCTTCCGAAATTTTGTTTCTGAAACCTTTATAGCTTTGTGAGACCAGGAAAGTCAAATTCTAAATATCTCTACAGGATTTAAGTGTCAAGGTGTTTATTTGTTTGTTTGCTTGGGGGGGGGAGGGGGGGGGGGGGGGCGGGGAGGGTAGGGGGAGGGGTGGGAAGCATGCGCTGCTGAACTGCTGCGTGAAGCAGTGCCGGGGCTGCCCCGTGCCGGCCACAGCCGGCTCCAACGGCCCCACCACAGGGCACGGCCGGGACCCGCAGCCAAGATGGTGGCGCCTCACCTTGGGACAGCCTGGAGCACAGGCTGCTGGACAGGGGGAAGAGGAAATAACAAAACAGTGTGAGAAACAGCACAGGAAACACCCACGGTGGGAGAAGAAGGCACATAAAATCCTCCCTTTGTTCTATGGTGCTGGAGGACCCCATGCTGGGACAGATTTTTTTCATGAAGGGCAACAGCCCATGAAAAGCCCACGCTGGAGCAGGAGAAAAGTGTGAGGAGGATGGAATAACAGACAGAAAACATTGTGTAGTGACTGTAACCATATACCAGTCCTCCCCTGTACCACTCAGCTTCAGGAGGCAGAAAAGTCAGGAGTGAAGGAGTGAAGCTGCCCATGACCATAGGGGAGGAGAGATATTGTTTTAATGTTTATCTCCTTGTTTCTCACTACCCACATCTATTTTAATTAGCAAGAAATTAAGATGATTTTTCCCAAGTCAAATCCATTAGGTCACAAATGATAACTGCTAGGCAATTTCCGTGACTTTATCTTGCCCTATAATCTTCCTGTCACTGTCTACTACCATCTATTGCAGAAATGTTGAAATCGATAGATGAGATAGGAGGGTGAGGCTCTCAAGCAGTTGCTTGGATTTTACTTGATAATGTCCTTCAGCTAGGTATTCTCTATGCAGATACTTGGCACTGGGTTTAACAGTGTACTTGTTTCTGTCAGAGGAATTGGGAAAAAGTGCAACTGGGTTTGTTTTCCTGTTCTCCTGCCAGGTTGTTCTACTGCTTACTTTCTTTTTGTGTCTCATTACACCTTAAGTGAGCTAATTCAGAGGTCTGATTCATTTCTTCCAGAGAAATGTTGGAGGCTAGGAACAAAATGCTGTGGTGTGAGATGAGAGTTACTGTAATTTGAGGGGCTTTTCTTCCACAGGATAGGTTTTGTTTAGTGTCAGGAAGAAATGAAGCTTTTACAGGTAAAAGGGAGTAAAGGGGAGAAAGAACTGCTAGTAAGATAAGTATACTTAAGCAACTGAAGTACCTAACTAGATAAGTGATACATAGGAGTATGTATTTTGCTTTAGCCAGTCGTTGGACAAAATATAAAAGCAGGGGTGAAAGAAGCCTAAGTCTAATTTAGTTAGAAAACTAAAGTAGAAAACTTAGTAGAAACCTAAGTCTAATTTAGTTAACTCAATGCAAAACTGCACAAAGAAAATTTGTGTAGTTGTCATTTGGGTTTAACAATAAATATACAGTATATCAACTTGCTTAAAAAACTTTATTTATTTCGTTAACCTGTAGTTTCTCTGGTTTGTGGTTTCAAATACTCAGTTTAGCTGAAACAGATGCAAATTTGAACAGAGAGAGGGTTTAGAATAGTATAACTTACAATAGTATAACTTTTTTTCAGCAGTCTTACTAATTAAATGTGTCTGCAACTTTATGAAGAAGTCTTCCAGTATGTATCCTGCATAATTACATGAAAAGTCTAAGGAATTATATTGATTTACAAATCTAAATTATATATAATTCGTTAGTTTTACTACACGTTAGTTTTACTACAGCAGTTAGAACTATAAAGAAAAATATTGTCTTATTGTAAGATGTTTTGTCACTATATATATATATATATATATATATATATATATATATTTATTTATTTATTTTTTCCGAAATCAAGAAATACAGAATAAGAAAAATATGTTTACTGGTACTGACAACCATAATCTGACTGGATTCTTGTTTGCTTTCAAAAATCCAGTTCAACAAAAGGAAAGAATTGACTACAATTGAAAATATGAAGTGAGACACAAATGTAAGACTTTGTTACTCCTACATCATTAGCATACAGCAAAATACATGTGCATTTTAATAGGATTGTTAATAAATGTGCCAAGAATTTTTCTTATGCCATTTACAGTCTTGACTTTAGCGGTACAGTATATTAAATTAACACTAGTGGAAAAATAATAGCTGCTGTAATACTTCTGAGCAACTCTTCAGCTTTATGTTTTCTGAAAATTTACAAAAAAAATCATCAAATCACATTCTCAAGGAAGAAAAGGAATTCATAAATATGAAAGCATGCCAACCTGATTTGGCTTTCTGTGCCTCATTTTTTTAAAATTAATTTAATTTTAAATCAGTGATCTTACATATTTTTTATGTCTGTGTGTTTAATAAAATTATAATTTACATGAGGAAAAAAATAAATTCAATATTGGCATGCTGTATTGTAGTGTTTTGAATGATGTAATGCATCAGTCATGCAGAATATAGACTGATTTCTCCACAATGTGTTAAAAATAATAACAGATCTTCTTAATGCCTGAATAATGTTTTGGCCACCTCCTAGCATCATCTTGTTTTCTAACTAGTTTTGTCTTTGCTCCAACTATTGTAGAATTTAAAAGTAGAAATTTATGATTTATGATTTATGATATGTATTACTTCAAATCATACTGTTTAAAAAGTTTTTGTGTGTGCTTGTTACAAGCATGACTTGCTGAAGATGAATACCTTCAAATAAATAATTTCCAGGTTTGAGTTAATGAAATAATATCCTTATTTTGTAATAAGGAAACTCTTTTTCCAAGACAAAGGTAATACTTTGGAAACATTTTGTATCTTCTACTAAGTCATAACCATATTTTACCAATGAATATTTAAGCTGTCATTTTTATCTTACCTTCTAATATAAATGCCTTTGGCAGTTGCCAGCTGTAATGTGATTCATAGAATCATATAATAGATTGGATTGGAAGGGACCTTAAAGATCAACTAGTTCCAACCCCCCTGCCATAGGGATGCTATCTCCTAGATCAGGTTGCACAAGGCCCCACCCAGCCCAGCTTTGAACACCTCCAGGGATGGGGCAACTTCTCTTGGCAATCTGTTCCAATGTCCCATGACTGTAACAGTGAAAAATTTCCTCCTAATGACTAGACTAAATCTAACCTCCTATACCACTGATGGCAGAGTAAGCAAGCAGGTAGGAGATTACCTACCTGCTGAGATCAATATACCACACAGTGTCTGCTATCCCTTTCCTTTCTATATTTTTGAAGTATGCTGTTCTTCACAGAGGCTAGCTACTCACAGTCCTTTTTTTACTGTTCTTACCTACACCTGATTTTTGAAAATACAGAGCATGAATTGACTAAATTCATGACTCATTCTCCCTTATTGACATTTATTCTCTTATGACCAGGATTATAAACTCACAACATCATTGCAAGAGGTGGAGATGGCAAAATTTCCATTATTAGTGAATATATATATATAAAAACTTTGGTCCTTATCCCATTAATTTTATGCAGTAAAATAATTGATTACATTAGCATGTGTGTTTGGTACTCTATGGTATCCAATGAGAGAAACAAGGTCATATGTTGTTTCAGTTTGTGGAGATCAATGCCTTGCAGTCCAAGGTGTTTTGGCCAGGACATCTTAGCAAAGACTTTTTTTTTTTTTTTTGAATCTAGTTTGTGGTTTTATATTCCTAAATTGACAGAGGTCTGTGTAAAACCAGAACAGATTTAAGAATTCTATATTGAGAACCAGCTAATAATGCATGCTTGAAAATAGAGGTTGAGGTAGAACTGTAGTTGAGGAGTTGACCCCAAGGTATTTACAAAGAGTGGAGACAGTCAATGGAAAGAGTAAAAGCAAGTAAAAGCAGCTAATGATTTTAAATATGTTTCTGTGTGTGTGTGTGCGTGTGCATGGATGTGGGAAGGGGGTTGTTTTTTGTTGTTGTTGTTGTTTGTTTGTTTGTTTTGCAATTATATTTTTTTTTACAATTTTACTGTTACAAGTAAGAAATCGTCCAGAGTAAATGTTGAATAACAAGATATAGAACAATTTAGTAGCGGTGATTTAGAAAACAGAACCACTGGTGAGTGTAGATTTGTAAAAACCTTGGCAACTAGTTAATTAAAAACAAATAAATAAATACAAAGTCTGTTTCAGAAAATCAATTCTAAATAGGAGATGCTACTCATAAATTTCCTCTTTTGTTTTCTAATTATTTTAGCATGAAAAATATTACTCTGTGGAAGGATATATTCTGTGACCCCTCCAATACAAAACTAAAATCCATTCTATTAGAGCTTATACAAATGAAGTTTAGTAGATAAAGAATTGCAAGAATTTTTGTGGAGTTAACTGAACATGGCAGGCATAGCTTGGGAACATGGGCATATCCTGGGTGGCAGAAAGTATGCAGTCTAATCAAATAAACAAATTGCTTGTTCTTGATCACCTCACTGTGATGTGTTATTATCTTGTAACCATTCCCAATTTTTTTGCCAGATTGAATAACCTAATTTCAGATCATTCCAATGGCTATATATATATATATATATTTTTTTTTTTTTTTCCAGAAAACTTTTATAGACCTATTGAGCTCTGTTAAGATTTAGGTGTCTTTTTGCTGTTTGGGTTAGGTCTTCACTGTTGCATGTGGTGGAACAACATTACTACCATGATGTTCTGTATATTACATCCTCTTCTGAGAAGTTCTTAGTCTTCTTAAATTGAAAAGAAAAAAGAAAAAAAAAAAGAAGGCCTACATCGTGTGGCCTTGCTACTCTTATGTAAAATAGAATTTATTTAATTGCATCTCTTAATCATACCCTTGTATTTTGAGAACCATTTTCCTTTTCAGAAAGGATATTATTTTGGCATATAAACTGTAAGCTAAACATGACTTTTTGCAGCAAGTTCTTTGATAACATTTGAGGATTGATTTTCTACTTCTTTACATATGGAGTTACCTGCTAATTGTTGTACTTTAAACCAATATAAAGTGCACTGCTTTATACAGAGATCATTTCAAACACCTGGAGAAATAAGAAGGGAGAAAAATGGCACTTCTAGCTAAAAGATTATGCTAATAAGAAAAAAAAAGAAATATTTGAGGGTTTTAAACAAAACAGCACACATATAAATTAATGTATTTGAACTTGATCTCTCTAAAGTATACTGCAAAAATGCATGGAATAGAAAGTGGACAAATTTTCAAATGTTGGGCATATCTTCAAGACTGTGAAATCAGAAATCCAACTGCACGAAAGAAAAAGGAAACAAACAGCCAGATTCCAGGACCTCTCTGCAGGCTCAGAAAGGGAGTTTCCTTCTGTTCTGTATCTCTCCAGCTTCTCTCTAAGTCTTCCCCTTCCCGTTCAATGAAACTTGAGCATTTTCCTATACAATTTACATGCATAAAAGCTTTTTCTCTTGTGTTTGTTGGCTGGTGCCAACAGAGTCCTCTGTCCTCCTACTAAGCCAGTGCACCTGGGCATTACAAGAATTTCTTTTTTTTTTTTTTTTTTAAGAACACTATCCTCTTTTCCAGTTGGATTGGAATTAATTATAAATTGTAGATTCCCACCAATATGTACATATTGGTGGGAATAGGAAACAGTGTGATTGTGTAAATCTCATCTCCTACTTTCAGACAGGTGTCTTGAACTACAGTGAAGTGAATGCTTGTGAATGTGGGCAGTCCAGTGTAAATAAGCACAGAGACTTGCACTGCATTAATCCTATGTAATCTGATTTTCTCAAGTTCAACACTAGGCTAAATTCCTTCTTTGAAATCAACAATTATGATTTTAGTGTTTCCTCTGAGTGCTATTAAAAAAAAAAACAAAAAAAAACCACACACAAAACAAAACAAAAAAACACCTTACTGCTTGGAAGAGAAGCCTGAAAATTAAAAAGTGTATAGAGAGGCAGAGAGCATATGTGCATGTTTTTCTCTGTATCCTAGAGAAAAAAAAAAAAAAAAAAAAAAAAAAAAAAAGGACTGCCACCATAAGGTCTATCTCGTTAACTTTCAAGAGAAAATATCAAGCTCAAGTTGGACAGTAAGTCAAATGTTCACTGATTCGTTTTTGTCTGGGATATTCTTAAATTGGCGTCAATTCTTTGGGATTTAATGTAGAACTGTAGTTGGTATGAGCAATGACCAGGAGAATCATACTGGCTTGTAAAGTAGGAGCAATATGGTTTATTTTCTTGAGTGCATCATTTGACATTAAACAATTCATTCCTTTGAAATAGTAGACATTAAGATTCTTATTTGAACAGTGTAGTCATGAAATTACTGGGCCTACATGATTGTGGTTCTTACTGTGAGCTATAGCTGATTCTTCAAGTTAAATTTTTCTCTTCTGCTGCTGTGACCTAAATAACTTGCTGCAATTTCAGAGGCTATCACAGTGGTATCTCTGTGTCCCTATAGACCACAGTTCTATTTCCTCACATCCCTACTGATGACCTTCACGTAATGTAGTTCAGTAGAGATTAGAATTTGCCTGGGGACTTCATTTCGCTATTACTCAGTTTCGTTTATAAAAACTATGTTTTGTTGGGGAGATTACATCCCTTACCACTGATTTCTATGTCATCTAACTTCTTGTTGTAGATAGTAAGACCACACTCGCCTTGCAGGCTATTCTAGTGACATGTAAGATTCAAATGACATCTTGAGTTGTAGTTTACAGTCATGCCCTCATTCAAGGTTTGGGCAGCAAGTGTAATCTAGTACAATCCTTTAATATGTGTGTGAAGTGAGATGTCAACAGAGTATATGTCTTCAGTACCACAGTGAATTTTATTAGTAATAATACAAATAAAAAGTGTTTCAGACTGCCTCATGAGCAAGTTTCACATCAAATACAAGATAGAGTACATTATTCTAAAGTAAGTACTGGCAAGGTCACATTTTTTATTCCCCCATGCAATTTAATCTATGATCATTTCAATGAGTATACTATGGAAAGGACTATGTTTGATGTACATCTGTGTTGTATCTGGATATGCAGAAGGACCTGAGTCTGTTCTTTAAGGCTGTTGTTCTCTCAGTAAGCTGACCTCCTTAGTAAAGCTCATCAAATTGTATCAAAGCTGCTCTGAACTGAATTGCTCTCCTTCCTCCCAAAGGAATAAATGCTTCATAATTCTCCTCAAGATGGGGAAAATTCTTTCTCAACTCCAGAAAATACTACTACTGTTATATGAGAGTGGGAACAGAGAATGGCTTGTAGAATAAGCAGAACATATTGACATTACACTTTATAGTTTGCAATATGTGAAGTAAAAAATAATGGTTTGGGTTGATTGATTGTTTTATTTTACCTGTCTTCCCTTTTGAAAGTGAATTTCATTTGAGAAGAAAATGTCTTCCATCCAAGAAAACTGAATTCATGTCACTGTAAATGTCATAGAGAGACCTTTTCACAATCACTGATTTGTGTTTTTCATCACAGATTCACAGAATCGCAGAATCACAGAAGGATCCCCCAGAGCACACTACTCAGGATTGTGTCCCAATGGCTTTTGAGTGTCTTTGGGGATCGAGATACAGCTTCTCTGGGCAACCTGTTCCAGTGCTCAGTCATCCTTACGGTAAAGAAGTTTTTCCTCATGTTAAAACAGAACTTTCTGTGTGGCAGTTTGTGCCTGTTGCCTCTTGTCCTATCACTGGGTACCAATGAGAAGAGTCTGGCCCCATCCTCTTGACATCCTCCTTTCAGATACTTATACACATTAATGAGATCCCTCCTTGCCCTTCTCTAGACTGAACAGGCCCAGCTCTCTCAGACCCTGAAAGCGATGCTCCAGTCCCTTAATAATTTTAGTAACCTGTCACTAGACTCGCTCCAGGAGCTCCATGTCTCTGTCATCATTAATTATCTTTCCCTGTATGTCCAGAAGAATAACACTTGTGTCTTTTATTCTCATGGTATGATTGGTTAATGTAGAGCAGCAACATTAACATGACAGAGGTAAAAGAAATTAAGTAAAATAATTTTACATTCATTAAGACATATGTATGTAATAATTAATAAAATGGAAAATATTTATCTACTAAGCCTTCCCTCAAGCATTTACAATTACATTTTTCAAAAACATTTTCATGGACTGTCCTAGCCACAAGGATAAAGACCTTCCTGCTCATTAGCCTTTTGTCTTGAAATTAATTCTGTATTTAATGTAAAACTGAGAAAAAAGAGTTTCATTTCTTTTGTAGTGACTGTTTGATTATACATGTATATAAGTTTCACCATGCTGCTGGAACCATAGGAGTACTGGAATCATAGAATATCCCGAGGTTGAAGGGACCCACAAAGATTATTGAGTCCTACTCCTGATCTGACAAAACTTATTACTAACAGATACAGACCTTAATTATGTTTGGCTGAGTGATTTCTGAACATAGATTATAATGAATAAACTATCTAGTGAAACATGGAAAAATAGAGATTCAAAAGGTTCATGATAGCCAAAAGAATTTAAAAATATAATAAGAGTGTCAAAGTTAATGGAAGCCTCAAACTGTGTTTGTAAGCGGTTGATGACTGAAGCTGATGACAGAAAGTAAATATGTTTATGTCCAGCAATAACTGGTTCTAGAAAGATATTTTTCATAGTTACAGTAAGAGGATAATTCAGAATACATTATTTTATAAGTATATTTTTAGCATAGAATCCATATATAATGAGATGTGGAAAAAAAAAAAAAAAAACAACAAAAAACAAGTTTTAAAGCATAAAATTCAGAAAGGGTGAAAATAGAAGAATATGTATGATCTAAGTTTCTCAGAATTATTGAAAGCTGAATCCCCAACAGGAGAGCAGATGGTGACTGAAATCTGAAATGAGAGATCTACAGAGAGTCTACTAGAAAACACAGAATTAATCCTAGGTAAAGCAACTATACTAGTCTGGCAAATTTATTCCACATAGCCCTCCCTGTTCGGCAATTTGTGATGTAATCTGATGTAATCTGATTCTGGGAATATGAAGAAGAATCCAGTGTGATACACAAGCAGGAATATACAGTGCAAAAGCTAGCATGGAGTAATAGCCAACCTGCGGCAAAGCAGGAAATTGCAGAGGCTCAAGGCCCACTGTGCTTACCCAGTGTAATTAGTTAAGTCACTGCATGACAATGCATGCTATTAAATTCCAGAAGCATTTCACATGGCGTAACTAACCTTCTTTCCTAGGCATTATGATGACCATTAAAAAATAATGAGCAGAGGTAATGTGCATAACTATGAATATTAATTTAATATTCAGTACTGTTCATGTATGCCTTTTCCAGTTGCATACAGTATTGCTGTGGTTGGATTTATCAGCAATACTAATGCAAAGACAGGCTTTACCTGTTTCTTACAGGTGATATAATAATATAAATGATATAATACAGATTTTAAAGATCTATGAAAGAGATCTTCCATACAAGATTGGTTTGTTTGTAGTTGTTTCCTTTTTTTCCTTCAGTGAAAGTTACTCTTTTTTTTATCCCAAATTCTTCTTTATAATGATTTACACCCTAAGAATAATCTCTCTGTTAACTCAATACAGGATCACATTTTTGTTGCTGAAAAGTTACAAAGATTAGTAAGCAGTTTCTTTCACTCAGGAAGGTTTCAGATGGACAATATCTGCAACAGACAGATATCTGAAGTTTAGGCTGAAGCCTAGAACAAATGAATTCCCTGAGAACAACGCTGAGGTCTCTGCTGAAATATTAAATGCATGTATCAGCAAATTAACTACTGATGATGCAGATTCATATTCCCTAAGGCAGGTGAGAAATCTGCCAATGCTTTAGTTATCCACTTCTTATTGAAAAACAAAATGTAATTGTTGCTTACTAGGATGTATATTTCTTAGACCTTAAACATCCTGTTTAGCACCACTTACAATCTATAACTTAAAGAATAACGTAACTCTAGGAACATACTTTTGACTGTTTATATCCCTGGCTGTTTTTCCCCCAAGTTTGACAATTAATGATGTATTTAGAGTTGGATGTGGCACTACACATACTGCAGAAAAGAAAGTGTATTCCAGCACATTCATCTCAGAAGCAGTATCAGTGGCAAACATTGTTTTTTATACTGCAGCATGAGCAGAAATTGTGTACCACCTATTGTGCACATCACCATGTCTTAATATTGAATATATATTTCATACTTTTTTGTTGTTGTTGTTGTTTTGTTTTGTTTTTGTCAGATGCCTGTCATAGCTTTTAATTAGTTGATTAAATTTCCTGGAGGGTAATTTTTTTTTTTTTGTACTTATCCTTGCATGTTGCCTTGTTGACTTACATCTTACCTCTGTTATGCATAAGCATACACAAAACAGTTTGTGATTCATATGAGAGTTTGTGTGTACATACACATATACATGTATACATATGCACACACACATGCTGTAAAACACCAATAGGTCAATGGCAAAGTATGGAAAAAACAGAGCTACATGTGTATGTAAATATGTGTGTATAGAGATTTGTTTGTGTATATCTATTTATGCATAAGTACGAACATTCTGTGTATGCAGGAGAAAATTCACTTTCCATGGTATATTTTGTAGTAAAATATTTTAGGAGAGGGCTCCAAAAAATGGAGCCCTATCCTAAAAAATGGAGTACTGATACATTCAGAAGTAAACAGTAAGATGGAGGCAGCAAATGGACAATATTATCTGCAATATTCAGACAACAAACACAGCAATTCTGTGAGCACAACAGCATGTAAAAGTAAATGAAATAAGATAGATGAAATGTGAGCATGAGTGCAGCAGTTCCAATTTTGTTAATTAGTCTATATTCATGCTTCAGTGATGCTGCAATTATGCTACCTCATCCTTGCATTGGCCTATTGTGTGAATGCTGCCATTATGTTCCTAGTAGCATTTAAAACAGTGCATGATATGAGCCACCTACAGAGATGTCATTACAATTGTGTCAATTTAACAGTATGTTTCTTAAAATTTATAATTATTTGTCTTCACAGAGAAGCGATTTGTGAACTATTACTAGTCTTTTTGAAGTCAACTTGGTAATTTCTTTTATGTTATATTAAGCACCTGCCCAGTAAAGTTCTACTAATTGTACACCTGGTTACAATGTTTTAAAACAAAAGCCAATGTCTGTATGTACTTTACAACAATGTTAGTTTTCAGGAATATATTTTCAGGAATATATTTTCTTATTTTTAATGTGTTATTAATTGTACTAAATATTTAGAAATATTAGAGGAACAAGGAAGCAGCAATGAATAGATGGCACTCTTTCAATAGAAGAAATACTTCATTGCAGTTTGTTTTTACTGCTGCAAATCTTGTATGCATTTTATTCTAGAAGACAGTGCATGTACTGGTTTCAGTGCCAAAGGACCATATCCTAAAATACTGGGGAAAAAAAAAAAATTATTGAAGAAATGCTGTATATTTAAAAGCTGCATGTCAAATACAGAAGCATTTAACTTTGAGTAAAACATTTAAATGAGATACTTTCTCATGGGGACTGAATCCAGAATGTCTAGGTCAAAGTGATTTTCCTCAGCTTCAATTTCAGAGGTAGTTATGCCTGTTAATACTCAGTGGCAGTTTTAGAAATGCTTTATTCAACTACATATGTTCTTATGTTGTTCCTTCAAAATAGAAATTAACAGAATTATCATCACAGTTGTAGTCTGTATCTTTCAGTTTACCAAAGGATATGTTATATTTCAAATCACTTTCCATTGTTGGTGCTCTTCTTGTCTGGAATACTCAGAATTTCTTTTAGGGAAAGAAAACTGAAAAAAAGAAAAAAAAAGAAAAAGAAAAAAGCAGAATATCAGTTTCCTGTGAGAATGGGTGCAAAGCATAAACAGACAGGAGTTTCTAATAGGCAATGCCAAGCACCTGGCAAATGGTTAGTTTATATTATAGAGTGGCTCACATTGCAAAAGCATATTTCTGCAGATGTTCATCATCCAGTTTTGTATCTTTATTACAAATGAGGTCTAGTGAAATTAAGAATTAACCTGTTATTCAACCTGTGATCTGATGAATTTAGATTTTTTTTTTTTTTTTTCAGTTTTATAATATCTCTGGCTAGTTAATCATTTCAGCAAGGAAGTATCTGAATATTTCTTCAGGCATTTAGAAGCATTTAAGGAGCCATTCTATTTTAGCTGTTTTTAATTCTATCAATTTTTTCAAGTTCAAGTTACTTGTTTTACATGGGATCATTTGTTGTCTTTGAAACAGATAAATAACTGATAAATAACTGCACATAGATTTTTTTAAAAATAATTTTCATCTGTCAATTATTATTATTATTATTTTTTAAAAAGAAAAAAAAGGGTTATCCATGAAAGAGACATATTAGAGACAAGGGTCAGCCCACTGCAAGAACATTTAATCATAATTAATCCTTTCCAAGTTATAATCTATAAAACAGATATATAATCTGTTATAGACCAGCGTCACCGAAGTTTAATATTTTATATATAGAGTTACATGTATGAGGCAGGCTTTTATCTGTTTCTTGGTTTCAAGAAACTTAAAGCAAATACCAAAAACTGTATACTCACACATACACAGGCACATAGAAACATATTTTATTTATTTATTTGCATAAGCTGTCAACTACTGGACAGCTGGTGTCAAGGACTTATCTTCCTTGATCGCTATATTATTTTTTTTCTTTTGTCTCAAAGACTGAGGCAAACTTCTGTCCAAATATGAAAGAGCTACAGTAAGTAATTTAACATATACTGAAGAGTATGTAATTTTTATTTTTATTTTATTTAGTTTGACTGTTTTGTGTAGCTAATGAATGTTTATCAAAATTCCATTCCTGTTCATTAAAAGAAAAGGGATTTGCTTTGGGAAATTGAATTCATATAAACTTTTGCAAGTTTCCAAAATGTTTCAAACTTGACTGAACTTATAATACATGTACTAATGAATCATTTAGAAGATAAATGATCCAAATCCTCTATACCATGCAAACTTATATGGACAGGATTTGAGGATAAAAGAAGAAAGAGAGATGATTAGGAATGATCAAGAAAAATGTAACACAGAATAAAAATAGGGAAATCTGAGATGTCAATGAGTACTTCAGCTCAGCAGTGCAGAAAAGTATTCTGGCATAGTATCATCTGGGGATTTCTTGTCTTGACATTTTTTGTAATAGGTAGGAAAAAATTGTATACTTTTAAATGAAAATACAAGAATGGGGAAAAGAGGGGAAAATCTATGAAATGTGTGTGAAAACATTCCAAGCATCCCTTTCTCTTTATAACTTGAGAAAGATAGAAATGTCTGAATCTGATTACATTTTATTTTTGCTAAAGGTATCAACAAAGATGAATAGGCAGACCTCTGTGTACAAATACCCAAATACATTACATTCTAAGTATATATTTAAGGCAACCAATTTTACCATCACCATCTAGCTATGTATCAATAAGAGTAATTATTGTGCTATCTTGGTATTTTAATCTTTGAAAATAAAAATATTTCCCTCTTATTTCCAAATGTTTTTGTAAGAATGAGAAGTAGGGACAATATTGTTTAAACTCACTTACTAGTATCCAAGTAACTAGGTATGAACCGTTTTGTGTAATAACACACTCATACACACACAGACACACAGTTTAATACCCTAAGTAAAAACTGCATTCAAATGTATATATGATTTCATTTCTGAAGCACTTTTTATTGATAATCCTTAAAAAGGCAGCTGACATTATGCACAGAAAGATTTACCTGCTACACTGAGTGTAGAGCTTTGACTTTGCCTTGATCTTAGCCCTCTATTTACAAGGCCAATAAAAGAGTACTAATTAAAGGAAATCACATTGTCTCCTCCAATTTTCCAGAATATCATTAGAAAATAGTTTTTAGGTCTTATCTTTCCTCGTATAGACTTCTCTAATATTTGTGTTTCCTGTACTAGAGAACTGTGATTTCCTTTGTAAAGATGTGTGGAAAAAATATGGGGCTGAGGGGGAAGGGACAAAATGGTCTTACTTACATGTAAAAGAATTCTGTTCCACATATGTAGAGTCTAGAACAATGGGAGCACAGTAACATGAAGTTTCAGCATGTACCAGTCATACAAGCATTGTTTCTAGAACAAAATAAATTATCCTGTATATGCAACAATGCCTAGTACAGTTGTGTATGCATATTTGATTAAGTCTATGAATATAGCTACATATTTATGTGTATCTTAAACTAGTCTACTAGGTACTAATATATTTATACAGTGAGACATCTTTGGTCTGGTTTATTCTCATGCAAGATTGCCTTTTTCTCATTTCCTCATGAGGGGGAGTGGAGGGGCAGGCACCAATCTATTCTCTTTAGTGACTAGTGATAGAACTAGTGATAGAGGGAATGGAGTCAAGCTGCAACAGGGAAGGAAGCTGGATATCAGGAAAGGGTTCTTCACCAAGAGGGTGGTCACGCACTGAAACAAGCTCCCCAGGAATGTAGTCACGGCACCAAGCCTGTCAGAGTTTATGAAGCATTTGGACTATGCTCTTAGTCACATGGTCTGAATTTTTGGGTAGACCTGTGTGGAGCCAGGAGCTGGACTCAATGATCCTTGTGGGTCCCTTCCAACTCAGGATATTCTATGGTTCTATGGTTCAAAGATCTCTTACGCATTTCCCCAGGTTCTCCGAGGAATGTCCAATGTTAGTCTTAGAATGAATCATAGAATCATAGAATGGCTCAGGTTGGAAGGGACCTTAAAGATCATCTAACTCCAGCCCCACTGCCATAAGAAATGCAAGTCATTCCTTGCATTTGCAATCTGAAATATTTAAGTACTATATATGTTCACAGAACATAACAAACAAACAACAGACAGTATACATGGGATTATTTACCTACTGATTAAAAAAAAAAGAAAAAAAAGTTTATTTTCTCATCCCCTGCTTGATCAAGTATATTAGCATGTTTTTCTGTTAAAATCAAAATATTAAAAGGTATTGTATTGTTTACAATATTTACAAAGTGTTGTTTACTTGAGTGTGACTCTTTATTCATGAAGAATGAAGGTAATTAGTCACTTGGGGAAACATACCTAGGGATGCAGTCTGTCAGAAGATTTCTTTAAATCAATTGTAAATGTCTTTCTAAAGAAGAAATTGTAGCACAAGATATGTGTGCCTGATATGTGAATTAGATGATCAAAATATTTCCTTCTAAATTAAAATTCACAAAATCACAAAATCATGGAATATCTGAGGCTGGAAGAGACCTCTGAAATTCATCTAGTCCAATCCCCCTGCCAAGCAGGATCCTGTAGAATTGTACAGAATTGTATCATTGTACATTGTACAGAATGGCATCCAGGTGGGTTTTGAGTATCTCCAGAGAAAGAGACTCCGCAACCTTTCTGGGCAACCAGTGCCAGTGCTCTGTCACCCACACAGTAAAGAAGTGCCCTCTCATATTCAGCCAGGAATCCCTGTGCTATAGTTTGTGTTCATTGCACTGGGCACAGCTGAAAAGAGACTGGCTCCATCTTCTTGACACCCTCCCCTCAGATATTTATGCACATTAATGAGGTCTCCCCTCAGTCTTCTCTTTTCTGGCCTAAACAGGCTCAGTTTTCTTAGCCTGTCCTCGTATAAGAGGTGCTCCACTCCTCTAATCATCTTTGTAGCCCTCCACTGGACTTGCTCTAGTACTTCTATGTCCCTCTTATACTGGGGAGCCCAGAACTGTACACAACACTCCAGGTGTGGCATCACCAGGGCTGAGTATAGAGGAAGGATCACCTCCCTTGACCTGCTGGCAATGCTTTTCCAAATGCACTCTAGGATACTCTTGGCCTTCTTAGCCACACAGGCACATTGCTGACTCATGGTCAGTCTGCTGTCCACCAGGACTCCCAGGACTCTGCAGAACTGCATTCCAGCAGGTCAGCCCCCAGCCTGTACTGGTGCTTGGGGTTATTCCTCCCTAGGTTTGGACTTCCCTCCCTTGGTTGCCATCACAGAAATGTGGTGGGACCAGTCTCATGACTGGAGTGCTGCAATGCCTGGCTATAGGCTCTTCAGAAGGGACAGGCAGCACAGAAGGGGTGGCGGTGTGGCTCTCTATATTAGAGAGTCTTTCGATGTTGTAGAACTCGAGGCTAGGAATGACAAGATCGAGTCCCTTTGGGTTAGGATCGGCAGGGACAACAAGGCTAGTGTCCTGGTTGGGGTCTGCTATAGACCGCTGAACCAGGATGAGGAGACGGATGAGGAGTTCTACAGGCAGCTGACAGAAGTTGCGAAATCTTCAGCGCTTGTACTCGTGGGGGACTTCAACTTCCCTGACATTTCCTGGAAGCACAACACAGCCCAGAGAAAGCAGTCTAGGAGGTTTCTGGAGAAAGTGGAAGATAGCTTCCTGACGCAGCTGATTAGTGAACCTACCAGGGGTGGTGCCCCACTAGACCTTCTCTTCACAAACAGAGAAGGACTGGTGGAGGATGTGATTGTCGGGAGCTGTCTTGGGCAGAGTGACCACGAAATGGTGGAGTTCACTATTCTTGGCAAGGCCAGGAAGGGGACCAGTAAAACCACTGTATTGGACTTTCGGAGAGCTGACTTTGGGCTGCTCAGGACACTAGTTGGTGGAATCCCTTGGGAGGCGGTTCTGAAGGGCAGAGGGGTCCAGGAAGGCTGGGCACTCTTCAAGAGGCAAATCCTAATGGCGCAGGAGCGGTCTGTTCCCATGTGCCCAAAGATGAGCCAGCGGGGAAGAAGACCAGCCTGGCTCAATAGAGAACTGTGGCTTGAGCTTAGGAGAAAAAAGAGGGTTTATAATCTTTGGAAAAGTGGGCAGGCCACTAGGGAAGACTATAAGGATGTAGCGAGGCTGTGCAGGGACAAAATTAGGAAGGCCAAAGCTCATCTGGAGCTCAATCTGGCTACTGCCGTTAAAGATAACAAAAAACGCTTTTATAAATACATCAACACAAAAAGGAGGACAAAGGAGAATCTCCATCCTTTACTAGATGCAGGGGTAAACTTAGTTACAAGAGATGAGGAAAAGGCGGAGGTGCTCAATGCCTTCTTTGCCTCAGTCTTTAGCGGCAATACCGGTTGTTCTCTGGATACCCAGAACCCTGAGCTGGTGGAAGGGGATGGGGAGCAGGATGTGGCCCTCACAATCCATGAAGAACTGGTTGGTGACCTGCTACGGCACTTGAATGTGCACAAGTCGATGGGGCTGGATGGGATCCACCCAAGGGTACTAAGAGAACTGGCAGAGGAGCTGGCCAAGCTGCTTTCCATCATTTATCAGCAGTCCTGGCTATCGGGGGAGGTCCCAGCTGACTGGCGGCTAGCGAATGTGACGCCCATCTACAAGAAGGGCCGGAGGGCTGACCCGGGGAACTACAGGCCTGTCAGTTTGACCTCAGAACCAGGGAAGCTCATGGAGCAGATCCTCTTGGGAGTCATCATGCGGCACTTGAAGGGCAAGCAGGCGATCAGGCCCAGTCAGCATGGGTTTATGGAAGGCAGGTCCTGCTTGACGAACCTGATCTCCTTCTATGACAAAGTGACACGCTGGGTGGACGAGGGAAAGGCTGTGGATGTGGTCTACCTTGACTTCAGCAAGGCTTTTGACACCGTCTCCCACAGCATTCTCCTCAAGAAACTGGCTGCTCTTGGCTTGGACTGGCGCACGCTTCGTTGGGTTAGAAACTGGCTGGATAGCCGGGCCCAAAGAGTTGTGGTAAATGGAGTCAAGTCCAGCTGGAGGCCAGTCACTAGTGGCATCCCCCAGGGCTCGGTGCTGGGGCCGGTCCTCTTTAACATCTTCATCAATGATCTGGACGAGGGCATTGAGTGCACCCTCAGTAAGTTCACAGATGACACCAAGTTAGGTGCGTGTGTCGATCTGCTCGAGGATAGGAAGGCTCTGCAGGAGGATCTGGATAGGCTGCACCAATGGGCTGAGGTCAACTGCATGAGGTTCAACAAGGCCAAGTGCCGGGTCCTGCACCTGGGGCGCAATAACCCCAAGCAGAGCTACAGGCTGGGAGAAGAGTGGTTAGAGAGCTGCCAGGCAGAGAAGGACCTGGGAGTGATGGTGGATAGTCGGCTGAATATGAGCCAGCAGTGTGCTCAGGTGGCCAAGAAGGCCAACGGCATCCTGGCTTGTATCAGAAACAGTGTGACCAGCAGGGCTAGGGAGGTGATCGTCCCCCTGTACTCAGCTCTGGTGAGGCCGCACCTCGAGTACTGTGTTCAGTTTTGGGCCCCTCGCTACAAGAAGGACATCGAGGTGCTTGAGCGTGTCCAGAGAAGGGCGACAAAGCTGGTGAGGGGCCTGGAGAACAAGTCCTACGAGGAGCGGCTGAAGGAGCTGGGCTTGTTCAGCCTGGAGAAGAGGAGGCTCAGGGGTGACCTTATCGCTCTCTACAGATACCTTAAAGGAGGCTGTAGAGAGGTGGGGGTTGGCCTGTTCTACCATGTGCCTGGTGACAGGACGAGGGGGAATGGGCTAAAGTTGCGCCAGGGGAGTTTTAGGTTAGACGTTAGGAAGAACTTTTTTACTGAAAGGGTTGTTAGGCATTGGAACAGGCTGCCCAGGGAGGTGGTGGAGCCACCATCCCTGGAAGTCTTTAAAAGACGTTTAGATGTAGAGCTTAGGGATATGGTTTAGTGGGGACTGTTAGTGTTAGGTTAGAGGTTGGACTCGATGATCTTGAGGTCTCTTCCAACCTAGAAATTCTGTGATTCTGTGTGATTCTAGGTGCAGAACCCTTGCACTTGCCTTCATGAGGTTCCTCTCAGCCCAACCCTCCAACCTGTTGAGGTCCCTTTGAATGGCAGTAATCCCTCTGGGGTATCAGCCACTCCTCCCAGATTTGTGTCGTCAGCAAACTTGCTGAGGGTGCAAAGGGAAATCTAGTGAGCTTTACAGTGTATTCTGCTACTGAGTCATGCTACTGAGTCATTTCTACTGAGTCATATATTTCTTAGAATTTCAGAGGTAAAACTGAAAACTAAGCATGGAGAGTGAACATTACACAGAGATCAGTGCTGTAATGTTAATGTTATCCCACGGAGTGTCAATCAAAAATTTCAGTATTGGTTCCAGACAAAGGGATTATAGATCAAAACTGATTCTCTAGTGACTGGAAAAACTCACATATTGGTATTGTTCATTCCAAACTGTCTTAACTGTATTACCTGTTACACCAGAGCTAGCTACAGATCCTCTGTTACTATGCTTGCTGCAATTAAAAAAGAAAGCATGGGACACACAATTTTTGCTTTCCCAAATATTTGTTAGCCAAGACAGGGGAAAATGACTCAGGAAAAACAAACCAAACAAAATGAAGCCAAACAAAACAAAACACTTTATGGCATAGCATTTTCTTCCCTTTCAGTACAGCTCTATTCATTATGGATTGATTTTGACCTAATCTGAAGTTTTCAACTCTATCACAATGTGCAGCAAGTTTCTTCTGACTTTACCAATATACTGATAGAGACAACTGTCTCTACCAATGGCACATTTGAAAAGTTATGACTAGACGGATTATCAGAAAAAATGCCAATCAGCTAATTGGCCATAACTCACTGCAACATAAAACACTGTCTCTGTGCTTTTCAGCTACACTTTACATCATAAGCAGAAATACAGACAGAGGTTAGACCAGCCCTGCTGGTTCTGGCAATAAGAAAAACATCAGTATACAGCATGAAGCTGAGGAATTGAGCAGTTCCTCTGGTGGAGTCCCAGTTTATGAAAATGAGGATCACACCCTAGTGTTGGATATCATTGAAGACAATACATACAGCTGAACAAATGAACAGGAACCTTCATCTGCAGGATATCATGAGGTGGTTAGAGGTTAAGGAGCTGAGGTGTACCTCTTCCTGAACGTCTGTGTTCCCCAGCATGCAGCTGGGGCTGTGGTCGTGATAACACTTCTGATGTTATCATGGAGCTGAGTACACTCAAGTACTGATAGAGTACTTTATAGAGTACTTTTGGTCTTCATAGAGTACTTTTGGTCTTCAGTTTCAATACCAAAAGCTTACACTGGATAAGAAAGAATTAGCCAAAGACCAGAAAACAATTTGCACTTGGTTCTGTTCCTTGAAGGTGAAAACATTAGAAACATTTATCAAAAAAAAAAAAAAAGATTTTGGCAAATAATAATAGTGCTTTATTTGTTCAAAGCACAAGGGATTTTTTTTTAATTGCAATTAATAAGTTGTACAGAAAATAACAGATAATCATCATTAATTATTAAATAGTCCAGTATTGTTAAGAATGAAAATAACATTTCTAATAAATTAAAGGGTAGACAGTTGAAGGATAGTGTGATGATCCAAGTATTGATTGTTTGTTAAAAAAAACAAATAAAAAAGTTTTATTAATATTTAATGCTAAACAAACAGTTATGTAAAACTCTAGAAAGACAGAATAAATGATAATCAATATAGAAAACATGAAGAAAACCTAATTGAATCTCTGCTATTATAGATTGCCTGCCTTGAGACAATCTTGATTAAGGTAATACAAAAATGTAGCTTATTGTATTGAAAATACATTCTGAAGGTTAAAATAATAATGATAATAATTATAATAATGATGATGATGATGATGATGATAATAGGTTAATAATAGGTTTTACATTCTAGGTGATTTTGTTATAAACTCAAAAATAAAAGTAAAGCTAATGAAAATATTCAACCTAAGCTTGGTAGTTACATGCAAGCTATACTTTCTTCAACAGCACGTCTTAAAATATATTCTTACTACATGACAACTGTGAAAAAAATAACTTTATTTTGTTGGGGGAAAGGACTACAGCATTGAAAATATATTTTAGAAAGACTTTATCCCTTTCCATTCTTCAGTGACATCTAATAGGACAAGGGACAATGGGTGCAAGCTGGAACATAGGAGGTTCCACTTAAATATGAGAATAAACTTTTTTGTGTTGAGGGTGACAGAACACTGAAACAAGCTGCCTGGAGGCTTGTGGAATACCCTTCTCTGGAGACACTCAAAACCCACCTGGACACGTTCCTGATCTAGGTGTTCCTGCTCTGGCAGGGGGATTGGACTTTCAAGGTTCCTTCCAATACCTAACATTCTGTGATTCTGTGTCATTCTGTGATTCTCTTTGAATAAAGGCCTTTGTGGAACAGTATGAGAGACATCAATTCTTGAGATACTATCTAGAGTTCATGCTTAAGTACAGCAGTTGCTGTTTTTGAAGCAACCAAAGATGTGATTTAGTTGCAACAGAACTGATCTGGTGTTGAGTTTTTTTCACTATGCACATTTTCTTTAAAAATATATTTGAAACCTTCTGTTCAATTCTGTCAATCAAAATTGGAAACTTTATTTGTTTCTATATTATTCTAGCTTTATCTAGAAAAAGGGAACCATGGTTTGAGCTGTTTTTTCAGATATTTTCTGCCTTCTAGATTATTCCTTGATATATTATTTCTATGTGACTGACAAGCCCCATATTTTTCTGCAGTAAAAAGGTACTAAGAATAAACAAGAAACAATGATTTTATATATAATTCAAACCTTTAATTTACAAAATGCAAAATTGTAAAATTCTCCCATTTTAATGTTTATGACCACTTACCAATTTTAGCCTGATTTCTCTTTTGACTATAAAAATTTAATTGAAAAATGGTAGGAAGGACGATACTTTATAATAAAGTTTAATTTGAATTCCCATAAGTTAATTAAGGGCATTAATTAAATCTCAGGCTTGAACAAGGTCTTGAAATTCATATCAATAGGTTTAAATATATTCACATTAAAATGGATTCATTGCAAGTAAGAGATGCGGAACTGAGTACTATTCCCATTGGGCCTGAGGGTTATATATTAATCAACTTTCTAAGAAGGTGCACCTCTGTGAAGAGAAGTTAAAAAGGATTTTTTATAAATATAAAAATACTATGATCCTATTTTAAATATGTACATATATATATTTGTCTTAAATAATATGAGAAGGATTTTGAATTCTGTAGAAGTAGGGGGAATCAGAAAGTTATTCATATTGCCATAATTGTTCAAGGTGGTTGATAACAAGTGGTAAGTGCAACCTAAAGCCAAATGAAGGAAACTGGTTCTTAAATCTTTAAATAATCATAATGTTATTTTGTCCGTCTTTTTCATTGCAGTGTTATATGAGTAAATTTTACAATCATGGTTACAACAGAAATCTTTTATGGGATTGAAATTATTATTGCTCATTTCTTCAATATTTTTTCAATCCAAAGTAAATGCATTTGAAAGTATTTATATTCCTATTTTTAAAAAGGGATTTGGTACTCTTATTTCATGTTCTTGTAAGAAGAAATCTATAACTTCTTTTTCAAATGTTTTACTATATTTCTCTATCTTCCACTCACCATCTATGTGTTTCTCCTTTTGGATGTTTTCTTTCATTTTGAGAAATCTGAAGTAATTTGTCTTAGATTGTGATATAGTTTGATAAACACTAACTTGATGTAAGACACTGTTGCATCTTAAAATCATTAGTCTGCATTGCAAAAGCTTTTCTAAATTTCACAATGGTCGTAAACCAACTCTTCCGTAAGCAATTTGTTTTCCTGGAAAACATTTCCATCAACCTATAGTTTCTCACATTAACTGTACATTCATTGAATGCATGTCAAAGCTGCTCCCTATGTGTTTTGCAAATGATCGGCAATAGTTAAAATGTAAATTTGTAACCCTGCATATGTAGTCCTTGAATGACAATACAGATGTTTCCTAGGGGATTATTTTATTATTATGATTTTTCTTTTTCAATTCTACTGCTAGTAATGGAATTGCATGCTAATTCTTTAATAAGGAGTGATTGTTATGTGATTGTTATGTCTGTAAACTACAGAAAAATAACTTGTATAACTTAATATAGCAAGGAATACAAATATTGCTTTAGAATAATTTCTTACTAGTTACTCTGCAGGTACTATATTATGATTTGTGATGCCTTTTGGGTAAGCATTATTACAAAATTTATTTTTAAATCAATTTCCCTTATTTCTGTTTTCCTATTTCTTTGACCAGATATATTGCATTTATAATATATGTAACACCAAAAATTCTTTGACCATTCACTGTAGGAAAGCTACCACATAACTGTATGTTTATGAAACTCAGAAGAGTACTCTGAATGTACCTGCAACTTGATTTTATTTTTTTTTCAGAAATAATAGCTCTGACTTCCTCAGTGTTTGTTTCTTTGCTGTATATGTTTTGTTGCCTTTTTTTTCTTTTTTTTTTTTTTTTTTTTTTTTTTTTCTAAATTGATATTTCTAAAGTAAGGTAAAGGCAGAAAAATCCAAACTTTCATAATCTCTTATAAGGAAACATGTATCTATCATGTTTAGTAATCATATTTAACTATATATATACACATAAATACATATATACACTGTTATATATGATTCTTTAAGGATTTCTTCAAATAATCAACACGAGTGTATAAATAGGGCAATGTTGGATCTCCAAGTGAAGCAGCAGGCCTGTATTACCTTAAGTGCCCCCCATCTGGGACCTCCTTAAAGTCCTGCTCCCAAGGGCGCATGAGCCCTGTTTCAGCTCTGGTCTCATAGACAGATTGTGCCCAGCCATGGCTCTGGACAGGCCTGTCTCACTCACTAGTGGATCTGCTGGATCCACTAGTGGATTAGCTGGATCTGCTTGTCATTTTGTATTTGTGTGGTGTACATCTCTGTATGGCTGGATGACCTACTTGCTGTCACTTGCCCTGATCAGCAGTCCTTGCTTGGCTGAAGGTACTGCAGTCACCCTCATTACCTGGCTCACTGCAGCCCAGCCCTCCTGAGGTTCTTCAATTCATGCATTTATCTTACTGCATGGGGTGTATAATTATACTTTTCCTGCACAGTACTTGGAAGCATGAGATAGATGAGCACATTTTGACTCACGATGGACATGATCTACGTGTGGATTTTGACGTCTATGTTTTCATATTGATTTTTCTGATGTCTGAGACAGGATTTTGTATTATTCTAGATCACATAACGTCTTGAACTGAATTTTCAAATGATTAAAGAATATGAAAAGTCAAAATAAGAAAATGGTCCTGAACAAAAAATAAGTCTTCTCAAGTTATGTCAAGACAGTTCTGAACTAAAACTTCAGATTTTGACTATTTGAAGAACTTCTGTTTCAGAAGGATTTTTACCTAACCCATCAGATCTTTTTTTTTTTCAATTTTACATTTTTTAAAGTTAGGTTCTCTCCAAATCTGCAGTTCATATAGTAGACTTATTCCATGTTTGATTCTTTTCCATGCTTGTTATCAGTCATTGCTGATGCTTCAGTGTAGAAGTCTGAAAAAAAAGTAGTAGAAATGCTTAAAAAGTGATAAAGTGATAAAGACACAAAGGAAGTGTAAAAAAAAAAATAAAAAAAAATTAGCTTTTTAATAAGGTAATGTCCTCCACTTTTTTCAAAAATAAGATTTAAAATGCGGATTAGAGTATGAAATCACAATTTTAGATTTACACTGTTGTTTCATGAAGTAACATTTTGTGATCATTCTATGCTTGTCTTTTCAAATGTATTTTAACCTTCTGAGCCACTTTCTGCCAAGTCAGACAGAAAATTATAGGTCTGAAATAGGTCAAAATTTCTCAGATGTGGTGAATATAGATAATGATGCAGTGACTCTGGTATAAGAGCTATATAAGACCTAGTATAAGAGCTATATACTCATACCTCTGCAACCGGTAAAGAAACTTGGAGTGTTCAGCTTCAGGAGACAAATCTATATGTTCAGATACATATTGAAAATTTGTCTAAGCTACTTAAAATATTCCCTGTAAGCAGGAAAATATTTCAGTAAATATGACCAATAAATATGGTTTTACCATTGTTCTTCATATGTGAGGTTCCAGGTGATGGCTGGGCTACCACTGGCCAAGCGCTCAATGCCCAGCTTGCCTGAATTTCAGCTCTGTGAGTGTCAGGGAAGGGAGGGGGCTGACAACCCAGGCCAGCTCTGCAGGGTAATTGGAACCAAGGGCATACTGGGGGAGCTTTCACCTCTTCCCCTGGAGCAGAGGCAAGGGTGCAGGTGGGAATCACAAAGTGTATAGAAAGAAATCCAAGTTGAACCAGAAGTTCCCTCCTCTCTGCTTTAGGAAAACTGGCCCTGTCTACCTTAGGACCTAGAGGGCTTTTAGAAAGATGAGCATAACACTGGAGAAAACTGGTAGAGATAAATATGTTTCTGGATGACCATTTTAAAGCCACTGTTCTTAATGAGGCTATTCTGTAGAATTTGAACAAGAAACTGTGCCATAACTGGGCTAATAATTGTTGCACTTTGATTAAATTATTACAATTTTATATAAATTGTTATCTATATTTTTAAGTACAAAATATCTATGTGTATGTATACATATATGTATGTGTATGAAGGAAGAAAACAATATATATATATATATATATATATATATATAAATAAGCTTCCTGTCCATAACAATATATTGAGTGTAATACTTCCATTAATAGAAGGTCATAGAAGCACTTCTTGTCTTGGACAAACCAATACTGTTGTGTATTTACAGAGATTATCACTAATCATTAGTGAAACGGTTGCTTCTGATTGGAATGAAGCTCAGTTTCAGATGTCACTGGGAGCCCAGTGCACTGATAAGAACTGCCTGTGTAGAATCCATTTAAGTTTCAAAGCAGGTTGGAAATGATCTCTGGATGTAATCTTCTATAACTACTCTTGTAGAAAGTTTTTCAGGTTCTTATCCAGTCATTCTGAATACCTCAAAGTATGGTAATTTCATAGCCTCTTTCGTCAACCTGTCCTGACAGCATTTCAGAGTGTTTTTTTTTTGTTTGTTTGTTTAATATTTAACGAAGAGCAACCATTTTTGCAGAATCAGTACGTTTTTAATTTACGTATTATATGTATTTTTTTTCTTGTTTAGACTGTTTCAATGTTCGGAAAGAAGGAAGAGAGGATGCAAAAGAGAAGAATGACAGTAGAAAACAAATAAATTAGCACCAATTATTCTTTGGCCATGTCCATTTATTCTTCATGTCAGGAAAATATGGTAGTCCAAGTTTTTAACTCTGAACAACTGAGTTTTTATTTCCTTCAAATGTATGAGGTCAATATTTCCAGGCATACATTACTCTGAGTACAAACACACTTATCTGTCTCTTAAGTATATCAAAGAAGTTACAATTAACTGTTTTCTCTGATGCACTTTCTTTTCTTTATCCCATTCAAATCTTAAAATAATTGTTTGGGTGAACAAAACCACATTACACTCACAAGTAAATTTGGGAAAAATGTATAATATAGAAGTTAGAGAAATTTTGAACTATATAAGATATGTAAACTGATGAAATATATTAAAAGTTTAATATTACACAAATACAGATATTATATAACTGCTATTAAACATTTGTTTGCTTGTTTAAACATTGTCCCCCTGTACTCAGCTCTGGTGAGGCCGCACCTCGAGTACTGTGTTCAGTTTTGCGCCCCTCGCTACAAGAAGGACATCGAGGTGCTTGAGTGGGTCCAGAGAAGGGCGACAAAGCTGGTGAGGGGCCTGGAGAACAAGTCCTACGAGGAGCGTCTGAGGGAGCTGGGCTTGTTCAGCCTGGAGAAGAGGAGGCTCAGGGGTGACCTTATTGCTCTCTACAGATACCTTAAAGGAGGCTGTAGCGAGGTGGGGGTTGGCCTGTTCTCCCATGTGCCTGGTGACAGGACGAGGGGGAATGGGCTAAAGTTGCGCCAGGGGAGTTTTAGGCTGGATGTTAGGAAGAACTTCTTTACCGAAAAGTTTGTTAGACACTGGAACAGGCTGCCCAGGGAAGTGGAGGAGTCACCATCCCTGGAAGTCTTTAAAAGACATTTAGATGTAGAGCTTAGGGATATGGTTTAGTGGGGACTGTTAGTGTTAGGTCAGAGGTTGGACTCGATGATCTCGAGGTCTCTTCCAACCTAGAAATTCTGTGATTCTGTGATTCTGTGATTTTTTATAATATTTTTTTCCACATTATAAACATCAAAAAACACTCTCTGTAACAAACACTTTCCCTCCGAACTCAAAAAATATCCACACTTTCTTTATAAGTAAGTTGTAACTTATAACTTACTTGTAACATGTGTATTAATGACAGAGGATTTGTGCATGAAAGATACCAAGTTCTACAGCACGAAGCCTGGATTCACTCATCCACAAACTTGATTGGCAAGGTTGTTTCAGAGTCATTGCTTAAATCTGAATTCTACTTGACCTATAACCAAATGCTTTTTTTTGTGACTCACAGGTGTTATACCAGCAAAATAAACAAATAAATATTTTTATTATTATTAATAAAACATTTTATTTTTTTTTTATTAATAAAACAAAATACAGATTTTTTTTTCTGCTGCTGTCATAATAACAATAATATAATTCAACTAACTTGAATTGAACTTACGCTGATTCACATCAACAGAGAGAGTCCTAGGTGAATTCTGTAGCACATTATACAGATCCAGTGAATATTACTTTTCACAATGAGACTTTCTTCCCAAACAGTTGTTCTCAGAGTTTTCTGCTTGATTAATTTTAGGCAATTTTATGTTATTGCAATAGAAAACACCTGGGAATAACTTGGTTGAAAATCTTTCAGAGTAAATATTGAATAGCAATTACTAAATCTCTGACTCTTGGGTGAAAAGGTAAGTAATGAAGTATTAATCTACCAATAATATATTTTATTTTTCCTATATATTTTTTGGCACATATTTCTTTAAGAATATTTTCTCCTTATTACTTTTTAAATAATTGCCTTGTCCATCTTTGAGTGTTGTTCAATAATGTATTTGTGAGGTTATCATTGATTACTCCTCTTGCAAATGAATCTGATTTACGTTAGTATTATTGGTTTGTATAAAGGACATGCTTATTATGATAATACCTACTTATCTAGTTCTTGCCATCTGAAGATCTCAAGTGGTTTACAAAGAAGATGAATATCATTACCCCTGTTTTACATAGGACATATTTTTGTAGAAACTGTTTAGCTCCAGAAAATTACTTAAAGGACATTTTTAGATTGCTTATTAGAAGGATGACAAAGAGGAAGAAGAGCAGAAGAATGAATAACAAGTGTACTCACTGCCAGGCTGAAATGGAATTTGTTGTAATAAGACTTGGAAAGCCTTGCAAAATTAATAGAGATCAGAGGAGTTGGAAATCAAAAGATTTCTAATTTACACATTGGGACAGCAACTCAGAATACTTTGTAAGAAAACAAATAGAAACACTGAAAACAGACAAATAAAGGGACATGAATAGATTTAACTAACTGGATTTGTCACCCACAAAATAGGGGGGTAGCACTGGAAAATGTTTTGAAACTGACGTCCATGAATTTAGTTCAGAATAAATCTTTGAAAACATCTATGATCATACTACGTCAATAAACAATAGCAAGGGGATTATCCATTTTCTCAACTTCTCTCACCCTCACAGCCCTGTTTTTCCGAGTGGAATAAAAGCCATAGAGAGTATTTCTCTTAGCCTGTAAAATAGAACAATGGTTAAAAATTATGGATCTTGTCATTTAACTCTAATTAAATGCTAACTAGATTCTAATTGAATTAAAGCATAGGTCTATAACAAAATAAGAATGGTCTGACGAAGTGCTGAATTTTGCTGATAGTTAGCACTTCCAGAGCCTCTCATGACCAAAATTAATTTACTTGTAAGAAATGGAACAGGATTTTTTTGTTTGTTTGTTTTGTTTTGTTTTGTTTGTTTGTTTATTTTCCTGCAACATGACATTTGATACTGCTGCAATAATAGAGGGCATTTCCTATGAGGAAAACATAGCCTGGCATGAGTTTTGAGGGCCAGTTCCTCTGGTTTTGACTGCTTCAACAGTTGAAGAATCCATCTGAGTGAATGGTATCAACAGAATAATCATGATTCTAAAGGGCATCCAGAAGGCAGTGGTGTTGGCCTGAGGCATATGACTGGTGAAGAAAAATAATTTGATTCTACAGCTAAAATCTCTGCTTGAGGTCCTCCACACTTTATAGTACTCCCTGGATTACTTATTGAAACTATTCTGTCATGGGCTTTTCCAAAAAAGTAGTGATTCCCAACTGCAATATAGGATTAAAATGTACATGATTAGCCTCCAAGTTGACAGGATGTGCTATAACTAGTGAATGTAAATTACACTGTATAAGTTAATTAGATGTTACTAATCGCCTGCAGTTACATTTATGCCTTTATGTATTGGCTTCTTAGCTCCTTAGAACCCCAACTCTGTGTGATAGAACAGAGACCCTGCATGATTAGAAACTAAATTGCAAACAAATTCATGGACTTACTTCCTGTGAGAAATTTAAGTTTTCATTTGCACTATTACAGAGATACTTCTGTTTAAAAATCATTTCAGGGAAATAATACATGTTCTTTATCCCCCCTTGAAAGCTTTTGAGTGTTCAAGAGAAAGGAGAAAATTACCTCTGAATAGAGTAAGAAATGGACTTTGCTGTATAACTAAGCTTCTTTACTTATCAGACTGCTTTTCTATGCTTCTCTGTACTTCACGTTCAAAAGAAAAACGTAATCTGCTTTCAGGTATGCTAAACACCATTTGTCTAAGTGTTTTGACTGTTAAATTTCTTGTCATAAAGAACTTCATAATAAATTCTATGAAGTGAAAGATACTAGCTCTTTCCTTACCAAAAAAAAAAAAAAAAAAGTTAAAAAATAGCCTTAGTTAAGCTCTAAAGGTAAGTCTTTAGCTGGGCTCTCACTCCAGGTGCTTATTCACAAATTCCATATACAAAATTAGAAAAACAAACAAACAAACTATGAAATGACATTTCAAGCAAAGCCATAAATTTCTCATTTTGAATAAACTGGATGATGCTTGCTATTGAGAAATATCACATAAATACTTACAAAACAACTGACGTAAATAACACCAAGTAATGTCTTATGAAATTATGTTTAGGAACTTAAGATTATGACAGGAACTTTAAGGACTATCTCTAAAGCCACATAACACATAGATGTGATTAAAAAAGAAAAAGAAGAAAAAGAAAAAGAAAAAGAAAAAGAAAAAGAAAAAGAAAAAGAAAAAGAAAAAGAAAAAGAAAAAGAAAAAGAAAAAGAAAAAAAGAAAAAGAAAGAAAAATAAAAATAAAAATAAAAAGAAAAAGAAAAAGAAAAAGAAAAAGAAAAAGAAAAAGAAAAAGAAAAAGAAAAAGAAAAAGAAAAAGAAAAAAAGAAAAAGAAAGAAAAATAAAAATAAAAATAAAAATAAAAAGAAAAAGAAAAAGAAAAAGAAAAAAGAAAAAGAAAAAGAAAAAGAAAAAGAAAAAGAAAAAGAAAGAAAAAGAAAAAGAAAAAGAAAAAGAAAAAGAAAAAGAAAAAGAAAAAGAAAAAGAAAAAGAAAAAGAAAAAGAAAAAGAAAAAGAAAAAAGAAAGAAAAAGAAAAAGAAAAAGAAAAAGAAAAAGAAAAAGAAAAAAGACATCAAGAAATGTGCCAGATTAAATCAGTAAAATATTGTACATAAGACAATTTTTATGGCACTATATGATATTCCTCAATGTTCCCCTTTTAAATTTCTGTTAAAATTTCAAAAGCTATTTTTAAGAACAATTAATTAAAAATTGAGTTCTGAAAGCTTTCAAACATTTGTCCTGTTCTGATATCAAAAATCATGCTCTCTAGGACAAACTTTTTACTACAAAAAGATTCTACTGTGAAAGCAACCATTTTCTATTTTTTAAGTACAAATGAATTTGCAGCAAGCTGTTTTCAGGCTTTACTTTCCAGTGGAAATGGGTAAGATTCTTACGAAAATTAAAATTCTGAAAAGGCAAATGAAGTGTAAAAACGTAATTGCAAAAGAGTACATGCAGCAAAAGCTGCTTCAGAAATCTATGTTTCACCACAGTGGGAAAATGCTGGACTTCCCAAGAGGCAAATATTTAATTTCCTATTTCTAATATGCAAAGGAAGAGATACAGATTATCAGAAAAAGTCTTGTAAGTGTATTTATTTTCTTCCCATCTAAAATAAAAATAAATAAATAAGTAAATAAAAATATTATTCTGTTCTATTCAGAGCTTTTATTTATCAACAGAGTTAGAAACAAGTTATATTGGTGAAGAAATGGAAGAAACCACATCACCATACAGTAGATTACATCAGATGAATCTTTTTCCCTCAAACAGCCATGTTGTTATTCCCTCTAGATGATCATATTTATGATCAGCTTTTATGCTTTCTCTGCTCTTGGTTGATTGCATTAGCCAGTCTTCACTGTGAAGTATTGGGCGATGGAGAAGAGAGAATAAACTAGTATATCCTCATACCCAGAACTCATTATGTTCTCTCTTTCTGTTGAGGAATGTTATGTTATGCTCTTCATGAACATTAAAGTCTTCCCTTTCGCCATATACGCAAACTTCTCTTTGTTATTACTAGATGTCATTTCTTGCATTTAACTGTTTTGTAAACATCTATTTTCTTAATATAATGTAAAACTATCTTCTGTTCCTTTCTTGGTTTTCCGGCTGAAGAAACGCAGGTTTTGCTGCCCTTGCACTGAGTCAAAGTGTATATTAAAAGCATATGACATAAATATCTAAATAGGTTAATTGTGTGTGTCTCATTAAGGGCTCCTAAATGAGACTAGACATGAAAATAATTAATCACTCTGGGGTGAAAATCATTTATCTCGCTGAGGTTTCTTTCAGATTGCCCTCCAAGCTAATTAGTGTTCAGTAGATATTTTTCTCCAATTAAATTTCTGGATCAAAAAGAACTTGGGAAATTTGGAAGCAATGCTGTACACAAAGAATGGTTAATTGGAAAAAGAGTCATTGGTTTGTAAAACTGGAAAAAAAAAAAAATCACAACATGACTTTAATGCTTTAATGGTATACCAGAACTTCATCTACATGAGTACGTGAAATAATTGTGATTATAATCCAACATAGTGTGTGTTTGCTATATAATAGTCCATAATACCTGTGCCTGTGCCTGTGCAGAGGGTAATGGATTTGATTTACTTAGGAGCTGAAGCACAAGAAGAATTAGAACTCTGGAGACAAATCTATGTAGCTCTTTCTATAAAGCTCAATTTTGATTAGCTTACTGTTTGTATCTTTTACTTCTGAAGACTATCTATGCAAAGTTTGAATTTACTACTTTGAACTTTGACCCACCCATAATGAAAAATTTGACTGACCCTCGTCAACTTTGTCTTCAAGAAAGATTCCTTCACCTTCCTTTCCAGGAAACAAGCTATGTGATAATATGTCTGTCCTTTTGCTCTGTGTTCTGGATGCCAGCTTCTTCAGCCTTCTTCAAAGTCTATAGCTATCCTAGAGAAAGTTAAACAGGAACAGAACCTAGGTGTGTGCAATTGCACATAGTCTTTCCTGTATACTATTTAACATTAACTTGTTACCAGATTTTGGCTTAATGCCATCCAATACTCCCAAAGTCCCCCAATGACTAAAGCCTAATATAAATTTAAACGGAACAGTCCTTGCAGATTCCCCCATTTATATGTTTCTACCTTCCAAACAGTCTCCTCAGTACCTCTAAAACCCTGTGTTGCTAAGGCAATGGAAAGTAAAATCAAGATATTGATGCTTTTACAGTAAAGTTGCTAAAATGTTATCTATATTTTAAGGAAAACTACATTTTAAACATATTTCAACTTGTCATGTGGTGGTCCCTGAATTGCTGTAATTGTCTAAAGTAGCTTATGATTTATTGAATTTCGTATTGATGGAAACTAACTTTCCATGTATATGCACACTTGCATATACTATAAATGTGCAATTTGTAAAATCAAATGATAAATTTAGATTATTCAAGTTTATGACTATTGTTGCCTAGGGAAACTGCATATCACTATCCACCTAAAAGGAGTCATATAATGAATCCATCATAGATGGAACAAATTATATGCTTTCAGATATAAGTGAAAGGTGAGTTTGTGGGGGGAAAGAGAATAACTTCAAATGAAGTTTTGTTCTTTAATTTAAGAACAAAAAATGCTCACAGGAGATTTGAAACAATTGTAAATTTTATGCTGGTGAAATCATGCAAACTGAAGTGTAGAATGTTTCTGCTTTCTTTTAATATTGATCTTATAGTGTTGAAATTGTAAAATTTTCAATTTTTATTTTAGATTGCGTAGTGGGTTTACGTGGCAAGGTTGTGGTAGCAGGGGGCCATAGGGGTGGTTTCTGTGAAAAGGATCTAGAAGCTCCCCATGTTTGGGAAGGGCCCCACTGCTGACCAGAGCTGAGCCAATAAATGATGTTGTTTTGTGCCTCTGTGAGAGCATATTTAAGACAAGGAAAAAAACGCTGTGCCACACACAGCAGCTGGGAGAGTGAGAGGAGTGAGGAACAGCCTTGCAGGTGCCCAGGTCAGTGAAGAAGGAGGGGGAGAGGTGCTCCAGGCTCCGGAGCAGAAGTCCCCTGCGGCCTGTGGGGAGGACCATGGTGAAGCAGGATGTCTCCCTGCAGCCCATGGAGTACCACGGTGGAGCAGGGTTCCACGCTGCAGCCCATGGAGGAGACCACGGTGGAGCAGGTGGACCTGACCCAACAGAGGCTGCCCCCTGTGGAAGACCCCTGCCAGAGCAGATTCCGGGCTGGACCTGTAGCCCGTGGAGAGGAGACCACGCAGGAGCAGGTGACCTGGCAGGAGCTGCTGCCCGTGGGGGAGCCAGGTTGGAGCAGTTTTCTCCTGAGGGATGGACCCCGTGGTACGGACCCATATCTGGAGCAGTTCTGGAAGAGCTGCTGCCTGTGGGAAGCCCACGCTGGATCAGTTCATCAAGGACTGTATCCCGTGGGTGGGACCCCACAGCACAGGGGACGAGAGTGACCGAGAAGGAGCGGCAGAGACCTGACCATAACCCCCATTCCCCTGTTCCCCTGCGCCGCTTGGGGGGAGGAGTTGGAAGAGGGTGGATGGGGGGGGAAGGTGCTTTTGGTTTCTTTCCTTTGTTTCTCACTTGTCTAGCTTGTTAGTAATGAGCAATAAATCTTACTATCTTCTTATGCTGAGTCTGTTTTGCCCATTACAATAATTACTGCATGATCTCCTTGTCCTTATCTCAACCTTTGAGCCCTTTGCATTGTATTTTCTCCCCATTTGTCTTTGAGTGAGAGAGCAGTTGTGGTGGAGCTCAGCTGCCCACTCGATCGGAACCACCACAGATGGAAAGATGAATCCTTCATTTCATGTTGCAGGAAGAACAGCTGAAAACACAACAGACACTAGTATGGTCAGATCATGCTGTCTCTTTATTACCTGAATAGTCTGACTTTTATAGTAAACTTAACAGGGGCGGATAGCGTCTCACACAAGATTATTGGTCAAAAGCACTCAGATAAACAATTGCATGAAAACAACCCCACCTGCAAGAAAACAACCCCCTTGTGATTAGCAGTCACATAGATATGGACAGTGAGAAACAAAGACAAAACCTAAAGCAACCCCTCCCTCCTAATACTTTCTCACAGGCTCCTTCCTTCTCCTTCAATTTCTCCTTCATTCCTTACTCTTCTCACAGAGGTCATACCTACAGAGCCCTGTTGCCAACACCTTCCCTTTATAGCCAATGCAGCAGCCTACTGGAATTGTATAAATAGATTGAATATCAAGAATTTCAGTACAAAAAGCTAGTTTGCTTTTCATCAGTGTTAAACTAACCCAGGATCCTCTTCCAATATGAGAGTTTGTATCATTCCAAAGCATACATTCTAATGCTGTATAATGTAAGCACTATATTTCATATTAATTGCTTAGTATCTTTTATTTATTTTGCTCTCCAGTGATAGACTTAGAGTCCAGGTCTAGTGGTTTCATCCTGATGGGCAGATAAATTGCTCTCTCACTTCCCCTCCTCAAAGGAAGAGGGAGAGAAAATGAAAAGGAGCTCCACGGTTAAGATAAGGACAGGAAGATTTCTCACTGATTACCAACACAAGCAAAACAAACTCAGCATAGAGAGATTAATGCAATTTATTGCTTACTACTAACAGACGAGAGCAGTGAGAAACGAAAAGCAAACCGAAAACATCTACCCCCATACATCCTATTCTACATCCTCCCACCATGTGGGGCATGGGAATAGGGAATGGGGGCTGTGGTCAGGCCATAACATTTTGTCATCTGCCACTCCTTCAGTCACTCTCCTCCCCTGCTCAGGTATGGGGTCCCTCTCACAGGATGCTCTCCTTTCTAACCTGTGTGGGCTTCCTACAGACTGCAGTTCTTCAAGAACTGCTCTAACTTAGGTCTGTACCACAGGGTCCATCCTTCAGGAGTAAGCTGCTCTAACATATGTCCCTCAAGGCAGCAGCTCCCCCCAGATTCCCTGCCTCACCACTGGCTCATCTCCACAGGATACAGCTCCATCCCAGAGCCTGATCCTGCAGGAGCTCTCCTTCAGATCAGATCTACCTTTTCCACCGAGGGCTCATTGTGGAGATCTGCTCTGCCATAGTACTCCATGGGCTGCATGATGTCAGCCTGCTCCACTATGGGCCTCTCCACAAGCTGCAAGGGAACTTCTGCTCCAACACTTGAAACACCTCCTCCTCCTCCTCCTTCACTGGCCTTGGTGTCTTCAGGGTTGTTTCTCTCACTTTTTTTCACTCCTCTCTCCAGCTGATGTTGCACAACATTTTTTTGTTGTTGTTTTTTAACTATGCTCTCACAGAAGGACAACCAGCATCACTCACTGTCTCAGTCGTGGCCAGCTGTAGGTCTCTTTTTGAGCGAGCTGGAACTGTCTCTTATCTACCATGGATCAGCTTCTGGGCTCTGTTCACACAGACAGCCTTTTGCACTACCAAAACCTTTCCACATAAAATCAATACACAAGGATTTTTCTTAGTCTTGTATGGTCACAACATACTTAGTCCCCCTTAAGACATGAAATAAGCAAATAAAAACACTCCGTAGTAAGGTATAGTTCCAAATTTAGTTGCATTGACATCATCTCTGGTTTTCATTCAAATGAAAAAAAAAGAATAGTTTGTAAAACATCCAATTTAAGCATTACAATTTCAAAGCTATCACTGACATATAAACAATTGAATTCCATCTTTTTTAACTTGAAAAAGAAAAAAGAGAAAGAGAAAGAGAAAATGGAAAAGGGAAAAGAAAAAGGAAAAGAAAAAGAATAAGAAGAAGAAGAAAAAGGAGAAAAAAAAAGAAGAAAGAAAAAAAAAAATCTTTCCCAGAATCTCTGTTATGTTATGACATTAGTTGTTGTGATAAGCATCATTCTAGATGGTAGATAACTGGTCTTCTTTTAAGTATTGAAAGTGTTAAAATTATGGAAGTACATATTGCTGTCCTGTTTGTAGTTAATCAAATACAAATTGATCATACATGTATACCTTCATGTTTTGCTGGACTGATGTCACGGAACAAGGATGCGCAGTGTTCCTGATGTAGCGTCATTTACATAGTGAGATGATGTCAGGGCTTAGTATCCATGGAATTTGTTAGACCACTGAATGCAAATAGACTCTCATAGCTTGTAAAGGGAAGCAAAGATAATTTAGAGGTCTGTGTTTTAATTGCCTACAATCTGATAGACCAATGCCACTGTTAGCTTTTTAGCAGTTAGAAGATGGATATGAGAGGTGTGGCCAGATACCATAGCAATTATACTGCATAGACTTCATGCTCCTGACATCCTCAGGAGGCACTTCGACAATCAGAATGTTGTCAACATTTATGAGTATATATCAAATATATACGTATAGAAAGTTGTAGAAGACAACTGAATCTGAAGACCTACATGTATATATTTTTTATAAATAAATAAATAAAACATTTTTTTTTCCAATTTAAACACATTTAAATTTAACAGTTGGACTTCTAAATGTAAATTTTACAGTGAAGTTGTTCCTTACAATTTCCTCATGTTCATTGTTGTACAACTAATAGAATAATTATAGATTTTTTCCTACAGTGAATGGTACGTTTCCCATTGCAGTATGTTATGCTATTGCAGTATGAAATGTGGATAGAAAATTACTTTTTCTCTGGAAAATTAAGCTTACATCTTAAAATTTCAGCAGGGAGCAACTGTTTTGTAAATAAGATGTAGCCGTTTCTTAATATTTAGTTCTCACTGCAATCATAGCATGAACTTAACTGACAAAACACTGACTCCCTGCTGCTGTTATATATTCTTACTTGAGTTTTCCTGGCAGAAGCAGTACACGGGATTGGCATTTCATTAGTGATAAAAAGAGCTGAGTATTCATAAACTACTACTGATTTAAACAGTGAGTTTCTAATTTATCACCATCCTTTCTAAGGCTGTCAGGAAAGTGCAAACAAAAATACACCTTAAGATAGAACAATTGAGTTTATAATTTATAATTAAAATATTCCAAAAACATATGCATGTACACCATTTGAACCTCTGTATAAAAACAAATGCAAACAACAATTAATTAATTAAATATGAAACAAAATCATGAATGACATTGGAATCAGGTTTTCTGGCTACTTTAATGAATATCACAGAATCACAGAATGGTTGAGGTTGGAAGGGACCTCTAGAGATCCACCTAGTCCAACCCCCCTGCTCAAGCAGGGTCACCTAGAGTGTGTTACCTAGGATCGCATCCAGGAAGGTTTTAAATATCTCTAAAAGAAGGAGACTCCACAACCTCTCTGGGCAGCCTGTTCCAGTGCTCTGTCACACAAACCATAAAGAAGTTCTTCCTCATATGGTGATGAAACCTCCAGTAGTTCAATTTATACCCATTACCTCTTCTCCTATGTGCCACTACTGTGAAGAGTTTGGCCCCATCCTCTTTACATTGTCCCCTCAGGTATTTGTAGAGGTTGGTAAGATCCCCTCTCAATCTCCTCTTCTCTAGGCTAAACAGGTCCAGCTCACTTAGTCTTTCCTCATAAAACAGATGCTAAATCATCTTTGTGGCTCTACACTGGACCCTCACTAGAAGTTCTACATCCCTCTTATACTGATTTCTTTGCCAGTATGCTGAACTGCAACAAAGAAGTGTCTAATAAAGTACCTAAAGGAACTCAGTGAAAATATGACCTAGTCTTTCAGCATCTTATAACTTATTCAGACATAGCCTTTCAGAGATTGTGATAGTTTTTTGCAAAGTGGAGGATGTATTCACAAGCTCTTTAGCATTTCACAAAGGAATAGCACTGCTACTGAAGCCAAATATAATGTTTTTAATTATTACAGCAGAGGGCAATTTGCAACCCATTTGCATTTGCAGTGACTATAGTGGTTTGTGTACTAGCCTTAACAGTGGAATAGGATTCTTAGCAGGTCAACTTTGCCCAAGTATGCTTCTCTGAATAATGAATATGCATTATTTCACTGAAGACAGCACTTCCCACCTATACCAGTGATATATTCAGGTCCCAGTAGCTTCCATATTGCACAATTTCTTTCTCCAGGGATAAGTCACGCACTGGCTCCACTAAACAAAAAGGTGACAGGAAATCAACTGTTTTCATATGTCTGTCACAGGGTGTATTCTGTGTGGCATGAAGAGTTGGTAAATCAGTCGTTACTTTCTTTTTCTTTTTTTTTTTTTTTATGATTCGAAAATTACTGATGAAGAAGTTACCCCAGCTGAACCTGAGCTGCAAAGACTGTCTTTTATCAAAAGAAGCAACGCCTCCATTGTGATACAGTAGTTGTTCATTTTTTCTCTGACATTGATGAATGAATGACAGTCATTATAAGTTTATTTTTCACACTGCATAGGATGATGCTGGTGCTAGGTGCTTAAGTTTCTGTCATTAAGTAATGTGCTCAGAAGTATTTTAAATCTGAAATGAAATCCCAGAAGATAATGGTGATACATTAGGTATCTGGCCTACCTGAAAGCTACTTGGATGTTTGGTTTCATGGATTGCAAGAGACCTTTAGATGCAGGGCTACTGCATGATATTTAGGGCTATTGGATCTATCAGTTTCTATTGTTCCTGTGATCACAGTTTCCCTAACAGAAAAAATAAAGTTGCGGTCCTTGTTGCCCATACCAGTGAATTCTCAGATTCCTTTGAATGGAAGAAATGACTGATAGAGGATAATGACTTTGTCAATCTTCTTGTGGTATTTACTTGTCTGACCTCAGTAACTGGAGTGATCTTGAAATCTACTATCATTGCTGGTAAGCAGTGAAATTAAATGTTATTGACTGGAATTAGAAGTTACTATATCTATATTCTGGAAGATATTTAGTTTGTTTGTTTATTTGGTTGGTTGGTTTGGTTTTCATTCAAAATTTATATGATAATTAATGATTAAAAACAGTTCACAGATTATTTTTTTTTTCCTCTGCAGTTTCCTTATAAAATCTTTAATCCAGTCTTCACAATTATAGCTTGTAGCCTTCTGGCAAATACATATATTTGTTATTTATTTGTAGGAACATGTTAGCCTGATTCTCTCTATGATAAATACATGCATTTCTACCACAACATTTCATGTATGTGTCTTATCATGAAACTTATTAATGAAGCTCTAGGAATGCAATGTAGTAATCACTTAGCATTGGGAAATATAATACTGAGTTTAGGAATAAGAGACAAGGAAGATATTTGAAATACGATCAAGCAGTAAACTCATAGCTGCATAGCATCTAAACTGACGGTTGCACTTAGTGTCTAGGAGCATAACTTGAGCATGTAAACATGTAAAAATACGTCCAGAATAAAAGAAGATAAGTAAGTTAAAAGTAAGAAAAAGTCAGTGGATTACATTTTCTAATTACATGGAAAAAGTATTATGAAGATTTTAAAGAAGAGCAGAACAATTGTATGGATACAACAGTCTCCAATGCTGACTGGAGCATTATGGAAGTACTAATTAATAAGTAGCATCAAAAGCACATTACATATTAAAGAGGAAGAGGTAAAGAGCAGAGCATTCTGCTCTTTATACAATATATACATTTTATACAATAAGGCTAAAACTCGATTTTCATTTGTAATCATGTTAGAATATCAGGTTAGAATTTTCTAGGAGAATAAACTGCAATTAAATGTTAAGTGATGTTTTAAGCGATATATTCTGTTTATGCAAAGCTATCAATATGATGGCTCAGATTTTTCCTTCCAACCTCGAGGTAGCTTTTTTTCTCGTATTAGCTTTTGAGGTGTTTTTGGACAGCAATCAGTTTTCTCTGTGTTTGGTTTTGGTATCTTCCGAAGATATCTTATCAATACCACTTATCAATGGGATCAATAGTATCTAAAACACAAGAGCTGATTGTTATCTAGCAATTTTAAATTAAAAATATAATTTATACTCTTCCTTCTCTTTTCTATATTTTTTTTCTTTTTTCTTTTTTTTCTTTTTTTCTCACATATTGAGATGAGGAAAAATAAAGCCTTGCATAAGATAATCATGCAGTTTTTCCCTTTATTTCTTTGAAAAAGCTAAAACATGCTTTCATTCTTAATCTTTTCTTTTTTTTTTTTTTTTTTTTTTGGGCGGGGGGGAGGAAATGTGCGTAATGGAATCCTTCCTTTTGAGAAAGAAGGATAAATTAGACTTAATTAGACTTAGGGAAAAAAAATAAATAAACAAATAAAAGCACTGTGGTAAATAAGCTCTCAAGAAGAAATAAAAGAATAATTTTCTGCCCTTTGAGCGACATGCCTGTAAACTTGAGTGCATTCAGACACACAACAGAGACCCTATCTCCTTAACTAAAGCCTCTGAAGAAACCACAGCTAGGTAAAATATTTAATGGGATTTATTAGTTTTATTTATTTTTTCCTATTTTGAAGTCTTGTCCACAGCAACGGTGTTACCTTCTGTGTGGCTATATGATGAACTGTGTTTATCCTGTGTAAAATGAACTGTTTGTCCTGTGTAAAATCTGAGATGTCCTGTGTAAAATCTTCTCACACTGGACTTGATGCTTTCTTTATAGGCAGAACAAAGGACTGTGAGTCCATCACTGTGAAAAAAATGTCTGTAAATATTTATATATATATATTTAATGTGAGGATAGGAAAAGGAATAGGGAATGGGAGAAGATGAGAACAGTTATATCTAGCTGTACATTCCCACTCAACATTGTTAACCTACTCTGTGCAGCCAGTGTGTTTACATCTTACACTATAAGGAGCCAAGAAGGGCTCCCAAAGAAAAAGTTGATCTTAAACTTAGTAATACATTGCTTGAATGTCTGAATCCTGGTTAGCATGGATTTGATCTGCCTGAGCAGTTTGCACAGGCGTAGACTGTAAGAGCTGCTTGTAGTCATCCCAGCAGAATCCAGTAGAACACATGCTGTGAAATCAGAGCTTTTCCTTCTACCTCACTTTAGGCAGGCTACACTAATAGAGGAAGCTTTTAGAACCATTATTTTGTTGTCATTTCAGTACTTTCTGGTGATAAGCAGTGTTATTATAACTGATAAAAATGAGGGGGAAGTAGTACTCTTCTAATATGTGTTGGAATATTCTATCCTACTATGTGGTCTTTGTGTATGCTTTTTTTTTTTTTTTTTTTTTTTTTTTTTTTTTTTTTTTCTTTTTTTTTTTTCTGCTTGGTAAAAGCTTCCCCTTGTGTTTCCTTATTTCTGGCTACTCAGCCTGTACATCTGTAAAATTATGCCCTTGAGTTTACAGAAATGCAAATGCACTAAAGTACTTTATATCAAGTTATAAATGTGAAATATGCAGACTTGGTGAAGTTTATTGGTATTCCCCATAAAAGGTGTTGCAGCAAGACATTTTTAGTATTCAAACCTTCTGCTGCCTGCCTGTCTGACACCAATAACAGCTGCCAGTGTGAATGGGGATGCCCAGACAGCCAGAAATTGGAGAAGGATTTACATAGATCTCTCCTATGAGAAAGCAACTCAAAAAAAAAAAAAAAAAAAAAAAAAAGGCCAGAAGGCTTTTAAGCTCCATTAAAATAATTAATCTCTTAAAACTCAGTGACTAGGTCAGACACAAATGAAAAAGATGTGAAAAAGTTATACTGCACACCTCAAGTTCTCTCTGCCCTTGATGTTAAGTCTTTCTGGGTTTAGCTTCAATCAACCAAATCAGTTTCCCCATCACAATGAATTATTTGCAGTTCCCTTTTCTTTAGGAAGTTCTTTCTGGGTGCACCTACATTAGTGTATCAGTTTAGCTCTGCAGTCATTTTGAAGCAAACCTCCATTTAGTCCCAGTTAATGTGCTCTGGTTTGCCTTGTGAAACCAGGTGGAGGGTTGAGCTGGCTTCAAAAAGCCAGGCTCATGCAAATGAACCTGAAGAGGTCAGGGACAATCAGTCTGTCAACCAGAACAGAGCTAGTCAAAAGCCCTGGGAGCCCTGGCAGCACCCAATCTAACTGGCCTACAGTTTTCATTTATATTTATCTTCTGTCACCTCTGAGGCTGGCTTGTTTTCACCCTTTTTATCTCCCACAGTCTTTGCTTGAGATATAGGTTTCCTCACCTTGGTGTGACTCTATCCTCTTCAACCCCTCTCTGCAGGTAAACTTGCACTATTGCTCTTCTACAGAGGCTTACAGTCTTCTTCAGGAGGTATCCATATGATCCATTCATTTTCTAAAGAAACATTAGCTGAGAAAAAATAAAAGAAGCTCTGCTATTCACAGTTCTTTGTTTAGAATTTTACTGCTTTGATCAGTTCTCACAGGCTATCACTGTGGGATTTAAGCAAATGTCATGTGTTGTAAATTTTTACCCTGGTAGGTGTGATACTTCTCTTTTCCAGGATGAAACTTTAGAAAAGATAAGGAAAACAAGCAAACAATAAAGAAGAACCATTGTATGCATATGCAATAAACAGAGGCCTTTTTCATTACAGAAAGCTGTCTTAAGCAGACATCAGTGACAGAAAGTTCTACTGGTGACACAATGACAGAATGATATAATGATAGAAAGTTCCACTTTGTAAACAAGCCAGAAACAAATGAACAAGTAGGTATGTATAATTTATATCAGTGAAAAAAAAAACTGTGTATGCATTGCACAATCAAGCAAGACATTTGCATAATTCTGGATTTATATAACTTTAGCTGAAAACAAGAAATATGCAGTAGGCAGAAAAGAAGGATTTGTTATGACTGAAGAAGGAAGAAATATGCACTTAAACTCTAATATTTTTGTACTATTTTGGATTCAAAAGAAGTTCTTAGCTCAGTTTCTAGATTTCCTTGATTTATTTTGGGTTATTTTTAAATAACTGAAGAAAGAGAAAAAAGAAAGAGAAAAAGAAATAGAAAAAGAAAGAGAAAGAAAGAAGGAAAGAAAGAAAAAGAAAGGAAGAAAAAAGACGTTGAATAACTGCATACATATTTATATAGCTATAAGTCATTTCCATGATTTTGTAGTAAGCTAAATCACCCTAATAATTTCTGGGTTTATAGTAACTTTCAGACATAAGCTGATGAGTAGAAGTCTTCTACACTAAAAGTCCAGAGTAATTCTTAAGTACTACTTGCAGAGCCTTGCAAACAGATGTGGAAGAAGTAGCTTGTTTGAATAATCTCTTAATTCCTGTAATAAATGCTAGAACAGAGAAAACGGGCTTACTGTATTCTATAACGTGGCAATACTGACCAATTGCTGAATTCAGATTTCAAGGGTATTAAGTAGATGTCACTTCTTTGCCTTGATTCCTGCACCAAGAACTTGTCAGGAGGATGGAGCTGAATCTATATTAATGTTGAAATGCTCTATCATGGGATCATGAGTTGAAGTTTCCTCTCCCTTCTTTGTGTTGATACACTGTGGAGATAAAGAAACTAATTCAGACAAAAGAGCTTATTGTAACAATGATCTGAAGAGTAGCTATCAATGCTGTACAGCTCGTCAAATTTTCTAATTTGAGATTTTTTCGATGTTGTATTTTGCATATCATGAAAAGGACTAAAACAGTGCAAGAACAGTGAATATTAAAGCTCATGAATTTGAAACATATACCAAACATTAATTTGACCATTTTTTCAACAGTAGAAAAAATTAAATTATTTTTTTTCACATCAATTCTCCAATCAATTTGCTTGAGACATATTTGTGCTTCTATTTAAGTGCTTTTCAGAAGCATTTATATAGTTTATAGTTTATAATTTATAATAATTTATAATTTATAAATAATTTAAAATGTATAGTTTATAAAACACAAGATTTCAAGGAAGGTCAAATTATAAGTTCACTTTCTAAAATTCAACATGAAAGAAAACATATTTTTAAAAGTACTCTTTATAGCAATTGACAATGCCTATCCCTTAAAGAGAATTACAGTCTTCTGGTCACGCCAATGAAACATTATTTCACATAACATCACTGTATATTTCAAAATTCTAAAAAATAGAGATTCTCTACCAATTGTTTTCTCAATATCATATATTTCTTCCCTTTAATTTTTTAAGAACTAAATGCAGTTCTTCTATGCTTCCTCACAGAATAATATTAGAATTTCAGGCTCAGTCTAAAACAAAATCACCCTTTGAATGTCAAGTCTTTTCTCCTCTGATACTCAAACATAAACCTCCATCTTCTTATTTACATTCCAATCTCATGGAATCTAATTTCCCTCTACTGCAAGTTTAGAAAAGCTTAATGTTATCTTTTCTTTTTCAAGACCATTCAACATTGTAAAAAAGTGTTTTTATAAGATAATTCCTTTTTATATTTTTATAGTAAGTGCTTACTTTTCAAATAAAGATGTGTTGGTTTTTCAGTCTTTCAGGAATATTTCTACAGGAGGAAAAAAAAAAAAAGTTTTTCAAATTTAGGAAATACCTGATTTTAGATAACATGTTCAGTGTCAGCCTGCATGTGTTTGCACGAAGGAATGCAGTCTTTGAAGTAGGTCTAGCTTTTGAATGATGAAGAGAAAGGACTACATCCACAAGTAAGATTTTTCATCAGATAACTTTATAATTTCATCCCTTTTTGAATTATAAATATTACCTGCATTTCCCCACCTCCCTCACCCAGAAAAGAAAAAGTATCTGGACAAAAGATGACTGAAAATTTTCAGAGAAAATTTAGACTTACATTAGTTGAAACCATTCCATTTTATCAACTGAGTGTAAGTTACCAGCGTGAAGGCAGTATTTGTTTCCCATTTAATTAACACAGTTTTCTTTAACACATTTTATACATCTAGAAATATCTGGTCCCTGGAATCACAGAATCACAGAACCACAGAATATTAGGGGTTGGAAAGGACCTTGAAATATCATCTAGTCCAATCCCCCTGCCAGAGCATGCATATATTGAACAACACTGGTCCTTGTACCAACCCTTGAGAGACTGCATTAGATACAGGACTCCCAGTCGACTCTGTCCCATTAACCACAACCCTGAAGAAGAATCACTGAAGAGCCTGTACTCCCTGACATAATCACTGTAGAATTACCTAGTATTACGTTGTTGAAAATCATTAAAAAAAATTGGTAAATATTAGGAGATAAACAGTAGTCTCCTATCATTTTAATACTTGGTCGGGATGTTTTAAATACAATTTAATTGAAGTTGCTATTGTCTGATGGCAAGTCTAATAAAACAGACTAGAGAATTTGAATTAATAAGTTTAATAATGCAGTTGATACATTGATGTTGGTTATTTTTGCCAAAAATTACTCTGGCTTCCAAACAAGATAGTTTTCTTCACCAGAATACTATCCACCACACTGAGAATATTTGGTCCATAAGAAAGCTATAGATTAAAAGCAGTACATAGTTGGGGAGGAGGAAGCTACCACCATTAGTCCTGATTTGTTTAAAAGTGAATCAATTCACTGTTAAAATAAGTGCATAGCACATACAATGTGCAATAAACTATATTTGTTAATCATATGGGATGTATTTCTGTAATTTCAGACTACTAAATATGAAGGGTAAAATCCTGGACCTGGTGAAGTGAAAGCTTTTCAAATGACTTCAAAATATCCAGATTTTAACTTAATGAATTTACACGTTAAAACCTTTAACAAGACATAAAGCCGATAATTTGATGGAGAAAATTCTAACTATTTGGTCTTCAGAGTCTCTTTTTTTGTTGTTGTTGTTTAAAATTATGCCTGTAACTGTAATTTCCTTGAACACAAGAAAAGCTAATGAAGTTTGCTTAGAGTGACATAGAAGAAAATATCAGTTCACAATAATCCTTCCTCCATTCTTATCAGGTAATTCTTTGCTTAGCAAAGATAAGCAGTTGTTCATTCTCTTGTAACATTTACACATTCATAGTCTCCACTCTTGGGAAATATAATATGGCTAACATTTAAATTTTAAATGAACAGCCAGCGTGGGTTTGTGAAGGGTAGGTCCTGCCTAACTAACCTGATTTCCTTTTATGATAAGATCACCCGTATGGTGGACCAAGGGAAACCAGCTGATGTGATTTTTTTGGACTTCAGCAAGGCTTTTGACACGGTTTCCCATAGGATCCTACTGGACAAAATGTCCACCATACAGCTAAATAAAAACATCATACGATGGGTGAGCAATTGGCTAACGGGCAGGGCCCAAAGGGTTATGGTAAATGAGGCTGCGTCAGGCTGGCGAGCGGTCACCAGTGGGGTCCCTCAAGGCTCCATTATAGGGCCGGTACTTTTCAATATTTTTATAAACGATCTGGATGTAGGAATAGAAGGTATTTTGAGCAAGTTTGCTGATGTCACCAAACTTGGAGGAGTTGTGGACTCTGTTGAGGGTGGAAAGGCCTTGCAGAGGGATCTGGATAGGTTGGAGAGCTGGGCGATCACCAACTGCATGAAGTTCAATAAGAGCAAGTGCCGGGTCCTGCACCTGGGACGGGGAAACCCTGGCTGCACGTACAGACTGGGCGATGAGACGCTGGAGAGCAGCCTAGAAGAGAGGGATCTGGGGGTCGTGGTAGACAGCAAGTTGAATATGAGCCAGCAGTGTGCCCTGGCAGCCAGGAGGGCCAACCGTGTCCTGGGGTGCATCAAGCACGGCATCGCTAGTAGGTCAAGGGAGGTGATTGTCCCGCTCTACTCTGCGCTGGTGCGGCCTCACCTCGAGTACTGTGTGCAGTTCTGGGCACCACAGTATAAAAAGGACATGAAACTGTTGGAGAGTGTCCAGAGGAGGGCTACGAAGATGGTGAAAGGCCTGGAGGGGAAGACGTACGAGGAACGGCTGAGGGCACTGGGCCTGTTCAGCCTGGAGAAGAGGAGGCTGAGGGGAGACCTCATCGCAGTCTACAACTTCCTCGTAAGGGGGTGTCGAGAGGCAGGAGACCTTTTCTCCATTAACACCAGTGACAGGACCCGCGGGAACGGGGTTAAGCTGAGGCAGGGGAAATTTAGGCTTGACATCAGGAGGGGGTTCTTCACAGAGAGGGTGGTTGCACACTGGAACAGGCTCCCCAGGGAAGTGGTCACTGCACCGAGCCTGTCTGAATTTAAGAAGAGATTGGACTGTGCACATGGTCTGAACTTTTGGGTAGACCTGTGCGTTGTCAAGAGTTGGACTTGATGATCCTTAAGGGTCCCTTCCAACTCAGGATATTCTGTGATTCTATGATCTAAAAGAGATGCAAGTAGATGTTACCAATCTTTTTACTTCAGTGTACCTAAGAGTTTAAAATAAGCTATTTGAGATTGAGTGCTCTCATAAAGTGGTTTAATGTGTGACAATACAAAACATATTCCTTGCCTTGCTTTCAACAGCTCATAGGTTTGTTTAGATTTTTTTTTTTTCTATTCATGTTATATTTTCAGTGATTTTTTTTGGTTATTTCACAAAATTAAGTATAAACTAAAAATGCTACTTTAGGAATATTCAGGAATATTTAGGAATGCTATTTTAGGAATATTCAAATGGGGATAAATCATAGATGCATTGTTCAGGCTCAGAGAAAAAAAAATGTTTAAAGATTGTCTAAAAGAAATCCTAAGTAAAAATGTTTTCCCTATGGAAAGAAGTGAGTATGGAATTTTACCATTTTGCATTAAATATGACGTGTGTGGCTTAATGTACTATTCTCAAAGTACATAAGGATAGGTGTAGTATGAGACAATAGGAAAAGTGTTTCTACCCACCTTTCCCTAATTCAGAGTTTGAGTTTTGAAAACTGTCACAGCAAAATATGCAAAGAGTAAAAAAGAGGAGATGTTAATAATGACTGAATACAATTCAGAAAAAATGACTGAAGGCAATTGCTTTTCTGGAATGTAGCTAGATGGAATTGGGATAATGATCCACCATCCCCAACCTGTTTTTCCAAGAAGTGGTATTTAAAAAAAAAAAAAAAGTGATAACCTAAGATTAACACCTGCAAAGACAAGAAAATAGATGAGGAAAAAAATGAAGTCTAAATGAGTTTTTATTATGTCCACAAGAGCATTTTGTTATTTCACCCTATTCTTTGATTCTCAGTTCATGAATTGTACTAGGCTATATATTCCACTTCAGAGTAGGATAGCTTCATTAATTTTCATTAATTTCCTCTGCTTCTCCATCAAAACAGATTTAATATGAAATAGAGGTGTGCGCTAGTTAAACAAAATCAAAACAAAATAAACAAGCCAGCAACAAGCGAACAAATACCAGTAATGTGGTGCCAGAAGAAAAAAAAAAAAAAAAAGCAATGTATTTCATCACAGGAGAGTGTAATAAAGGAGAAGTAGGCAGACAACCGGAGTACAAGAGATCCTAGACAGACTTTCTGTGGCATTGACTACAGTCTTCAAAGCTGTATGGTAACCTGCCCACACAGTGAGGGAGTGAACAGGATGATGCCAGATGGTACTAACTAGACTCAGGGAAGGAAGAGGAGGAAACACAAAATTAGACAATTTATGTCTTCAGAGCAAGATGCAGGCATTACCTCATATTTTCAAATACCGATGGAGTACAAGGAAAAAAAATTGAAAGAAAGCAAGACATCAAAGTGGCATGGCATCTAATCATAGATGGGTGTATGGAGTGGCTGTGGTTTTTGTTTAAATGTCAGTCAGTTGGTCTTGGACAGTGAGAGAAGAGAAAGTGGCAGAGTAAAGACATTATTTGTTTTAGTCAATATATTTATTTATTTACAGGATTTCAATCAAATGTGATTTTATGGGAAAAGATACTTAGAAAAATTACAGTTGAAATTATTATTATTATTATTATTTGTATTATATGTAATGCATATAATGCATATAATGCATAAATATTTATATTCATTTATATTTATATTATTCATTTATATATTATTCATTTATATATTTATATTTATATAAATATTATTATATTTATATAATAATATTAATATAATATTAATATTATAATATTATTATAATATTATAATATTATTATAATATTATTATAATATTATAATATTATTATAATATTAATATAATATTAATAATAATAATATATATTTATATTTATATTCATTTATATATTTATATAATATTTATATTCATTGTGCCAGATTCCTAATATTAGCAACTATATCATCTGTCTTGAAGAGACAGATGATAAAAAAAAAAAAAAAAAAAAAAAGACAGGCCTAATGAGGAAGAAAAGAAAAAAATATACAAGTGACAAAGTAATCAAAATAAGACTCAAAATAAGTAATCAAAAGTAATATTCAATAAGTAATCAAAATAAGGAATCTCGTGTAATTAATGCTACCTTTTGAATCTCAGACCAGCTTGTTACTCAGAATAATTAAACACTTCTGTAAATAAGCAATCAGAATAAATCTTAAAGAGAAACTGTATAGCAGGGATGCAATTTTACAATATGCATATATAAAAATATATATGTTTTATTTTTAATTTATTTTAATTTTTAGTCATTTTTTCCTCTGGAACTGCATTTAATAATTATTTTTATAGTATGTTTGGTATGATAAACTTTATGTTCTGTGACCATCTGCATGTGATATTTGTATGCTTCTACTATATTAAAAAGTGCATCTGTAACATATTTCTTCCTTCAATAATGTGCTGATAAAATATTTTCATGAGGCCCTAGGCAACCTAATCTAGTGTATAACATCCATACCCATGGCAGGGGGCTGGAACTATATGATCTTTAAGTTTCCTTCCAACCCAAGCTGTTCTATGATTCTACAATTCTATTTCAGTTTTCTGTTATAAATCAGAACTTTAGAAGCATTGACATTGCTAAATACTTTCAGTTGAGATGTGAAGATGTGAAGATCTTTGGCTGAAAATGGGTTAGATGAAATTAAAAACACTCTGCTTTTTCAGCTGCCTGTTAGTAATCACCATAATCCTTTTATATTGTTTCAAACTGGCAGGGGTAGAGACCATCAGTTAGTAATACCTTTCCTGACACACACAACATGTTACCTCTTTCTTTTTCTTCAAATTATTTTCCAAAAATGTTTTCCAGTTATTGATCTTTCCACCACAGCTACCCTTTCTCCTCAATTCCACCACCCTTCCCAGGCAGCACAAATCAACACAAAGAGATGACTGTGGTGTCTGGTTACCCTTCTAGTGCCCCAAGTTGACTAGATGTTGCATTATCAGTGCTGAACAATGTTAAGCATCTGTTTCCTCTCTGAAAAAATGTTCATTGCAAATTGTAATTTTTCAAGAAATGAGACATGTTTTTCATATATTTACTTGTTTTTAAATGGGACTTGTAAATTGAAGGGCCTACTATGTAGGTTTAAGCCTCCCTTTTGTTATTTCCTCACCTTCGAAACACGTGAAGTCAGAGGAAGACTGTGGTAGGATAACATTCAGAAATGAGCACAGTCATTTGAGAAAGTTTGCAGTTCCAGTTCCAGTTACAGGAATGGACCAGGAAGAAACTTGACACTACATCCAACATTATGGTTGTTAAAGATATTTGGAATTTCTTTATATTGGTAGAAGAAGTATTTGGAGGCTATCCAATGAGATCTAATACTTGCAGCATGCTAATCAGGGACCAGAAACCTGCCCTTCAGCAGTGTGCAGGTAACCCAGTGTTATCTGGGTGGACACATTATGTACTCAGGGCTCAGGGTGGCCACTCTACTGGAAATGGTAGGATGGAAATGGTAGGTTTCTCTCCTGGCAACAAACACATACGCTTCCTCACATCTTCACATACTCACATCCTCAGGATGAAGACTGAGTAAACTCAATGGAAAAAAAAGAACCAAAATTTTGAATATATATGGTGAAGGTGTAATAGTCTGCCTATACAGTAGAAAGAGACTTTTTTAGGAGCTTCAGCCTGAGACTTCTCAAAGCAATAATGAAGCCATACTCTCAAAATGAGACAACTGAGACACAAAGTGTGCAACACTCATTGAGCCAGGAGGAGTCATGCAGAGACAATATAATTTTTCAATCCTGATGGTGTCATCACTAGGGAGAGAGGATGTTTGGCTCATAGTCTTAATCTGTTAAAAAATGCATTGTATTTGGCAATGTTTCATTAAACTGGAGATGTCTGAATGAAATATTTCTGTCTCAAAAATATAATTATTATTCTCATTCTCAATAGAAAAAATAGCCTTGATTTTGTTTCTGTATGCTAGTCATTCCCTGGAATACCAACAAAATTGAGTCATTTAGAGGTCTGCCTTCTGGATCCCAGTTAGGCTCAGAAATAGACATGTCGAGATGCTCAGGTTTTTGAAATTTTTGATATTGTGCTTGTTCAGAGGGAAGCATCTGAGGAGTAATGATTTATTTTCACAATTCTGTATGAATTCTGTAATCATTTAGGTCCTTCAATGGAGTTTTCCCATAGAAGTTCAGGAGTAAACACTGAGTCCAGTCTAAGCCATAGGTACTCTATATTTTTAATAAAATATTTAGTTACTGTCAGATACTGGTTGTTGTTGTTTTCTTCAGGAACAAAATATTAGTTAATTGAAATATCTAGACTAGCAAGTAGCAACTGATTTCTGTTGAATACCTTATGTTAGTTATTTTTCATTTTCACCAATTTTGTGAACTTTCAGTATATTTGCTCTAAATCAACCATCTTTCTTTCCTTTCTAAATAAACTAACAAATAAAATAGTTATTTAAAATATAAACTCTGTGTTTGAAGTTGTTCACTGAAATTTTCACTGACACATTAGTAACCTATGTTGATTCTATATGACATTATATAGCAACTAAATGCAATAGCAATTTAGATATACAATATCATTGAAAATGCAAGGAAATTGCAATAATCCAACTAATTTTCATTGTAAGATAAAAAGAAAATGTACAGAAATACACACACAACCACAGAATCACAGAATTTCTAGGTTGGAAGAGACTTCAAGATCATCGAGTCCAACCTCTGACCTAACGCTAACAGTCCCCACTAAACCATATCCCTAACATTCTAATATAGAAAAATGCTTAATGGCGTACTCAGTAAGTAAGACATTTTATCAGTGCCCTGAAAGCAAAAATGTCCTTGTAAAACAGGCTGGAAGAACAGGCTGGATTTCACCCAAGAATGTGGACTTAATAAATGCCATCACTCATGCTGTTGATGCCAGCCCAACCCATTTTGAAAGACTGCAGTCCATAACATTTTGACTTTTCCAAAACCATGCAGTTGATTCATGTGGCCGAAGTTTTTCATAATTCTGTATGCAAATGGTAGATACATTTTTTAGGGAGTGGGTGGGGTGGGGAGGAGTAACACCCTTCCAAATTATTTTAAAAGTATTTGACAGATTACACACGTTAGTATATGATTTACACAGGCACCTTTATATAAAATTTTCATATCTGTATACAGATATATCCTACAGACTTCTATCTGCAAAGTCTTTGAGTTATGGATAGTCTTCTTCTGCATATATACAGCCCAGCTAATATACAGACCTCATATACCAGCCCACATGGGATGCTTCAAAGCATTGGTGATAGTTAAATAAATAGTTTAATAAAGATAGAAATATTTTTACTATCTTCCATTATGGTGTTTTTTTTTTTTGTTTGTTTGTTTTGTTTTGTTTTTTTTCGTTCATATGCATATAGCCCTTTATATTTTAGCATTATTGATAACATATGGTTGAAAACATTTTATTAGTGTTCATTTATTTTTTAACACTTTTAAAAAATATTTAATCTCATTGTTTACTGAAATAAATGAGCTAGGAAGAAGTAAAAGACTGGGACTTTGAATTTGTTCCCTGAATAGGGAACATGTAAGTTAAGTGTTTTCATTCCACTTCTTAAAGGGAACAGTTGGCAACACCTACCCTACTTTGTATTTTTCCTGGAAGTTTTTAAAAGGTTATCGGTGGATTGATATAAATATTATAGTTGACTTAGCTTCAGGTTGCCTCTCTGAGACAAAGCTGTGTCATGTATTGGAAGCAGCATCTTGTCTTTGATTGCCCTGTATCTTTTCTTACCTTCCCAGGCTATCAGCCCTATCTGGCACTTCATGACAGGCAGAGACTCTCCTCTCTAAGATTTCTTTCCAAAATAACTAAGTGAAGTGTTGGTAGACCAAAACTAGACAAATGCTTAGATGCATATTCTTTGTTCACCATTTCTTTGTCTTTGTCCAATTTGTGTACAAACAGAAAGGTTTAGAGCCAATATATATATATATATATATAGTACCTTGAGTACTTCTATTCCTTTGAAGACCTTTCCTTCCTTCCTTCCTTCCTTCCTTCCTTCCTTCCTTCCTTCCTTCCTTCCTTCCTTCCTTCCTTCCTTCCTTCCTTCCTTCCTTCCTTCCTTCCTTCCTTCCTTCCTTCCTTCCTTCCTTCCTTCCTTCCTTCCTTCCTTCCTTCCTTCTTTTAATATAACCTTCCTTCCTTTAACATTTGTTAAATTCAGAAAAGAGACAAGGTCATCAAAAGGTGATAGGCCCTTTGGTGTCTTTGGCATAGCTACTGCACACTATGTCTCAACAAATTTCTGTCTTTGACATTGCACAGAGCTGATGACACTGACTTGGATGTGAAAGCTAGTTCCTGTCTCCTTACACTTTTTAGTGATTCAGTAAAGAAAAAGAATGAAAGGATTTGCTCATAGGTTTTTGTTTGTTTGTTTGTTTTGAAAGGAATATGGTCAGTAGTACTAGCATACAATAGCACCTTAGCGTTGTTGCTTGAGTTGCTACCATAACACAGAAGTTATAAACCACAAATATATATATATTTTTTTAAATTGTCACACTTAGCTGAGAAATTTTAACAAAAAATTAAGTAGAATGAAGGTGAAGAGACCGTTAAGGAAGTTAATATAGTTTTTATTTGTTTGTTTTTATCCATGGTCTCTCTCTGTTTCTGAAAAACAACGCAAATATTTTCTTGATCATTTTCTTAAACACTTTAAGACAATGGAGCACAATTTGAACTAATCTCTTTTTAATGTTTCCACTGGTGATTGAACAGATAGGTTTAATGATTGTTATATAATTCCAATAGGAGTTAAGTAATAATTGTTTTTGCAAATGCAGCACTGCAAACTCTGTCAAATAAAACTTTTTATAATTCAGTGTATACAATATAAAATAATCCTACTTAGTTATTGGAATGACTGAAAAGAATAATTATTTTGGCTAATAGAAATTGAATAATAACACAATACTTAAGTAGCACTTGGCAAATATTAAGTAATCCTATTGACATGCAAATATTGCTCTTTTTTTTTTTTTCATTAAGAAATTGCTAAGCAGTGTTTCAGAAGCATTTATATTTTGGCACTGGTCTTGAACTGTGGATTAGCAACCATAGCAAATAGCTGACAGCTTCATAAGTTTAAGCAGTTATACTAATAATTGGGGTAATGATAATTAAATGCTAGTGGTTGATACAGATCAAGATTCTGTTTTGTTTGTTTATACAATTTTTGTTTATACAATTACCCAATAAGATATGAGAACATCTTGTTACTTTAAAGGTTTCAGAATATAATTCTTGGTTAGTTAGGGCTTTACATTATATACATTAATTTGGCTCATAAAGAAAACTGTAATGTTGGAATTACCCCCATCAATTTATCAAGGAATTATGTGTGAAGTCAGTGATAAGCTCAAGAGCTAAGATTTTCACATTTTAAGGTGAGTTGTTACTGAACAAATCATCCTTATTTTCTATTTTTGTCAAATGGACTTGTTCTCTTTTTTGTACCACAGGGATCCAGAACTGAGGGATCAGAAAGAAAAAAGTCTGAGCTCTTAAACGGCATGGAGAAGTGTCACCAATGTGATAGGAAATGAAAGGAAATTATTACAAGTAAAAAGAAGCTGGGGGGGAGGGGGATGGCATGTGTGATAAAATTTGCAAGATTGTCCAAAAGATTGCAATTTAACATAACTAAAACATTTCCTACTATCTTTATAAATTAAAAGTATATGTTTTGTCATGTATTCCTTGAATTTTGGGAATGTCCCAGCTGTATATCATTATACTATTTATCATACAAGGTATGAGCTATTTGTTTTTCCAAAATAGAGCTGCAAGCAGGTTTTCACTTCTGTATGCTTGCTGTCATTGTGACCACCTACTGATGATGAATAATTCTGATCTGAAGTGGCAGAGTCATTAAAATCAAAGATATTTTGGTTGACTGCTTCTGCTCTAAAAATCATCTGCATGTGTGTATTTTATTTGAGTACATATATTAGATTCACACATATAATTTCCAATATAAATACTGTGTCTGGATAGGTTAAAGCAGTTGAAGAACTAGACAGCTGTGCTGGGAAAAGCCAACTATGTAAAACAGATTGAGTAGTATCCCAAATGTTTTGCCCCTTGGGCCAGTTTTTGACTGTCTCCTGGTAGATAATATATATGTATATCCCAAATGCTTTGCCTCTTGGGCCAGTTTTTGACTGTCTCCTTATAGATTACGTATATAATAATAATAATAATAATAATAATAATAATAATAATAATAATAATAATAATAATAAAGAATTTTGTGGGAAATTTAATACAAAGTTCTCTTGATATATCACAATTATAGAAATATCTGTGCTAAACAACATTCTGGAAATACAGTATGATTTCATACTGCTAGGTCTATAAGTCATAGGTAGGTCTAATATTTTTTGTATTATGAGAAGATAATTGTAGGAAGAAATGTAAAATTATCACTCAATGAAAATGTACACATTCCTAAAAATTATTTTCTCAACATTTTGTTTCAAAACTGAGCATTCTTTCAACTTGATTCATTAAGATATTAGTATCACTCATAAGATATTAGTATCACTAAGTATGCCACTTCCCACTGTCATGACTTTCTAATGGGAAGTCCCAAGACCAGTGACCAGGATTATGAAGTCCACCTAGCTCATATAAAAAGCTTGCTCTACAGATCTCACCTTACTTCCAGGCAGTTTTATGGACACTTGTGTCTTTGGTGCATATTGATGGCTTACTGTCATAAGTATACAAGGACTGTAGAAAGGTAGCCACCAAGCCCCATGGATGCTTGGGGTTCATGCAGTCTGAGATGGGTCCCCACACACAAGGTGAAGTTTTCTGTTCCAAAAGAAACTTGCTCAGCTATCCTTGATATTTCTGGAAAGGAAGTGATACTTTGGTCTCAAACCCTGTTCCTAGGACACCCCCAAATTACACAGTAGATGTAGACAATGTGAATAAGTATCTCCCTGAAGGAAGAAGAAAGGAATTCTCTGAGCAGTGATAGCTCCTGTGAAATTAAACTGGCTGTTTCTAACAATTATTTTCAGATCTATTGCAATAGTGAAGGTTGCATAACAAGGGAGTCTTAACAACATTACTAAGAGTTATGTGAGGGTAAGATTGCACCATCATTTTGAAATGAGAAAATGTTTTAATGAATATTGAATTTGCTGTCATTGTGCCAATATGAAAACTTTTTTTTTTTTTTTTTAATAAACCTGAAACTGATGAAGATAAGCATGATCTGTGCTGTCACAGTTAGTGCTTATAAATCTGCGAGTACTTTTGTCAAATATTAAAAAAAAAATGTTAATTGTTCTGAAATCCAAAATAATAAATCTTTGTTATATGTATGGCATATTTCCACCAGGAGAAAAGAAATATAATATTAGTATTTGACCTGTATGTAAAGATTCAGAACAATGTTCTGAATTTGTTCTAGAGATTTATTTTTAGAAGTAAAATATTAATTAATTAATTAATTAATTAATTAAGAAGAAGAAGCAAACAAACAAAAACAATGTATAACTTGGGTACCTGAAAGTGATTTGACTTTTTTTTTTTTTTTTTACTGAAATGTCATGTGCAATAAAAAATCCTGAAATATTGGCTAGATTTTTTTTTCTTCTAGGAAGTGTTAGTCAAAATGTCAGAATTTTCTATATATGGAAAGTCTCCTATTCATTATTTGTGTTTGCAGGTCAGAAAGATATTCACATTTTTATGATAACTGAAAAGACTATTTGCTACAGTGGTCCTTCAAATATGATCTCGATTGTAGTGTGATTATACAGTATTTGTGCTGTACTATCATCAACCAGTCTTTTGAGGAACCTGAACATTTCTAATGTAAGCATGATTTTATGGTATAGAGAAGAAATCACTATGTGGCAAAGGAATCTCATATTCTTATCACCACATCTGTCTTTCAGAAAGTCAAGGATTATGCATTAATTAATTAAGAAGAAAGCTACTTCTACAAAGATGGATAATAAAAGGTATTATTATCAAAGGTATAAATAAGTGTGGAAACTGCATTCTGTTTCCTAAATGGATATTGTTTTTCTGTGTATTATCAGGATGAATCTTTTGACATGAGGAAAATTAATAATCAGGTACTGAGGCTCTTCTGTTATTTTTGGATCTGCCCTGTTATGAGTATTTACCCACTTTTTGTTCCATTATTGTCTCTTTATTCCGTTTTCTCTTCTTTATAGTCTGTAAGTTCCTTGGCATAGAAACTGTGTATTTCTTTGTGTTTGTTCAGTTCCTATGCCCAGATCTTTGTCTGTACCCTTAAATGTACTCCTAACATGATAATTGTAACACATTTGTCTGATAACCTTAGTGAACCATAATGAATTTTATATAATATGTGAAAGTACAATGTTTCATGCAAACTGCAATGACTAATGTTAACTGAAAATATGTTCTTTTTACACCAACTTATTTCAGTTTGTCTGACAATAATTTCACTAATAATACCAATAATAGCATTTAATTTAGGAAAAATACTTCTGAATTGTCTTTGGGTAGTACCAGAACATATTCTCTGGTGATGGTGTCAATGGGACACTATGCGTTATCTACAGATTGTAGTTTAAGTGTCTGAAAACAAAACAAAACAAAACAAAACACCTACTACTAAAGAGCTTTTTATAGGCAATTGCACTGAAGCAAACAGCATGTTTCAAATTCTAGATGTTCTTTTTTGGTCAGTACAATGATAGCATTTGATAGCATTGACCAAAATGCATTTAATGAAGCAGCTGCATAAGGTATAAAACAATGCAAATGTATGGGCCTGAAGCAATTCAGTAATGCAATTACAATTCTTTTATTTGAGATTGCCTTTCTGACTTTGAATATATTAGCTGTAACTCATCTTTCCACCAAGCCATTTTAGCTTTCCCTCTTTCAATGAAGCAATACTTGAGTTCTCTAACTGAAATCAGAAATTGTCTTACTTCGGCAGAGAAACAGGTGTAAAAACCAAAGCTGATATTGAAGAAAAAAAAGTCTGAGCTAAATGTATTGTCAAAATTAGTTAAGAACATTTCATCCCTGTGAAAATAATTTCTGTGTATTACTGTTAATAATGCCAAGGTAAGTGCTGTCTTGGGTCACTGGCATCTAATCACCATTCACTTGTTCCAGTCTGAGTTAAAACTGCAAATGTATCAAGCAAGAAAAATTTAAAAAGAGATTATAACAATTTTAGAATTTAGCTCTACCTGCTGGGAACATTAAATGTATTATGTTGAAATCAACATAATGCAAATCAACAATATGCAAATGCAGATTCTGGGAGACATTAGGCTCATCAGTCAAGTGCAGAGAAATTCTATTTATGTATGATACGGCTGGAGGGTATTTTTTGTGGATCTCTAATAGCATATTTCAGTGTTGGTTTTCTGGACACCTGTATGTAAATAGGATAGGAAATAAATAACTTTGAGTGGAAAAACTTGTATCTGCCTTTATTTACTGAACTCGTTCTTTAAATTCTGTGTGGAAACTTAAGTTATCAATATTTCAGAAACTGAGTTAGAATAGAGCTCACTTTCAAAATAAAAGTAAATGCAAATGTTATGCATTATGTCTGGTGTTTATAAATCCAGTTAGAGTCAACGAACACACAGCTCACTGCTAAAAGTCAAGCTTTTGTGGAAGTGTTTTCCTATGAGATTTGTTTTTAACAGCTTGTTCTAGATGCCATCTCCAAGCAATTGGAAGAGAAGAAGGTTATGAAGAGTAGTCAGCACGAATTCACCAAGGGGAAATCGTGTTTGACCAACCTCATTGCCTTCTATGATGGCATCACCAACTGGGTTGATGGGGGTAGAGCAGTGGATGTCATCTACCTTGAATTTTGCAAGGCTTTTGATACTGTCTCGCATGACATCCTGATAGCCAAGCTGAGAAAGTGTGGGATAGAGGAGTGGACAGTAAGGTGGGTTGAGAATTGGCTGACTGGCTGACTGGACAAGCTCAGAGGGTGGTGATCGGCAGAACAGAGTCCAGCTGGAGACCTGTGACTAGCAGTGTTCCCCAGGGTCCAGTCTTTTTCAACATCTTCGTCGATGACTTTGATGAGGGAACAGTGTCCACCCTTGGTAAGTATGCGGATGACACAAAGCTGGGAGGAGTGGCCAACATGCCAGAAGGCTGTGCTGCCATTCAGCGAGACCTGAACAGGCTGGAGAGCTGGGCAGGAAGAAACCAGATGAGGTTTAACAAGAGCAAGTGCAGAGTCCTGCACCTGGGAAGGAAAAACTGCATGTATCAGTACAGGCTAGGAGACAACCTGCTGGAGAGGAGCTCAGCAGAGCAGAACCTGGGGTCCTGGTGGATGACAGATTGGCCATGAGCCAGCAGCGTGCCCTGGTGGCCAAGAAGGCCAATGGGATCCTGGCATGCATTAAAAGAAGTATGGCCAGCAGGTCAAGGGAGGTGATCTTTCCCCTCTACTCTGCCCTGGTCAGGCCTCACCTGGAGTACTGTGTCCAGTTCTGGGATCCCCGGTACAAAAAAGACAGGGATCTCCTTGAAAGAGTCCAGCAGAGGGCTACAAAGATTATACCAGGCCAGGAGCATCTTCCCTATGAAGAAAGGCTGAGAGATCTGGGTCTGTTCAGCCTGGAGAAAAGAAGACTGAGAGAGGATCTCATCAATGTGTATAAATAACTGAGGTGTGGGAGACAGAGGGCTTTGGCCAACCTCTTTTCAGTGGTTTGTGGGGACAGGACAAGGGATAATGGCTACAAGATGTAGCACAGGAAATTCTGCACCAACATGAGAAAGAAAAATGAAAAAAAAGAGACAGGATTACTTCCTTCTGCTTCTCTTCATCTCAAAGTACAATATTAAATTCAGCCTGCTTTTACACATTTAATATTTTTTCTCAGCTTCCCCCGTAGCAGCCTCCCCTCCACAGACCCTGTATTTTCTTATTCTTTCAGAATGACACCGTAAAAATAGAAGTTATAAAAGAAGGCATTGTTTCTCATTGGTTTCCCAAGTTATATAGTAGCAGGTCCCAAAAACCTACCACGCTACTTCAAAAAGAGAAAATAAAGTTAGTTCCAATTTACTTAATTTCAGTAGTAATTTAGGGAGGAGGGTGGGGGGAGAAGAGAAGGGGTGAGGGGAGAGGAACAATTCCTCCTTAAACTATATGCTAAGGTCTAAGGGAATGTTAATTAATTAATGTTCTAATTTACATTGTATATCCTTTCTAATTCAAGTTTAATCAACTTTAAATTCAGATTAATGAGTGCTGTCAGTTTTTCCACATATTAGGAAGATCTCAGTCTTTCCAGATTAACACATGATGGAAGGCATTTTATTAATTTAGAACATTCATTCAAAGTTTTTTGGTAATCTTCTAATTATTGTCTGTACACATATTGATATTACATAAAATCTTACCAGCAGAAAATTTAGGAAATTAATATGCTACTAAGTCTTTGTTAAGTATCTGTTGTCAGTCTAAAAAACTTATAAATAACCTGTAATTTGAGATTTTCACAGAATCACAGAATTGTACGGGTTGGAAGGGACCTCAAAGGATCATCGGGTCCAACCCCGTCTGCCAAAGCAGGTTCCTTAGAGCAGGCTGCCCAGGTAGACGTCCAGACAGAACCTGAGTATCTCCAGAGAAGGAGACTCCACAACCTCCCTGGGCAGCCTGTTATGGTGCTCCGTCACCCTCACTGTGAAGTTTTTTTTTGCAAAGAAACACTCCCTCCTGTATTACTACTGAAATTAAGTAAATTGGAACTAACTTTATTTTCTCTTTTTGAAGTAGCGTGGTAGGTTTTTGGGACCTGCTACTATATAACTTGGGAAACCAATGAGAAACAATGCCTTCTTTTATAACTTCTATTTTTACGGTGTCATTCTGAAAGAATAAGAAAATACAGGGTCTGTGGAGGGGAGGCTGCTACGGGGGAAGCTGAGAAAAAATATTAAATGTGTAAAAGCAGGCTGAATTTAATATTGTACTTTGAGATGAAAAGAAGCAGGAGGAAGTAATCCTGACTCTCTCTTTTCCTCTGTCTTTTCCTTCCTTATGCCTGAACATACTCTCCCGTCTTGTGTGCACTGGAAAAAGACAGAAAAAGTTATAGACTTTCCTAGGGTTAATGAACGAATATGGGGACACAGTGGGGAAAACCATGGATGCAGAGCTGAGACTGTGGTATAGAACAAAACCATTTGTTTTATTATTTTTTATTATTATTTATTTATTTATCTATCATAGAGAAAAAGAGAATTGAATGTGATGAATGTATGTTTTGGAGCACTGCACAAAATCTTTGATTAGCTGTGAAGAGGAATTTGAAATCAAGACAGAGAAGCTTGGACTTACTCTCCCATCACCTCACTCTTTTGGGAATAGGCAATAGGGCTATGAAGCCATTGAGACTAAGCCTAGGAGCTGAGTGAGGGTCAACTGTGCCCACAGGTGACACATTACCTCCAGTGTTTGCAGCCGTGGAGCAAAAGACCTGGCTTTCAGAGGTAAACAGTACTGCCCACAAATTCCTCTGTGCAATCTCCACCTCAGGATCCTTCCTTTAAGTTTTTCTAATACTGTCTGGGTTATTCTGTGGGTTCTTTACTTTTAGGGGGACTATTTTTAGGGAAACTATTTAGAAACAGCAGCTCTGGATGCCTTGCCTCACTACAGCGGTAGGAATAGCTTTTATCCATGTTCACTGTGTTTTGAGAAGCATACGGGAGCTAGCTTCATTGCTTCATTGCTCTTCCCCATTGATTTTAGCCTTTGACATATTGCCACTTCTTCAGAGAGAAACAAACAGATGTTTAGATTGCAGAAAGAAAATGTCTATACATGACATTACTCACAGAATTCCTTGTTCCTTCTGTTTGTGTTTTGTTGTTGTTGTTGTTTCTGTCTGTTGTTGTTTTTGAATATACATGTACTAGAGTTTGCGAATAATAGGAAGGTAGGGTTATTAGGGCTATGCCATTGTCACACCAATGGTTTTATTTTATTCTTCATGTGCCCCTGTTCATATGTATCATTTATTCTCAGAATATTATCAGTCTGAATTAAACTTATTTAAAGTAAAGTTAAACCACAGAAGAGGTATTTATTGGAGATTAAATTTTACTAGACCAAAGGCTTTAGAATGATATAGCTTTAGACTGATATAGCTTTAGAGTGACTTCTTCTGTCTAGTGTGATTACAGTTAATGACTTCCAAATAGCTAGATTTCATAATTCACAGATGTAGCTCCCATGATATTCAGTAAAACTTAAAATAAATAAAACATAATAAAACCAAAACAAAACAAAACAAAAAAACACCACCAACAACCTCTAGATGATATTAATGATAAGTAGAAAGTATTATAGCTTAATCATTCAAGTCCTTCATGACAATAGCTTTCACTGTTGGATCCTTCCAAATTTAGATGCAATAGCAAAACTTTAACAGCTTCATTGAGAACAGAGGTAGGTCTTTCTTGTAATGGGAGTTTTTCATGCAGAAGACTGATGGCTCCATCAGACCTAAATGCAAACTTGAAATGAGTCCATTTTCTAACCTTGAAACAGGAAAATGAACTAAACAATCTTTAAATTTGTTGCACTATTGAGACATTGAATAAAGATGCAGTAAGTGAGAAATTTACAATAGGATGCACCAATAGATTTTCTCTCATGGAATATGAATCCTGTATATGAAACACAATTATTAACTTATTTTAAATAAATGACAGGTAAAATATGAATCAGAAAACCAGAATGAAAAATTACAGGCTGATATTTTGAAGAAAAAAGTATGATTCTGTTTTTTAAAAGTAGAATACTACCTGTAATGAGAATGCAAGGCTCTCAGGACAATGAGAAAGAGGTGACACCATATACTTCATTCTCATTTTACAAAGTAAAGAATTTAATCATGATTGAAGAAATCCAGGGTTTTGTAAAACGTATCTGTGCATTGGCTTTGGAGCTGTAAGAGAGCTCTAATGACTGCATTCAGTTTCGTGCAGCATGCTACAGAGGGCAAGTGTAAGGTACACTTATTTATTGAAAAGGTCTGTGAAGTTTCTCATACTATATTATCTAATGGAGCAGTCAAAAGTTTTACAGATAAAATCATATGATAAAAGACCAAGTGTTAATGAACAAGAAATTGCTTTCTGTGTGAGTTCTTATACCTCCTTTAATAAAGTAACATCAAATTATCTTCCAGAAATACACTAACTAATGGGTTTAACACAATCAGTCACAGTGTGTATTATCTTTCCATCTCTCCTCGGGAGATAAACAGTATGTACATAACATTAACTTTTATTTGTTTGTTTGTTTGTGTATTTTTGTGTATTTATTTATTTGTTTATTTATTTTTATCCCTGTATTAGAGAAGTCAAATTAAAGAAGTTTGTCTCGCATCTGAAACAGAAAACGATGATATTATAATCAGCTGCAGATTCTTTCAATGGTCAGAAATGGTGAAAAAGGATTGTCTTTTGCAGTGACTGCTTTTAGTTTAACTTTAAAATGTTTTATTCATATTTTAACTAGCCATCTTCCTATCTTTTTATTTATGGAACATAACAAAACTCTTAGCATTTGTGTACCTTCCACACTTAAAAATCAGGTAGCATTCTTTTTTTTTCACAATCAGGAGAAAAAACAGTTTGTTATTATCATATGTTCTTATATCAATTTTATAACATATATACCTGTTAATGCAGCTAAATCTGGTGTCCCCCAGTTATATCTGCCTAACCAAAGACAAACATCAACTATTGCCATTATGTAGGTGCCCATGAAACAGAAAAACTTCTACTCGTTTAATTTTCTGCTTATTAGCTGATTTTTTTTTCTTTTCATCTCCATCTCTTAACATTATTAACAAGATAATGCTTATAAAAATTTAATATGAGTGTACTACATAAAATAAAAGAAAGAGCCAAACGAAAGAGCTAAAATGAAGTCAAAAGCCTAAATCTATTTGGCTTTACCCAGAACCATCATATTTCTGCTAGAAATGGGACAGGACACAGGCCTCCTAAATTTGTTTGGAAAGGTTTTGAAAATTTCCTGGAGGGTTCTCAGACAGGCACCTACTTTTCATATCAGGATAATATGCACAAAATAATGTGTGAAGTGGTCTTTTTTGTTTGTTTGTTTGTTTTTTATTTTTTTTAAATTTTTTTAATGATTTTTCTTTACAATAAAAATAATACAAAGACAAAAATAATACAAATACAAATATTGCAGCCATAAAATAAATTACTCCTCACAGTTAACATTTCAAACTGCAAAGCTTATATGCATTCTTTTGGAATTCCTTTGCATTCTTTTTCCCTTCCCTCTTCCTCTCTTCCTCTCTTCCTTTTCTTTCTCTCTTTCTTTCTCTCTCTCTCTCTTTCACTTTTTTTTTTTTTACAACATTAATTTTAAGAACTGCCAAGAATATCTTGGCATGTGTCCAATTGGTGGTCATTTCCTCAGCATGAGGCAGTGATTGCCCATTTATATTTCACTCAAAAATTACTTCTAATGTAGATGAAAATCCATTATATATAAAAACAAGTTGCTGAAATCCCTTATTCAAATTTGATCTTCTGAATACAATAGGTTTTTGTAAATACTTTATTTGCAAATAAAAGTTATCCATCAATGTTTGAGCTCTCTGATAACATGAGCTGTCAAAACCATCTTATAAAAAAAAAACAAAACACTAATAAAGGGCAGGTGTAAATATGAATCAAAGGTGTCTGCATCTTTCTTGTTACATATGCAGTATATTAACTGGGAAAAAATGTTTTATGTTCACACTGAAAGTATTACAAATCATTCTGAGTGCAGTTATTTTCAATTAGTTACATTTGGAATGTATTTAATGCAAGAGCAGATGAATAAATTAGATAACACTGGGGAAGACTAGACCTAACTATGCTTATTTTGGTTCTTTGTCAAAAATTCTGATAAAAAGAAAAAACAAAGGGGGTGTAGATGGGGAGGTGGGAGGTATAGAAAGGAAGTTATATATATATTAGGACAAAAGTGTGAAAGTGAAGATAAATTAGAAACTTCAGCAGAAAGTATTTTGTCCTTTAACCTCTTGACCACTACAGGGAACTCCATCTATGACTAACTGTTAAGCACCATAAAAGAAGCATGTGCTTTGTAAAGTGAAATACAGGAGCTTTGAAGGAACTCATGTAAAATTTTGGGCCAACTGCTTTGGGTAAAACAAAAAGCTATTACCAAAATCTTTTTCTTTGTAAATATTTTTTTTTAAAAATAATGCTACCAGCAAATATATTAGGATGTCCTTCCAAGTTAGAAAGAAATGAAAAAGAGAAGTGACTTTTTATAAATCTAGATAGGATTACTTTTTCCACAAAATAGATATATATAGGATATATATATATCCTATTTCCTATCCTATATATATCCTATATTTCCTGCATATATATATATATATGAAGGAAAATGTCACAAATCTTAAAATAGAAAGAAAATTTTAAACTGTTTCATTAGTTTCTGTTGAAAATGTTGAAAATAATAAGTCTAAACTTATTGAAAAATAACTTAGGAAGGTCTGTGTACCAGTTCTTAAAATAATATCTTTAAACATTAACATTAAACAGATCCACACAAATTAATCTTTTTATTTTATTATTTTATTTTATTTTATTTTATTTTATTTTATTTTATTTTATTTTATTTTATTTTATTTTATTTTATTTTATTTTATTTTATTTTATTTTATTTTATTTCCTAGCAAAATCATGTTGCTTAAATGTTAAAATCAATTATAAATTTGCCATGGCTGGACAGGGAAAAAATGAAGTAATTGTTTAGATTTTTGTTCCACTTTTATATTCATGTTAGTACTCAGAGGATCTAACTAGTTATGAGTAAAAGAAATATGTTGAAGTGTATATTTCACTAAACTGTAATAAATAATCACAATTATGAAAGAATTTCCTTTCATATATGTATATATGTATAAATGATCTGTTTTTATCTTATTTTGTCATGAGGTTCTATTGCCTTAGGCAGTTCCTAAGCTATGCATGTAGAATGTTAATTTTCAGATGAAAAATAGAGTCCTTAGAGCAAGACTTGTAAGAAGACCAGTTCCTAGCTCTGTAGTATACTATTCTTGTGACTAGCTACTTACGTGCATCTACAGTACAATTGTTCTTATGACACTGTGGTCATAATTGTGGCTTAACTTGGACAACATATTTTGCATCTCAATACCAGTCTTCAGAATGCAGTACATTCATAGTATCTATATATAGATATATGTAGATAGATAGATAGATACCTCACAGTGACTCAACACCTTTTCTGTAAATGAAGATAAAACGTTCACATCCTTATCTTTACCTCACCCTCTGTATCACGTTTCTCTGGTGGAGTTTTGAAAAAATGATTTCTTGTTTAATTTACTTTTTCTTCATTATTTAACAGGGTATGCCCTTAACAGAGAAATAAACATTATTATTCTAGAACACAGGAAAAGTACTCTGATCTGAACTGTAAAAGAGATAGGATATGCCTTGACTGGAGAGTCAAACAATTGTGATGCCCACTATTGAGAATAAACCATACAATTTACACATTGCTTTATAAAAAGTGACAAATGAAAACTTTCTTTTAAGAGTGGAATGTTTCCTCTCTTGTAAATTGCAAAGAGAATTCCATAGCAGTCCATAGCTGCCAGCTTTGCTCTGTACACTAGAGAGTTGAAAGAGCAAGAAAATGAAGTTGGTTGTTGCAGGCTTGATTTGAAGATGAACAATTTTTTTGCAGGAAAAAAAAAAAAAAATAAAAAAAATTGAAGCCTAATTTCCAAAGGACTATTTGGATGAAACCGGAGTTAAGTGGTAACACTTCTTTGAAAATGCCAGAACTGATGATATACATTTTTAATTGGACTCCAATAAAATACATAGTGAAAGCTACTAGACTCCTACACTGTGTTTGAGAAAGGCCAAAGACGAAAAAGGACAGGCAAGGGAGAATTTGCTCACATCCTCAGAATCTGTTCAGAATCTGCAGAATTTCCTCTGTAAAGGAGAATTTTCTTCAAGAAAAATGTTACACATGAAACATAAGAGAAGCAATTAAATTTTTTAAAAATTGCTAACTTGCTTGGTTGAGAATACTGCTCTCAGTGGAAATACATCATTATGTTCCTCTTCCTATTCTACCTTCCCATGAAAGAAAATATATTTTAATTTCTTTGTCAAAGTGTTCAGGTCAAAGCTGACAGTCAGAAACTGAAGGTAGTGAGTAAAGAGTTGGAAAGGGAGGAAAAAATAGGAAAGGGTGGAAATGCTGTGCGATTGAATACTGCTCAGGAAGTGAAAGGAAGGAATTTGAAAATTGTTTGGAAGAAAACTGTAGTAGCAAGGTGTTTAGACTAAGGACATGTAGACATGTTCATTAGAATTACATCTGTGGATGAGATAAAAAGGAGAAACAGAAGAAACAGAAGTTTATGACAGTGTACAGATCTTCTATAATAAACTAAAGAAGACACCTGTGAAGTGGTTAGAATGATTTATTTATTATTATTATTATTATTATTATTTAGAATTAGAATGAATTAGAATTAGAATTAGAATTAGAATTAGAATTAGAATTAGAATTAGAATTAGAATTAGAATTAGAATTAGAATTAGAATTAGAATTAGAATTAGAATTAGAATTAGGGGAGTTAGACCACAGAAGTAGCTCTTTATTTATAGTCCTTCTGAATTCAGTTTGCATTGTCTGGAAAAGATGGAAACTGCCCTGAAAAGAATCAAGCCAATAAAATGACTCAGTTTCAGAAATGAAGATACCAATTTAGATACTTTGTAAGGTAGATGTGGATTAGGACAAAGAATTTTCTAAAAGTGATTGAGTACAAGAATTATCTCTAGACCAAATGAGGTACAAGATAAGGTGAATGCTAGTGAGACAGTTAAGAGAGAAAGATGGTGAAGCAAGAGGAAGACAATGCAAACTGACTTCAGAAGGACTATAAAAAAGCTTGTCTACTTACTTACCAACTTACTACAAAATGGAATCAAAAATAAAAACAAAAAACAAAAAACACAACAAACAAACAACAACAAAAAACACCGGAATCTGATTGCCTTCACCCTGTGTTGAATGTGTATGCAAATGTGTCACAAAGATAAGGGAGAATGGAATGTCCTTTTATATTGCACTGTTCCATGCAGAGACAGACAGTGAGGCAGACTGAATGAGATGGGAGAAAGTTCAGAGTAAAACTGATGTGAGATGATGCACCTGACGTGTAAGGCAAATGTTTCTTGAAGTTCCCTAAGGAGTCAGGAAAATCAATGATGAGAGTTATTTGATGTTTCAGAGTCCTAGTGTGATCAACCTGCCAGCAACCTGAGGTAGGTACACAGGCACAGAACATCTGTGCACACTATTTAAGCTGAAAGGGATGGTGGCTGCAGGGCAGCAGGCTGTGTGTAAGGAAACAAATCCACAGAGAGCAAAATGCCAAGGTGTATATTCACAATTTGACTGCTCTCACTGGTATTGAAAACAACAACAAAACTGGGTGATCAAGCCCATCTATGAAGCTACTTAAGTGGGGATCACAGGGTGATACGTGTTTTCTGCTGCTGGTATTGCATAGAAGCAAAGAAAAAGAGGATGGCTTGCCACAAACATGCACTATTTGGACAGACAGAGTTTAAATTTGGGAACAGAAACAAATGGATGATTTTGTCCACTCGCTTTTTCTAGATCTTCATGGTTTTGTGAGAGGGGAGGCAAATGGAAATAATGCAATAATATCTGGATTAAATGTTTTATAACAAAGTATCATTTCCTGATCCATCATAATGATCACTTATGTATTATAAATGTTCCATTTATTTCAGTTAAAGAGGAACAAGCATAGTCACAGCCTATTAGAATCACAGAATCACAGAATCACAGAATTTCTAGGTTGGAAGAGACCTCAAGATCATCGAGTCCAACCTCTGACCTAACACTAACAGTCCCCACTAAACCATATCCCTAAGCTCTACATCGAAACGTCTTTTAAAGGCTTCCAGAGATGGTGACTCCAGGTATCTGTAAAGAGCAATAAGGTCACCCCTGAGCCTCCTTTTCTCCAGGCTGAACAAGCCCAGCTCCTTCAGCCGCTCCTCGTAGGACTTGTTCTCCAGGCCCCTCACCAGCTTCATCGCCCTTCTCTGGACCTGCTCAAGCACCTCGATGTCCTTCTTGTATTGAGGGGCCCAAAACTGAACACAGTACTTGAGGTGCAGCCTCACCAGAGCCGATCACCTCCCTAGCCCTGCTGGTCACACTGTTTCTTATGCAAGCCAGGATGCTGTTGGCCTTCTTGGCCAACAGCCAAGAAGAACATCTGCTGCAAAAAATTTGAGCAACCTGATGCTTCAGAGAGGAAATATCTGAACAACTCCACTGGGGATGGTTTGGATGGTTGCCAAGGTGATGTCACTCTGGTTGTCTAAAACCTATGATTTTACAAAGCAGTTGACTTGCTTCAATGGGGCTCTCTCCAAGCAGAGCCCAATATGATATGAAGCTGCTTTTTCACCAGCTTTACAGTTGAAAGTTAATCCATAAAGTCTGCAGTTTTGAGGATATGGACTATGATTGGGGCAGGGTATGGAAATATTGAATTCATGGCGATAATTGTTCTATTATGAGGTTAGTAATAAAAAGAAATGTACATGTATGTCTTGGAGGTGACTCTTAAAAATTGTGATAAATTGTGAGCTTTAGTATAGCTAAGGATATAAAAAGCTAGGCAGGGTACATTGTCTTATGTATTAAAGACAGACTCTTGCATATGACTGAAGGGTACAATCTATATCTCAGCTTTATTTCAGAAATCTATCTTTGAACTACCTTTTCAGTTTTGGTTTTCATGACAGTAACCAGAATGTGATATAGCTCTGTTGAAGGACAGGTTATATAGTCCAGGAGCTTAACTTGATATTAAGTATAGATTTATTTATAAATGTGGGTCAGATATAGGTAGTTTTAAAACATGCTGCTGCTGCTGCTGACAGAGAAAATGGGATTCTTCTTTTTTTGTATTTAATCATGTAATTTCCTTTCTATACTTCAGAGAAAGACAGCAAGGCATCCAGGAACAAGAAACAGACAGAAGTGTGAAATTGATCAAACAATTTAAAGAAATACTTAGTTGAATTGGAAAACTAAAATCCATAGATGTTTAGGAAATTGACCCTAATAACAGCCACTAGGGAGACGTGCCATATTTATATGCACATTAACAAGACACTGGAAACCTATTGGGGCACAGACCAAATATATGTCTAGCAGTCTGGTAAAGCATCTGTTCTTGGAACACTGCTGTATATTGTTTTGTACTGCCAGGACCAATTGATATGTGATAAGAAATATTCAATAAATGGACCATGGCATTACTTTAGGAAATTCAAGTGAGTTGGGGCGTCAAAGGGAGCTGCACCTTGGATGCATGTCCCAAAAGTCAGAATCCCTTTATGTCAGACGAAGCCTATGCAGTAACAGCAGAGATGAGTTTACATCTCTGTGCTTGTTTTTATTGACAAATTAATATCAAGTAAAGGGGGTGGGTGGAGAATTTGTTTCCATATAATTCTGCTAAGTGTCACAGCATGAAAAATTACCTGTGCACATTCTTAATAAGAGAAAAATTACTGTGCTTATGTAAATATCATTTTAAACTAACAACCCTCAACCTTCCTGTCCTAGTTCCTACCCAAATTCTGTTACTCCTTAAATAAACACTCAGCATCTGAAGTTCATCTGTGACAAGAGATCGATCTGGCCACCTTTAATTTCTCACAGGATGGTTAGGGACGAGTACCTCACTCCAGTGAGCCAAAAGAAGTTGTCCCTGAAGTTCACAGGGCTTAACTAGGTAGGCTGACAAGTGCTTAGGCCACCAAATCTACCAGCAGTTGTGTTTGCCTCTAAGCCAGGCAGGGTGTGATTGTAAGGTTTCCAACAAGTAGGATCTGGTGTTCTGGCTCTGCCTTTCTGTGCTGTTGTGTAGCAAACAAGCCTGCACCCCACTTGGTAGGTAGGAATGAACAGGCTTTCTATGACAGTTTACTATGAGGTAGGCAAATTATATTTTTCATCTATAATTCATCTATAGCTGCTTTCTGTGCTATTACAATTCTGTTTACATTGCTGTTTTCTTAACTAACACAAATTCTTATGGAAAAAAAAAATATTGTGAAAGCTGTTTCACCATTCACCTGTGCAAATTGTGTAAATTCAAAGTGTCTACAACTTGTTACTTGATCTTATTAAGCATTTTAAGTTCACTTTGTACTGATGAAAATGATAATGTGGAACCCAGCGATTGGACTGAGCAAACAGAGAGAATGAAAGATGTTTTTAGTTACTTTTTCATTGAAAGAATGTCAGCTGAGACCACAGACATGACCACTTTTCATTAATACTTGTTAAGCTTATTTTAATCTTTGTATTTGCATGATGATAGCTGTTTATCCTCATCTGGGCATAGGGAAGATGCTCCTTATGAACTGTGCTACTAGCAGTAAAGAATTCAAGATTTCATTTGCAGTGCAGAAGATGCAGTGCACTGTGTGGAGGTCACTGCAGTGACTTGTAGTCGGCTGGTTCTGGAGTCCAAATATGAAATAACTTTTTTTTGGTTCTTCATATGACCAATGGTTAACCCTGAGGTGGTGTTCCTTTCACGCAGCTGCATGGCAGTCTCTGATCTGTGCCACTGCTCTGTTACAAACACATATGTAAGAGAAATTATTCAGATCAATTCTATTTCCTTCTGTAGGCAGAATGGGCTCACAGCTCACCCCATTTATTTATTTATTTATTTATTTATTTAATTAATTAATTTCAGTCATAAATATTGTTCTCAGCTGTTAAAAATCAAAACCTCACAATTATAAGGAATAACTAGTCCTTGTCCTTTGTATTTCCACAGACCTGCAAGTTTGGATCCTCTCTTGCCAGTACACATAGGGGCACGTGCAAATGCAGATGCATGCAAGCACACACACACACACACATACAATCCACAGCTTTGCTTATCTCTGTGAAAAAAAATGCCTGCACATCTCCATTTGCCAAATAAGGCAATATTCAAATTCACAAAGGACTATGAACTAGTTTATTTGTTTTTATAAAGAGTTTTGCTGTATCTTATTTTGTCTTATATGTTTCTGGTGTTAAAGGTATGCCTTAAATGAATCTTTGTCCCAAGAAGTTTACATAGTAAAGGATGCACATTGTCTTAATTGTATACAGGACTCTCAGTGTTAATGCATCTCTCCATAACAGATTTTAAAATGAGTCACTGAACCATCAGTAGGATTCTTCACCAAATTGTCTATAAGCAATGCTAAACCAAAGTTATATCACATAAAATGAATCCATGAAAGTCACCTGTCGGTGGGGGGAAAATGCTGCATGAATTCAGAATAACTAAACAAATGTTTTCTATTGTGAGTGGATTTAAGTTTTTGCAATTTGTAAGTTTTTAGTAAGTGTGTAAGTTTCTCCCCATCAGTATGCTGTGTCTAGCCATGCAGAATAAAGTACATAAACCATTGTAGTGGGTTTACATGGCAAGGTTTTGGTAGCAGGGGGCCATAGGGGTGGTTTCTGTGAGAAAGATCTAGAAGCAGCCCCATGTTTGGGAAGGGCCCCATTGTTTTCCAGAGCTGAGCCAATAAGTGATGTTGTTTTGCACCTCTGTGAGAGCATATTTAAGACAGGGAAAAAAACGCTGTGCCACACTGCAGCTGGGAGAGTGAAGGGAGTGAGGAACGGCACCAAGGTCATTGTAGAAGGAGGGGGAGAGGTGCTCCAGGCTCCGGAGCAGAAGTTCCCTGCGGCCTGTGGTGGGGACCATGGTGAAGCAGGATGTCCCCCTGCAGCCCATGGAGTACCACGGTGGAGCAGGGTTCCACACTGCAGCCCGTGGAGGAGACCACGGTGGAGCAGGTGGACCTGACCCAACAGAGGCTGCCCCCTGTAGAAGACCCCTGCTGGAGCAGATTCCGGGCTGGACCTGTAGCCCATGGAGAGGAGACCACGCAGGAGCAGGTGATCTGGCAGGAGCTGCTGCCCGTGGGGGAGCCAGGTTGGAGCAGTTTTCTCCTGAGGGATGGACCCCGTGGTACGGACCCATATCTGGAGCAGTTCTGGAAGAGCTGCTGCCTGTGGGAAGCCCACGCTGGATCAGTTCATCAAGGACTGCATCCCGTGGGTGGGACCCCACAGCACAGGGGACGAGAGTGACCGAGAAGGAGTGGCAGAGAAGAAGCGCTGTAGACTGATCATAACCCCCATTCCCCCGTTCCCCTGCGCCGCTCGGGGGGAGGAGTTGGAAGAGGGTGGATGGGGGGGGAAGGTGCTTTTGGTTTCTTTCCTTTGTTTCTCACTTGTCTAGCTTGTTTGTAATGAGCAATAAATCTTACTATCTTCTTATGCTGAGTCTGTTTTGCCCGTTACAATAATTATTGCGTGATTTTCTTGTCGTTATCTCAACCCTTGAGCCCTTTTCACATATTTTCTCCCCATTCCTCTTTGAGGAGGGGGAGTGAGAGAGCGGCTGTGGTGGAGCTCGGCAGCCCACTCGAGCGGAACCACGACAAACAAAAAATTTTATTTACTTGAAAACAACAATCTTTAGGTCTCAATTCCAATTAGACTGGGAAAAAAGCATATATATATATACATATATATTAATTTGGGGTAAAATTTTATAAAGTGGTGCTTCATCATGCAGGAAACAGAGGTCAGGAACTTAAAAGAGGCAGATTAAGCAAACTCTTTGTTTACCTATTCCATGTAATCCAAAACTGCTCCAGAAATCTTTATTGCCAATATTCAGATCTTGAAGATCTGCAGCTTTAGGTCTATTTCAGTAACTAACTTTAAAGAGTTTTGGATATAGTCCTTCATTTTCATATCTAAGACTGAGATGCAGACTGCATGACCTGAAACTTTATCATAACACTTTCATGTGCATTTTGAAGTATTTAATTAAGTTTTCAATTAATCGTTATTTGAATGTTGGCCCTCCTGCTGCTGAAATATATTTGATTAAGAATTAGGCCATGTTTAAACCTACATTAGTAAATGTGCATTAAGCTTTTAATAAAAGCAAACTCCACAAACATTTCATTCAGGCCCTGCACATGAGATGAAAACGAAACTTCAGATTATGTGTCTCTATTTAGGACAGCTCCATTTCAATTTAGTTAAATTAAATTATATTTGCTTTGAATCTAGTTGCATAATAATAATAATGCATCCAAAATGAACTGAATTCAAGAAGGATTCTTCTTCCTTCTTTGCATAGATTTTATAATCATTCATAAACATACTATATTATGTAGAATGGATTCTAATGAGGTGTTTTTTCTAAAAAAAAAAAAACAATCTATATAGTTTGGAATTAGAGAGTGGGAAAGTGGTATTTTGCAGACAAATGATAAGAACCAGTACCACTATTTTTTGCAACCAGTTTAGTACAATGTAGGCTTGAACTGTTTATAAGACGAAAGTAATACCCCTTCTATTTCAGGCTGTTTCAGACCCGGTAAACAGTGCTGTAAAAGGACAAAATCAAAATTTTACATTATGCTCGTTATGTGGTCAAGGAATTATTTCATTTGGAAGGGATTTCTAGAGGCCTTCTGTTACAACTCCCTACCCCAAGGTGGGATGCTGTCATGATTGGATGAGGTTGCTCAGGGCTTTCTTGAGTTCAGTCCTGAAAATCTCCAAGGATGGACACTCCACAACCTGCCTGAGAGCTGGTGACTTGTCACTCTCGGTGACTTTTATTCTTTATATCTGTTAGGGATTTCTTTTGATGCAACATTCTCCTTCCACTGCACACATCTGAAGGGAATCTGTCTCAGTCTTCCTTATCATCACCCATTAGGTAGTTGAAGACAGTTATATTAAATGGAGTTCACAGTAAGCTACTTGGTAATTCAGCAAGTTCATTGATGAATTTAGCATTGCACAGGATTCAAGTTGATTATTAGAATTTCTTACTGTTTGGTTTTAAAGATACATAAAGAAAAATGGAAAAAGAAAAAAAAAAGTGGAAAAAAGTGTAATCCATTAATAAGGTAATTAGACAAAATAAACTCATAGAATCATAGAATCATAGAATATCCTGAGTTGGAAGGGACCCTTAAGGATCATCAAGTCCAACTCTTGACACCGCACAGGTCTACCCAAAAGTTCAGACCATGTGACTAAGTGCACAGTCCAATCTCTTCTTAAATTCAGACAGGCTCGGTGCAGTGACCACTTCCCTGGGGAGCCTGTTCCAGTGTGCAACCACCCTCTCTGTGAAGAACCCCCTCCTGATGTCAAGCCTAAATTTCCCCTGCCTCAGCTTAACCCCGTTCCCGCGGGTCCTGTCACTGGTGTTAATGGAGAAAAGGTCTCCTGCCTCTCGACACCCCCTTACGAGGAAGTTGTAGACTGCGATGAGGTCTCCCCTCAGCCTCCTCTTCTCCAGGCTGAACAGGCCCAGTGCCCTCAGCCGTTCCTCGTACGTCTTCCCCTCCAGGCCTTTCACCATCTTCGTAGCCCTCCTCTGGACACTCTCCAACAGTTTCATGTCCTTTTTATACTGTGGTGCCCAGAACTGCACACAGTACTCGAGGTGAGGCCGCACCAGCGCAGAGTAGAGCGGGACAATCACCTCCCTTGACCTACTAGCGATGCCGTGCTTGATGCACCCCAGGACACGGTTGGCCCTTCTGGCTGCCAGGGCACACTGCTGGCTCATATTCAACTTGCTGTCTACCACGACCCCCAGATCCCTCTCTTCTAGGCTGCTCTCCAGCGTCTCATCGCCCAGTCTGTACGTGCAGCCAGGGTTTCCCCGTCCCAGGTGCAGGACCCGGCACTTGCTCTTATTGAACTTCATGCGGTTGGTGATCGCCCAGCTCTCCAACCTATCCAGATCCCTCTGCAAGGCCTTTCCACCCTCATTCGAGTCCACAACTCCTCCAAGTTTGGTGACATCAGCAAACTTGCTCAAAATACCTTCTATTCCTACATCCAGATCGTTAATAAAAATATTGAAAAGTACCGGCCCTAAAATGGAGCCTTGAGGGACCCCACTGGTGACCGCTCGCCAGCCTGACGCAGCCTCATTTACCATAACCCTTTGGGCCCTGCCCGTTAGCCAATTGCTCACCCATCGTATGATGTTTTTATTTAGCTGTATGGTGGACATTTTGTCCAGTAGGATCCTATGGGAAACCGTGTCAAAAGCCTTGCTGAAGTCCAAAAAAATCACATCAGCTGGTTTCCCTTGGTCCACCATACGGGTGATCTTATCATAAAAGGAAATCAGGTTAGTTAGGCAGGACCTACCCTTCACAAACCCATGCTGGCTGGGACCAATGACTGCTTTGTCCCCCAGGTGCGCCTCAATAAGTTCGAGAACCATCTTCTCCATGATTTTACCAGGCACTGACGTGAGACTGACAGGCCTGTAATTGCTAGGGTCTTCTTTCTGACCCTTCTTGAAAATCGGCACAACATTTGCCAGCTTCCAGTCTACCGGGACATCTCCAGATTCCCAGGATCGTTGAAAGATAATTGAGAGAGGTTCCGCGATGACGTCCGCCAGCTCTTTCACCACCCGGGGATGAATCCCATCCGGACCCATGGACTTGTAGGGATCCAGGTGGAGTAGCAAATCCCGCACACGTTCAGGGTCGGTTGGGAGTTTGTCATCCCCACCGTCCCGGTCCTCCAGCTCAGGGCACCCTGGGTCCCGAAGCCCATCATCGGCATTGAAGACAGAGGCAAAGAAGGCGTTAAGCGTCTCTGCTTTGCCTATGTCATTGTCTGTGAGGAGTCCTTCCCTATCAAGGAGCGGCCCTATGTATTCTTTAGTTCTCCTTTTTCCATTCACATATCTAAAAAAACCCTTTTTATTTTCTCTCACAGACACAGCCAGCTTCAACTCTAGGTGTGCTTTAGCCACACGAATTTTCTCCCTACAAACACGAACAGCTGTATGTTTATATCTGTTCAAGGTCATCTCTTCATCCCCAGGGGTTTTTCCTCATTAATATTATATAGTTAATCAATATGAGATACCAGCTAGACAAATTGTGAGCATAATTTTGACAATATTGAAAAGACTGTGAGCAGTATAGTGAATATGAATATATATATCCTATCATTTCTATCTTTTTTGTTGATATCTACCAGAATGTGTTTTTCAACACAGCAAAATATTCTCAATTTTATTAAAAAGAAGATGTCCATGATGCCAACTGAACTGTAACACTGCAGTAACAGTAGATTGCAGTAACTCTGCAATCCTTTAACTGGTGGACCCTATGTTAATATTTATTAATATTAATTTTCTGAAGAGTACCAGCATTCACCATGGGCAAATGAGTGGTAAGGGAAATAAAAAGTATGAGGAATAGTGCTGGAAATCTATATTCTGATGACACCTTGAATGTTAAAGCATTCAATCCCCTTGTGTAAAAAATAAAAATTACACAATTTGAAATCCTAAATATTATGAATATACTTTATGTCACTGCAGCTTCATGTCTGTAGGCAACTCAGGATCATTTCCTTTTTGTTTAGTTGGTGTTAGTTTTTTGTTTGTTTGTTTGTCTTTGTTTTCATTTGTTTGTTTGTTCCTCCTCTTAATATTTACATTAGTATGCAAGTGAGAATTCAAAGTGAAATCAGAATACGTTAGGTAAATGTTTTTGAATGTCATGTTAAGACACCCACATGAAGAAGTGAAATGTGAGACTTTTAGTCCTGATTATTTTCTGGATTAAAGGTGTAATTTGTTGTTGTTGTTGTTGTTCTTATTTAATCCTGAGCACCCTAACAGGATATAATAGGCATATAATGCTGCATTGTTTTGGGCCCCTCGCTACAAGAAGGACATCGAGGTGCTTGAGCGGGTCCAGAGAAGGGCGACAAAGCTGGTGAGGGGCCTGGAGAACAAGTCCTACGAGGAGCGGCTGAAGGAGCTGGGCTTGTTCAGCCTGGAGAAGAGGAGGCTCAGGGGTGACCTTATCGCTCTCTACAGATACCTTAAAGGAGGCTGTAGTGAGGTGGGGGTTGGCCTGTTCTCCCACGTGCTTGGTGACAGGACGAGGGGGAATGGGTTTAAGTTGCGCCAGGGGAGTTTTAGGTTAGATGTTAGGAAGAACTTCTTTACTGAAAGGGTTGTTAGACACTGGAACAGGCTGCCTAGGGAGGTGGTGGAGTCACCATCCCTGGAAGTCTTTAAAAGATGTTTCGATGTAGAGCTTAGGGATATGGTTTAGTGGGGACTGTTAGTGTTAGGTCAGAGGTTGGACTCGATGACCTTGAGGTCTCTTCCAACCTAGAAATTCTGTGATTCTGTGATCTTGCTCTATTCGTTCTTCAAGTATGAAGCTGTCCAGGATTTTCTGCATAGACATTTAAATAAAATCTTTTTTTTTGTTTGTTTTTGTTTTTGTTTTTGTTTTTGTTTTTGTTTTTGTTTTTGTGCAGGGTATAAACCATAAGAAGGTGCTATCTTTTCTACCGTAAGTCTTGGATCAGAGGAAATCTGATTCACATTTAGCATATCTGAATCATATTTGATTACTTGGCATCTGTTTGTATTCTAGTCATCAAAAACCTCACAGTCAGAAGGACTGTGATTGCTGGTTATTCTCCTTTCTGTTTGCTAAGAAAGTGGAAACTGATCAAACCAACAAACTTTTACAGTGATGGCTAGAACACGGTAGAGATTAAAATGGTTGCTTTTGTTAAAATAAGATAAATAATGAATTCTATTTTTAACATTCTATTGGTGGACTGAAATAATATGTAGTGCAAAAACAAGTCAGTGAATTTGTGTTATCCATTAAGCTGTAATGAACTGAAATGTATTAGATGAACAGCTTTTGGTAAGAAAATAGAAATGTCACGAGATTTTTCTTATACTTTTTTTTTTTTTTTTTTTTTTTTTGGTTAAGGATCTTTAAATAGTTAAATATTTAAATGTTCAAACAAAATGGAAAAAAAGTAATACTTTGTTTTCTGCCTGTTGGCATTTGAAGCTGAATCTACTTTGTTCTGGGTGCTTTACTAGAATTATTTTGCTTTGTGTTAATCATTAACCTTGCTCTGAAGTAGTATTGGGATCATAACCTTCTTATTCATAGATCATTTTAATTCTGAATAATTTTATATAAAATTGCCAATGTCATGTTCAAGAACTTTAAAGGATTAATTGGATCTAAATGTATTTCATTTTTTATACAATGTGAAACAACAAGACAGTGGAGTGTGAACCAGTACAGGCTGCACTACAACCTCCAGATGGATTTATTTTTTTTTTCCTCATTACCTACAGGGTGCAGGTTTGCTTGTTTGGCTGTTTTTTTGCAAGCATCCTTTTCATTCAAATATAGGATTTTCTGAAGTGGCACTTGGTTTGCATTAACCAAGATTTTGTTTGCTGATTTATCAATTTGATTGCTGAAGTGAAAAATAAAATAAAATGGAATTAAATGAAATTGAAATGAAATGAAATGACATGAAATGAAATAATAAAATAAATAAAATAAAATAAATTACATGGTCCTTCTGATAGAGCCTGCTTTTTTCTTCTTTACTCTCCTATAGGGTAGTTATACACATGGATAACATCCGTTGTGCCTTCTCTGTTTAGGATGAATAGTCCTAGCTCTCTCAGACTTTCCTTACATGAGAAATGCTCCCGTCCCATAATCATCTTTGTGGGCCTTTACTGGACTCATTCTGACATGTCATTTTCTCTCTTCTACTGGGGAGCCCAGAACTGAAAACAGTTGGACCAGAAAGACCATCCCAAAATCTCACCTATTTTTCTGTTTTTCCTTCCAAAGGACTAAACAGGTATATTCATCAGTCAAAGTGGGGGAAAAAAAAATCGGTTGTAGAGTTGAAAAGAGGGGAAAAGCTCCTTATAATGGTTAATCAGTGGGTTTTTATTTTGCTTTGTTTTATTTTGGTTTGATTTTGGATCACTGAACACTTTTCATGAAGGATATTTATCTATTCTTCCATAATCAGACAGAACAATTCACACGTACACACACTTACATTCAATTAGATCTTGGATTAGCGCTTTAATACACTGAAATAAATTAATACAAAAGGTTAGCTTGTATAATATGACATCAAGTATTTCTAAGTAGTAGATTTTCACTCAGGGAAAAGTTGAAAGTACTGGGTTACTTAAAAGAGATAAAAAACACTCTGAGATTTTTGAGAGATACTATGAAGGAAGATTATCAATACATAAGGATGTAAATAACAGTTGCAAAGGTAGGTGTCTCCTTTCTTCACCCAAATCACAGCCTATATGCCACTCATACTCTTCAAAACTGCTGATCAAATTGTAGAGTACTGATTTTGATCTGTCTGGAAGATTCTGAGTTTGCTACATCAGTTGGGCTGTGTAGAAGGATACATGTTACGAATGCATAAGTGCAGGAACTGTAGGTCAGATAGAAAGTGATCTAAACATTAGATGAGCATTAGTAGCCAAAAGATTTCCGTCTTGGTGGGGCAAGAGAAGCTTGCTGGGTTACAAATGTCTTCAGTGGTGAAGAACATGTTTTCCAGCTGAGTACATACCAAACATTTTTCTGTGCTAGTGATAGGTCCACCAACCTTTTACCATGAGAGGTTGTATTTCCAAGTGTGATACCAGGGTCATGAGAGGCTTCAGAGACAGACATCCTGTCATGACATACTCATCCACATATTGAGTTTAAACATGATCTGTATGTGATTTCCATCAGCAGCATGCCAGGGACTTAGGTCTGAATAAAAGGTGTGGTAAACAGCAGTTGTTAGATATTGCTGCTTATCCTTTCCTGCTGCTAAGAGAGTTGTGTGAGGTTTTGTTTGTTTGTTTTTTAATCTCACCTTTTTTGTTTGAATCACAAATAAATGTGTGAAAATTGGCTAATGTGCATATATATGCATCTGTTCTATTCCATAGAATGAATTGTAGAATGGTTTTGGTTGGAAGGGACATTAAAGACTAATTCAGTAATATACACATCCCCTGTCCCCACCACCACCATGGGCCTTTCCATAATACCTGTGTTGTTAATAGTTTAATTCAGTGACGCAGTGAAAAGCTTGAGGCATTTAATTAAATGTCTCATACTTACTTTTAGGAGGTTGTTATGCCAGATAGTTGAAATTTTGGGGTGGAGATTCTAAAGATTCTAGAATTAGTTGTCAGGATATTATTGAACTTAAATAGGAGGCAGAATTCTACAACTGTGGGCTTTATTTCTTCATCTCGTAACAACTTAGTCTTAGAGTTGCTAAGAAAATAATTGACTGATCAATTAACAGGTGGTGTCAGAAAATATTCCTTTGGCAGCCTAGATGTGATGACAAATTTATGAAGCAGATACCTCTACAAGAAAATATAGCAGTGAAAATATAGTTTTATTTGTCACAGATAAATATTTCTCTTTCAAAGCTAGAGCAGCATACTGTAGCTGAAATGCCCTGGCTGGGTTACCTGGGTTACTCTTTTTGGTTCCTCCCTCCCTCCCTTCCTTCCTTCCTTCCTTCCTTCCTTCCTTCCTTCCTTCCTTCCTTCCTTCCTTCCTTCCTTCCTTCCTTCCTTCCTTCCTTCCTTCCTTCCTTCCTTCCTTCCTTCCTTCCTTCCTTCCTTCCTTCCTTCCTTCTTCCTTCTCTCTCTCTCTCTCTCTGGAAGCACAGTGATAAACAAGAATAGGGCAAACTGTGCTGTATATTCAGTTGTACAAATATACAGTGGAAGTCAGAAGATGGCAGTCTTCACTTACTCTTTAAATTGCTGTGTAATGAACCTTAATAATGTGAACACTTGAGAAGTGAAGAACAAAATGAATATGCATCATCCCCTGCATTTTTAGTTGTTAAATTTTAATTTCAAGTGTATATTGAAAATGCAAAAATGACAGCTCTTTTTTTTTTTTTTTTTCCCCAGAAATCATTTATGATGAGGGCAAGTAAAATGTTAGTTAATATTCTCTGATTCAAGCAAGAACCAAAAGCATTTTTAGTGTAAAGGAAGTTCTAAAACCTGTCTAACTCACATAAAAGAGGGCATAGGCAAGCATAGACAAACATGCATCCAAAAAGGGGATTGACAGAGACTTCTCAGCAATTGTGTATGCCTGGAGCCGCCTAAAACTCAGTATCTGATTGCATTCTACTTCAGCTCATGTCAAAATTCTCTTCAAGTAAGCAGTAAAGAATGTAATACTTTTTCAAGACACATTGGGATTGAGGAATTAGAAAGAAATGGGTCACCATTCCCTGAAGGCTTGATCCAACAGGCATATGTTGAACATTCCTGGCATGCATAGTAGATTCTGTAATGTCAGCTACCTGTTACATACTACTGATCAGGGCATATCCATGGGGGATTCTAATCTTAAATTTCTGTGACACTGAGAGGAACTCAGCTTTTATCTTACCTTTCCTCCCATGAAAAGCAAGGAGCAAAAAAGTCTGTCTCTGATGGTTAAGAGACTCCACTATCAGTAGGAATTTGGGTTCTGGGCTCTTCTCATAAGAAATAAAAGTGTTTTCTTTAGAAAGTTCTAATTGTGTCAAAGTGAAATGCAACCAAATTTAGAATGTACAACCACAGTTGTAGGAATCTAAGAAAACATGGAAGTATAGAGAAACTTTCCTTTCTTACTTCCCTCATGGCTGAGAAACTTTGAATGTTTGCAGGCAGCAAGGTGTCTTTTAATCTCATGTAATAGTCTCTCCTATGGTGCAAAAGATGTGAATGGGAAGGGACAAGAATTTAGATGTGGAAAGGGCAGGGCAGGGCAGGGCAGGGAAGGGAAGGGAGCAGAAGGGAAGGGAAGGGAGCAGAAGGGAAGGGAGAAGAAGGGAAGGGAAGGGATTTTGTTTTGTATTGTATCGTTTTTTGAAGCAGGTTTGTCTCAGCTACCATGCTTCCTACAGAACTTTTTTTTTTTTTTTTGAGTACTGACATATATAAGAATCAACAAGTAGTGTACAGCCAAACTCTAGGTTTTGCATTCCTATTTGTTGATTCTGGTCTGAGTTAATACAAAACAAATAGAATTGTCTATATTTATAATTTGCTATTGTAGTTCTGTAAAGACTTGATTAGATAAAATTAATTATTTCAAGAAGACTTCTTATATATTAAGTTAAATGGGCCAGCTGTACATGTTTAGCTAAAATTTTAGACCTTTCTGAAGTTTCTAGTCTACAGTTTTCACCCTTACAAATAATATTTCAGATGAATAGCTAATGAAATTCAGTGTCAGTGACTTCAAGAGTCACACTAATTTTAATCAACTGAAAAATCCTAGTTGTCAGATTGATATAAACTGTTTTTTTTTTTTTAATCATCTTAAAATTAAATATTGAGAAGTTCTCTATGTCTAATTTTGAGAAAATTAATAAGCATACCTAACTTACTGAAATATTCTGATTATTAAAATTACCTGTTGTAACTAATAACAGCAGTATGGCCCTTACACAGACTTAACATTGCCTGGAAAGGAAATTAGAATCATAATAACTTCAGGATTCAGAAAATTTGAAGTTAGGAAAACAATACTTTACCTTCTTGACTGTTCTTTGAATGCTTAGGATCAATGTTAAAAGCATTGTACCTAATGCTCTTTTCAAAGAGAGTTGGTGCAAATTTCTCACCTGTAGAAATTTGGCAGCAGCATTATTCACTAACTTTTTTTTTTTTAATTCAACTTGTAAACAAAGCAATCAGAAAAAAAATGATAAAAGAACTCTCTAACTCTCTTATTTGTCATGCAAATCTTTTAAAATAAAAATCTGTTTGAAGTCATTTAGCAGTAAAACCCAAGAAATAGTTAATAACATTTTAAACCAGAAAATAAGTAGCATAGGGGAAAATATAAAGAATATCCAGTACAAAATGTATGTTTATGTATATTATTGTAGTGAATTGTTTTATTCAAAACAGAATGTTTTCCATTAAAATATACTGATTAATATTGATTTTAGTTTCTGTCAGGTTAAATATTTATTCCTTAAACAACAAGCGTGAACTAATTCTCGTGGACAAGTAGCTATCAGCCACAAAAGCTATTTTGTTCCATAAAAATGTTTCACTTCATTATTTGAAAAACAGTCTTCTAATTTCTTATTTTTAATGATTTTTCATAAAGCAAATGAATTGTCAAAACAAAAAATCACTTTGAGCAGAATAATTTTGTATTTAGATGATTTAAGAACTTGAAAAGCCTCCCAGTATCCCTAATAAACAACTGAAACATATTCACATACATTTTTCATTTGACATAATTTAAAAAATGTTGTTCTACAAAGCTCACACAATGGATAGGATAGTTTTATCTTTTTTTATGCAACAGCAGAATTTGTAGATAGATATAAGTGCTTAAGGAAATAGATTGATGTTGATATCATAACCTGTAAGAGCTTTTTGAGCATTGGATTTCTTTGTGTGTGTTATTTGTCCTTCATCTTTTATGGTTGAGTTGTGCTTTTATGATTCATCACTCATACATCTAGTTCACCCATGTATTTAGTTCAAAAGGTCAGAGGTTTATATCTCACTCCTCTGATGTCCACTTTTGAGTGAAGGTAAGCCTTGAAATACTAGGAATTGGCACCCTCATGCTAAATTATTTTTCTAGCCTATATCGGTGACTATTCCATAATAGACGAACATGGTGCTTAATGCCCTCCAGAGCTGTTAGCTGCTTTGCTAAGGTAAAATATTTTCCAGCTTGCTCATTTGCTCACTTCTAATACCAAAGTCCATTTTTGAAGTTGGATAAGTTCCATTAACTATTAATCCTCCAATTTTTGCCCTCTTATCATTGGTAAGAGAATATCTTGTTGCCTGATTCTGCTGTCCTTGTTATACAACTTGATTCATGCATGATGAAGAATCTTGGAGTACCCCTAATTCAAGACAGGAGTGCAACTGTTGGTTAGAATTGATAAAATTCATCATTGAGGCTGCCCACAGTAAAACATCAAGCATCCTGAAGACTGTTTCTACCACTAGCTACAAAAGGGTCCTATTTCTTGACCATAGAAATTTTTGAACTGTATTGCTGAATCACCTTTGAAGGTTTTTTACAGTATGGAGAAGAGTTAGCTAATCACAGAAACTTGCAGGGAAGATATTTGTCAGGACCCTTCAAAATCAATATTTTTCATGTAGTCATACTTTGCAGTGGGCATTATCCCTTTTGGTTTAATACTATCTTGTTAAAAGTGGTTAGTATGTAGTCAAACTCCTTTAAAGTGAAAAGATTCATGCCTGCTTATCTCAACCAAAGAAACCTCCATTCAGAATACCTTAAAACAAATAATACCTTGTCCTTACTGACATTTCCTTCCTTTAGTGCTTAAAACTGTAAAATTACAGAATACTTTATACATTTTTTACTCCCACTTTATAATTTTTTCAATTAAACTTAAAATTAAAAACTTTTCAATGAGTAATTAACTCAAGTCGATACTAAGATTTATTTATTTATTTATTTCCAATTTTCTGAGATGAATACCTCTCTTGTGTGACATATTTGTGCTTGGAAATTGTATTTCTGTTTTGAATCAAGTACGAATGTGGAACATCACTTCATTTTTTAGAATTCATTGTCAACAGCTATATTACAGAGTTCTTCTTATATGAATATATAATTATCATATATCATATATCAATATATGAATTAACTTATTGTTTAAAATGAATGCACAGAATTTTACAAGAATTCTATTTATTGTATTTGGATTTTGTTGTTGGATGTAAACTATATGCAGATATATGAAATAAGTCTTTTACTAAATACTTTTGTTGAGTGGTATACTCCACTATAAAGTTGCCCATTAAACTAGATTTACCTGACTAGGTAATCTGGAACCATATCAATAAACAGTGCATAAACACTGAAATATATCTGAGATTAGGGAAGATGATTTACAAGTTCATTGCACAAGCTTAATGCTGGTTGATGTAATTGCTTTGTTTGGAAGTGTTTTTTGTGTAGTAGGTGTTCAGCAGATGTAAATTCCAGTCTGTTGCTTCTTTTGAATTATTGTCTTGCAGGTGCGAGACCCTCCTAATTGCTGGGTAGCCACAGCTGCAACTTGCTGTTCTAACTTGTATCTTTTTAAACTATTAATAGTTTCCTGCCATGGTTTCATTAATTTTTTAACCATTTTATCATCATCTATAGCTAAATCCCACAAGCAGTCCCCATAAGCTCTCCATTCTTCCACATCAAAGGATGATTCAGGGTTAAAAAAAAAAAAAAAAACCCTTTGCTACCCCAAAGTCTATAAGCCCTGGAATATGCTTAACTCCTTCTACCCCTCGCTTTTCTAAAAAGCGTTTCAATAAGTTGAGGGCTACCTCCTTATCCATAGTGCCGGCCTTTTTTCCACGTCTATCCACGCCGCGTCTGTCCGCGATTTGTGCAGCTCCATGTCTAACCACGCTGTTAGCCCTCCGGACCGTGCAGACCCCATTTTGGTCGGTCTAGGCAATCTTCTGCCCTCCGATTCGCTGCTAATCGGTGCTTGTCCTCACCGCACTTCTTGGTTCCATGTTGTCCCTGTTCGGGCACCACTTCGGGTGCGAGACCCTCCGATTTCAGCATGGAGAAGCAAGTGATCAACTCAATATGAGTGGTAATACAAGCTTCAACTTTATTGAGCAGATATCTGTATATTTATACACACAGCGATAATTATGCCTACTGGTCACTATCCTATTGGCTAAGCCTAGAAGTGTTGCAAAAAATACTGTTTCTCCTACTTGGGGTTACAGTGCAAGTGCATAAGCTACTCGCTTATCTTCCCAGGCTTCAGATCCACCTGTTTATCTCTCTCTCAAGACAGACTGCTCCTTGCATATTTTCACAAAAATGCTTCTCATCTGGGCCTACTCCATGGCTATAAACTCTGTATTTTCTTTGCCTTGCTTGTACAATTCCTCTAGGGACCCACGCTCTTGCTCTTTGAGCCATTCTTCAACATTATCTTACCTTTGGAAACTTCTCAGCATTTTCTGCATAATTTTCCTGTCTATATTCTGAGAATGCCAGGGTATAGAAATATAATTTTGGGGGATGCTATTTGTTGTTGTTGTTGTTTTGTTTATTTGTTTGTTTTCTGGGTGAAATTGATCAGAAGGAACAGTCTGACAAGGACTATGACACTTTCAATCTCACTTAAGACCACTAAGACCAAGCTGAGATGGAAACTGTGCAGAACTGGTCTCAGTTTCACATAGGGAGGTTTTTTAGGTTGTCAGTGCATTTAAGAGAAGAAGAAATGAGAGTTTCCATTTATGAAAGGTTATAACAAAAAAGTTTGCAGATGACACCAAGCTATGCGCATGTGTCGATCTGCTCGAGGGTAGGAAAGCTCTGCAGGAGGATCTGGATAGGCTGCACCTATGGGCTGAGGTCAACTGCATGAAGTTTAACAAGGCCAAGTGCCGGGTCCTGCACCTGGGGCGCAATAACCCCAAGCAGAGCTACAGGCTGGGAGATGAGTGGTTGGAGAGCTGCCAGGCAGAGAAGGACCTGGGAGGGATGGTGGACAGTCGGCTGAATATGAGCCAGCAGTGTGCTCAGGTGGCCAAGAAGGCCAACGGCATCCTGGCTTGTATCAGAAACAGTGTGACCGGCAGGGCTAGGGAGGTGATCGTCCCCCTGTACTCGGCTCTGGTGAGGCCGCACCTCGAGTACTGTGTTCAGTTTTGGGCCCCTCGCTACAAGAAGGACATCGAGGTGCTTGAGCGGGTCCAGAGAAGGGCGACAAAGCTGGTGAGGGGTCTGGAGAACAAGTCCTACGAGGAGCGGCTGAAGGAGCTGGGCTTGTTCAGCCTGGAGAAGAGGAGGCTCAGGGGTGACCTTATCGCTCTCTACAGATACCTTAAAGGAGGCTGTAGCGAGGTGGGGGTTGGCCTGTTCTCCCACGTGCTTGGTGACAGGACGAGGGGGAATGGGTTTAAGTTGCGCCAGGGGAGTTTTAGGTTAGATGTTAGGAAGAACTTCTTTACTGAAAGGGTTGTTAGACACTGGAACAGGCTGCCCAGGGAAGTGGTAGAGTCACCATCCCTGGAAGTCTTTAAAAGATGTTTCGATGTAGAGCTTAGGGATATGGTTTAGTGGGGACTGTTAGTGTTAGGTTAGAGGTTGGACTTGATGATCTTGAGGTCTCTTCCAACCTAGAAATTCTGTGATTCTGTGATAACCGGGCTAATATTCTCCAGCAAGACTCATGTATTTTATAACTTTAAAGAAAGCTTCATGAAAGCTGCTCTTGTAATTCTTCTTGAGATTCTTCTACCAGGTATTTTTTATAAATTTATACATATTTTTATGTATAATGGCTTTAAAAGTCTTAGTCACCCCAGTTCCTTAAGGAAAGTTTTGTCTAAATGTATGGCTTCCTTGATAAATTTGAGATGATGCTGTAAATAGAAGTAAAAGCACAGTCTTTCTTACTCAGCCATATGAGTAAACTGACATGCAACGTGTTTTGTATTTGCCTTGCCTACTGCATCTGGAAGGATTGTAGATCTCTGCATAATAGCCAAGAAACAATTTTCACAGTCCATCTCCCTTATAAATATTTTAAATCTTCCTCCTCTCTGGTGCGTTGAGATGAAACTGAAGCTGTTTAAAATTTTTGCTTATAGAAGCTTTATATACCTTGGCAAGTGTAGTGAGGACAGAGAGAGTGGTCAGTTGATTAGGCTTCTTTCTTGCAAGGTGGTAATCAGTTTAATGAAATAGAAGGTGTGTACCTGAGCCAGTATGCTGCCATCCTCTATGACTCCTAGCATTATCTAAACCACCTGGCCATTGTCACTTGGTTGTGGAAAGAATTTTCCACTCTAGAAATAATTAAATCCCATTTTAAAATAGGGCACAGAGCTATATCTTCTTGCCATTTTGAAGTTCTCTAACCTTTTGGCCTATGGTGTCATTGTTTTTCTGCCCTAGTAAGTATTTCATTAGTTACATAATGCCATAAGAAAACAGGCAATTCAAAACATTTATTGTGTACCCTACTGCTAGCTCATTCTGTCCTTTTAATCAGTAATTTCAGGTTCCTTATTAATTGTCCTTTTAAGCTAGGAATCCCATGAGAAGATTATCTGTATGAAAAACTGGCATTTTCCACTACCTTACCTCCAAAAAAACAACAACCTTCAATGACTAAAAGTATGGGAAAAATATCTGTTTGTACTGATAATAAAATTGAGAAATTTGACTCATCCTAAGAAACTCTATTCTGTAGATTCAGACAGCATAAACTCAGTGTACAGGATGGCATTCAAGCACTGCAAAAGTGAGGTGTACTTGCAGATGGACTTCCCTCCCCAAAGTGAAGGCAAAGTATCTTAGATGTTGCATCCCTTATTCAAAACTGAAATACAATCAACAAAGCTAACTGTAATTTTAGTGTAATAAAATGAATAAAATGTTTGGAAAAAATACTGACCCCCCCACGCCATCACACACACACACACATTCTCCCATGTTTATTAGGAAGGAATATTTTATCTTGATTAGATTACAAACAAAATCTATCAAGACAAAAATTGATTCATCTGGTAACTGGGCCAGTTAAAATAAGTGAGGCCTACTTGGAGTCAACACACAATGTTTGGATCAGCATTGTCACATGATACTGATATATGGAAACCTGTTAAAATGATGACAATCATTCTGTGTAAACATGCGAAAGACAATAGATGGCAATTAAGTCTGCTGGCTCTTCCACACAATAATAAAATCACAGAATGATTTGGGTTGGAAGGAACCTTAAAGACCATCTAATTCCAACACCCCTGCCATGGTCAGAGATGCTTTCAACCAGGTTGTTCAAAGCCTTATCCAACCTCACAATAAACACTCACAGGGACCTTGGTGTCTATACAAATTTAATTTTTTATTACTGTGATCACCTACTACTTCTTAAACGATGCAAAATATAACACAGCTATTGAAAATAGAGATTTATTCAAATATAGACTTTCTGTTTTTCCTTAACCCTTATTTATTGAACTGTTCTGTAGAAATGAGCTGTTTAAAGGAAAGAAATACTGATTTTACCAGCTTTAAAAATTATGACTACAAATAAATTATCAGATACAATGGGCCACATGAATTTTGTTTTACTATTCATGCACTATAAAGTATATTTTTATCTTCTTTCTTTTCACTGACTTTAACTCCTTCTATGAAACAAAAAATCTTGCTATGTGATCAACAACTTTCTGGTAAAATTTCCCTTAGTTGCGGGAATATGAATTTAATCCTTTTATGAAGATAGATAAAACAATACCCATTCACAATGTATTCATTTAATATACTTCCAAAATATCTATGTGCTCACTGAAAAAACTTCTACAGATATTGTGTTTATTCAAAGTGGTGCTAAAAGATGAATTCACATTCTGAAGTCTGTACTGAAAAAATACATATTTAAATATTTTGTAATATTTGAACTAATAAGTCATATTGTCTTAATATTTGAAACATATGCCTTTGAAATTATTCTAGTGTTTTATTCTGAAATTATTCTAGTGTATATGCTAACATATACAAACATTTCTTCATTAACACAGAAACATTTGTCTTTATTTAAAAAAAAAAATCACTTCATTTTAAAGCTGTCTTTCAACCATCATGTTTTTATATCATTTTAGAAGGTTAGGTGCTGCTTCTTAAGGCAGAAACACAAAACAAAACAAAACAAACAACAACAACAACAACAAAAACATTCAAACATATAAACACATTGAATTCCATGGATTTTTAAAATTGCATTCTTGGTGTGAATTTCATTTTCTGTTTAACTAATCAACAGTACTCCTGATGATGCACATATATAAAGGTAGTATTTTTATATAAACTCTAAGTTTTTGAAACTTTCCAAATACTAGTAAGACAAGCTTAGATGATTTTATTTTCTAGAGAATAAGTGTGAAAAAGATATAGTAGACAGGCAAGCCAAGTAATAAGCCAATTCTAAATTGCTCTCATTAGAAGTGTATGCTGTCTTGCCAAAGCCCACTTTACAAATGAAAAGATTTAGATAAGTGGTACATTTAGATACATTGGTAGCATTAAGCATTGTCATTTTATTATTATTTTATTATTATTTTATTTTATTTTATTTTATTTTATTTTATTTTATTTATCTGTGAATCTTCTATGAAACAATTTAACTCTAAATGTTGTAGAATAGCACTAACTGATAAAAAATATGAATTCCCTGAAAAGTAACGGAACATCCACACTTTCAAGGATAATAATTTATAAAAAATGGTTAAATAATAATTTATTTGCATCCTTCATATTCAAATACTTTATATACATATTTGCATACTAAGCACTTTCTTAACATGAAATTGTGTATTTTATAAAGAAATCATATTCTCTTTTCCTCTTGCTGAAAAGAGATGTTTAATTTTCTTGAAAATAATATTTTTTTATGCTATTCATCTAATCTGTTTGGTATTTGGTAGAAATGTGATGCAAGACTTATGCTGTGTTGGTTGGGAATGCTTGGAGCCATGAATTCCATTAATGATGTCAATTTACTCTCAAGAATAATCTTTAGTTCATGTCTAAACTGTGTGATTAAGTTGTAAAATAACTTTTTACCTGCAATTATCAGTGTAGAATATGTTTCAGTGTAACACAGTTCTCCATTAACATTTTTCATAGCATGAGATATAGTTAGGGACCTTATTTTACTGATGAAATTAAAATCTTCATTATTTTAACTTTAGGAGACAAGAAGGTTCATCAATATTCTTGTTCTTTCTGAAACTGTTAAGATAATGAGGCTGAACTAATAAAGATCCTATTTAACATCATGGTAATACTGTCTGCATTGCAAATGAGTTAATGGTTGCTATTTATAAACACGTGCATATGGTTTTCAATGCCACCATGCATTAAAACAATAGCATACAATACCAACATCTAAACAGCCTTTAAGCTGTATTTACTTGCATGTGTAATAATGCCAATAATAATACTATATCCCAGGATTATGCAAAAAGTTGGTTTTGAAAATGATAACTTTGATAGTCCACTTTGAGTAATTTCATGCTGAACCTTTTATCTTGAAAGGAGCTTAAACATTAATGACACAGTAGCAAGTTTGTTTTACAAGCTCATTTAGCTCGATTTGCTACTCTACACACTATATAAGGAAGTAGTAGGAGATTGTAATAGGAAGGTCTCTTCTACAAAGAAGGGGCAGGTGAAAGTAAAGCAAAAAGGAATGTACACCTGTTCTTAGTATGTTCAGAAAGGTTGGAAAATAACTATTCTACTCTCAATTATTTTCAGATTGTGTTTTCCTTGTGTAAATTTGATGCACACAGTTCCAGACAGTGTAGATTTTTCCATTCTGCCTCAAATGCAGATATCTAAAAATAAATTGAATAAGAGTAACAGTAAGAGTAAGAGTAAAAATTAAGGATAAGAATAAGAATAAAGAAATCTTTTGCTTCCTGTACCTGACAGCAGTTTAGGTCTTTGAAGTGAATAATATTTTTTCTTACTTGCCTCTTTCAAAAAATAGTAAAAAAAAAAACAACACATGGAGATTACCCCATTTATTAGTATGAAAAATCAATACTGTTTCTCATGGTTACATCAATCCACAATCAACATTTTGCAAACCTGTTCTCTGTAATGTCTTTTAAGTGCATTTTAATTTCCTCAGTCAGTAGCAGAAGCAGCAGTTGTAAATGACACCATTGCTGATTGCAGAGGCTGAAACTTTAAAGCTAATGATACTAGTGAGGAGATAAAAGTCAAAAATAGCATGGAAGTGTTTTAAATTGGTTCACAATATGTTCTTTGTGATAACATTTGGGTATCTACACCAGTGTCAGCTCTCAGTCAACATGTCTGCAGTAACAACACTGGGAACTGCAATTCCATTGTTTTATCATCTCTTTTGTTAAAATCATGCTCATTTCTGTATCTGTATGTGGTCAGAGCTCTATTTACTTATGTTGAATAAGAAAATCTAATACAGTAGAACAGAATTAAAAGAGGAGAGGAGAGGAGGGGAGGAGAGGGAAGGGGAGGGGAGGGAAGGGGAGGGAAGGGAAGGCCCAGTAACACAACCTCAATTTATATAAATTAATTGTATTGTAACACCGTATATATAAATTAATTGTAACACCAAGTTACAATTGTAACACCAAGTCCACCAAGATTCAACAGATAGTTCTAATTCGTGCTTTGAAAGGGAAGTGTTTGATCCTATCAGCTAGAATATTGGCTAACTCCAAAACCACTGATAATTCATAATAAAAAATATGAACCTTGTCCCTTTTGTATGACGGGACTAAAACAGGAGCAATGCAAAGGTAGCTGTCAAGATTGGTTTCATGGATTGCTTGAAGTCAGAAAGAACAAGTGGAGAAACCATAAATAAATGTTTAAACCTGGTGAGTCAAGTGGATAGCCACTACAACATTTTTTACAGTGGATTTTGAAGGCCTTGGCAACTTTTGCAATTGTATTTGCCTAGAGCAGTAAAAGGAGTTATTTTACCTTGACTGTTGCATGTAAGCTAGAAATGATTCTTGGTCAAAGAGTGTTAGCTATAAAACAAGATGCTGCAGAAAATTAAACTCATTCAAAGTTAAGCTGCTGAAGAAAATATTCTCCGTACACATTTTTAGCTTTTAAATTAACTGGAACAGACAGAATAAGAATATTGTTGGGGGACTTGAAACCTCAGGAACATAGGAACTACGGAGTTCTAAAAACACATTGAAAACTCAAAGTGCATTTTATTAAACATTATGGCATGAATGGCATAGCAAAATATAAAATGGAATAGCAAAGTCTCAGAATCTATTACATTTAGTGACTTCAGTGTTATAATAACCTCTCTAATTCTATTAAAGTATACTTGAAAGGAATGGTATAGAAGAATTTCCATTACAGAGCCTTGCTCATAATAATTTTTATAGTCTACCGACTTGCTTAAAACTGAATGTAAACCAAACCATTGCTACAATTGAACAACAAATTGCAAACAATAACAGAATTCTTGTTAATAGTTTGTCAATCATTTTGTCAAATAGTTTGTCAATCATTTCCAACAAGTCAGAGCTGAATTCTATAGATATATTCCAGTTAAAATGTGGGTTACTCTCAAAATCTTTTTTTTGTTGTTTTTGTTTGTTTTTACTTTTTTTTTTTTTTTTTTTTTTTTTCTAATTATAACAGATATGCCCAGCAACAAGGAGGGAAATACATTTATAAATGATCTCAACCAGTAGTAAGCAACAGATTAAAATCATAGTAAGATGATTGACTGTTAAGCAGTTAAGCAATTGTTGCAACAAATGCACATCTAGATAATGTAATAAACAGCGTAATTTACATTTCCATACCAATTCATATTTGAGCTTTATATGTTATAACACTCTTCAGTACAAATTATATTAGTCAGGTATAAAATAATTATTTATTTTTAGCTTGACTAGAAATCTAAAATATGTAGATTCTTCATAGTTGTATAAACAGATAAAAGATTTTGGATATCATGCAATACACTCATTGAGGGCCCTTTGGAAATCCTCATTCTGTTTCTTCCATTAACCATACTGCTGTAATAAGTTACTGAAAATCATACATCTCCAAATCTTTCAGTGTCTTTCAGAGCATAATCCTTTAGAGTCAAATTGCAGTTATCTACTCATAGGGAGAACACTATAGAGGAAGATATTTTGGGATTGCAAATTTGAAAAATTAAATAAAACTCATTTAATCAATAACAATCTGGATAGTATTTCCATGTAAATGAAGAAAAAAAAAGTTATCTATATTTAAGCATTATTAAGAAAGCTTATTAGGAAGTATTTTTTATTTTATTTTTTATTTTATTTATTTTTTTTCCCTCTTCCTACAAGACCTTTATTTTAGAAAAGTCCCGTAGAGCATTCCAGAAAGTAAAATACAGTATGTACTCTTGCAGACACAATTTACAGTTTTAATTTACTGAAGATTGAAAGAAGCTTATCAGCTGAAAATCAATACTGAGCTGAATTTAAGCTTTTGTAGCTTGGGACTTCTAAAGTGTACTGAGTAAGTACCATAAAAATGCGAACACTTGCCTAAATAATTTATTACATAGTTGTTCCTTTATGTTCTTTTAACTGTGGATAACTAAACAGGACCAACAATTGTATCATGCATTTATATTTCATTATAATTATGCATTTTAACACTTTTATAGCACGGTCTGTACACAAACAAAGATAAGACAAACAATACATATCCTTACTGAAAAGTTTAAGCCCCATTGTATGCATGTGTCTCTTTAGAACCAGGACTGAAAATATATATAGGGAGCTCAGATTACAAAACTGAGATGAAAAAAAATGATTTACAGCAAATCATTTGCTTTGTCTTTGTTGAACTCCAGGCTGAGTACTGCTAGTTCTGTTTCCATGGTATTTATCTGTATAGGATCTGTATTGGGTTTATGTGGCAACATTTTGGTAGCAGGAGGTTGAAGGGGTGACCTGTGTGAGAAGAGTCCAGAAGCTGACCCATGTTAGATAAGATCCAGTTCCAGTTGGCTCCAGAAGGGATGACCTGCTGACCAGACCTGAACCAATAAATGGTTTTGGCACCTCAGTGAGAGCAGGTTTAATAAAAGAAAACAAACAAACAAACAAACAAAAACCTACTGCCCGACAGCAGCTGGGAGAGCAAGGCATGAGAAACATACATAAAGACCTCAAGATCAGTGCAGAAGGATGGCAGGAGGCAGAAGGTGCTCCACGCACACAGCAGCAGTTCCCCTGCAGCTTGTGGAGAGGCCCCTGGTGGTTCAGGCTGTCCCCCTGCAGCCCATGGGTCCCATATGGAGCAGAACTCCATGCTGCAGCCCATGGAGGAGCCCCCGGTGGAACAGGTGGATGTGGCCTCGAGGAGGCATGGAGAGCCCCCAGGCCGGAGCTGCAGCCCATGGAGAGGAGCCCATGCAAGAGTAGGGGGTCTGGTGGGAGATGCCGCCCCTGCAGGAACTGTGAGTCCAAGGGACAAAGGATTTTGGTAGGGTCCTTAATTTTTTTTTTTTTTTTTTTTTTTTTTTTTGCAATCTAGTATAATATGCCTTGCAGAAGCACAAAATTGTTTTTCAGTTTTAACGTTAGCATTTAGAGTTTATAGTTGGAAAGCTGTCTGAATGAAGACAGCTTTTTGAAAGTTTTCTTTAATGCTTATTAATTGTTCAACAGTGTAATTTTTAGTCTGTCTAGAATGACTGCATGGTGGTGGTTTATATGAGTAATGAAATTAAACTAGTGCAAGAAATCTCATGAATGTTTTATGCTGTTGAGCACAGACAGGAATTTCTTATCTGCCTTTGAAAATTCTAGCTTTTTGATCAAATAGCCTGAATCATCTCTGTAACAGCATATACTTTCTAACAATTTAGATGATAAGCTCTCTGTTGAAGAGGCAATCTTTTCATACCAAATGCATGCAGGACCTAGTACAATGAGGCCCAAAGCTTTAATTTTTGCAAAGTTTTATTCAGAACAAATAATTTTTAAAACCATGTGTAGTGCACTTCTGTGAATCTGGATGGGGATGAATAGTAAATGCATAATATGAAAAAAAAAATAGTAATATGCTAAAATTATTGCATGCACTATCAACCTCTCCCCCCCCCCCCAAAAAAAAAAAAAAAAAAAAAATCTACAAATACTATATGCAAATACTATATGCCTTAAAGGAGTGTTACTGATTTTGTTTTATTGTGACTATGCTCTACTGGCTTTAAAGGGTCACAGTGACTCCTGAGATGGAAAGAAATCATTTTCTAGCTACTGCAGCCCTCATGAGTGATGCACAAAACAAGCAACCTCCCACTCCTATGAGGACAACAAGGATTTACAATGGGAGGTGCATGTAGGCTCTGTGGTAGAGAGATGGGGTGTCATAGGTCCTTTTCATACTACCTGTGAGAGGGGAATTGCTAGGGAAGGAGTGCATAAAGCCAAGAGTTAGCCTCTGGCTACTGACAGTAGCCTAGCTACTGACATAAAAAATTACAGGATGTGACAGAGAGAAAAGACAAGTAATGTGCATGCAACAGCTGGCCAACCAATAACTACACAAACAGGACAGCAAAATGAGAAATGGCAGAAATGGGAAACATTATAGATGATAATGGGATGGCAGAGTTCAGGATCCAAAGAGGAGGAAGCAGGAATATGGGGGATTGCAAGGGCTGATCAGAAGTCCCCATTGATCATCCTGGTGCTTGATCCCTGCAATTTGGAGGAAAAATAAGCCCGCTGCTCCCAAGATTCGCATGTCTAATGTCCACAGTCAGGAGGAATCTGACGTGTTTTTCTGGAGTGTACAGAGAGCTCTTCACACAGAAGGTACTTGGCAGGTACTGCTTCACAGCACCACCTCACCTCTTCCCCTTTTAAAGGAAGACACCCATTTTTGATAGTCTGTGATTCTAATGGAACTGTAAGTGCATAATGGGAACATACTTCATCACTTACGTGCAGAGATAATTAAACTTTCTTGCATTGTGACAATGTTAGAGTAGAGTTATGCTAGATAATTTATATTTGTTGCTTAATTCCTCATATTGCCAATGGCTGAAAAGAGTACAAAAAAATCCCTCCCAAATCTGAGGATATTTCATCTACCTTTTTCATGATCATTATATATTTGTAAATGTGTCTTTAAATCTCCATTTTGACAATATTTCATTTTAATATTACTAATAATGATACACTACATTCTTATAGTGCTAGTCCTATTTGTTGATTTTGATTCATTTTTGTAATAAGAAACGAATATTATCCTAGAATATCATTAGAACTAAGACAGAACAATAGCGTTGCCTGTCTGTGCTAAGTACAAGATTTTTTTTTGATTGAGTACAAGAAGACCTTCAGGTTTCCTGAGTAATTGTTTTCTGAGCAACCTAGCATCGTATTTTGGTTCAGAGAAGTTTTGTGTTAACCCAAACATACTTGTACTGGGACATATCTGGTAGAGCTAGTAAAAGGTATTTTTATAGCAGGAGATTTTTCCTTTTCTCCTTGTAGCATTAACACTGGAGACAGGTATGCTCCTCTCCTCAAACTTTATTTAACATTTGATTGATTTATATCTCAGCTACTGACTGCTATATATTAGTATATTAGACTTCATGAAAGTTTTATAAAGGCTAGACCTTCTTGTGAAAATACAGGTCTATATTTAAAAATGTATAATCTATGTTCTCTAGTTAATTTTGTAGAAGTTTTTGAAATCTTAATGCTTGATTAAGTTAAAATATGGATTTTTTGGGATCCTTTTTCTTTAACTTGCATAACTCCTCTGTCTCTGTTTTATAGAAGCATTTAGAACTGTAGAAACACTGTTGAATTTTCAGCCTGAACCCATCTGGAGTTTTTGCCAGCATTTAGTTCATCAAATCTTTCATTTCTGGGGGGTAAGCAAGCCTTAACAGATAGATCTGCATGTTACATTGTGATGGAAAATATTATCATAAATAGATATTAAAAAAATAACTACTACAATATTCATCGTATTAAAATGTCCCTCCTTTTAGTTTTACAATATATACAATATATATGGTCTTGGGAGAGTTCTTCACATTTACAGAGCTGTGAGCAAAACCAGAACGTATCAACAGTTTAGCCATAACTATACCAATGCATATTTCTTGGCTTGAGTAGTGCCAGAAGCATATTGTGTGGTAGAATAGCATATCTTGTTCTCACTATGAAGAATCCAGGAGATCAAGAAGGAACAGGAAATAGTAAGCAGGTATCATTTGGAATTGTAATTGCCTGAGAAAACACTGTTTTTCCAAAAAGTGATTTCATGAAGACAACACTTTTCCTGTTATTTTAAGGTCTGTCAATAACCAACTGATTTTCTATAATTCAGTCATCCAACAACAGTCTTTTTGTTGTTTTCTTGTTTGGATTTTGTTTTGTTTTTTTCTTGTAAAACCAACCAGTAACATTCTAAAAAGTTTTGGGGTTAGTTTTGTGAAACCTTTCTGTCTCACAGGTTTTTAACAAAATTCTCATGTTTAAAAAATAAAAATAAAAATAAAAATAAAATAAAATAAAAATAAAAAGTAAAAATAAATAAAAATAAAAACAACAATACCAAACCAAAACAAAAAACACCACACCACACACCACTGCAGGTTCTTGACTTTAGATTTTTCCTTTTCCCATTTATATAAAACAGTAAATTCTCTCCCTCCAGCACATAAAATAGTCAGGCATAAAATAAGAGAAGGAAATCTAGTTTCAAGGAAATTTTCATCCAGGTTTATGGTCACAAAATGTGCAGATGGCCTTTGGAGACACTCTTCAAAGAAACTGCAGAGAAACTGAGCAGCCAGAAGGAGATTATGCTATTCAGTTTTTAAATGACCACAGCACTTCACCTGATGGGCAGGAAATTGTTTTTTGAAAGAAATCCTCGTTAATTAGATTGAGATAAAATTTTGTGTGTGTTGTGTACATACATCCTAACTAACTTAGGTAATTGCCTCCCTGTAGTTACCAGAACATGAACAGAACACATCTATTATATCACTAACATTAATTTTCCCTAGAATTTTAGATTTTTTTCTTAATTGCATTATATCTTTAATTTCAAATTCAGGAGTACATGACAGTAATATTGGGGTTTAGTCTCAGCATCCAGAAGTATTTTTGTTGTCATAGCTGTTTTGATATACTTACTGATCCTGGACATGTAGGTAACTTATGGGGTAAGAGTTGTGTTAGCTACCTCACCTACTTATATATAACCATTGCGTTTTAGTTTAGTTCAGAAATAACTGAAAAGGAAAGTGTTTTAACAAAACATTATAATTTGGATATTTCTCTAGATGTTGTATCTATAAACTGTGAAGTATCTCACCATAGTCTGAGTAAAATCTTAACCTTTTGATTTTTAAATAAAGAATGCAAAAACTCTTTACTGTTTAGTGGTTAATTTGAAAACCAGGGAGATGGAAGTTTTGGCCACCCCAGAAGCTTGCACACCAGTATTTCTATGCTCTTCAGCACAGAAAAAAAAGCCTCAAGCCACTGATCTGACAAGAGATAATAAGGAACCTCATGAAATTCACAAGATGTTCCATAGGGAAACATGATTGTTGTATGGCTGAAAACCATTTCAAGTTTCCCCCCCCCCCCTTTCATATTTTCTTGATATTTGCAAATAAAAGTAATACTTACAGGCAATAAAAAAATATGTTGTTGTTGGTGGTGTGTTTTTTTGTTTTTGTTTTTTGTTTTTTTTTTTTTTTTACTTGTAATGTTTGTTACATTACATAAAAGTGTCAGCTGCAGCTTATAAGCAAAAAATGGAATTTTGAATCAGTACATTTAATTATTTATGGAATCAAAACAGACCAGATTGATTTTTCAATAATGTATTAATTTACCTGCATACCAAGAGAGAAAATGGACCATTCTGCTGTGAAGAAAGCCTATATTCAGTAAGTCTTAAATACAGGCTTTTATGTTACAACATGTATTCTAATTAGTAACTTCCAAAAATATTATGTATGTATATTCCACAAAACAAATGTTGAAATTACAGGTACTTTTTTTTCTTTCTTTCTTTCTTCAGTAACTGACAGCTCTAAACTTCATCAGACTGGAAACTTACCTTATAGAAAGCAGTTATCAGATGTTAACCAAATTCACTAATGTAAAATAGTATACTCATAACGCCACATTTCATCTTTATTGTTACATTACCACATGGTAATACATAAAGATAAAAATAATCTTTAAATTATCTATAGATTTACTAATGGATTACTCAAGCAGTATTCCTAAGAGGTGAACTGTAGAAAAAAAAAGAAAAAAAAAAAGAAAAAAAAAAAAAAAGGATTTCAAGTACCCAAAGCCAATGAGGGGAGGGCAGGGGAGGGGGGGAGAGGAGGGGAGTGGGAAGGGGAGTAGCTATTTTCTTTGCCTTATTACTAATAATTGTGTATATATATATATATATATATCCTAGATTGAAGAACTCTATTCTATATTCTGGTTCTATACTTAAGCTTCTCCACAGTCATTGTTGCTATTTAAATGTTTCACTTACTGTATTTCAATGGGACTTGTTAAAATAAAATGTCTATGCTGCCAGCCTGGCATTAAAACCTGACAAATTTGCAGGTATTCTAAGAGTAAAGCAGAAATCCCATGGACCTTAAGATTTTCCGGAGCACTTAGGCTTTATAAACAGAGCTGAATTACTCTACTTTTAGTCTCATTTCAGAATGCTCATTCTGATGCTGCAGAGTCTTTCCAGATATTTCAAACTTAATACATCCTTCTAAAATAAGAAATGGGTCACATTATGGGTCACATTATGGTTCCTTGAAAGAGACTTCTGACAGCATCATCCTAGAGCTAAAGGGGAATTCCACTTTTTTTTTCCTTTTACTTTCTTATGATGTGTCAAACAGAAGATATGGTGATCTTCACTTTGCTCTGTGACAGATGCTTGCTTTCATCAAAGTACACAGTTTTAGGACATTGTATAGGACTATGGTAATTTTGGAAGGCGTCCTACACATTTGCTGCCAATTACCTCACATTTTTTCCATTAAAACTAAATACCAGCATTGTGTTTGGTGAAAAGTTTTGCAGGAATACACTCTATAATAATACAATACTCTACACTTTATAACTTTACTAGGAGGTATAAACATAGTTTGGTCTCTGCTAATGGGTTTTGGTATGACTTGTACAGATTTGTTTCTTGGGCATAATGTGGTATAAGGACTAAGTTAGGAATTGCACTTAGACTCAGATGGCATTTGAATTAAAATAGAAATTTACTGTAATAAATCAATGTATTGTATATTGAATTAACAAAAAAAATGCTAAACAGATCATGGAAGGAAACATACAATGGGAAACATATAGTATGGGAATACTAGAGATATTGTTTTGGAGTAGCCAGGCATGCTCTGGAAGACAGTAAAAGTAATTGCAAAGGAGAACGCAGCAAATTTCAACAGCAAGTGGAATGGCAAAACTTAACAAAGATAGATCTGTTATACTTGATGACTTACTAAACTCAAAATTTTGTTGTGGGCAAAAGTAAAATGTGCCTTAAATGTTAAGCCGAGAATTTATTGATAATCTAATTAAATCCTAACAATATAATCAAAATACAAATTATTGTTAGCTCATGTAGGGTAGTACTATCACTCTTAGTCCAAGTCTGTGAAAAGGTCAATAATACATTTAAAATTCTGATATGAAAGAACATTCCCTAATACCATTTCCCTTTTTCTGGAGTTATGCGCACTCCTCCTGTGATCCTTTGGGTCCCAGCATTCATGTTGCTACTCTTGTCAAGTAGAGAGAAGAGAGGGTATCATTTCACCAGCATCCCAGTGTTAATGTAGATCCTCCCGCCTCTTCATTCTGAGGGTCTGTTTAGGGTTTTTGCATGTGTGTTTTCCCATCTGATCCTACTGCCCTCCGCCACTCCCAGGGCAGGGCTAAAAGCTGCCCCACAGCCCCCACAACGTCCCAATGTCTCTGCCCTGCAGAGACAGCCTGGGGCTGTCAGCTCCGTCCCCCCAGGGCACTCAAAGAGCTGGAGCTCAGCCAGGCTGGGCAATAGGCACTGGGCATTGGGGAAACCCAGCTCAGCCCTGCGCATGCCCAGGACAGCCTGGCCAACCCTGGGGCCTGTTGCATATATTCGTATATTCATATAATGTTACATGCAATTAAAATTTAGATGGCCTCTCCATGAAGAAGATTGACCAATTACTAATCAATTAATCAAACAAACAAACCTGTCAATACATACACTGGTATTTACCTTATCTATTTCTAAAAGTGGTTATAGTAATCTCCTGATATCTTATTTTTTCTGGCTATACAGTTTAGATTATAATTTATGTAATGCTTTATACCCTTGCTAGTTTAATTTTCCAGAAAATATTTCAAAACCTTATTATATGATGCCTTTTCATAAGGAAATGAATACCTGAAATGTTTCTAGACAGTTTATAATGTTTAATCTCTTAGATGAATTGTTGGTGACCTTCACACACAGTCTATTTTTCTGCACTGCAGCTTAAAATCAAAATGTCAAATTCTGGAGTAGTTTCTGAGCTACTTCAGTCAGAGAATGTTAAGAAGCTGAATTGATTTATTTATAAACTGCAGAAATATTGTTCATCAGAATGAGGAGATATTTTTGAACCATATGTAGATTTATGTTTTTCTAAGTTATTTTTAGCTTTTAATATTTTTCTAAATAAATTTACTTTAAACAGGCCAAAGACAAGGTTGCGTTTGAAATGTGCTGAAAAGGAGAAAGCAATATAGCATATGCAGGTTCTTGAGCTCCATATTATCAGTACAATTAACATTGTTTTCAGTCTGCAATATATCACTTGCTTATTCAGTGTAAAATAACGTCTCTAGACCTGCCGGTACTAAGATCTTGTCCACCACATAGGGCCAAATTAGCAGTTTACAAACATGGTGCTCTGCTGATTTAGATCAGCTACAATTCTGTCTGTAGGGTTAGCGATTTAGCTTTATGAGCAACACAGATGACTCCCAAGGCCAGGTGCTACTCAACTAATCGGTTAACTCATACCTCCTGTTAAAGTCTCTTGCAAGGTTTCCATCTGAATTTTTAACCTCATACAGCCTGACATTCATGTGAAATAAAATCCTTCATGGACATTTGAATACACAGTATCAAGGCCTTACTGTTTTGTAAGCAAGGCAACAGACTAAATACATGATAACTGCTGCATATATCATTTTTCTGGGGGAGAAATGTAGCTAACAATCTACCGCTTTGTCTTAGCCTTTGAATCAGAGAAAAACTGTTCTTACTCAAACACATGCATTTCATTAACTTGATAGGTTTTCCTTCTCATTTTTTATTCTAGTCTTCCCACCCTTCATTTCATTCCAACCCAAATTTTCATCCCTCCTCAGTCAGGCAATGTGCCCATCTCACTTCATGTCTGAATCTCACATAGCATTTCTGTCTACCTGTCTGCCTCCAGAAATATCTGGAGTGTCTCTGAGACTATTACTATTTAGGCTGAGAAATGATAGTGACTCAGAGCACTTTGGACAGAGACCATGTCCATTCATTAATATGGCAGTAAGACATACATTTAAACAATAAATAAATAAATAAATAAATAATAAAGCCACAGCATACTTCTAAATAGTTTTCACCCATATATCACAGAACCATAGAATGGCTTGGGTTGCAAGGGACCTCATAGATCATGTAGTTCCAAGCTCCCTGCCATAGGCAGGGATGTCACCCACTAGTTCAGGTTTCTTAGGGCCTCATCTAACCTGGTCTTAAACACCTCCAGGGATGGGTAATCCACAACTTCTCTGGGCAACCTGTTCCAGTGTCTCACCACCCTCTAAGAGAAAAATTTCCTCCTAACCTCTAATCTAAATGTCCCCTCTTTTTAGTTTAAAACCAATCCCCCTCATCCTGTCATTAACCAATTGAGCATAGAGTTGCTCCCCCATCTTTTTTATAAGTCCCCTTCAAGTACTGAAAGGTTGCAACGAGATCTGCCTGGAGCCTTCTTTTCTGTAGGCTGAACAGCCCCAGCTCTCTCAGCCTTTCTATGCAGCAGAGGTGCTTCAGCCCCTTGACCAACTCTGTGGCCCTCCTCTGGACCTGTTCTAATGGATCAACATCCTTCTTGTGCTGGGGGCTCCAGACCTGCAGTACTCCAACTGGGGCCTTACAAGGGCATAGTAGAGGGGGACAATCAACCTGCTGGCCACTCCTCTTTTGATGCAGCCCAAGATGCAGTTGTCCTTCTGCACTGTAAACTCATGTCAAGCTTTCGATCCGTCAGAAACCCCAAATTCCATGTGGTTTATCCATGACCACCTGCAGACGGTCAGCATTTACCCTGAAATAGCTCAAACTCTGCAGGATTTATTAGTTCAGGCAAGTCAGTGAGTGAATACACTTCTCTCTCAAGGACCAGCACAGCAATTCTGACACTCTCCAGCTGCTCTTAGAAGTGAGGATGTGCTTGGCTCTCTGCTGGCTCCAAACAGCTTGTTTCTGTCCGACACATCACAGGGATTTAATCTGAGGGTATATTTTAGGCAGTGGTATTGAGTTTGCTTCACAGCGTGTCTGTTGATCTTCATGCCTTTCTGAGGTGTGTCCCAGTGAAGAGAGCCACTTGGAAGCAAACACTAGGGAGCATTACTCACATACGCTGATGTGACTCTGTGGGAGCCAGCCAGCACACAGCAAGACAGGTACCAAGCTATTGCTAAACATCAAATGTTGGCCCTCTAACTACTTTATGACTTACTACTCTGTAGTGTGGCCACACACACACCATGCCTCACAGTATCCATAATAATCTGAATTCACTCATTCATCACCTTGGATCCTGCTATGTTTAATGCTGGAGAGGTCTATAACATTCACTTTGGAGTGAACCATTTCTGTTACTTATCTTAAGACTCTTGGGTTTTGAACTGTGTAGTTGGTCTAATGACATCTTTACAGAATATTATGTTTCCTCAACAGTTACCAGTGAAGGCCAATTAGAAAGAAATTGGTGTGGCTATGATCCTAATGGGACTGGTCACAGCTACAGACTGTTAAAATGACAATGAAGTGCCTGTTAAGCTTCTCAACAGGACAGAGAAGGAAAGTATGATGAAACATTAGGAAAATGATGAAAGATTAGGATAAGGATGGGGAGATCACTTATCGATTACCTCTATGGGTAAAACAGACTTGCCTTGGGGAAAAATAAATTTACTTACTGCCAATTAAGATAGATGTGTGTGGTGAGAATCATTTAATTGTTTAGGTTGGAAGGGACCTCTGGAGATTGGTCCACCTCCTGTGCTAAAGCAGGGCCACCTAGAGCAGGCTGCCTTCTTTCAAACAAAAGCAAATTAAAACATCACCTTTCCCTTTCCTCCCTGTTCCTCAGCTCAACTTCACTCCTTCATTCCTGACTTTTCCATCTATCCCCTGAAACAGTGAAGGAGGATAGGGTGTTTGCAATCAGTCCATAACAGCTCCTCAGTGCCACTGCTTTTTCCTCTCACTTTTGCCTTGCTCCTTTATGGTCTCTCCATAGGCTGCAGAGGAACTTCTGCTGTGGCACCTGGGGCACTTCCTGCCCCTTCTCTTCCTCATCCTCCATCCACATATCTGCAGGGCAACTCCTCACGTCACTCCCTTCACCACCCCCTGCCATGTGATGTTTGCCCTCCCTTCCCCAGGCTGCCCACAAGGCACCGCCATCTAGGCTGTGGGGCCCAGTCTTGCCCTGTGGTGGGGCCAGGCTGTTGGAGCCAGGTGGGACTGGCTGGGGCCGGCAAGGGACAGCCACAGCTTAAACTCACAGAGGAGCCTGACAGCCCCCCTCCTCTGCCAACACCTAAACACCTGCACACAATATAATGATGAATACAGCAGCAGGCAGTGAAATAAATAGATATTATTTTATGCTATTAAAATAAAATCAGTCATTTGAGGAGAAAGGCAGTTTTACCACTTAGGGAGGATATATCTAAGAAGTGTTACACAGAGTTGGATAAGGGCCTTACCAGAACGACAATAATCTTTCCCAGTGTTTGAAGTTTGACAGTGAATTAACAGTCCTGACAGGCTGGTATTACATTACCAATCACCTGTCCAACAGTACAATTTTCTAATTTGTTTGCTTTTTCTGTGACACTGAAAAGAATCAAAATCTGTTCCCACCCTACTCATATTTGAGAGGTTCACAGTCAGAAATATATAGCAGAAAAGTCTTTGAGCAAAGTTTAAGAGTCCAAAGTTCTGTGCATCTTAAAATCATAAACACCTTGGAGGAAGAGTGACGTCAGGAGGTTAAGAAGCCCTATTTCCTGCATGTCATTGAGGCCATAGGTGTCTGACTAATCTGGAGGGCCTCCGGTGGTGGCCTGACAACTTTCCAAACTCTGTGACCTCCAGCTGGAAAGGAGAACTCTCCCTTCTCTCATGGTGGCACAGTACTGCACACAAAGCTGCAAGAGGCTGCTGTCATCAGATATGTTGCCTTTGCAACCAAATGACATGTCACATATGAAGTTCATTCTGATAGTAACCTTTTTTTCCTACTTACAAATCAAAAGACTCCTATATGGAAGCAGGTCACTAAGCCTATTCTATCTTGTCATTTACGCTGACATCTTTCTAGGATTTAAAAGGTTGTGTCTTATATTTCATTAATAAACAGAGACTGAGAATAAACAAGGCATAACTGACTTAGCAATTTGACTTAATGGAGTCACATTGTACAGTGGTTGCAGTCTTTGCATGAATTTAAGGCCTAAGTAGGAATCAGAAAACTAAATAGATGGCTATTGATGTTTGTCAAGCACTGACTAAGTTTCTCTGTTCATATACAAAGAAGTTACAGATTTTAAATCTGAAAAATTCAGAACATATTTACATAACACAATTAAAGCACAGTATTCTCCAGTTTTATTTATCTGTATGTTTCTCTTTGCTGTGTATTTTGTCTATTCTTTTTCCTGTCAGACTGATAAATTGGATCTTGATTTCTACTTTCTAACCTTACTTAAATTAGTTCCAAATGAATAAATCCCTAATCAAGCACCAAATATCACCAGCAGCTTCATGGCCCTGCAGTAGCCTACACAGAATAAAGCTTATTATCAAGGAATTACTGAGCTTTAACGTAACAGTATACCGGAAGAAATATTGCCTACATTGCATGGTCTGAGAAAAAAAAGAAAAAATAATATATATATATATATACATATATATATTGTTCTTGACATGAGTACAAGATAGCTGGCCAGAATGAAAATGAAATATTTTAGCATTAATAAAGTTTCAGTAGTCTTCTTATGGTATACTGAGATTATATAACTGCTGCACTGCATGCCAGAACAAATAAAATAGATAGGTTACTTTGGCTGTGGGGAAAGTTCAACTAACAAATGGACACACTTTCCTAATGCCATTGGAATATTTTATAGGGAAAACATAGCATACCATTATGAGTGAAGTTTCCATTGTCTTTTACAGAATGCATTTGTTTCTCCCTTTGATGGATGGCAGATATGAATTCACATTTTTTTATTGCATACTAATAATGTGGCATGCATAAATATAGCAATAAGACCAATATGAGCTCATAAGAACAGAGCAATTTGTAGCTCTTGTAGGTAATTATTAAAGAGGTTAATCTTGAATTTTTAGGTAAAAACTTTTACTTGCAAGTGCATATGATGACATTGCTGTGCTGGGAAGCTTCATAAGGTCACAGTAATTCTAGTATATATATTGTGCATGTTGTTTAAGAATGAATGAAATTATTTTGTCATGAATTTTCATGCTTTTCAGTAAGGCGAGACCAAGATGATTGTTGATATTTGCTTGACTGGGTAAATGAAAGTAAAGCTGATAATGTTTACTGAAATTAACCCCTGAAGGTACACTGCTGTATTGCTTGCCCATTAGTAGCTCATATTGCCTCAGTACTCTACAAGTTTTTATGGCTAATGATATAGGAAAGCTACAGCTAAACTTATATTTATGTGAAGACCATCATTGATATATATTGTTATAATCATTTGGCATACATATGAAATAAGTACATTGGATCAAAAATATGTGTCTACTTTATTATAATTATTCTAGCATAAATTGGGCATGACCTACTTCACCTCATGGTTAATAGTAGTATTATTGCACAGTGTAACACAATGAATAGAAGATGACAAGGGTCAATAGAAGTCTGTGGTATTTCAGTGCCACCTATGGCAGCAATATTTGGCAGGATTCCTATAGTACTATTTCATGTGCTCTGTGCCTTTGCATATTGCAACGTCTGAACATATCCTATGCTCTTGATCAAGAAAGAGAGAGAGAGACAAGCTATAGCTGAAAGAATAGGAATTTGATATCTGTTAATGGTTAGTAATAACAATTCAAATTTGAAAATACTGAAATACTGATTAGCATGCAGACTACCTTTTAATATAGCTTATTGAAAGCAAAAGTTTTTGAGGCTCTCTAAGGAAATACAAATAACCTCAGGGAGTGGGGGAAAAATGTGAAGATTTGATTGGTAAAAATAATCTTAAGTTTTTCACCTTGTGATTTTAAAAGATTTAAAATGCATTTCATTGTCTGTAAGTGTGTATGTTTGAGGAGTTGTCTGTAAGAATGAGACTGAATATATGGGGAAATGACATGTAGTTGTGGGAAAATAATGACCTCACAAAGTGCCAGATTGATTTCATTGATTATAGGGAAAGAACATAAGTGGCATACTGAATGTAAGAATTAGAACTTTTCTACTGTTGATCCAAATTGAATCAAGGGTTCCTCAGCAGTAGGAATAGATACTTGAAAATAAAAATGAAAGTATTGCAGTTAGAAGGAAGAGTGAAGCTAAAATGTCTTAAATCTGTTTTTATATCAACTCATTTAAAAATTCGTTGTGAGTTGTAGTAACGAAGCTGATGGGATTGACAGTTCTTTGTCAAAATCAACAAATCTGATACAATTTGCAACTAGTAAATTATTTAATTTAGAAATAGTTGAAAATGGCTTTGTTTAAGATGAAACATTTTCTGATACACTCTTCACCACATTATAGCATCCGCTGTACTAAACCAGTGAAGGCAATATTATTGTTTAAAGATTTCAAAGGAAGGATTTCCTTCTCTTGATGTACCATACAAGAGTTTTTAAAGTATAATTTTCCTCAGTCTTATTAATTATTTTCAGATGTCTTCAGAGGACAAAACAATTATAATAATAGATGGTGTAATTACATGTTCAGCAACTATATAATAAGATTGCAGCTTAGACAAATTTGAGCTATATACAGTTTCTACACAAGAAGACTATTAAATTGAGTTGCTTTTCTGCTGCTGCAAATCCTGTTTCATAACTTGACAATTCCAATTGCATAAAATCCTCATGTATGAATTCATTCTTAACTATAGTGATTATTGATATATACATGTATACTGATGTCAATAAGATATCGAAATAACTTATTGTATAATATTGTTTAAATAGTCTTTTAAATCTAAAGAGTAAATGCATAATGTGCATCTTCACCTTCCTTACTACACATTTACTGCTGTAAGCAGTTATTAACTTGAGTTCCTCATTTGTAAATGGGCTGTGCAGTCAATACATGGGAAAAAAATGTATAGGATATTTGTAAGCAAAAGTTCTATTGTGTGTACAAGTTTATTCTATTCAAAAATACATTGACTGTGGCTTTCCTGACTATGTTAAAAAACAATTATTTTATTCTGGCAAAAGTATATAAAAGTATAAATAAATAAGAATAGATGATTCACAAGCCTTTGGAGATGAGTATTTGTATAGTCTCAACTTCTGTGCACACATTCTGAAATGCAGCACTCTCTAAAATTTATATGCTGAAAAAAAAAAAAAAAAAAAAAGATCAATAGATCAAAAGAGACTTTAGGGCGATCAAAAGAGATTTTAGGGATTTGGGGCGACTACTTAGAGGATCAGGGGCGCAGGTTGTGTTTGCCTCTGTCCTTCCGATAGGGGGGATCGAAGATGAAAGGCGTGCTGTTCACATAAACTCGTGGCTTCGAGACTGGTGTGACTGGCAGAACTTTGGGTTCTTTGATCACGGGAAGGTCTATGCTACACCGAGCCTGATGGCACTGGATGGGATGCGCCTCTCTCGGAGAGGGGTAAGGATCTTCGGTCAGGAGTTGGCAGGGCTGATAGATAGGGCTTTAAACTAGAGTGGAAGGGGGAAGGGGCTAAAACCAGGCACGACGGTGAAGACTTAAGGGATGGTACGCTAGAATCAGAGGGGCTGTGTGCCAGTGAGGTCCTTCGGTTAGATCCACAAGGTGCTGAGTGTAAGGAGACCCACCTGAAATGCTTCTACATGAACGCACGCAGTATGAGGAATAAAATGGATGAGCTAGAAGTACTGGCCCAGTCCCGCAACTACGACATCATCGGCATAAGCGAAACCTGGTGGGATGAGTCCTGTGACTGGGGTGTTGCGATAGATGGTTACAGGCTCTTCAGGAATGACAGGCAGGGTAGGCGAGGTGGTGGGGTGGCGATGTATGTGAAGCAGGGACTGGACTGTGTGGAACTTCAGGTCGGCGATGGCAAAGTTGAGAGCCTCTGGGTAAGGATCAAGGGACGAACGAATAAAGGGGATGTCGTTGTGGGAGTCTATTACAGACCGCCTGGCCAGGACGATAGCGCCGATAAATTATTCTTTACAGAACTAAGAGAGGCCTCGAGATTAACTCCCCTTGTCCTTATGGGGGACTTCAACCTGCCTGACGTTAACTGGGAGTGCCACACAGCTGACACGAGCAAGTCCAGGAGGTTCATGAAGCACCTAGATGATAACTTCTTGGTGCAGGTGCTAACGGAGCCAACTAGGAAAGGTGCTCTCCTAGACCTGTTGCTAGAAAACAGAGAGGGTCTGGTGGGAGATGTGGTGATTGGTGGCCGCCTCGGTCATAGCGACCATGAAGTGGTTGAGTTCAAAATTTACGGTGACAGAAAGAAAAGTGCCACCAAAACCTCATCCCTAGATATGGGGAAAGCGGACTTCAGGTTGCTCAGGGAACTAGTCAGCAAGGTCCCCTGGGAAACTGCTCTTGAAAGCCTCGATGTCCACCAGTGCTGGTCATTCTTTAAGCGATGCCTCCTAGAAGCACAAGATCAGGCAATTCCTAAATATTGCAAGTCAGGCAGGCGGGGCAGGAGACCGGCGTGGCTGACCAGGAACATTCTAATGGAGATTAGGCGGAAACAGAGAGTGTTTCGCTACTGGAAGGAGGGCCAGGTGTCATGGAAACAATACAGGGATGCTGTTCGTGTTTGTAGGGAGAAAATTCGTGTGGCTAAAGCACACCTAGAGTTGAAGCTGGCTGTGTCTGTGAGAGAAAATAAAAAGGGTTTTTTTAGATATGTGAATGGAAAAAGGAGAACTAAAGAATACATAGGGCCGCTCCTTGATAGGGAAGGACTCCTCACAGACAATGACATAGGCAAAGCAGAGACGCTTAACGCCTTCTTTGCCTCTGTCTTCAATGCCGATGATGGGCTTCGGGACCCAGGGTGCCCTGAGCTGGAGGACCGGGACGGTGGGGACGACAAACTCCCAACCGACCCTGAATGTGTGCGGGATTTGCTACTCCACCTGGATCCCTACAAGTCCATGGGTCCGGATGGGATTCATCCCCGGGTGGTGAAAGAGCTGGCGGACGTCATCGCGGAACCTCTCTCAATTATCTTTCAACGATCCTGGGAATCTGGAGATGTCCCGGTAGACTGGAAGCTGGCAAATGTTGTGCCGATTTTCAAGAAGGGTCAGAAAGAAGACCCTAGCAATTACAGGCCTGTCAGTCTCACGTCAGTGCCTGGTAAAATCATGGAGAAGATGGTTCTCGAACTTATTGAGGCGCACCTGGGGGACAAAGCAGTCATTGGTCCCAGCCAGCATGGGTTTGTGAAGGGTAGGTCCTGCCTAACTAACCTGATTTCCTTTTATGATAAGATCACCCGTATGGTGGACCAAGGGAAACCAGCTGATGTGATTTTTTTGGACTTCAGCAAGGCTTTTGACATGGTTTCCCATAGGATCCTACTGGACAAAATGTCCACCATACAGCTAAATAAAAACATCATACGATGGGTGAGCAATTGGCTAACGGGCAGGGCCCAAAGGGTTATGGTAAATGGGGCTGCATCAGGCTGGCGGGCGGTCACCAGTGGAGTCCCTCAAGGCTCCATTTTAGGGCCGGTACTTTTCAATATTTTTATAAACGATCTGGATGTAGGAATAGAAGGTATTTTGAGCAAGTTTGCTGATGTCACCAAACTTGGAGGAGTTGTGGACTCGAATGAGGGTGGAAAGGCCTTGCAGAGGGATCTGGATAGGTTGGAGAGCTGGGCGATCACCAACCGCATGAAGTTCAATAAGAGCAAGTGCCGGGTCCTGCACCTGGGACGGGGAAACCCTGGCTGCACGTACAGACTGGGCGATGAGACGCTGGAGAGCAGCCTAGAAGAGAGGGATCTGGGGGTCGTGGTAGACAGCAAGTTGAATATGAGCCAGCAGTGTGCCCTGGCAGCCAGGAGGGCCAACCGTGTCCTGGGGTGCATCAAGCACGGCATCGCTAGTAGGTCAAGGGAGGTGATTGTCCCGCTCTACTCTGCGCTGGTGCGGCCTCACCTCGAGTACTGTGTGCAGTTCTGGGCACCACAGTATAAAAAGGACATGAAACTGTTGGAGAGTGTCCAGAGGAGGGCTACGAAGATGGTGAAAGGCCTGGAGGGGAAGACGTACGAGGAACGGCTGAGGGCACTGGGCCTGTTCAGCCTGGAGAAGAGGAGGCTGAGGGGAGACCTCATCGCAGTCTACAACTTCCTCGTAAGGGGGTGTCGAGAGGCAGGAGACCTTTTCTCCATTAACACCAGCGACAGGACCCGCGGGAACGGGGTTAAGCTGAGGCAGGGGAAATTTAGGCTTGACATCAGGAGGGGGTTCTTCACAGAGAGGGTGGTTGCACACTGGAACAGGCTCCCCAGGGAAGTGGTCACTGCACCGAGCCTGTCTGAATTTAAGAAGAGATTGGACTGTGCACTTAGTCACATGGTCTGAACTTTTGGGTAGACCTGTGCGGTGTCAAGAGTTGGACTTGATGATCCTTAAGGGTCCCTTCCAACTCAGGATATTCTATGATTCTATGATTCTATGACCCAGACTCATTTATAATTACGAGGTTCAGTTTACAATCATTTTGTTAATAGCAAAATGTCTTTCCTCTTTCATGTAATTTGGATCTCTGAGTGACAAAATAAAAAATTAAAAAAAAAATGTGCTCAGTGGAACACATTCTTACCTCTGTAGACAGACTATAATGTTAAGAATTTTCTTATCATTTTAACTATAGGCAGAATTATGTATTATTTATCTGCAGCTTGCTGAGCTTTAATGCAGCAATATTAATGTTTTCCAGTTTAATTTATTATGAGTTTTTTTTGAATTACAGAGAATAAAAGAATATGGTTGAGAAGTGCAAATGCTTCTGAGTATCTGTGACACATCTACAATTCCAACATCATTGAAAGATGTATAAATACTGTAGGGCATGGTCGGTAAGGTCAGCTGAAATTTTTAAAATTGCCTGATAAAATAAGGCTAGTGTTTAGAGAGCAAGAAATAACGTGGTGGAAAAGATGGATTGCCCTAATTTGTCAATATTGGGAACATGAAATTGGATCTTTCTGTGGCAAAACAGACCCAAAGTAACAAAGCTGAAGCTCCTTCTTTGGCTACAGAACTCTCCACCTTTTTACCCCTTTTCAGCTAAAATAAAAATGCTGTGAGTGCAGATTAAATATTGATTACTGAAACAGTTTGAGTTAAGATGTTTTATTTGCTGCTAGAACAGCAACTTCATGATTTTTTATTTCTCTAAAATTGTCTAGGTTAAGGTGGACTGTCTGGTCCTGAAGCATCTTGTCAAGCTGTACTAATCCATTACCTGTCTCTAACAAAAAAAGAAAACTTTAATTCATTTTCTTTTTGCCATTCTTGTAGAGCCAGATAATGTGGGATATTGAGCCACCATCAATCTTACTAAAGACCATAGGAGTAAAGTACCTCTGCAGTACATTTTAAGACTGGGTGTGTTATCTTATTTCATCAAAATTGCCTAACCTGCTTGGCATTTAGAAATAATACACCACTTAATGATACTTTTTGTGAGGTTTTAGTTTCCTTCAAGATATGTTTTATGTATCTTCTGTGGGACACCATTTATCTTTGCACTATAATTAGGATCTACAAAGTGCAGAGCAGAGGATTTTTACTCATTTTCTTATTGAAAACAACAGCCTTTCATGTGCTTCATTAAGCCTACCGGGAAGTAGGGAAGCAGGTTTAATGTAAACAACAAGATGGCATTCTGAGGTGCAGAATTAGGAGTGGAGAGCTATTGGAGAGCTTCCAGAGTGATCCCTTTTTTTTTTTTTTTTTTTGAATGAGAAAGTATCTAATGCAGTACTTCCACCAACTGATAAAGGTAGTAGAGATTGATTGGTATGGGTGCAAACAGCAGTAGACTTGGTGTCAGAATGGTGTCAGAAATTTCTGTGGTTGTCATTTATTCCTGGCAATCAGAATAGTATAGACATACAAAGGAAGGCTGCGTTTTTGAAGTCTGTGCTGTCCTTTATCTGGATTCCTGAGATGTGTTTTACCTCCTAGATGACTGCACCTCATCCCCATGTGATTTGCAGTGACTAAAAGAAGATGCTTTATGTCTTCTCTTGTTGACATTCTCATCAGAACTTCTGTTTAAATAAAAAGGTTTGCTGGTATTGGTATTAGTTTAGAATAGGAATATTTGGAATAGGAATGTTTGGAACTAGTTGCTTTGCTGTTTACAAAAAGAATGTTAAATGGAATAGCCTCTGAGAAAATTTGTAAAACTCAACTTGTAGCTTCTATTCACTGTAAAGCACTCTGCTCTCTCCCAGTCTGATTCCTCTGACATTGCCATTCTTTTTCATGATAACCGCGTCTATTTCTTGGACATCTTAACTGTTCTCTGGGGAGAAAAACAAGTTATTCTTCTGGCCAGCAAGACCTCCTGATGCAATTGTCTGCAACAAAGGTGAGAAGAACGACAAATATGAGAAGAAAGTAGAGATCAGCCCCTGCTGCAGCAGTCTCTTTCTAAACATATCTCACAAAAAAAAAAAAAAAAAGTCATCTCACAAGAGCTTCTGTCAAGTATTATGGACAGAGTCCATTTTTTATATCTATAATTCATTGTGAAATGGTGCATTTTAGTGTCTCCTAGGCAGAGGTTTCATAGCACATCGGTGGAAACATTCAACTAAGGAGAAGAGCATTTGTCTGTATGTGTGTAGATATGAAAGGTAACGTTTATAAAATTTATTTTTTGACAAGATATTTTTAATTCTTCTTTGAAAGATTTTTACAACTTTTCACAAAGGAATCACAATGAGGACTGGTAGATAAGTAATATGAAAGTTTTAATAAACAAATATATTTTCAAGCAACATGTAGGATGCTCGTTCCCCTGAATTATTTTCATGGATAATAGTAGATTTTTTTTCCTGTTAACAAAATAAGCTTCATATTTTTGTACACATTAGAGGCCTTAGCATCACTTTAACCTATTGACATTCACAACTAGTAATGTGTGTTGGTGAAAAATCATCAGCAGAACTATGAGAATATGATAATTTAGTCTGACTGATTTATGTATCAAGTAAAAATTATATATATGGTCTTGTAACCCTTATTAACCTTGGGCTGTATAGTTTAAAGAAAAGTGAGAAATACAAATAAATAATTATGAGAACAAAAAAGCAAAACTGTTTCACAGTAAACTAATTATTTCGAACAGCATAACTGCTATGAAGGATAGGTAGTTGTGGTGGTTTTACCTTGCTGGGCAGCTAAACTCCACCACAACTGCTCTTGCACTCTGCCTCGTCCAAAGAAGAGAGGGGGAGAAAAAAGTATGCTGGAAAGAAAAAAGAAGCTCATGGGTTGAGATAAGAATAACTTGATTAAAGGGAAAGAGAAAAACAAAAGAAAACATACAAGCAAAGGCCATGTGGAAACAAAAAGGGAAGACAAAAAAAAAACACATTGCCTACTTCCCATCAATGAGAGATGTTTGGCCACATCCGGGGCATCTATACATATCATGGTTATTTAGGAGGACAGAGATCTTCATAATGAGAGTCCCCCTCTCCTTCCCTTTCCCCACCTTTTATTGCTGAGTGTGACATCACATGGTGTGGAATATCACTTTGGTCAGTATAGGTCATCTGCCCTGGTGATGTCCCCTCCTCACCTCTTGCCCACCCCAAGCCTACTGGCTTTGGGGGGTTTAGGGAGAGTCTGGATGCAGTGCCAGCATTGCTCAACGATAGACAAAACACTGGTGTGATTTCAGGGCTGTTCTAGCTACAAGTGGAGAGCACAACATGGGGCGCTGCAGGGAAAGTTAACTCTGTCCCAGCCAGACCCAGTACAGTGGCATCAAAGAGAGAATATCATGAGGATTTTTGAGTGAAGAAGTAGTGTTGTTAGTATACATTGTGGCAAACATTTTGTATGCATTACATGTGTTATATAGAAAGTAGCAGAACAAAACCTAAAAAACCATGGCATGACTGGGAGGAATTAGCACTGTAATTTATCATCATAAAAAAATTAACTAAATATATTCTGAAATAATAGTCTTTTAAAAATATCATGTTGCATGGAAGACTAGAAAATATCAGGCATTTATGCCCTATATATGACAATGCTGGATAAAAAGGATGGCACCTTTTTATGGGTTCAGAGGATAAGGTCTAGTGTTGCTGTGTATCATTCAGACAAGCCCTACTTTATCCCATCTAAATTGGGATCAAGTAGTTTAAGCTCAACTGCCTGTACCTGATGATGACATTTTCCTGTGTGCAGGCCACATGGGAATGGAGCTGAAAATTTATTGTTAGTCCAAGAACTGTTTCACCTCTTTAATAGTTCTTCTTATTCTATGTAGAAAAAACAGTAGGAACACATTTAAAATTGCTACCCAACCTCAGCAAACTTTTGCAGTACCTATGCCTTCTGTCAGTGCTGTGGTCTCCCTCCACTGTCCTTGTGGCCTAAGGCCAATGCTTCCATCCCCCACAAAAAGACATGGGAGAGATGGGCACATCATACCCATGACCACCACCCTGAGTTTTTGTCTGAAGGAGTGTGATGGTGGTGCTGGGGTCCTTCCTTCCTCAGTCCTGGGGGTCCCATTGTCTCTCTTTTCATGCACTTTGCCATCATGGCCTGTTGCCCTCCCCCTCCTCCCAGGGCAGGGCTGAAAGCTGCCCCACAGCCTCCCCGTACTCCTAGGGCTGTGTGCCCAGCAGGGACAGCCTGGGGCTGTTAGCCCCTTGCCCCTGGGGCACTCGCAGAGTTGAAGCTCAGCCAGGCCGAGTAATGGGCACCGGGCCACGGGACACTGGGGAAACCCAACTCAGCCCTGCAAAGGCCCAGGGCAGCATGGCCACCTATGGGGCACAGCCACAAACATACCCCCAGCAATGGCAAATACAACCACAGAGACTGGGCCATAACTATCAAAGCTTATATAACTTAACCTAATTAGACGCAATGATATCTTTGATCCATGGAATTACTGGAGTTAAAATATTTGCAGTTATCAAAAGTATGTGTTTAAAATGTTATAAATTATTTTAATTAGTCCAGACATTTGAAAATAAAGAAAGTTTTTGATTAATGGCTAATACTGAATATCTATTTTTACATTCTTGTTGAGAGGAAACTGGAAGAGCAACTCACATATTCATATAGACTTGCAGCTTCATAGCCTAATTTAAATTTTTACTTAAATTATGAGTTGAACCTGTTTATTTTTTTCAAAGTATGTTTGAAGATGGTGGTAAGAAAAGAGGAAATGTATAAAATCAAAGCATCCAAATGGTGAAAGATGGATTTACTAATAATTACCTCTCCTGGGACATGCACATGCCATGTAAATAAGTTAAATATAAGGATTTTTTCTTTTTTATGCAACAGTTACAAGTATAAGTATATTTTATTAATGATCCAGAATTATTTTTCTAGAGGTTTCACATGGAATCAAACGAAGTTTAATATGTCTTATTCCCCCACCAAAAAAAAAAAAAAAAAAAAAAAAAAAAAAATATGCACACATCTCTCACAATACACAGTAGAGTTTTGCTTTCTTTATATTCATATGAGCCAAACATTTTACTATAGTTCTGCAGTCTCTGTTTGATTTTTTTTTGGAATGCTACCTTCCAAGGGGGATTTCAGAGAAAAAGAGAACTTCTTCTTTTTTAAGGATTAGCAAAAGACAAATACTGTAATAGTTTACCAGCTAGAAGTGTGTTTTTCTAGATACATTGTGTTGTTCCTGTGCACCTTCTGTGTTTCTGGTCACACTTCTACATTTCTACTTCCATTAATTCATGCAATTATTTTTCTGCCTGCCTTGTTAATACAGCACGTACATGTACATGAAATGGACAAACAAACAAACAGAAAGGAAATGAATGCATTCTGTTCGTTTCTAGACATTTGATAACAATTTGCTGGTAACAAAATGACTACAGTATTTACAGGCATTCAGAAAAGAGAGTAACAGTTCTGCTCTCAGTCTGGTAAACAATTAAAGAGGAATTATTAGAAGAGCTAATATTGTTCTTTTTCAAGAATATTGTGTCACTGGAAATACTATTAGGAGGACATACTTAGTTGTCTCTTCTCGCATCTAAGTAGTACTAGAGTTAGGAGAGGGGCCATTTCCCTCTCAGGTCCTCTACTTCAATTGATTTAACTGCTGAAAATAAGGACAAGGTTCATTTACTCATCACCTCGGTGGCCAGGAACCTACACAAGGTGTAGCTGGAGGTAGGATAAAGTCACACACCTTAACAGATGAAAAAGTTGCCTGTTTGCCTTACCATAGTAATTAACAAATGATCTCTGCAGAGATAGTAATATATGTTCATAAATAAACTTTCCCTGTTTGCAGCAGTGAGATAGTAATCTGTCTTACATTACAAAAAGTTTTGGAATTTCTAACAGCATACTTGTCTCCATATACACCTATTTTACCATAAGTACTTGAGATTTGCCTTTTAAAAGAAGAGGAAACGTAAAGGTTTTGGTTGACATGATCTGTTCTTGGTGAGATTTCTAAGGCACACAGTCACAATGTTGCATCAGACATGGGCAGAGGAGATAAGGTTGTATGGGAACAGTTGCTGTGTCTGCAAACATGATGTATCTGAAATAGCTAGCTGGAGCAAGTTCTGCAATGGGAAGGTGAGATAAAACTAACCTGATCTGAAGATGTTCCTCAGAGGTCAGTGTTGGGGCCCATCCTCTTTAATATCTATTGATGATTTGGGTCAGGGAATCAAGTGCATCCTCATTAATTTGAAAATAAAACTAAGTTGGGGGGAAGTGTCAATTTGCTGGAGAGTAGGAAGGTGCTGCAGAGGGACCTGGATAGGTCAAATCGGACCTGGATTGGCAAAGGCCAATGGGATGAGATTCAACGTGGTTAAGTGCCAGGTCCTGCACTTTGGCTACAACCCCATGCAATATGCTACAGGCTTGGGGAAGAGTGACTGGAAAGCTGTGCAGACGAAAAGGATCTAGGAGTGTTGGTCCATGCTCACCTGAATATGAGCCAACAATGTTCCCAGGTGGCCAAAAAGGCCAACGGCATCCTGGCTTGTATCAGGAACAGTGTAGCCAGCAGGACAAGGAAGGTGATCGTTCCCTTGTACTCTGCTATCGTGAGGCTGCACTTCAAGTACTGTGTCCAGTTTTGGGTGCCTCACTACAAGAAAGACATCAAAGCCCTGCAGCATATCCAGAGAACGGCTATGGAGCTGGTGAAGGGTCTGGACCACAAGTCCTATGAGGAGTGGCTGAGGGAACTGGGATTGTTTAGTCTGGAGAAGAGGAGACTCAGGGGATTCCTTAGTGCTCTCTACAATTACTTGAAAGGAAGTGATGGGGAGCTGGGTGTCAGCCTCTTCTCACAAATAACTAGTGATAACTAGGTAACTAGAGGGAATGGCCTCAAGTTGTACCAGGGGAGGTTTAGGTTGGAAATCAGGAGAAATTTCTTCGCAGAAAGAGTAGTCAAGCATTGGAATGGGTTGCCCAGGGAGGTGTTGAAATCACCATCCCTAAGGGTGTTTAAGGAGACATTGTACATGTGGTACTTAGGGACAAGGTTCAATTGCTGGTATTGGTGTTAGGGAGACCAGACGGTCTTGGAGGTCTTTTCCAACCTTAATAATTATATGATCCTATGATTCTATGATTCTATGTCTTACACTGGTGAAGAGAAATTTTGGCCTCATCAGAGTCAAGGCAGCTGCATATCTAAAGCTGTGCTTACCACTGCTGCATCATGACAGGGTGATATTTTAAAAGTTTTTCTTGCTGTTAAGTAGCCTAACCTCACTGAATTAGTAAGAAACTCTGTTAATTATATATCCATATATGGGGCCAATTTTAAACTGTTTATTCATTCTGTTTGTCACTTTGCTGTGCATTTGTCTTCAAAATATTGTACAAACTCCAAAAAAAAAGCATGACTCTAACCTTTTCATGGTTCACAAAATACTGTATGCATGATAAATTTGATGTTTCTTGCTGTTGTGAGGAAGGGAGCATCAGATACTTCTTATATCCATCACTATGAAAGGCTTGTGAACAGATTTATCACAGGAGAATAAAGATTATAATCTAAATGTGCCTGTGTAGATAATCTGAGAAACTACATTTATAATTCTAAGGAATTTTAAATGATGAAATCTACAGTAAAACCTATGCAGTTCTTCCTTTTAGATATTTAGTATTTATTTATTTATCCCACCCTTCATCTGATATTTGAGTGTAATGAAAAACTAATAACATATCTCTCTCAAAGTATTCAATGAAGCAGATAGTTTATTCAACATACAGAAAATGTTGCTTAACAGTTCTGAGTGTAAATATTTTAGCTTTATATGAAGAAACTATGAATATAAACTGAATTTATAGTATTTGAAGTTTATTTGTAAAACACCATAACATAAGGAAGTACCAATCATCTTTATTTTATAGATGGAAATTAAGGCACAGTGTGTTAGAATAATATTTTTAAATGCATTTTACACTGAGAATCACAGGATAAAAGACATTTTTATATCAAGGTTTACTATCAGTCAGAGAGAAGAGCCACTGGTTTACAGAGCTCTGTACCTTTTGTGCTTCCTGTGGCCCAGTCTGTAGAAAATTATTTATTTATGATGTCTCTCTCTTGTTGTGCAGTTAGGACACGTTCCATGGAACAAATCCTTTTGATTTTCATAACCTTAATTTTTCAAAATCTCATTTCCAACACTCCCCCCTAACTTTTCTGTTAAGATGTTCAAGTATAGTATGCCATTGTCATGAAATATTATTTGCAGATTATGAAAGATATTTTGGTCCAAAGGCTTTGTCTACATCTAAATGAGCAGGCACATATAGCATAAAAAGTAAATAGTGATTGCCCCACTAAAGTCCCTTACAATTGACTTGACCAGGTGCTGGAATTCATGCAGACATTGGCAATCTCTTAGGGCTCTTTATCTTGATTTGAATTGTTATATAACAATCAGTTAAATTACTGGATCTATTTTTAGGTTAAATGATAGTTCTTTCTCCAAGTTGAGCGTAAATCATAACATATTCTCAGGATCATTCACGTTCAAGGAAATAGTGAAAGTTTAATGCTATCTTTAAAAATGTTGTCCCATTCGGATGTGCTCCTCTATTATCTTCTCATTTCTGTAATTCTCTAACCCTGAATTCATTATCTCAGTGAATACTGCCCTGCATTTTAAACTTTATTGGAGCTGCATTTTTTAATTTTATTTCTTTTTAGCTTAGAAATCCCTTTCATCCATATCAAAAATATTAGTTACACTTACTGCTAAAAGCCATACTTCTGATTTAAATGCATTTTGGCACTGTTTGTTTGCATGTAATACTTTTAAGATGTTATGCACATTTTCATGCCAGGTTAAGTCCTGGCATGATTTGATTTTTCATTTAGCATCAAGCTTTCTACTTTACTGTTGCAAAAAATCACCCTTTTCTTGTGAGTCAAAAAATGATAACAAAAAAGATGTCCACTTGATGGATAAAATATTGGTATTTTTCTCAGAATTCAAACTTTCATTCAGTATACTAATATATTATAATTAATAAATTGAAATTCCTGGAGACTTAGCTGGCATTTGTAGTTTTGGGACAGATTTTCCTCTATATTTGTTGAACAGTAGTAAAATTTATTTTCTATTGCTCATTTTAACAGAGGTGACAATAATTAATGGTTCTTAATATCTGCATATATATTATCTCATAACAGATGAAAAGCTCTTACATAGAATAAGATATCTTTTGCACAATACAATATCTCTTGAACATCTACATTTGTAATTGCCACACTCAGAGCACTTTGTGTGGGTGAAAGAGGAGCAGAAATAAAGTCTGAAAATTTGTATCAGTAAACCTGTTAAGAAAAATTAGATTGGTTTGCAAATTAAATCTTTATATGCTTTCTTTCTGGTATAAAGAAATGGAAATAAACCTTCATCTGTTCCTCTTAATGATTATTATAAGAAAATAAGATAGTAGAGAACTACGATATTTAGAACAATTTTCTTGGTTATGTAAAAAGCACAATTTTTATAAATAACATTTATGACTCTGAACCCTTAAGACAGATCTTCTTCATCCTATAATGTAGCTCCATCTAGGGCAGGAGCATCAATATCAGTGGGATGTGAACATTTTAATGTGCTTTTGTTGTTGTTGTTGTTTATTTGTATTTCTAATATAATTCACCAAAAGCCCTAGTGTAGAAAAGCAATTCAGAATGTGCTTAAGCCCTACAAAATTTGATTAAGGTTAAACTTGGGCTTTAAGAGAAGAACATGCCTAAGTGAATAACTGACTCAGAGCTTCAGACTGAGTTAGGATCCAGCTGGAGCAGCAAATCCCTCATATGTTCGGGGTTGGTTGGGAGTTTATGATTCACACCATCACAGTCCTCCAGCTCTGGGTACCTGAAGTCCTGAAGCCCATCACCGACTATTAAAGACAGAGGCAAAGGCATTAAATGTCTCTTGCTTTGCCTATGTCTTTGTTTATGAGGTGACCATCCCCATCAAGTAGCAGACCTATGTTTTCTCTGGTCCTCCTTTTTCTATTCACATATTTAAAAGAACCCTTTTTATTGTCTCCCACAGACTTGGCCAGCTTCTATTCTAATTGGGCTTTGGCCACACGGATTTTCTCCCTACAAAAGTGAACAGTGTCCCTGTAGTCCTTCCACATTGCCTGACCCTGCTTCCAAAAGCCATACACTTTCTTTTTATGCCTAAGGTTCAGAAAAAGATCTCTGGTCAGCCAAGCCGGCCTTCTGCCCTGCCTGCTTGACTTTTGAGATTTTAGAATTGCCTGATCCTGTTTTTTTAGGAGGCAGTGCTTAAAGATTGATTAGCACTGATAGATGCCAACACTTTCAAAAGCAGTTTCCCAGGGGACCTTGCTGACTAGTTCTCTGAGCAACCTGAAGTCTGCTTTCCCCATATCCAGGACTGAAGTTTTGCTGGCAGTTTTCCTCCTGTCACTAAATATTTTAAACTCAACTGCTTCATAGTCACTATGACCAAGACAGTTGCCAGTTACCACGTTCCCCACAAAACCCTCTGTGTTCTCAAGCAACAGATCTAGGAGGGCACCTTTCCTAGTTGGCTCCCTTAGCACCAAGAAGTTATCATCAAGGTGCTTTAGAAGCCTCCTGGGTCTGCTTGTGTTGGTCATGTGATATTCCCAGTTAATGTCTGGCAAGTTGAAGTTCCCTATAATTGTTGAAGGAAGAACAGCCGAAAACACGACAGACACTAGTATGGTCAGATCATGCTCTCCCTTTATTACACAAATTGCCTTACTTTTATAGTGAACTTAACAGGGGCGGATAGTGTCTCACACAAAATTATTGGTTAAAAGCACTCAGACAAACAACTACAAGAAAACAACCCTACCTGCAAGAAAATAACCCCCTTGTGATTAGCAGTCACGTAGACCTTGTCCTTCAAGCCAACTACTGGCAACAATATTTTTCTAAATTCCTCAATTGGGTGATGTGGGAACACTGTCATGGGAACTTCTCATAGTCGTCCTGGTAGCTTGGTTTGCTCAGCTGCAGCAAACCGGGGGATCTTTGCTGTTTCAAAAATCCCTCAACATACAATGACAAGGGCAGTTGATCTGGAGGTATTTTTTAGTTCCTCAAAGAATAATTCATCGGTGTTGTCATCCTGGCCAGGTGGTCTGTAATAGACTCCGACAACAACATCCACTTTATTTGTTTGTCCCTTAATCCTTACCCAGAGGCTCTCAACTTTGCCATCACCAATTGCAAGATCCACACAGTCCAGCCCCTCCTTTACATGCAGCACCACCCCACCACGTCACCTTCCCTGCCTGTCCTTCCTGAGGAGCCTGTAACCATCTATTGCAACACATCAGTCACAGGACTCATCCCACCATGTTTCACTTATGCCAAAGATAACATAGCTCTGGGACTGAGCCAAGACTTCCAGCTTATCCGGTTTAATCCTCATACCGGGTGCATTTGTGTAAAAACACTTCAAATGCACCTCATTGTACAGAGCACCTCGTGGAGCTGACCAAAGGACCTCACTAGCATGCAGTCCCTCTGATTTTGGCATGCTATCCCTTAGGTTATCAAGAGCAGGCCTGGTTTTATCGCTTTCCCCCTTTGACTCTAGTTTAAAGCGCAATCTATCAACCCTGCTAACTCCCGGGCAAAAATCCTTTTCCCCCCTCTGAGAGAGGTGCATCCCACCTGGTGCCAGCAGGCCCAGTGTAGCGTAGACCTTCCCATGATCAAGAAAACCAAATTTCTGCTGGTGGCACCAGTCTCAAAGCCACATATTGATGAGCCAAATCTGCCTGGCAACATTGATCCCTGCTACTGGAAGGACAGAGGCAAATATGACCTTCACCCCTGATTCTTTAACCAGTTGCCCTAAAGCCCTAAAGTCTCTTTTGATTTCTTTTGGACTTCTTGCTACCTCATCATTACCAGCCTGAAAAAGCAGTAGGGTAGTAGTCAGAGGGCCATACCAGGTGAGTGACTTTCCTAGCAATAACTCTTACCTGAGCCACAAGGAGGCAGCAGACTTCCCTTTGGGTTGGGTCTGGATGGCAAATTGGGCCCTCTGTCCATTTCAGAAGGGAGTCCCTTATAACAATAACCCTTCTTTCTTTTTTGATAAAAGATGTAGTGAGTCAGGGGTATGTTGCCTTGCGTTAGGCAACCCTTCCAACTGGATTCTAAAACCATTGTTTTGCAACAATTCTACATCGTTGCAATTCTATATCGTCATTTTGACCGTCATGTTCTAGAGACTCATACCTGTTATATAAGGGTAGTTGGGAAGGTGAGGTAGGCAGGGAGAGGGCTCGCCTACCACCCTGAGCAGAAACCTGCATCCATTCCCCTGCTTGTCCTAGGTTCTCTCTTACTGCCTGGTGGGATGGGGGAACCTTTGTTTCTTCCGTGTTGGCTGGCTCATGAGTCAGTCTCAGGGAAGGTAGGATATGCTTCCACAAGTCAATTTCCCTCTCTGACTCCCTGATGCTCCTCAATCTACTTACCTCCTCCTAAAGCTCTCCCACCAGGCTGAGCAATTCTTCAACCTGGGCACACCTCTTACAGGCATACCCACTGCTGCTGCTGTCAGACACTGACAGAAGGCTTAGGCACACCCTGCAACCCATGACCTGGACAGCTGTGTGTTTCCCCAGCTACATGTTCTGTCTGTGTAGCCACATCAGTAGAGGCTGCAAGAGATGCAGAGGACACAGCTCTCTGTGGCAGGGATCCTCATGAGCAGGTTACAACCACCGTTGGGAAAGACCATTGGAAAACTGTGGTGAGAGTGCCCTCTCTGTGTGCACTGCCATGAAAACTGCCACACTGCACTCTGATTTACACGTCACGCCCTGTTTGCTGCACTTCTGGTCACTCGTGCTCCCTAGGGGCTACCTTTGTATGGCCAGGGAGGGGGCACTGCTGGCTCTGCCATGCCTCATCAGCTGCCCTCATGAGAGCTGCCGGGTCCTGGTGGCTCCCTCGGCTGCCTAGAGTGGCCTCAATGCAAGAAAAAAGCCCTGCCCACCTCAATCCCCCACTCTGCTGCAAAACGCATCAGCCTGGTTTAAGCTTTTTAATGACTGCAGCTGGGTTTCTGCTAGCAGATAGAAAAGCAAATTGAGTCTCTGCCTCTCAACACATACAGTCAGATACTGCTTTTTCAGTACTCCATTTTTTTCTCTGTAGGATTCAACTGATGTCAGTATCAGATCAGTAGCTGTGGAAGACAGCAATTTTTTTTCTTGCTATTTTCTTCTTGCCAACCACTGTTATCAACATCAAGGGCAGCAGTAATTACAGTGTAATTATCTATGCATCATCATTTCAGGCAGCTCCAGTTGTCTACTGAAAGTTTTCAAAAACCTTTCCCCTATAACTCCTGAATACTTGACAGTTCAAATGTTGCTTTTACCTTTATTGCCAGAGTAGTGTACCCATTTCTGACAAAAGGAAAAAAAATATATTGATGCTCAGATTTCAAGCCTTCTTGAAGACAAAAACAAATAGTTCTATTTCTTTAAGATGTTAGTTATCAATGGTAAACAATAGGTTAACAAAAAAGTCAACTTTCTAGTTACTACTTTGTTTCTCTGATCTCTTTCTGTCAGTATTCAAGGTTCAGGCATCATGTGGTTTGGTTTTGTTTTGTTTTTAAAGTTAGCTACACTCCTATGCAAGTTATTCTTCTTCAAACTTTTCATAGAAAACATTGATTTACAGGAAGCATTTTAAATTATTCTCAGGTACAGAGTATCCAGAGGAAAATTTACCTTTCTGCTTTCATAACAACATAGCTTCTTTCCTAAAGCCAAATCCATGTTGAACAGGAACAACGTTTAAAACAATAGGTAAAATACATTTTAAAAATATATTTTAATGCATTAAAAGATTTGCAAAAGTAGGAGTGGAAATCAGTATGTGTGTTATATAACAATAGAGACTGAACTATAAACTATTATTAAGATAATTTTATATTAAAAAAATATATATGTTTAATTGGATGATGGAGGTCAGGAAGAAAATTTTTGCAGTTAAAAAAGCTTAGTAGCATTATTTCAGAGAATAGAAAAGAGAAATTAAGTAGGAATTCATTTCTTACTTCACATCATTATATAGCTCACAGCATCTTAATAACAGCCAAGCAAAGGAACAGCTTAAAATCTAAAATTAGCTAAATTGTCCTCAGAACAATGTGATGCTTTAAATAGAAAGATAATAACAGTATTATAAATAATTAATGGTTTTAAAGACACAGCAGCAAATAAAGCTGTTGGACCAGATGGATTCTTCAAAGAAACTTAAAAGTTACTACCTCCAAGCTTTAGTATCTTGCTATCTATAATAATCTGATTTTCATCTCTTATATGATATCATCTCATCGCAGTCTACAACTTCCTCGTAAGGGGGTGTCGAGAGGCAGGAGACCTTTTCTCCATTAACACCAGTGACAGGACCCGCGGGAACAGGGTTAAGTTGAGGCAGGGGAAGTTTAGGCTTGACATCAGGAGGGGGTTCTTCACAGAGAGGGTGGTTGCACACTGGAACAGGCTCCCCAGGGAAGTGGTCACTGCACCGAGCCTGACTGAGTTTAAGAAGAGATTGGACTGTGCACTTAGTCACATGGTCTGAACTTTTGGGTAGACCTGTGCTGTGTCAAGAGTTGGACTTGATGATCCTTAAGGGTCCCTTCCAACTCAGGATATTCTATGATTCTATGATCTCTTATTACTTTTTTTCTCTATTATTCTGAGCAGAAATCCTCTAAATTTTTGCATAGTACTAAAAGACTTTGTATTCTCCTGTAGATATAAAGCAAAATGGAGTACAACATCCTAAATGCCAGCACTTGTTGGTTTAAACAATATGGGGGAACTCCACAGCTGAATAATTTTAGAGGTTGATTTGAACTTCCGGGTGGCTAAATGCAGGTATTCAGATTCATGTTTAAAACCCTCTGAATGAAGTCACTGAGTGACTTAGTAGATCCCAAAATGGTTCCCACATATAGGGAGAGAGATGTGTGAATACACACATACACATATATTCATACATATTTATTCGTGATTATATGCATATATATATGCATTTCTATACTTGCAAACACACACTTTACTTTGGGAAGCTACTATTCCTATCATAGTTGTGACACAAGAATAAATAGAATCACTGAATTTCTAGGTTGGAAGAGACCTCAAGATCATCGAGTCCAACCTCTGACCTAACACTAACAGTCCCCACTAAACCATATCCCTAAGCTCTACATCTAAACGTCTTTTGAAGACTTCCAGGGATGGTGACTCCACCACTTCCGTGGGCAGCCTGTTCCTTGGGCAGACTGGGGTAAGTTTGAGGACAGATTTTATATAACAGTTTTTTTGTTTGTTTCTTTAAAGTTCTTCATAGCTTGGCAACTTATGTGATAGAAAAACTTGTAACTATAAGTTATTTGACTTTCTCTTTATTACCTTCCCCATCCCTGTGGTGTGCCCTGTACCCGCCTCCCCATCCCCCTCCCCCTTTTTTTTCTCCCCTGTAAAGCACATGAAAAAGCACATGATGTACTGTAACTTGATAACTTTATTATTCTTCACAAACATTTTCTTCACAGTGATGTTTCAGCTGTATCTCTCAAAGATGGGAGAAATCTTGAGTTCTATTTAAATACAATAATCTTTCATGGAGAAAAAAAATGTTTGTCTTCATCAAGCATTATAGAGATTTTTAAGTTATTCACAGTATCACAGAATAGTTGAGGTTGGAAGGGAACTCCAGAGGTCATTTGGTCCAAACTCCCTGCTCAAGCAGGGTCACACACAGCAGGTTGCTCAGGAGCATGTACAGCGATGAAAATTACATGACCACTCTGGGCAACAATGCTCAATCACTTGCATAGTAAAGTGCTTCCTTGAGTTCAGACAGAACCTACTGTGTTTCATTTTTATCTCATTGTGTCTTAGAAAATGATATATAAGAGCAGTTTTAAGGCTATCATCAGAGCACAAGACAGATTTCCTCTGGTCCTTGGGGGACTGTAGGAATCATGTTTCTGGTTTCCCATATTACTATTGCCAAGGTCAGCTTATGTTCCTGATCATGCAGTGCAAATGTTGTGAAGATGTGCAGCCTCTTCCTGTCTCCCATCCAAGCTAGATTTCCTTTGTCTCTGAAGCAGAGGCTTCTGAGCTATCATTCCATGAGTTATTGTTAGAATGGGAAGAATGTTTGTATAAATGCTGAACCAAGCCATGTGGCAGTTTGCTAAGGATTAACTCAGGGATTACTTTCATGCAAACCATAGTTTGGATGCACTGTCAGCAATGCTGGTAGAAAAAAACATCACTTGCAGAAATTTTATTATTGCCTCTGAACACCTCTATATGCAGATTTGCAGATTTTATCATTCACAAAAAATAGAAAGGGTTTAAAAAATATCAGTTTACCATAGTAGCAGTGTGTATGTGCATTTGCATGTATAGCCTGAGTATCTGAGAAAACCTGAAACTAAAAACCTAGCATATAGGTTACCATATATTACTTTGAAAAGGTAATGCCCAGCTTTAATGAAATTAAAATAAATAAATAAATAAATAAATAAATAAAAAATCCAAGCCATAAACTGTATTTTCTCTCAAGAAAATGGAACGTATATTTGTATAACACAAGATGGTAAAATTAACTCCACCATCCCCACACAATCATATTCTGATACATCCAGTAAGCAGTTTCTCTGAAGACTACAGAGCACTAAAATAATAGCTTTACACATTTAGGTTTTAACAACCCAAAAGAATCACAGAATCACAGAATCACAGAATTTCTAGGTTGGAAGAGACCTCAAGATCGAGTCCAACCTCTAACCTAACACTAACAGTCCCCACTAAACCATATCCCTAAGCTCTACATCGAAACGTCTTTTGAAGACTTCCAGGGATGGTGACTCCACCACCTCCCTGGGCAGCCTGTTCCAGTGTCTAACAACCCTTTCAGTAAAGAAGTTCTTCCTAACATCTAACCTAAAACTCCCCTGGCGCAACTTAAACCCATTTCCCCTCGTCCTGTCACCAAGCACGTGGGAGAACAGGCCAACCCCCACCTCTCTACAGCCTCCCTTAAGGTATCTGTAGAGAGCGATAAGGTCGCCCCTAAGCCTCCTCTTCTCCAGGCTGAACAAGCCCAGCTCCTTCAGCCGCTCCTCGTAGGACTTGTTCTCCAGGCCCCTCACCAGCTTCGTCGCCCTTCTCTGGACTCGCTCGAGCACCTCGATGTCCTTCTTGTAGCGAGGGGCCCAAAACTGAACACAGTACTCGAGGTGCGGCCTCACCAGAGCCGAGTACAGGGGGATGATCACCTCCCTAGCCCTGCTGGTCACACTGTTTCTGATACAAGCCAGGATGCCGTTGGCCTTCTTGGCCACCTGAGCACACTGCTGGCTCATATTCAGCCGACTGTCCACCATCACTCCCAGGTCCTTCTCTGCCTGGCAGCTCTCCAACCACTCATCTCCCAGCCTGTAGCTCTGCTTGGGGTTATTGCGCCCCAGGTGCAGGACCCGGCACTTGGCCTTGTTAAACTTCATGCAGTTGACCTCAGCCCATAGGTGCAGCCTATCCAGATCCTCCTGCAGAGCCTTCCTACCCTCGAGCAGATCGACACACGCACCTAACATGGTGTCATCTGCAAACTTACTGAGGGTGCACTCAATGCCCTCGTCCAGATCATTGATGAAGATGTTAAAGAGGACCGGCTCCAGCACCGAGCCCTGGGGGACGCCACTAGTGACTGGCCTCCAACTGGACTTGGCTCCATTTACCACAACTCTTTGGGCCCGGCTATCCAGCCAGTTTCTAACCCAACGAAGCGTGCGCCAGTCCAAGCCAATAGTAGCCAGTTTCTTGAGGAGAATGCTGTGGGAGACGGTGTCAAAAGCCTTGCTGAAGTCAAGGTAGACCACATCCACAGCCTTTCCCTCGTCCACCCAGCGCGTCACTTTGTCATAAAAGGAGATCAGGTTCGTCAAGCAGGAAAAGACTGAACAATCTGCCAATTCATCTAATTAATATTATTGATTCAGATTCAAGTAGGATTTCCTGTAGGAAGGTGATGTATTCCACAGCAAGCTAGAGTTCACTGATCCTCACCTCTGAGGTCTGTTTGTGACATAATATGAAAATTACTTTTTAAAAAATAGTTGATTTGAAGAATAGTCATGATATAAACAAGATTGTTGAATATCATATTAGGTAAAAATAAGTAGACAAAAATAGTATTCAGTATGCAATAACAGAATTTCTCAAAACATGTGTCAAAAGTTATCTTTTGGGTTAGTGCACTAGTAAATTATGAAAACAAAACCTAACTCAAACCATGTTATATAAAATCTGTAGTTAAGGCTACTGTAAAATGTAACAGTTCACTTTGCTTTCTTTATGACACTTAGGGGTTTGTTTCTCTTATAGCTTGGATAATAAATTAAATTTGCATTGTTTAAAAACCTTCTCCCCTTACCTCCCAATTGTGCTGTTTCATTCAGATGGAGTGAAGGTTTAGAGCAATTCAGAGTAAAGAAATTGAATGCTAAGTTTCTTCCAAAATAATTTGTTTTGCATTTTTGTAGTGTCATTTAGACTTGAAGATAAACCTGACAGATAAGAGGTATAATTATCAATCTGCAAAGAGTGTAGTTTCTTTGAAGGTTTCTGATTCAATTAGAACAAACCACAATGAAAATATTTTAGATGCCCAGAACATAACAATTAAAAACACAACATAAAGTTCAAATGTAATTGCTCAAAGTCTCTCATATTTGAGTAAAATAAGATACTCAAACCCAGGAAAAAAAAAAGAAAAAAAAAAGTCACAAAATGGTATTCAGTGGTTTATTATCACTGAAAAAATAAAAAAATAAACATTTATACTTGTCTGCCATCTCTCCCCTGATCTATATTTCTTTCACATGTCCATTAGATTAGAGAAGCAAGATTTCAGAGGTAAGGAGGGCCTTTGACAGTCACAAACTTTTCCTCAGTAGGATAAAGATATAAAGATATGTTGTTTTTCAGTAAGTGATATTTTCTGTAAGTGATAAGTGATATTTTTCATTGTTTTATTTATTTATTTATTTTTATTATTATTTTTATTGGCAAAGTTATACAATACTATTGCTGAACTGGACTAAGTTTTGATGTTGTTTCATTCCTGGAGTAGTGCAACAGATTACAAGTAACTACTAATTATAGAGCTTTCCCTTTAAAGTATGTCTGTTTGTGAGATTCTGAACTGTCTAAGCTATCCCACATTAGCAGTCTTGCATTTTATACAGTATAGAAAAATCACCATCATCTCTATAAAGAAAGCAGTGCATGAATAATTTTTTTTCTTTCCCCAAACATATGAAAGACCCAATTAATTAAATTTTGTGAATTGTTCAAGTGGTTAGTCAGCTTTTCATCAAGGCCTTAGTGTCTGCAAAATGTGGCTGAAAATCTGTGCAGTTTAGGAGTAAGTGCCTAAAACAGCACCAATCTGAAATCAATTACAAAGGCATGTAGATTTGGGGGGGAAGATGTGGTTTGAGGTGTTGGACATATACTCACACCTGAGAATTATCTGAGGAGACAGATGACTGTTTTTGAATTTTAAGAAAGAAAAAAAAAGGTGGATGGAAGATAGCATTTTGGTATAAAGATTTAATGACAAGATTTCAGATTTCCTTTGGTATAAAGATTGTTTCATAGATTCTTCATGTGGATTTTTGTTTATGAATTAATTCAATTCTAGTCTGAGAATAATACAACACCCTCGTCCCTACCTCCAACATTCCCCTCCAGAACAATAAAGAAAAAAATCAAACAATATTCTTTTCAATACTGTATTTCAACAAGTAGAGTGTTGAGAGCATTAAGGGCAATAAGTAATGAATACAACCCTACCATATGCTAAAATGATGCTTTTCCAAAGTTATATACAAATTCTTCAACATTTACACTTTTTTTTCCACCACCATTTGTCTACTTTATGTTGACATACTATACTAAAGAGTTGATTTTTTAAAAGAACTAGCAATTGCCAGACATCCCATTGATTTTTGGTTTTGTACTTTTGAACATGCCTACTTCAACTGATAAAACAATTTGCGGTCTTTATTTTATATGAGCTAAAGTACATTTTAAATTTTTAGAGAAACATGTAATACAATGAAACCCAAGTTGATCCATGTAGTTACAACACAAGAACAGACTATGATATATTACTTGTGCCTAACCACAAAAACAGGAGTGCATTAAGCATAGAAGGACAATGCAAGTTGCATAGGATGAATTGATTTATCTGGATAGGTAGGTATTTCAAGAAAAAAACAACTTGTTTTGATGAAGGCGTATTCTTGTTCAGGTATAGAATAGTAACTATCTCTATTCTTCCACCTAACTCTTAAACTCATTAATTTATTTCAAGCAAGCTGACAGAAATGTGTAAATGTCTCTTTGATATTAAACTTCAACAAGTTTTGAGTGTAGAAATGGCCCTGCACAGAGGATCCTTTATGATGTCACATATATGCCCAATTAAGGCAGAACCCATGGCAAGTGTACATTATTTACACGACTAGAAAGAATCTGCACCAGAAAAGCTCTTTAATGTCTCCCTGCTGCAAGGAACTCATCAGTCAGGGCCCACAAATCAACCATGAATCACAAATCTATAGGAATCCAGGCCTCATTAATTCTGGTGCTCACAAAACTGCTTGGTTTGCAAAAGAACTCCAATAAAGCTTGTTTGTATCTTTAGTCTTATAATGAAGTTTCTTTTGGATTTTATACGTGTTCATAAGCATATAGCATTCAAGAATTTTAACTATTGAAAAACCATATTCAATGTAATGTTACCATTAGAATTAGCATAATTTTAATTATATACCATCATAATCTCATTTTTGTTATTTTCCATTTAAAAGCTTCATGCTACCTGAGTCTTCTTATCAGTGTTGGCTGTTTTTTCTTGTAAAGTGACCCTAGTCATAGAAATGTTCCCCAGCTTCTTCATTTTATATGTTCATTAAAGCATTAGAGTTGAGTCCTCACACACATAAAGCTGAGTGCATCTTGAAGTCTTTGAAAGTTTAAGGTCCTCATAATTATAAATAAACATTGATAATGTTCAGTTGAGACAAGATAACATACTAAATGTTACCAATCTAAGAAATGTATATCCAGTAATTGTTTTTAATGTAATGCTTACCACATCTTTAATAATAATAATAATAATAATGAAAGAAAGACATTGACATAGACTGGGTAAAAAAAATAGCTTGCTTGCTAGTGTTTCATCCAACACAAAGGTTTCCTCATAACAATTTTTGAGAAAGTTTTACTTTCTCAAAGGCAGGATGGATAAGTGCACATTGTAGTCTCTACACTAGTAAAGTGATGAATCAGATTCTTGGATGGATCAATTAGTTGTCCTTGCCATTTGATCCATCTCAGTTACTGGTGAACAAGTTTCATTATGTGTTTGAGAGAACAATTAGTGAAATACAGTGTGAAGCACTGAAGAAACATTGTCACAGAAAAAAATATCTCAGCTGATTCTCCCTCCCTCCTCAGAAAGGTGACCAAGAAAGAAGTGAAATAAGCTCCTGAAGAGTAAGCTGAAATGAAACAGACATTTGACAGCAGCTCTGAGGTTGCTGAAGTTGTAAAATAATTGTTTGTTTTTTTTTTTTTTTTCTTGATCTTGATTTTTTTTTCTTTTTGATCTTGATTCTTCCAGCCTGAGCCTGCAAGTTGCAGGATCAAGGTCATTTTCTAAACCAATTTTCAGCTGCCCCATCTTTGCAATGTGTACAATGTACTCAAAACACTTTGAGACTGCTATACTTGTGCAAAAAACACACTACTTATACTTGGAGTAGGCTATAAAATTATAGGTTATTATAAAAAATAAAATAAAAAATAAAAGCCTAATGGTTAATACTGGTTATCTATGCATTAAGGTCCCAGTTTGGGGTATTTCTGTGTTCTTATATTGGATGTATATTGCTGGCATTTGATGTGCCTCAGTGCCCTCTGTTTCCAGGCATCTCCATTTATTTTTAGTAGGTAGGAAGAAAAATATCCAACTTTTGGAATTACTGCTACTCTGTAATTGCAGTGTCCTAATTTCAGTAGTTCAATAAAAAGGAAAAAGAAAACAAAGGATAAAAAAAGTAAATTTACAATCAGATTAGCATATACCATATGTCTCCATAGATGAAGATATGTTGGGTTTTAAATTAAAGGTGCGGCTTAATACCTTTAAATTAAGAAACAGTCCCCTTCATGCAATTCTAAAATGACACATTAAATCAGTGAAAGTAAACACTGTTTTATTCTTCCTGACTAGGATAAGGATTAGAACATTTTAGATATGATCCTATCTGAAATAAGGAATTAGAGCCTGAGCAATATCTTCAGCATATTAAGTGAAAGTACACAAAAAGAAAACCAGCCTACTTGCAAACATTCTGTGGAAACCAATGTGTTTCACATGGATAGATTAATGAGGGTGGCCTTCTGGACTGTGCTTTTGGGCTTTATCAGGCACGTGGCCTGAACCTTAGGTCAACTGAATGCCCTGATAAGCTTTTGTCTGTGGGTGAGAGGAGGTGATACATTCCACTGATTCTCCCTTAATGAACAAAACTTTTGAATGATCAGCTTCAGATGTTCAAGTTTCCACTTATCCATACTGAGGATTACTGTTAACCCATTTCTTAAGTATTCCAAATTTGTTCTCCATATCAAAGTCTGTTCTTTTTTCCAATAGTTCATGTATTTCCCTTTTTATAGCACAGCTGTATAAAAATGTGTAACATTTACCACAAAATGGTATTAAAATCCCTTAAAATTAGTTTTTACTGGTAGTGCCTTTCTGATATGTGTTGTCATTCTTAGATGAAAAATAATCATAAAAAAGTATATTGAATTAAAACTAATGCCATACTGAGAAAGACCAGTACTTTTTCCATTATTCTGTCTCTGACAGTAGCCATAGAAGATTATGCTTAGAGATAGCAAGAAACCCTGGTTTCCTTTGGTATGCAGTTGATTCCCCATTAATTCCCCTTGCACCTGCAGTTGTTTTGTTGGGTATATCTTATTATCTTATTATGATCTTATTGTCCACAGTCCTGTCTGGGTCCATTTTGAACATGCTGATAATGTTTGCTTCAACAACTTCCTAGAGAAAAAAGCTTTGGAAGTGTCCCCCTGTTTCACTTACTGGTCTCAAAAACTGCTCCAAAATCTACTGCCGTAGGATTTGGGAACAGCAGATCCACAGTACCCTTATACACCACTTTAACAACTGTACAAATCCAAGGCCTATCCTCTCTCAGCATGATCCACATTGCAGAATCACAAGCATTTTCCTCTGTTTTCATAAGGTAATTGCTCCATAGCCTTGATTACTTGGTTGCCTGTCACTGTACGTTTTCAAACTTTGTTATGTTCTACATGATGTGCTGTGGCAGTAGCCTGGTAGACATGACTTCTTCCACTATTTGCAGAAAGACACAAGCTTTGAATTAACCTGCTAGTTCAGGGTCTCAAGGCCTAATATCTGAGCCTCAGTTCTGTGAGTACTGCTGAGGAGAAAGGTCTGACAAGCTGCAGGCACTTCCTGCAGGATAAACAGGCCCCAGGAGCACTGGGAGTTGTGAAGCCCTAAGAAGGGAACAAGCTTTTCATTCAGATAGCCCCAAGAAGACACAAGTCAGAGGAGGAAGGAACAAACTTCACATACCTTCCCAAAGAAGCTGGTGACTTCTTGCAGACTCTCCCCACACCATTTCTGTAGAAAGAAGTCTGGAATGGAATCATTGACATCATGCAAAAGTGCTTTGGAAGGATAAGCATAACGTAATGGCAAGCAAAGAAAAAAGGTAGATGATAGAAAAATATTTTTGTGTAACAAGTTTAGCCATACTACTAATGAGGCTTTTCTGCATTGATTATATAATTTGGACTGTTGGGCTGTTGGCTCTTTCCTTGTCAAATTACAGGACTGAGTAACATGACCAGAATAGTATGCACTGTTCAAGAAGTCAGTAGCTTTATATAATAGCAAAATGACACCATCTGTCTTGTTCCCAATATCCTCCTCAGTGATTCCCAACATTTTGTTGGCTCTTTTGGCTGCCAGTAAACACTAAGTAGATGATTTCAGAAAACTGACAGCAGTGACTCCAAGATCTCTTTCCAGAGCTGAGACTGCCAGTTGTGAGTTCAGTATCACATAAACATGGTGTAGATTACTTTTGCTTCATGTTACCTTACATTCATCTGCTCTGCAGCTAATTCAACAAATTTTTGCACTCATGCTCCATTTTGTGAGAATGCTTTTTATAAAGTTGTTGAATAAAAACAGGTCCAAAATGGACCCACTGGTGACCCAGCTGTTGACTCATCCGTATTATTAAGTTTTTTCATTGTTCATTCCTATTATGTATCTATGAAATTAATTTTCTACTAAGTATATTTTTATCTATGAAAAAGAAATATTTCTCCCACAAAGCAAGTAATTTTTCTGTGATCCATGGCACCTCTGTTTTCTAATGATTTGTCAAGGCTTTTTGAAAATCCAAATGGATCGTGTCTCCTTGATGCTCTTCACCAACATGGTTATCAACCTCTCTTATGATGTCAGCAGGTGGTGAGCCAGAATTCCCATTATGAAAGCCAGATAGATACTCAGTCTTCCCAACAGACTTTCTCTTCAGCCTCGGTACCATATTCCTGGTTACAAACTCTTCTATCCTACAAGAGATGGAAGTCAGGCTCACCAGCCTGCAGATTCTTTAGAGTATCTTGTAAAATATGCCAGTATCCTATAGAGATACCTTTGTCTAGATGGGAGTTACTCAGCCAGCCTACCAGATCTCTAGCATCATGACTGTGTGTGACGCAGATGCAGTCAGCTGGAAGTTCTCCAGTTCCACTTTTGAATTTTTCCAGAGTGTATGGATTGATGTCATCCACTCATGCTGCTTTATGGAGGTCTGGCTTGCTTCTGGGATTAGTAAAAATTATGAAAAATACAAATATAAAAATTTTGCTTAAACTGTTATCTGTAACAGTTTGCTTAAACTGTTGATCTATATTCTCACTAGATTATTCAAAAATACTGTGGATGTTAAAAGAACAGTCAAAATTATAACTGCTATGTTGAATATTCTGTTAAAAAAAATTGGAAGCTATAGCAGCTTTATCATAGTTCTGTCCTACAGTATGCAGTTAACGCACCAAGAAATTTGAATTAATTGAAGTGGTTCTGTATACATGATTTCAGCTTTTTTCTGAAATATATATATATATATATATATATATATATATATATATATATATATATATATATATATATAAAACTTATAGGTTGCAATGCACAGAAAAGAAAATAAAAACACTAGTACTGAAAATCTCCAGCCTAAACAGCCCCAGTTCCCTAGCCACTCCTCATAGGACTTGTGGTCCAGACCCTTCACCAACTCTCTAGCCATTCCCTGGACATGCTCCAGGGCCTCAATGTCTTTCTTGTAGTGAGGCACCCAAAACTGGACATGGTACTTGAGGTGAGATTCAGAAGAAGGAAAACATATCAGGTGAGTATTCAAGTTTGTTAAAATGTTCTTTTTCAGGGTTTCAGAGGCAATAGATATAAATAAGCCAAAATAATAAACCATAATTTCTCACATGAGCAAATACTGATTTCTACACAATGCAACTACTAGATAAATTGCAATATGGTGTTATTTTGTCCTTTTACTGTTGTTTTTTTCTCTCCAAATTTTACAGGAATACCCTGAATTTCAAGTGTCACCAGCTGTGGACACTGTCATGGAACTTGGAACAGTTTATTTCATGTGAAAATTAACATTACAACAGACATTTGTTTCCCATTTGTGTAAGGTAACCATATCAGATGATTCTGTAAGACTTGCAAAAAGCCTTCAGACTGAAGGATTTGACAGAAAATGATTTGATGACATCTACAGGAAAGTGTGATTTGAATGTTGCATCAATCATTTAATTATTTTACCTGCAAACATAGATCAATGTGCAAGCAAACAGGACACATTTTAATGTTGTACAAATAACTGTATAACTATAGTGACAGGAGCATAATTTTAATAGCACAAAGGTCAGGGGTTCAAATTGGGGAACAAATGTATGATGCATCAGTGTGACTAGTAATGTAGAAAAACAGGGGGGCTCGTGCATCATACAGGTTAAGAGTCAGGGAGCACACAAGAAAAACACACATCTGATGGAAGGTCACATCTTTTATTTAGGAGACAGAAGAATAAACTGTGATCATGACTAGAAGTGAGCTCTTATTCTCCATACAGAATACTATTAGGTAAGATTGAGGAGAAACAGAATTAACCAACTCCAGTATATGTGAGGAAAATTTAATGAGGTCAGCCATCAGAAGGTTTGTTTTTTTTTTTCTTCATCATGGAAAAACTGCTGGTGATACAAAAGATTCCTTTTTCTGTCCTGTTACTCCAAAGAGAAACTTAAGTATCAAATGCAAAGTTGGAATTGATTAATGAGGCTTTAAAGTGCATAATTATTGTAGATTCCCTAGTTCAGATTTTAAGTTACTGATTTTTCAGCTATTAAAATAATACCAAGTCATATTGTATTCCCTACCTACTAAACAGACAATCAAAGGGACTAAGAGTGGATGTTGCATTAAAAAGAAAGGGAAAACAACATGTATTTGCTAGGAGAAAGATATAAAGATAACTAACTTCTTGCCTCACTGAAAACAGCAATATCCCAAGCCCCATGTGATAGTGAAATACATTTCATGATGTCATCTTTGAACTTCATTTTAAATTAAAATAATAATTGGACCATCATCCCCTTCTATTTACTCTAAGGAATACTTAATTAGGTAGGTTCCCACTACTTTACAACATACTGGGAAATTGAATGGGACATTGAAAATAAGGTAGGAGAGGGAGAATTTATGTAAAATCTATTTGTCTGTGGAAATTCTTTTGACCCCTTTGTTGCTACAGATGAGCAATAGGAACAGGTCTTAGAAATCCTTACTAACTGAGATTAATGGAGTCAGATGAAAAAAAAAAAAAATCTTTTACCACGTTGTCCCCCAAAGTTCTCAATGTGGCTCTGCACTGTACTGTGGCTCTACAGTATTTGTCTGTCCTAAATGCTATTTTGCTGCTCATTAGCACTTCTGTACTACTGGTACAGAAAATATGAGTTTGGACACTTACTAAGCTATTTGGTAGTGGGTGTAAAATTAAAAATTTCAAGTTTTCCAGTGTATCAGCAGTATCCAAAAAGATAAAGATTAGCTGGAGCTGCCTGCTAGAACTAGAGAAAAACAGGTGTCTTTTATCTGGTTGGTCTGTAGTTTGTGAGTTTGGTAGTTCTTTATAAAATAAAACCCATTATTCTCTTTTTATTTTGTTCCATAGAGAATAGTAAGATCATGTATGAGGGACGTAATTAGAAGAACCAGTTTGCACATTCTCATGTCTTACAGAAATCAGTTTGATTGGTTGGCTATGCTTTTGTAGCTTTGAAAAAAATGTTTTCCCTATGTTAGATAAGAGCTTTGAAAAAGCATCTCACCAAAAGAATCCATGTAGGGGACCGTATCTTTCTATATCTTTTCTGACTTTCCTTTCTCTCTCCCCAGAAACACTGCAGTAATTTGCCTGTGTCATAAGTTGTACTCTGATATTTTTGATCCCTAAATTGAGCAAATCAAATCAAGCTGTTAATTGCTTATTCAGATTCATGTATAATTTATCTAGAAATGCTTATGCATTTTTCTGATTGCATGTGTATGATCTCAATGGGAATCCCAGTGGGTGAGAATTTTTCAGCTTCAATTCCTACCTAAGTGTGCCTTCTGATATGAACATAACTAGGAACTATTGAATGTATGCCATTTCCAATTTATTGTGAGTGTCTGAACGTCTATTTGAATTAGAAGTTTTTATTTTCAGTTTTATTTCTTTGTATATTTTTTAAGTCTCAAATTTTTGCAAGGCCCTTTGTATTAAAGTATATGCACATTCATGTAATGCAGATACCTACTTAATAAAATTGAGATCAGAATAATAAAACAACATATAATCTTTTGAACACATCTTCTAAAGATCACTCATCATATCAAGATTTGTTGAGACATTTAAAATCACTCAGAAACAACAAACTGTTGTCATTTGGGAAATGTCCTACTAGAAAATGGATTGCTTGCTTTCCCAACAAGATTTTTTTTTCCTGATTCTTTCTCCTTACAAGAAAGAAACAGCTTGCCTCAGAACAATTTATGCCCTAAACAGAGAAGTGTTGAGACTCAAAGATTTTCCAGTAAGATGCACCTAATCAATTTCAGCAGGATAAGCATGATGTGGACCACTTGGAACACTTTGGAACCTAATTGCTGCTGACTTTATCTTGTTAATCTTTCTCAATAAAATTTCTTACAGGGATTAAAGAGTTTTTAAAGCTGAAGAGCATTGTCTGGCTGCTTTATTGGCCTTTTAAGCTCCTAGGAGATTTTCCTAGCATTTTGCTAGGGGAAAAATAGAATGATGCACAGAGGTAGAAAAACAAAATCAAGTCAAACACATATGCATAATAAAGTGAAACAAAAATAAAAGCACAAGTAGTCTTTAAGTAATTGAAATGGAACACCATTGCCCTCTTTGCCAGTGAAATTTATTTTCTTTTCTGTTTAACTGAGATTTGCTTTTTTCTCTCTTACTATAATTTACTTCTAATAAGTACAAATTGAACTGATAAATACCTCTCTGCTGTGCAAGAGGTAGAAAATAATTTAGATATTTCTGATTGAGTGTAAATAGCAGTTTGCACTTATTGAAAAATGTCCCTTTTCAATATCACATGTTCAAGCATGAGGGTAAGATGATACAACTTGGCAGAGAAGATTGCAAATCTGCATACACCCAGGCTCCACTCTAATTTCTGTAAAACAAGATTGAAGCATGGAGAGTAGTGGCAAAATAGGATGACACTTAAATTGCCCATGTGTCCTATGTGCCTATGTGTCACATTTTATTTCCTTTTAAGTGATAGTGAAGACAAGCTCTTTTTCCATAGAAATGGAAAATATGTGGATTCTGCTCTTTCAATCATATAGAATGAGATTTTTCTACGTATAGGATAACATATTAGCAACAAGGGTTCTCTCTTCCCCTCTTCTCATACAGTACCCTGAGAGATGAAAATGTTTACTGTATTTTTATTACTGAATTCTTACATCACAGAATCAAGTGCAACACAATATAGCATCAAAAATATTATCCTATATATTAAATGCATAAAATCAATGCCAGTGAAGGTCTGCTGAAGTTTTCTGTATTTAATTTTATAATGAATATTAATAAGATGTTATCTCAAGTAATGCAGTGGTGCTTTTGCTTTTTGTAATGAAGGACATATTACAATAGTTCCTCTGACAGTGCTTACAAAGTAACTTGTTAATTATTTTCTAGCTTTTTAAGATTTACAGAAAGGATCTTGAAAGAGAAGATGATTTTCATCTTCTTCAGTGAAGCTAACTCACAGAAAGGAGCAACATTCAGCAAGCCTGGTCATATGATTCTGAAAACAAACATCTAGGGTTGGGCCTTCTTTATAACAGGATTTTCAGTCCCAATTTTTATTGATTTGGAGTTGTCTCCAGAGAGTTTTAAAACATGATAATACACTTTTTCAATTTCATCATAAATTATGTGATTTTTTTCAGCTTTTTCCACTTTTTCTTGTTATATTCATGGTGATGTAAGAGATTAACAGAATGGTTTTCCTTTACATCAAGAGGCTTAACATACTTTATTTTCCAAGTTAATTGTTTTTTTTTCAGTGCTTTTCAGTTTATTTTGCTCTGGTTAAAGAAAATATTTAAGTACCTTTCTTAGCACACTTGGACCATTTAGATAACTAAAATTTCCAGAATGATCCCAAAAGATTTTTAAAAAGGGATGGAATTTTGTAGATTCTCATCTTCTGGACTATAAACTACTTTTGCAGAGATATTTCATGTTATTTCATCAGCCACTTCATATTTAAGCTGTCTGAATAGCATAGAATATCATCTTCAGCTGCTTTATCATGATTCCTTTTTCTATTGCACCATTTTGTGCATGTATGTCACTACTACTACCGGAGCCCTGCTTCTATTGACTTGGTGTATTGCATAACAGAAAGGGAACAGAAAGACTGCTGAGAAGAGAATGGAATAGATTTACAGGCAGTCCAGTGGGGCGATAGGCAGATGATGTTTTCTAGGGACAAGCAGGAACTGCAAAATTTTCAGCAACCTGGAAAGTAACTGACACTAAGCCTGAAAGAAAAAAGCCGAGGATAGGGATATATTTCTTTACGAATCTCTTTTATATTGTAAAAATCTTCTGGGAAAAATAAAATAATAAATATATATATATATATATATATTTATTTAAAAAAAAAAAAAAAAGTTGATTATCCAATAAAACTGACTTCAGAGTTCAAAGGCATTTTGGGATGCAGTCAGACTCATCTCAAATCTCTGGCTAATATAGGCTGCAATCAAATGAACCTTGAAGAGCTACATGGAGTTTGATTCATATTGGAAAATTAATATGTTTCTATATCATCATAAGCTGAGACAATTCTCTCTGGCTCCATAGAAATATTACCAAGCACAGTATTCTTGCATTCATCACCTTGAAATTGCATGAATGAAACACCTATGTCCAGAGAACTACTGCTGGGCTGCAGAGCACAATGCTCAGCAGCTGCTGCAAGGGGTAAGAAGACATATGACTTCAGATTCAGCAAAATGTCCCATGGCCATTAGCCACTGAAGTCACTTTAGGCTAACCTCTTCCTGTAAAATACAGTGGTTTACTATTACTTACAGAATTCCATGTCAAAATGTACAAGTGGGACTGCAAGTAAAATCTTAGTGGTTTAGGGGGCCTTGTAATTTACATTTGTAAATTACATTTACATACATTTACATTGCATTTACATTTTATAGGGGAAATAAATCTTCTATTAATTATATGCAAGGTCAGATATATCCAGGAGAGTAAGAATATAGGGTTCAGTAAAAGAGGTGGAGCAGTAGTTGGGTATCCATAAATTTGTTTGTGTTCATATGTATGTATGTAGAAATCAGTCTTGGAAAGTCTGTATGCAGGCAGGAGATTTTACTATCTCTTTCTCATTTAAATTAAACTCTCTTTTCAAGTTATTACTTACTATACAAAAACTTCTGCTGTAGTTACTGGAAAAGGTGACATGATGAAGAATGTATTTCATTTAAAGCAGTTCTCAGCAAGGACTGATTTGGTTTTCCTCTGGTTTCCAGTACAAATGAGACTGTATTTTCTAGATCATATTGTACTTATTCTTTGAAAATAACTTTTACTCAACCCTTCATTGTGTCTAGAAGCATCAAAGAAATGATGGTGGTGAAAATTATTTCAAATTTAAGAAGTTTCTTTCTTCTACTCCTCTCTAAAATATAACCAAAAGAATTACCCATTTTATACAATAACTAACTAGTATGCATTTTGGGGTGATTTGTATTATACTATCAGCCTAATGCAACAACTTAAGAAGAAAATATACTTGCATCTGTTGTTAGTAAACTCTTGTAACATTTTTGTTATTATTAAAGGAAAATATTAAATGAAATATTAGAATTTATGAAGGTTGAACTTATTTTTAAGTGACATGATTTATAAATAAATGATTTTATAAATTTTTAAATTATATTTTTATATAATAAATATTGAATTGTTCAGGTTTCAGCTGTTTGAGTAAATTACACAATTTACAAAAAAAAAAAAAAAAAAAAAAAGGTAAAACAGTATTGCTTGGTCATCAAAAAACTCAGGATATATTACCTAACAAACTGATATCAACTAAAAATTTCATGAATCAATGAAACTTGAAAAGTATTATTTTCTAACCGTTTATTAAAGAAAGTGACATCCATGCCAACAACTAATAGTTTCAATTTAAATAAGCAAACTCTTTTCAACTTTTATTTTGCTTTAATGTACTTCAGCAATAAATTCTCCTGATAGGCATTAAATAGTAATTACCATGTATATTCTTATGCTGTCATAACATTACAAAATGAAAATATATTTTAATATCTGGTTTAAAGAATTTCTTCATTGTCTATTCTCTGATGAACAGTTATGTTCTTGTACTTTATTCATATTGATTATCTGTTACTGAAAATCTTCAAATGGAACAGCTTTTTGAGTAATTAGCAACCGAAGAAGAAAATGACAACCCTTCTGACAGTAGAGAATGTTAAAAAGATATTTGATCAATTTTGCCAAATTCTAGTTTTGTTCTAAATGTTTTCAACATGACTTTTAATATAACATACAAAGTATTTCTTAACCTAATAAACTTCCTTGACTTTTAATATAACATATAAAATATGGACTGAAAATGGTCAATACCTTGAAGTTGCCTTTAAAGCTATAAGGAGAATTCGATTTCCCAGTTGATCCACTTTATCTTTGTCCTAGCTTGACTTTTTTTGGAAAGATGTTTATAACAACAACAAAACAATAACACAAACACATATACACACACATATATATATATAACTCATTCCAAGAAACGGATAAGAGGAAAATATGTTATTTTGCTCCCATTAGAAACTCTTGTATATATTACACTGAGATTTTTTAGCTTCTGTTTTTTGAAGCGGGAACTTACAATTTAACTGGAAGGCTGAAAGGTGGACAGATGTCTCTTACAAGCTTTACTTTGCCAAATTAAATCTTTTGAAGGATATTAGTGTCAATGGCTGGACATGGCATCTGTAGTGGAAGTTAGGAAGGATAGTAGTGGACATAGTGAAAGATCCATAAGGACTGGGAGAGAAAAATATTAATACCACGAAAAAAAAAAAAAAAAAAAGTAGGAATGGATCTTGAGAGAAATAAACCAGTAAGAAGAAGGAGGCAATGAGATGGAAGAATAGTGAAAGATCAGCCTAAAGGCAGAAAGGGAGATACAGACCAATTGTTTTCAGCTACTAAATAAATAAATAATGAACTACATAATTGCCATATGCCTGCTGACAGCAACCATCTGTGGAGCAGTCAAGGTATGTCTTATTCTGCAGAATTTTGTCTACTCAGAAACATGCTAACTAGCATGAGTAATACTATTAAGTCTAGTTAGACAGGTGTCTTGTACCATGCATCTAAAGCTTAACAATACTGTAATATATTTCCTATTTCTTATTAATTATCTTATTAAATTTAAATCTTACCAAAGAATAATTATAAGACTTTCAAAATAATATTGCATTCATGTATTCTTCTAATTTTTGAGTGTTCTTAGCATCAGGAATTTTGAAAAAAAGTGTGCTTTTAGAAGAACTAAAGGTAAAGATGAACAGAAGACAGAAGAAAAGAATTAATAAATAAAGTGTTAAAATAAGGGCAGAATACTAAAGGAATGAGGAGAAAAGAAGGGAAGGTTAGGCACAAGCTTATTTTATGTAGGATTTAAATGGAAAGCATAATTAGTAGAATCACATTAAATGGCATTTAAAACAGAGTTTAAATCAGATACGTGTAGAACAGGAAAAAAAATCAGAGTGGTTATATCAGATGATAAAGCCAACCTAGCCAAGGCAGAATGGAAGGCAATGTGGGCTGCAGAGTTGGCTGAGATGCTGTCATATTTCCAGTTGACAGCCCACATCAACAACTCTGTATGCCTACATTGCACTTCTGCTTAACAAATACATATTTTCAGGTGAAGAGTAAGGGCAGGACAGAGTGACTATATTATAGCACTTACAGCTGAAAGATGACTGTTACTGTTATGTTTAGCAATGCAATGCAAAAGAAATGTTGCCAGAAGTTCAGCTAAACAAATCCAGAAGAAAATGCCTATTTCTTATAGAATAAATAATCATGGAGATCATCAAGCTGCCTTTTCAGATGAAATATTAATCATTTGTCTTTCTTAAGTCAAGAATGGCTGTCAAACCTATATTTGATTTGAACACGTTGCCTTCAATGACTGAGTTAAGTATTGTATGAAATGTTTGATCCTATATTATCTAAGTGGATAAACTGAATGTTCAGAAACGTTTGCTTCCCTTACACCTCAATCATTACAGTAATTTGCAAATGACAGCTTAAAAACTTGAGAAATATTCTTCTGATTTAGAGTACAGTTAGGCATAAATATGTTTTGCCGTGCCTCCAGATTGACTATTTTTTTTCATCTTGTGTCCTCATACTGAACCCAAGAACAGCCACTCACATTCAGAATGTGACAGCATTTAGCCCAGTGTCTTACTGGCCATCAGCAGACAGAAAAGACTGGAAACAAATCTGCATTTACAGGTTGCACCTATGACATTGTTTAGCAAGTTCTTCAAGATTGCTGCTACCTGTTCTGTGGAAAAAAAAATAAAAAAAATATATATATATATATATGAAATGTATATATTATATAATATATATATATGTTTAGAAATTCCTCCTAGCTTTATTTATTTATTTGTTGGTATTAGACGAGAGAGTGAACAGCAAATTATCTTATCTACTCCTGACTTCTGAGAACTTGGTTATACTCACCTAAATATTTTGTTTCCAGGGTGAGGAGCCTCGTATACTCACATTTTTGTTAGAAGAAATCCATTTCATCCTTCCGTTTTTCTATGAATACATTACATTTTTAATTTTGAAATCATGTATTTTGTACTGTGGAGAGGTATATAGTATTCACAGGAAAAGATATGTTCAAATTGTTACTTTATATGTTCATCTGCTAGTCTCACCTCTGAAGAAAAACTCAAAGTTTTGTGGAGCATTACTGAACTTGAAAGCCTTGTGAGCAAATAGCAATAAATGTAAAAGCTCTTTGTTTACATGAATGTCTGTTTAAGAACATAAACCTATGCAAATTGATCCTTGTGCGAAGCCAGCACTTCAGATCAATATTCAGGGAGTATCAAAACATTTTATTGCTAATATTCATGGAAGGTGCACAGAGATCAGAGACTATCAGATGCGGGCAGAAGAATAAAGGGATTTTTAATATTATAAATTAATTTCCTGTTTACACAAAAGCATACCTTTGGATAATCTTTTTATCAGATTTACAGTTTTTGTCTGCTGTCCACTTTGATTACCTTAAATTTTCTTCACTGAACATCTCTTCTTTTTCTTACAAAACCAAGAAACACACATAAGCCTCATTTTCAAGTTGTTACAACATTTTTTCAGACACTAAAAATAACTGTTATTCTTGTCTTTCCAAGATTGACAAATATGTGCATTTGATTACCAACACAATATTTCAATCTTGGGGATGACTTCATCATACTAAAGCATATTCTTTATGTTGTTGTACCCAGGAAAAGCACAAATTAATGAACAAGTATTTGTTCTGTATGAAGATGACTTTATAGTGAAAATGCTAACTTTCAGAAACTTTTGTAATGCTATAAAAAATGACAGACAAAAAATTATTCTCAGATGTGCATTATCAATGTTAGAAGAGAACATTTTATTTTATTTAATTGAAAGCTCTACCTCTCTTTCTTGGCATTTAGTGGTAAAAAAGGGGGAGTTTTCAAAGAGTTTCCACCTAAGCTTCATATAGCATAAGAACATTGGTAAGTTGATTCTTGTTTAATAATCAAAGAAAAATAATTTTTACTTGTCAACTTGAAACTGTATTCATGCAGATCACTGGGACAGAGAAAAATGGTCTTACTGGAGATGTAGTTTATGTTGTTTCTTTAAAACAGAAAAAGAACATTCCTTTTATCTGTCTTTCAATATAGTTATCTTTGTAGTACTCAGTTTCATTTTCAAGCAAGACTTGAAAGGTTGCTGGCTCTGAGACACAATTTCATAAAAAATCATTTATTTGTTCTTTCTCACTTAAGGCATTATTTTTACAACACATATCATTTGCAGTAATCCAACACAAGGTGTCTCAAATAAAAGCTTACTCAGAAGCTAACTCACATTTCTTAAGATATTTAGTTAAAAATCCTGAAAATGGGAACAGCGGGGCAAGAGGAAAATTTATGTATAAGTGCTCATATAGAAGAACACAAAGCCTTTGTTCAACAGTCTTATTTACCAGCTGTGGAAATAATCTTGTTAGAAATAACATATTTTGAACTTCAAATACTCTGTTAACAGCTTTGCTTATTTCAAGATTTAGTGGAAATACTGACCTGGATTAATTGAAGTTACAGCAGTTAATGTAAAGTTAACTTTACATTAAGTAAGTTTGCTTTAAGTTAACATAAAGCAGGAACAAAATCAAAGTTAGTGGAAAATATAAAAGTGTTTACTGTTACCCACAAAGATTCTCTGACTAATAAGAGCTTAAGCAACAGATCTGGACTGCCATTAAGTTTGTTAAATTCTATTTTGTTTGAAACTCTAAAAGAAGCTTTCTTTACTTAGTACCGTAACTGATTTTTTAATTTTCCCATAATTCCTTATCCAATAATCAATTATGAATTAACAGTCCCTCATTAACTACCACCGTATTGGATGATAGTAGTAGCTTTTACACTCCAGTGGGAACATGGAACTGATTATATGAGAAGAAAAATATATGTTAGTTGCAATTCAAAAAAAAAAAAAAAAAGATATCTTCAATCCCCATGTACAGAAATAATTATTTCTTAAATTATGAGCATAAATAGCACAGAATGTCATTTTAGTGTTTTCTGAAAGCACAATCCCATTACTGAAAGCATTCCTAGATTTTTTTGTGTAAATAAACAATAGGTTCATCTCTAGGGCTAGTCAGTTGGTAAACAGAATATTGAACATGCTTCAAGGAGTAATTTGAAGGAAAAAAGAATACCATATTCCCAGTTTTTTTTTTATTTATTTAATAAGTATGAAATATCGTCATATATGAGCAGAAAAAAATAAAAGATTTTACTGTGATCTTGGTATTGGTCTTGTGTATGCTAAAACTGATGAGTGCAAAACCAATGTTTTAAACTTCAATTAACCAAATGCTAATATTATAAATATTTTTTTTTTTTTTTTGTAATTTTAATTGTAATAATTATTTGGAAGTGTTTCACTAGGAAGAGTCGTTTGTAAACTTAAAGAAAGAAAATATTTCCAAAACATTCCAAGTAACTCAAAAGTTATTAAAATTAAAGCACAAGACTGATAAAAGAAACACACTCACATATATAAAATATTTGACATTATATCACACTGTATCCTGTTGTATTGCTCACATAAAGATGCATGCAACAAGTGCAATTCTGTTACTCAGATTCAAAACCATTCTATACCATTTGAAAATATGCCACTTTTCTTCACATCAGTTGCTTTATTTTGTATAATAAATAAGATACCTTCATAATAACTCAAAATCTTGCTCATTCTTGCAGTCAAATTAAGTCTAAACATGTCTTGTCTGAACTTGGTAACGTAAAGGCAAGCTTGTTATTTTTGACCTTGGTGATTTTTTCAGAGGCAGTTTTTGTATTGAACTTAAGTTGTTAGTGACACACTGATGATTGAAAGTGAATGAATGCGTCATTTATTTATTTATTTTATGAAGGAAGAGGATGAAGTGTGAAACAACCTGTGAATTCTGCAATACAGCTGTTAGTCCTGGCAGACATGCACATACTTCCAATACTTCTTGATAATGAAATATATGTCCAGAGAAGGGCTACGAAGCTGGTGAAGGGCCTGGAACACAAGTCCTATGAGAAGTGACTGAGCTTTAGTCTGGAGAAGAGGAGGCTCATGGAGCTGAGGGTCTCTTAACAGCAAAGGGGTCTCTTAACAGCTTTGCTGTTAAGAGACAATCATTCAGCTTCTTGTATGGAACCAGCTGTTAACAGCAAAGATGTTAAGAGACAATCTGAATTCTTTTTGTTCTCTATAACTACCTGAAGGGAAGTTGTGGGAAGCTGGGTATCAGCCTTTTATGGCCTAATGATAGGACTAGAGGGAATGGCATCAGGTTGTGCCAAGGGAGATTCAGGTTAGAAATTAGGAGACATTAGGAGTCAAAAATCATGCCTGTTATTATATATATATAATGTATATATATATGTAGTTATACATAAAGCGCCTATCACCATATTGATAAACACTCTTTAGAACCTCTCTGATGGCAGGGGTAAGAACAGGAGTTGACCTGTTAGTACCTCAGCACCTCATTCCAACCAATTAATAATAATAATAAAAAAAAAAAAAAAAAAAAAAGCCTCAAGACTTTGTGAGGATTCAGAGGATTCATGTCTATTAGGGATAAAGGTTACATTTCCAGTTATAGAGACAACTTTTGCAGAAACCATTAAATATTAATAAAAATTATGTAGAATTTAACTCGTATCTGAAATAAAGTAAGAAACTCAGCAGTGGTTTCAGTTGAATTTAGGCTCTGAATACTTTCTTGAATAACTTTGCCAGTATGTAGGATAAATTCAGTTTCTGCTTAATGCAGAAAAAGGGATTTCCAAAATTATTCTTCTGTTAGATGACATATATCTCCACAAAGTATTGTGGGTACCTGTCACTGTGGAGGGGGGATATTCTTTCCCCCCTCCTCAAGTAAAACACAAGTCTATGTTTGTGGTATAATTCCATTGAAAGTAGCCCAGGAACCCAGGAGCACCACAGAGAGAGGTGTCTCCTAAGTCCTGTTGCTTGCTAACAACTAGACAATATCAGTAAGGAGAAAAGTCTCTCTGAAATGTACTGGTCTGCACCCTTCAGGACTCATACATAATGACAAAAACATACAGTAAAGTCCCTTCCTACTCAATAGCATACAGTGTATTGCCCTCTCCAGGAATGTCATACATATAAATCTCAGTAAGTCCCTCTCGGCTTTTGGGAGAATTCCATAGTCACTGTAATAGAGAGCAGACAGCTGTATGTACACTTTGTTTCTGTTACTGAAACTGCTTTGCATGCTAGCAAATCCCTATGGGTTCACGGGGATGAGAATTCAGTGGGACTTACAGGCAGAGAATAACTCTCTCAAACATGAGTTAGGGGAGGTGAAAGAGTCTCTGCAGTTCCTGTACAGGTCCAAAAGACAATTATGATCTTTTGTCTTAGAAATGTTTTATATAAAGATTATTATAAAATATGCAAATATGCCTTGAAAGAGCAGGAACTTTTTTTTTTTTCTTTTAAGGTTAGAACTATTAAATTTGATCCATTGTGTTTTTAAGTATTTCAGATAAGTATTTGTTTAAGTATTTCAGATAAAACATATACATGATACTTTAAAGACACATATGAAGGTTATTTTACTTAGTTACAATTCTATGCAATATTTAAAATATGCTTTTAATAATTTAAGATTATAAAGCCTTTCACCATTGTTAAAAAGAAAGTATCATTCAGCTTCTTGTATGGAACCAGAAAAATATTGAGTAAAGTGGATCCCAGCCATTTCCTTTGAGGATAGTGAGCAGAGACTTCTGATGATAAATGAGAAATTGGAAATGTCAAACAGAGAAAATAAGTTTATGATGAAAAGCTTCCTATAAGCACATAAAGTGCATGGCTCACCAACCAGATGTTTTTGTCAAGTTCTCTCTCCTTGTGAAAATCCAAACTTGAAGATATTTCAAGAAAACTGAAAATTCTGGAAGCTTACATCAGTTGTCCAAGTAAATAAAAATAGATCTGCCAGGACTATCTGACTAGATGTTGAAACTTTAAAGAACCAGCCAGGATGTCAACCTACTGGTAATATGAGAAAATAATTAGGTGGAACTTCAGATTCCCAATATAAAACCAATTGCCATCCATCCTTACTCTATAGATATCACTCTACCTAGCAGCAGCTCAAAGCGAACTCTGATTTTATTAAAGCTTCATCTGCTTTTTTTTCTTGGCCCCAATACTGGGGCATAGAAAACACAGTACCTCAGATCTATTTTTAAGAACAGAGAGGAGACACAGCCTGCCCTGTGCACTGTTGCTTTGAATCCCTTTGAAAGTTTGGTGCAGATGTGAGGTTAACTGTGTGGTTAGCAGAATTTCTGATACAATTATTGATTGCCTTAAAAGTGCTAAGCAGTCATATTTTGTATACAACTCTTACTGGAATTTCTAAAGGTATACATGAATTCTTTCATTGAAACACTAGGCTGACCCTTATTAGGATTAAACCTTTAGTTATTTATTTAGCCACCAAGGAAAGCAGCTTAAAATACAGCCTTTAATCTCCTTGTTCCATGGTCTGACACATCTGGAGTAGAATTTAAAAACAACAATAACAACAAAAGCATTAATCACTAGCTAGTTATGGTTTTATTTGGTTGATAAGGGGGACAATATATCCTCCTTGGTCCAGCCTTGGAAGCCATTCCTTGCTCATGCTTACATACATTAATGACCTTCCTCCCCAACAGGTATCACAAATTCACGTAATATGAGACATACAGATAACCTTATTATAAGTGTCAAAAACTATCTTAGGTAAAATGTTATTTTAGTTAACTATTATAGTTATTATAGTTATTAAATATTAATTGACAATTTGATGGCATCTGCATCATTATGTTCAGTCACTGCTGCAGTCTTCATTGCCAGTATACTCAGTATTGCAAAGTATTAGCACAAGACATAGCTTCAAAGCTAATATATATGTATTCACAAATATTTTCTTTAATCTAAATCTTCAGCTTTCAGTGAGAAAATTTTCAGCTGCAATTTCTCTGTCATATTATTATTTATAATTTGTCATCTTTTGTTAGATATTTTAATTTCCCACTGCAAGAAAACAAAAAGAAATAAACTAGAACTACATAACAGGAATCTCTGCTTAAGTGTACCTGAATCTGTGATTCAAAGCAGGGATTTTCTTTAAGTGTACTTGAACCAAGGCTTTTGTTTGTTTTCTTTTGATCAGACATAGAAACTTTGTGAAGAATTATTCTGGAAGAGACACAATTCTGTTTACATTCTGTTCTGTTTACAGTTTTTACAGAATAACACTTAGTATAGAAAAATACTTTGGTACTTCTCTAGTCCTTTTCCTTAGACAATTTAATTTCAACCACTTTTTATGGAACACTTCTTGGATATAGGATCCATCTTACTGGTGAAAATAAAATATTACATGCTCCTCAAATAGTTTATACAAAATTATTCAATATTTTAATTAAAATATATTGAATAAAGAATATTGAACTACTCCTAAGTACATGCATAACTTCAAGAAAAGCTAGGAAAAAAAAAAAGTATATATATAACAAATTTAACAAATAGAGAAACTTAAGTGAAGCAGAAACCTGTTCTGAGGCATTCTCTGGGTAGAAAAACAAGCCAAATTAATTCAATAAGGTATTTGTTTATTCATTCAATACACTTGGAAGGCCAACATTTCTAAAAATAGTTTGAATTTTTATGTTACTCGGTCTGAAAAATGTTTATCACCTGAAAGTCAGGCTAATTTTAATTTTATATCATCAATCCGGAAACTTAGTTAATACAATAATATATAGTAATAGTTAATACAATTTCATTTGCAAATCTTATCTGTCTCTCTTGATTATCAATATATCTTTCAGTCTGGTACACTAATGAGAGAAAAAAAAAAAAAAAAAAAGCAGGTAATTAATATATTTTGGACATTACCCAAGAAGAAAAGAAATACTTCCAAGCTAATATAATTACATTAATATAAACTCATATGCTTCTTCTTCAAAACTAAGTGGAATGAGCAATTTCCCTCCCCCAACTAGAATATATTAAGTAAAGTAGGAGAAAGGAAGCCTAGGAGGAAGGAATACTTTTGTCATGTGCAGCAGATGATGTGATATAGATGCAAATTGTGTTACAATTCACAATTAAAGATTTTCTTTTTTCTTTGAGTGGCTCACAATCAAAAAGACAGGTACTTTCACTCATTCTAGTCTCTGAGGTTTGTATTCTGATGCAGGACACTTGCAGCACCTGAACAGCTTCAGTACAGTTCAGTGGTTTGTTTATTTGTTGAGAATATCAGCTACAGCACTTATTGCCAGGTTTGTGATCTTGACAAAGTTGAACAAGATGATAACATTTGTTGGAGCTGTGGGTGCCAGAGGGAAATCAAATAAAAGTTAATAAGTGATACACACCAGTGAAAAATATTATTACAGTCTGAAGTTCTGTTGTTGCTCCTGCTGGTGCAATCAAATCTCAACCTAAAGGCAGTAAAAGCTACAAAGGGCAATTCTTTGGAAATGCAACTTCAGTACTCGGTAGCTAGATGCCATGTAAGTGTAAGACACTATTGAAATATCTGTGATTGTAAAAACTGCATTGCACTAGGAGTGGATCTATGAAGTATGTTGCCTCAGCAAGCCATTACACTACAATAGCGTTGTAGCATAATGGTATAAAATGCATGTATGCATGTACGTAGACTTTTGTAGAGGAAAGTCTCTTACACACTAAATCTATAATGTAGGTGTTTGTTTTTCATTTATTGATGATGTGGTTGTTGTTGTTGTTGTAGTTGTTGGATTGGTGTTTTTTTTTTTCTCTTTTGCAAACATTTCTTCATGTAATTGAACATATATGGAAGTGTTTAAACAGGTGATATAAGCTGAGAGTTTGGTAAATAATTTTGTCCATTTGCTTCCTCTCCTTCTGATACTCACATTGCCTGTAAACAGACTGTAGAATGAGAAATTGTCTTATTGCTTTAAAAATTCTTTAGATATGTCACTCTTGGCATGTCACTAACTGAACAAAGCTTTGAGATTCTCATTATTAGAAAAAAATGTCTTGGGAATTTTTAAGAAATTCAGTGCCACTGACACAATATACATATTCTGTTCTTTGTTTTTCAAAAGTCCATTGGCAGCAAGCACTGAGTACACTTGGGGCTAAAGACAACAGCGACCTTTACAGAAAGACAGCATTTTTAACTAGGAGATGGTATTGTTTTAGGACTATCTGGTAATACTGTTTTAGGACTATCTGGTAATTTTGTCATTTAATGTTTTCATGCAGTCATGTCCTGTTACAGAATTGCAAAGCAACAGTTAAAAGGTATTGGCGTTTTTTGTGCTATGTGAACATATTGTAGCAATACGTTTCATGACTTTTAGTGAATAACTTCATAACTTCCAGTGAAGTGACATTGGTTTTCAAATTTTCCATTAACACCTACTTAAAAGATATGTTTAAAACTCAGTTGTCTTCATGCTTTCAGGTAGCAAAAGATCATTGTACATTAAGTAGTATGTTTGACAATTGTAATGGCAGTATTATAAGGAAAAAGCATTGCCTTTCATAATATCTGATGATGAATTCTCGCCTACAAATTCATGCACAAAACACACAAAATTATTATTATGCTGCTATTGAGAGATTATTTTATATCTTACATAGGATACTTTAATTTGTAATTCTTAACAGAAAGTGAATTAACAGAGCCATAAAGTATTAAGCTTTCTATGCCAGAGAATTTCCAGCACCAGTAGTTGAAGCATAGCACCACAGAAATAGCAGGAATCTCGAAATCCAAGAACACAGGTCTCACATTCATTTGCAGGATCCATTTCTGAGTAGTATTTGAAAAATGTGTCAAGGCCAATATTTGGTGTTTATTAATATGTTTTTCTTTCTATGAGATGTATTTTCCCTTGCACTGTTTTCATAATCAAAGCATATTTTTCAATGCATTCTTGATGCTTACTCTTTCTTTACTACTGCAATTAATTCTATTTTGGAAAACAAATGTTGAATTTCATTATGTATCCTTGTTGTAGAATGGTCATAGCATTTGTATATCAGTTTTTCAAGTGCTTATTTGGAAATTTGGTGGGTTTTGTTGTTGATATTTTGTTTTTCATTAAAATTTTAGTTCATATTTTCATTCTGGGTTGTTAACTGTATATGCATACATGAAAATTGGCCATTTCAATAGAAATTATAGAGAAACTTATTCTTCCTGTAAGATGCAGGAAAATAAGAGCCTTTTTAATGTGCCAGACTTAATTTAGTTTCCTTGTTGCTGTTGAAGCCATTTTGTATAAGTTTAAGATTAGAGGAAAGGTCAGCAATACAAAAAAAAAAAATAATGTCAGAAATACACACATTATTACATAAAACATTTAAATACTCTACAGTTTGGCCAAGTTAGAATCACTGGATATTAACAGTGTTAGCTGATGAGAAACCCTTCTAATAAGATACCTTTGGTAAGATTTCAAAAGAAGGCACCGGAAACATTGGCACATGTTACATCAGTGTCATGGCTATTGATTATCCTAGCCTGTCCCCTTGACCATATTAAACTTGGTTTGATTTTTTATTCTGTTTTGTCAAACATAATATGTTTGCTTTCATATTCAAAACACTTTAGACTACCCTCTAACACTCTGTCAAGCTATGAGTTACTAAATCTCAACAAGATAATGCAACCTCATTTCTGAGCCTATAACAAATATAAACTTGATATTATTTTAAGCTCTTTGTTAAAGTGTGCTTTTAAGGTCTATAACAACCAAATCCATCTCCAACTCATTATAGTTGTTATTCACTTGCTAGATTTTCATCTCTTCCAGATCAAGATTGGTAATGGAAATCTCTGTGAGTATCTGGAACTATTTGTGAGTATTCTTTCTAAAACTCCTCCTTTGTCAAGATGGCAGCAATATCTTGAAGTTGATCATTTCTGAGCCTACTATGTTCATCAGCAATTTTTGTTTCCTTGGAGACCTGTATGTATTTATCTTTTGACTCCTGTTTTAAAATTTGATTTTATGGGTCCTGGCCATATGAGTACCAAAAAAATCTGGACACATAAAAACTTCATGCATAGTTCATCTCACTGAAAGGAAAGTTTATGGAGTCCCCCACTTGTTAATGAAATATTAATTTTCTTTGGATCAATGTTGTATTTAATTTCAGTCACATCCCTTACTATCATACTTTAAAGAAGACATACTTAAATAATGTTGACAAAAGTATAATAAATGCTTAATTACACTAATAGACAGCCATAGAAGCTTAGGTATTAAAAATCTGAAAACTTGAGCATTTTAGGTTGTATACTGGATGTGGTTAAACATCCACACTAAAATATATAGACATCATGTCTTTTAGCTTTGCTTGGGATAGTTCTGTACGTTTATGTTAATTTGTTATTCACTTGGAGTCTATGTTATTTTTGGATTTACTTTAGGAGTTAAAACAGCTAACTGTGTTTACTAGAAGCAGAATATTTCTTTTCATATGATGTAGATCTTAGAAGTGGTAACAAAGAGAGTTACAGAATGAACGCTTCAGTCCAGACTTGCCAGTCTTAACTTGCTCCAAAAATCTTGCAGTCTTTATAGCAGTGTTCTTTAAAATGTTATTTGAAGGAAAGAAAAAAAAAAGTTTGTTTTGTCCTGAAAAATATTGGTTTGTAATAAAATAAATTGGTACTGCCTTGACAGATTTTGAAAGGCAAGTTTCAATAATATTGTCAGGGTTTTTGCTGTGTTGGAGAGTTTCATTATTTGGGGATTGTTTGTTGATGGATGTTATGACAATTTAGCTTTCTGCTCATCACTATTACGTTGAAGATATCTGATTTTATACTAATAACACCTTTCCAATTAACCATATTTTACCCAGTCAATTCTAGTCAATTGAGGTTTGCACAACTCCCATTTGAAGTTGCTTAGTAGTTGCTTTTTTTTGAAATCTTTGTTGCTATAGCAGCAAGTTTAGAAACAGGCTAGTTCCAAAATGTGGGAATATATAAAAGCTAAAAAAAAGGCTTAATCTTTTAAGATATGCATTCCAAACACAATTAATCTATTAATTGCTGTTTTGTTTTGTTTTGTTTGTTTGTTTGATTGATTGATTTTCAGCTATAAAATCCTGCCATAAAGCAGAAGTTTTGTCATCACTGCGCCACAGGGACAGTGCCAAAATACGTTTCTTTCAGTGGCATTGGTCAACCAGCAAGAAATCATGGACATCGTTGCTAAGCACAGCTGATTACCAATGGGCCTTGAGTGAACTTATTTGTCTGGTCCCTTGTGGCACACAATATCTAAAGAAGGAAGAGGTTGGCTCCTTTTTCAGACATGTAACTGAGGATTAGCAGACAAACTGTTCATAAGTTATTTGATTTCTGCTTTACGGGTCTAACCTACAACTCAGCAGGAGTCTTGCCACTGGAATCACTATCTATATTCAGTGCACACACATGCACAGAGGCCACACATGCTCTGGTCCCTACCAGATGATGAAATTTGTCCTGTGCCACTCCTTTATTTGAGCAGTGAAGCTGCAGTGCAGAGAGTGCTACATCATTGCTTGACAGAGATGTTAGTGTTGGTGGACAAAACCTAGTTTATGTACAGTGGGTTATACCTTTATTCTCTGCAGTGTCTTGTACGAGGTTATTAAGGTCATATCTAAACTTACACAGGACAAGCGGAATCTCTCTACTGACCTCTTGATGAGCACAGGCACTCTCATCTGGAATTTTTTCACACTTGAGAATTTCCCCCAAAATATTCCCCCCCAAGGTACAGTTCTGTATCTTGGAATACTTATATGTTATACATATACATATATATCTTCAGAACGTAAATTTCATGGTGTATAAGGACGTGTCAGTAAATTAAAGTCCACACTTAATTCCTCAAATAAATCAGTAATAGGAAAATAGCTAAAATATCTACACTCTTACAGAAAATACATAGGGATTATTTTATAGGCTTGAAGTAGATTTTAAATTTGTTAAGTGCTTTATTCTGGTCTTTGAATTGCACATTTAATGGTATCATTTTAGAGTAAATAGCAATTTTTATGCATCAAATAATTCCATACAAGCTGTAATCCTATGGCTTTGTCTGTGCTTAGTTTTCTAGTCTCTTACTAATGGCACTATTGTAAAATTCCAGGGAAACATTCTACTTTGTTACTTGAAAGATTTTTCCAACACTGATGATATTTCTGGAACATGTCTAAGACAACCTTCATTCAAGGAACAGCAGTAGCATTTGATAAAATCATATTAACAGGGGGAAAAAAAAAAAAAAGTGTCTGCAATGGGATAGACGTTATCATATCATTTTGGAAAAATAAATCGCTTCTGCCTCATTGATGATTTCAGAGGGAGTTAATATAATCTTTAAGTAATGACATATTAAACATTATTCCTTATTTTCAACTGAAGCTTATCTATGAGCATTTCTTTCCCTATATGTAAAGGTGACAATTACTTTTTGTTAGTGTTGTTAACAAATGTGCACCATTTGTTAACAACACAGACTATCTTCACCACAGACTTTACAGGAAAGTGAATAAACTGTAACTGGGATTTGTAGGCAGAGTAATGGGAAATTAACAAACTGTGATTAAGTCCTTTTTCTTAGGTTTCCTGTCATAATCGGACATAACTTATGAATTGGAAATTTGAAATTCAACAGTTCATAAATTGGATGTTATGTAATATAAGTATTGCCAGCATCATCTATCATCTGTCAGAAGCTGAAGAGGTGAAATTTGTTGTGCAGACCCAGTGCTGATGAGAAAAATCAACATTAGCTGTGGGAGAAGTTTTGCTGGCTAGACTCAGGAGATATATACTAGGGGTGTGAACAGCAGAGATGTCATGCTCAGCTTGAATCATCCTGGGAGATGGCTGCAATTGGCCAGCCAAAAATAACCTTCCTGGGGCCCAGGGAAAAGCTGTTAATGCAGAAGAGGAGTCCCATTAAAACAACAACCTTCTCTGCTTCTTTACCTGAGGATGTTCCGTAGTAACTTGTTCATTTTTACCAAAAGCTCCCTGGTAAGGTGCATGGAACATATCACTGCCCTCACTGACTTAATGCATTTGAAAGTGCCTCACTATTTACTAAACAATCAGTGACTCATATAAGTTGGTTGGAGTTGAAATGTGTGTGATAATGTCCTACCCTGAAGTATATATTTTGTTTGTTTGTTTGTTTGTTTGTGTTTGTTTTCCCTTGTACACTGATAAGCAATGATAAAATCCAATTATTAAGTTGGGAGCAATGTTGTAAGAATAGATAAGAGCAGATTGTTTATAAATGTTTTGTCCTTTTACCAGGAAATTGAATTTTGACAGTGAAAAATTGACATTTTATGAAATTGAGGTCTAGCCAGATCTGATATGCTCACTGAGTAAGATGGAAGAAATGCATTTAATGCACAAACAATTTATTTTAATATTGATCGATAGATATTAATTTTGAATAAGGGGTGAGGAACTAGGTTTTGACTACTAAGGTTGCATTGACTACTAAGGTTACAATGACTACTAAGGTTGCATTCTAAATTTATATTGAAAACTGCATTAAACTTTTTGAATGTAAAGCAAATACAAATATATGTATGGATTAAAAACTATTTTAATCATATTATATAATATTATATTGCATTCTTATTAGAAGTCTATATATGCATAATTCACAAGTCTTTTGAAAATTAAGACAAATTCCAGAACCTCATTATGTATCCTTTAGTACTAATGTTTTTTATGAGATATTTAATTATTCCATCTGTGGCTCAAATATATTGTATAGTCACAGTCCACACACAATGACAAGACACCACAAAATATGGATTAAACTAACGTTTAGAAAATCTCAAAAGCTTTCACAATTCAGTATAAATGAAGAAAAAAATAAATTAAAAAAAAAAAAAAAAGAGAGAGAGAGACTCTGAATAGCTTCTGGGATCCAGCCTGACTATTCAAATGTTCTGTGTCCCAAAATATGCGCATCAAATACTGTGAGAACTGTTTGTAGGTTTTTGTCATTCTGTCCAGCCTTAACTAGATGGTGGTAGAACAAGGAAACAAAGCATTTACAAAATACATAGAAATTAAATGGAACAAAAAAATCTAATATTTTCAAATTTACCCTGACAGTTTCCTAATCAGTTCAAGCAAAAGGAAGAAAGTAAGTTGCACTTCTGTTTTACTAGAATCATCCAATTAGCTCCCATGAAGATCAATTTGGGTTCAAATGTCTGCTGCAATTTTTAGCAAATATATTAAATATATTAAATAAATATACCTACTTATCCTGTGGAAAAAGGAAAATAACAACAACAAAAACACAGCAGTGTTGTTGTCTTTTAAAATCTGGATGCAGCATAATGTCCAAAAGCACATAAGCAATACTAGATTTTACAGTAGTCAAAACTTCAGCAAGTCAGTTCATAAATTTGTCATGTCCTGGTAAGTGTATTTCATGCAGTCTATAAACTATGTAATACATATGCTTCAAAGCTAGGACATCTGTTGCAAATTTACATATGTGAGGTAGTTTGCCAAACTACCCAGCAGAGACACAAGCACACCTGCTCAAACAAGTTGGAAGCATTACAAATGTGTGAACTTGACCTAGGCTTTATGAAACAGCAACAGCGATTTCATAATGTTAAAAGAAAAATATATGAAATGTCAGCCATGTAATCTGCTATTTATTGATCGATGAACACATTTGCTTGATTTAATATTCACAACCAATGCCAAGAAACTTACGCTTCCTTACAGAAGCCCAATTCCAAAAATGGAAACTTTATAAAAAGTCCCTTGTTTTTGAAGTAAAACAGAAACTCTGTTATTACATGGCACATCTCAATGATTTTTTTGAACAGGATGGTATTGTAAGAGAGGAGAATAATGAGACAAGCTTAATGAACTAGAAAATACAAGCTGAAGCCAACAGGATTCAGTGTTGGCTGTATTCCCACTGGATCAGGCTCTGTGTGAAGGGACAGCCACAGTGGGGAATAGGACCTCATGTCTAATCTAGTCTCACATAATGGGACCTCTATTAGCTGCTCTAATGAAAGATATGTCTATACAGTGTTTTTGCAAGCAGATGTGAATTTGCTCTGCCAGTTTACTAACCTGCCTGGAAGCTCTGTGTGTCAGACAATGAACCTTAGCTAATGCACATTGTTTCTCACTGCAGCTTATTAGCTCAGATTTGACATTATCTAGTGTATCTACATCATTTCTGATTTGGAAGTGGCTGTCTTCCAGCTGGCTTTACGTGTGGGCTGTTGCCGTCACTGTGTTCAACTGCATCTGAGCTTAAAATGCAGTGCAGACTTCAGTGTTTCAGAAAAAGACATAGGTGGAAATATGCTGAAAAATAAGGTTTGATACCTTACTAACAGACCATTCAAACAGGGAAAAAAAAAAATAAGAAAAAAAAAAATAACATGAGAAATTTTATTTGTGTGATGAACAACACATATCATAGCAACTTCCAAAGAAGAAAAGCTTTATGAGGATAGATTCTCAAGGACAAAAAATCTGAACTTCTAGCAATACATGTATTCTTAAAGCTTTAGAAGTGAGATGACAGACATAACAACACATTATAAAAATGGAGTGTTATTTCTTGACTAGAAAAAACATTGTTGTTTCACTGAGTGCTAGCAAGCTAGGTTTCCAGATCTTCTGCAGAACCATGAAGGCTTAAAGGTGGGGGCGATATATATATATATATATCAATATTCTTTCCTCCAGGGCTCTGCATGAGAATCATATATATATGAGGAAAGAATAAGGACCCTTCTCTACCAGATTAATTTTGATGACAAATAAAGAGGACTCACAATATGGTTTCCTAGGAAGGTTTTCCTACTTATGAGCTATGTCATCAGGGTATGGCAATCTTGTGCACTATGCTCCTAAAGAAGATGAAATTTCTGAAGAGGAATCTATGAGATGAGCTATTGGTGCGGCCTGGCTGGCACGACATCACAAAGCAGGCAGTACAATGCTTTTGTTTAGTATGAAGTAAAAATCAATAATGTTCAGTGAAAATAATAATGTTCAGTAAATTAATGACACTGATAATTCTTTGCAAAGTGACAATACATAAAGCTTATCATTCTTACTACTAGAAGCTGTTTTTTTTTTTTTGTTGTTGTTGTTATTGTTGTTTGTTTTTGTTTTTTTTTTTTGAAAGTCTGTGTGTATGCATGTGGGAATTTTAAATAAAAGAAAAGTTAAACTGTCCTGTTTCCAGAGGGTTGCATCCTGCCTACATGTGGGTAGAGCTTATGAGAAGCAAATATATGAGCTGATGTGCCAGTTGTGCCACTCCAAGCTTATATGCATACACATGCACACATACAACACACTCTAGTCTTCATCCTAGAGATGGCACACATCACATAAAAATATCTTTTAAATTTCTTTACTTTCTTCAGAAACTGTTGCCTTCAGGGGGCAGTGGCGACCTGGTTCAGGAACGGCACGGCGGCCAACCCCAGGCCGCTCGGTCCATCGGCTCACAGACACCAATGTGGTGGATGGCAAATGGCGTTTATTGTCGAGTCACATGGGCTTATATACCCGAGGCCCATAGCGTCACTTCCGCTTGCTTACATCACAGGCCACACGCTACTGTCCATCAAGGGAGGGGCTCCACCTTTCCGTACATCTCAACATCTTCCGGCCGCCAGACCCTAACTACCCACAAGAAACATCCCAGTCCCATTCTGGAGCAGAATGAACAGAATGATGCAATGCTAAGAAGCAGTAGTAAACCCAGACAAAATGATCCAAGAAAGTTATAAAAAGCTGAAATATGTCATAACTCGGAGTTAGCCTTCAGAAGAACATTGTGGTTTATGGAAGCTGGAAATCTATAAAATATAGTTAACTATATTTTATACTATATAAACTATATGCTGTATAATATATATATATAATATATATATACTATATATACTAGATAAATACAAATTAACTATAAAATATAGTGTGTATGTATATATATTTACAATATATATGTATTTCAGAAACCTTTATTTTACCTCATTTTTCCATTCTTGGTGTCACTGACATGAAAGATATAGTGTTTCAAAGATTTATCATATCATACCTTGATTACTACTCATTTTATATTACTTACTGTCTTCCAGTCAGCCACTGGGAAAAGGATGTAAATATGAGAGAGGAAAGGGCAGAAAGGCAAAAAGACAAAAAGAGAAAGAAGGATATTGCTGTATACATTCCTATGCTAATGGCAAGAAAGAAGGAGCATTTTGTTTCCTTTTTATTAGAGGAAAATATTATGTTAAAAAGAAGAAAATACTGGAAAAATAAATTTCTTCCATCTGTGTCATGTGAATGCAGGTTACAATCCTCAGAGCGCATAGATTTCTGCAGAAAAGGGTAAAAATAGAGAATATTTTTCTTATGATTCACCAAAGAGTAAGGAAGCAAGGTAGTCATCAGGTTCTATTTTCAAGGACAGCTAGCAGTGTAAGGAATACTTTCAGACATTCATATTATCATTGGTCATACATGCAGTTCAAGAATATTGTAAACTGTCTTCTAATATACCAAAGCATGGCTATATGTATTTTTTTGTGCTTTAACATTCCCTCTAGGAAACAAATTTTTGGGAATGAGTGAATACTTTGTGGTTGTTTGTTTTTGTTTTTTTTTTCAGTTTTTGTAAGTTAATAGCAATTTAAGGCTTATATTATATGTCCTTATATATAAGGACTATATGTATATGTCAGACATATTTTGCTTTCTTCAATCTAATCTGGATAATAATTGAAATAATTGAAATATGAAAAACTGAAGATATCATTCTCACTGAACTAAGGTTGCTGCTTCCTTATCATTGGGATTTCCTAATTTTAAGCAGCTACTCTTATGTAACTAATGGTGTATTAACAACATTCTTTTCTTTCCTGTTTTCCTCATGTGATTCTACCAATTCTAATTCTATTTCTTTCAATTTTTAGGAAGCATTTGCAAAGCCCATTAAAGACTCATATTTCAATGAGCTCCATTAATATAGGAATCAGTTTTGTGCTACTAGCTCTCTGCTCTAAAATCTTTCTGCTTTCCTTTCTGGCATTTTACTCATCTCATCCTTTTCTCAGACCCTTGAAGGAAATAAAATATTTTTTTCAGGATTTAGTTGCTTTCCTTAAGAAAAAAATAAATAAAAAAAAAAAGACAGCAAACAAGTGACTGACTTGGAGTCTATTTATAAATTTTTGTCTGTTTTGAAAGTTAGGACACGGTTGTTTCTCAGTCCTCTGATTCATCACATATTTCATCGTAATCAATTTTTTTTTTTTTTTTTTCTTTTTTTTTTTTTTTCACTTCTGTGTCTCTCCTGCTCATTTGGCTTTTGATTTTCTGTGGTGATGGCTGCATGGAACCTTAGATCTGATCAGTGCATGAATCTTATTTCTTCCTTGTAGTGTCACTTAAAGAACAAATGACAGACTTTAAGTTATGCTTCACACTCTTAGGACATCTGTTAGGACATGGTACTAGCTTAAAACAGATGACCAGTTTCTTTTTGTTGAATGTTTAAATACATTAGTAAGCTTCTACATTTTAAGTGATCCTGGCTTTTGAGATGAAAAATATCCTCTGATAGTAAAATATTAAATTAGTAATCAACTAAATCAAACAAGTCTCTTAGCTATGAAATAGCAATAAAGTATTTTTTTGTGAATAGGCTAGACAACTATAACTTAATTTTATGCACCATATTTCACACAAAATATGTTCCTCTACATTTTGGCACTGGTAAGTAGTACTGCTACAAGAATTAACGTAACATAAAAGCCAAAAGTAGCTGAATAAAGAGGAGGAAAAAAAATCTTTCAACTGGTAATTGAATATATTTGAATTTACTGCAGGCTTCCTCAGTTGGAAGAAGATAGATGTTGAGATGTTGAGGACCTAACATCTTCTCTCCCCTGTTGTGCTGTGACACTGGTATTGTATTTCTTGGCAATGCCAGGTGCCCAGGGAAAGACATCATGCCAGACCTGCAGTACAGGTGTTATTAGAGTCACAGTGTGCTGTAGAAACACCCTGAGAATTACTAAGGAAGAAAAAGGGAGCACTAAAACATCTCCCCAGCTGAGACCCTGTTTCTAGTCACCACAATGTGCAAGGCCTTTGGGGAGAAATTGAAAGAGATGTACATCACACTATGTGTAAGATCCAGATCTGGAGTAGTTAGGCATTTAGTGAACTGGTCAGAAGTAGAAAGGCTAATAGGACAAGTGAAAATATTTAACTGGTTAAGAGACATCATAAAACTGAGTAGAAATTATGAAACAAGAATGAATGGGAGGTAGAAGAATAACAGGATGAAATCAGCTTGAATTTGTGTAGTCTGTTTCCCAGATTGCTACAGTGCCCTATCTACAGCAATAAAAGATGAACTGCAACCCTTACTTTGCCCCTATTGTACTAACATTGTTGCACTTTGTAGACATTTTTGTGATAGTTGCTAAGGCAAGAGCTGGAAGTGTGCTGTCCCATTTCTCAGCCTGTAGTTCCATACTGATTATTCAAGCACAATGAAGGAATCCTCAGTAATGTTGTAAATATGATCAGCTCTTCAGAGTATAGTTAGTACTTAACTGGAATTTGAACAGGACAGAGAAAAGTATAGTCAGGACTCACCAGATTGTCAAGCTAATCAAGATAGCAGTCTTCATTGTCAAAGTATTGCCATTGTTTTGGATGAGAAGGTTGGAAAAGCCCTTCAAGATCATCTGATCCAACTGTCATTGTCTACATGTACTACCATTATCACCCACTAGACCATGTCCCTAAGCACCAGGTCAAACCTTTCCTTAAACACTCCCAGGGACAATGACTCCAACACCTCCCTGAGCAACCCGTTCCAGTGTCTGACTACTCTTTCTGAGAAGAAATGTCTCCTAATTTCTACCCTAAACCTTCCCTGGTGCAACTTGAGACCATTCCCTCCAGTCCTATCACTAGTTACCTGTGAGAAGAAGCTGATCCCCAGCTCCCCACCACTTTCTTTCAGGTAGTTGTAGAGAGAAATAAGGTCTCACCTGAGCCTCCTCTTCTCCAGACTAAACAACCGCAGTTCCCTCAGCCTCTCTTCATAGGACTTGCATTCTGGACCCTTCAACAGCTTCATAGCCCTTCTCTGGACACATTCCAGGGCTTCGATGTCATTCTTGTAGGGAGGGGCCCAAAACTGAACACAGTACTTGAGGTGAGGCCTCACCTGATTTGAGTACAGAGGAACGATCATCTTCCTGGTCCTGCTGCCTACACTATTCTGATACAAGCCAGGATGTCTTCTTGGCCACCTAGGCAAACTGCCAGCTCATGTTCAGGTGAGCATTGATTAGCACCCCCAGATCCTTTTCATCTGCACAGCATTTGAGCCTGTAGCATTGCATGGGGTTGTTGTGGCCAAAGTGCAGGACCTGGCACTTAGCCATGTTGAACTTCATCCCATTGGTCTCTGCCCATTGACTCATCCTGTCCAGGTCCCTCTGCAGGGCCTTCCTACCCTTCAGCAGATTGACACTTCCCCCAGCTTGGTGTCATCTGCAAACTTACTGAGGGTGAATTCATTTTCCTCATCCAAGTCATCAATAAAGGTATTAAAAAGGATGGGCCCCAACACCAACCCCTCAGGAACACCACTGGTGGCTGTTTGCCAGCTGGATTTTACTCCGTTCACCACCTGGGCCATTCACCATCTGCGCCTAGCTGTCCGGTCAGTTTTTAACCCAGGAAAGAGTGTATCTGTCCAAGCCGTGGGCTGCCAGCTTCTCCAGGAGAATACTATGGGAGACTGTGTCAAAGGCCTTGCTGATGTCTAGGTAGACTACATCAACAGGCTTTCCCTCATCCACCAGGCAGGTCACCTGGTTATAGAAGAAGATTAAGTTGGTGAGTCAGGACTCGGCTTTCATGAACCCATGTTGACCTGGCCTGATCCCCTGGTGGTCCCGCATACATTGTGTGATTGCATTCAAGATGACCTGTTCCATCACCTTTCCTGACACCAAGGTCAGGCTGACAGGCCTGTAGTTTCCTGGGTTCTTCTTACAGCCCTACTTATAGATAGGCATCACAGTAGCAAGTCTCCAGTCATCTGGGACCTCTCCTGATAATCATGACCACTGATGGGTGATGGAAAGTGGTCCAGCAATCACATCCGCCAAGTTCCTCTGCACCCTCAAATGGATCCCATCTGGTTCCATGGACTTGTGACAGTCCAGGTGGAGCAGCAGGTCTCTAAATATTTCCACCTGAACTGTGGGGTTTTCTTCTGCTCCTCATTCCAGACTTCTGGGTCGGGAGGATGAGTACCCTGAGAATAAGTGCTCTGGCTTGTAAAGACAGATGCAAAGAAGTCATTAAGGCATTCCTTATCCTTAGTAGTCATGTTCCCCCCTGCATCCAGTAAGTAAAAGAGATTCTCTTTCATCCTCTTCTTGCCATTAATACATTTATAAAAACATTTTTTGTTATCCTTGGCCATAGAGACCGGGTTGAGCTCGTGCTGGGCTTTGACCTTCCTGATTTCTTCTCTGCATATGCTTTTTAGCTGACTGCAATTCTAAACAACAACACACATCTACTAAATGGAAAAGACTCTTGGTGTGGTCAAATTAATTTATATTTTTTTCTTGATGCAGTTATCTGTTCCCTGTTATCCAGTGATGTGTCCATGTACTAATAGAAATAGAACAGGAAAAAAAAAAAAAGAAAAAAAAAGCAGCCAAATAAATGATACCTATGCTTACTTGCAATGAAAATAGGCACTAACTATTGAATATTATGAAAAAAAACAGTTACCCACAGTATTGCTTTCTGGGTGTAATTCTGAAGAATGGAACACTCTGTGCTCTATGATGTGGAGGACATGGAATAAAGTTTGTATTGCACAGGGCTTCTAAACATCTTCAGGTTTCTTATTACTGTGTGTCTTACACAGATGTGGGTAATAAAACTGTCTGTAATACAGTTTTACTACTGTCTGTAATACAGTAATACACAGTGAAGATGGCATAATTGATGTCTGACAAACTTTTAGTTCAGTTAAAAGCTTTTTCTAAATTTAGTTTTTGAATGTTTAAATATGGTGCAAAGTGTATCTGATACAGCTTTTCTCTCTGGAGACAGTTGCTGAGTTTATTATGATTTGAGAAATAATAGTTGTTTGGCACCTCATCTTAAAATATCAAGAGACTTCCATTCTTACGTTAGTCTTCTTCTCCATGTTAGGAATGAATAATTTCTGAGAAGTATTTGTCCACTTTCCTTAACAGGTATCACAGATTTGACTTTTTTTGTCTGTCAGACAGCCACACAGATCTTTGACAGTCACAGAAATCAGGTAAATAAAAACTTTCCTCCAGGAATATTTAAAGTACTGTCTATAGACAGTAGCAGTACTGCCTAAAGAAATGTCATTAAAGACTTCTAACCAAGATGCCTAAGGACCAGTTCAATGTAAGGAAATATTTTTATTTCTCAAAAGGCATCAGAACATATCTGCTAGCTAGAGTTCACCTACAGTCGTGCTCACTAACATTACAACTCAGAACAACTTTCTACCTCTCAGAATGTGAACACCTCCAGCACCTCTCTCTGAAAGAATTTGTTTGGTTTTGTTTGAAAAAAGGGAAGATTTCTGTTTTTCTCAGTATTTATGTTGTATCAGACTTTCTTTTACATTGTTCTACTTTCTTTTAAGGGGATCAACATCCTTATAACCCATTTTAAGAAGTACATGTTTGTGACTTATGTGTACTTATAAAATAATATTAATTAAAAAAAAAAAAAAAAACAAGCAAGTAAACAAAATGATGTCTCTCTCAAAAACTAGCTATTCATATCATTCATATCATTGGAGAATATTCATGGAACTCAAATGCATCCAGTCTCTCTTCTCAAAGCATCCAGTCCAGTACAACTTTCTTGGGATAGTGGACAAGTATAGTGTTTACAATGTAGCTGTAGAATTGCCAGTTCCAAACATGCATGAGTCAGAATATCAGATTACAAATTTCATTGAATAATTCAGGTCAGAAAAGACCTCTAAGATCATCAAATACAACTTTTAACCTAGTACTGACAAGTTCATCAAAAAAAAACATGCTATTAAGTTCTACATCTACATGTTTCTTGAAGACCTCCAGGAATGGTGGCTCAACCACTTCCCTGGGCAGCCTATTCCAATGCCTCACAATTCTTTCAGTGAAGAAATTTCTCCTAATATCCAACCTAAGCCTTCTCTGGTGCAACTTGAGACCATTTCCCCTTGTCTTTTCACTTGGTGCTGGGGAGAAGAGCCTGATCCCCACCTCTCTACAGTCTCCTTTTAGGTAATTGTAAAGTACAATAAGACTGAGCCTTATTGCTCCTCATAAGACTTGTTCTCTAAACCCTTCACCAGCTTTGTTGCCCTTCTGTGGACACACATTTCAGCACCTTGATAACCTTCTTGTAGTGAGGGGCCCAAAACTGAACACAGTATTTGAAGTGCAACTTCACCAAAGATTAATATAGAAGGACGATCACTTTCCTAATCTTGCTGGCCACACTATTTCTGAAAGAAGCCAGGATGCTGCCGGCCTTCTTGGCCACCTGAACATAATGCTGGCTCACGTTCAGCAGACTACCAACAAATACCCCTGGATTCATTTCAGCCAGGCAGCTTTCCAGCCACTCTTCCCCTGGTCTGCAGCATTGCACGGTGTTGTTGTGCCCAGCTTCAGGACCTGGCACTTAGCCTTGCTGAGCTTCATAGAGTTGGCCTTGGCCTATCCAGCCAGCCTATTCAGATTCCATAACTCTGTTACAAACCATTTACGAATTACCACTTTGAAGACATATATGTAAAACAACAGACTTCATTAAAGTCTAAGTAGAGGATTGAAGGGAAAAAAAAAATATATATATTCATATATATATTTATATATATATATGAAGCAGCAGCAACTTGGTAAACTGACAGTACATTGATTTTTGCTTTAACTACAGAAGAATTTACTACCATTCAGTAAATGTTAATCAGGTATAATTTGAAATTTGCATACTATGTACATGTATGTTAATTCAAATACTGTATTATACAATCCTTGTAGTGTTGCTATTTTGTTAACAACAAGACATTTATTCACACTATTTTATTTGTAATGTCTCCCTTCATTGCCTTGCAGCTGTCTGTAGCTTGCTTTAATGGCTTTCTTTGTTTGCTTGTTTGTTTCAGGATAACTTGTTCCTGAAAATCTCAGCAACTGTTTCAAGAACTGATTCAATTTCAGAATATTCTCTTTCCTCTCTGAGGATCATTCTCAGTTTTCCTATGTTCTCACATATCCTCCTTTTCTCCTTTTCAGTGTTAGTAGCAACATGTATGTTATTAATATGAATACTTGGAATTTATTCAGCAAGACTATGACAAATTGACTTTGCCTTTGGAATACCACCTTCAACATGACTGAGACAAAAACGATTTCTTCATTATTTTTATTATGCCTTCTACAGTTTCCAACATTGTGCTTCTAAAGTTTCCAACACTCCAAGCTCAGTGCCCCGAGCTTTTCCCTGCTCTGTTCCCTGAAATACGACAGAATAAGACATCACTAGAAGCTGACTCTTTTCTCAAGAGGTGAAGTGATCATTTTGACTTCAACACATTTTCACACATTGAGAGAACTCTCTAGAGCTCTGTCCAGCAACTGCTTTAAATATATATATATATATTCTATTTGTCCAGCATGGAAAGGAATTATTTTGTCAGATGAAACACCAGCAGCTCCCAAATGTTCATTTAGAGAGATTTGCATGTGTTTCTTATGAACACTTTTGTAATCTTGAAAAATGTCACTCTCCAGATATTGTTTTATGCCTTTTTGCACATTTGTCACATTAAGCTTGACAGATTCTTTTAAAGGAGAGTGCTTTTTCTTACTGAATTAGATTTTCCCATTCACATGCTAAATGTAAATGATGGACATGGTAGATGGTAAAATATATTCCAACTTTTAGTCATAATAACTTGATAGTTGACAGATGCCTCATATGGGAAACCATTAGGGACATGTCTCAACAGGGACACATCTGAGTATTTGTAAATTCATGTGCCAAGCTACTTCAATATTATGTTGATTTTGGACATTCTGGAAAGATTTCAGTCCATTAAGAAAAAGACAACACACCTGGCATTTCAGGACAGATGATTCAGGTACCATATGCTTCATGTTATTTTAAAGAGAAATCAAATCAATTTCCTTCAGACAACGCTGAGATTTCTCAATCTAACAAGCACTTCCAAGGACATAGGAATAGAAATATGCATGGTGGATTTCATTTATAGCAAATGTTGTGTATCAAAATTTGGCTTGGAGTCAGGCATAGGGAAACTTAAGAGCCTTATCACACCAAATGTTAGAACTGAACTGAGATGACATAGCAATGTAATTTTTCAGTTCTTTGGCTACAAATGAAGACTTGCTCTTTAAAATTATATAAATATCTCTTGACTCTCCCCTGATCTTCATTTAGTATTCTATCTTGACCTCTAACCTTGTTAATGTTTAGTTTGGGGAAAGGAAGGAATTTTTAAGTTTTAAGAAAGAAATGCTAAGTGGTATACATACTCAAGTTCTACCCTAGGCTTTGAAATGCTCCTGAAATTCATAACTTTATACATCTAAGTATTGTCATGGTTTCAGCTGGGTTAGAGTAAATCTTCTTCATGGAGTCTCATATAACGTGTTTTGGATTCCTGATGAAAATAGCAATGATAACACAGGTATGTTTTCAGATGTTTCTGTGCTTACACGGTGCCAAGGACTTTTCTACTTGTGCTGCCATGCCAGTAAGGAGGCTAGGGGTGCCCAAGGAGCTGGGAGGAAACAGAACCAGGACAGCTGACCCAAACTGACAGATATCCCATACCATATGGTGTCATGCCTAGCAATAAAAGCTGGGGGAAAGAAGGAGGAAGGGGAGGACATTTGGAGTCATGGCATTTGTCTTCCCAAGAAACCATTATACATAATGAACCCTGCTTTCCTGGGAATGGCTGAACACCTGCCTGCCAATGGAAAGTAGCAAATTAATTCCATGTTTTGCTTTGGTTGTGTGTATGGCCTTTGCTTTACCTAGTAAGCTGTCGTTATCTCAACCCATGAGTTCTCTCACTTTTCTGATTCTCTCCCTCATCCCACCTGGGGAGAGTGAGCAAGAATCTGCGTGGTACTTAGCTGCCAGCTAGGGTTAATCAAAATATGTATTTTAATGTATAAACTACAATTATTCTGCATAAAAGAAGTACATTTAAATTATGTTAACCTAATTTGTATCTGAAACTTATTCTATGAGAAATTCAAGACTATTCTGTCCTTGCTGTGCATTAAGGTAAATTCTCTTTGTGGTTCTAAAACTACAAACCTATCTCATGAAATGAAGTTTTCCCCACAATGATGTAACTAGCTGTCATTTCTGTATTCTCCTTCATGTTTGAAATACAAAAGCTAGAGTGCAACATGCTTCATGAGATGGTTCAACCAAAGTAGGTTGCTGTCTGGTGATCTTCCTTTGACAGATTGCCTTGGAAAGTCATAGTCATAGAACTGTTGGTTGGAAGGTCTTTCTAGAGGCCATTCAGTCTAGCCCAAAGGAAGACTATTTCCAACACAGGACAGCAACAGTTTTGTCTAATCAAGTGTTGCAAACAGAAACAGAGATTCCTCAGCCTTTCAATGTAACCTCTTCCAGTGCAACAACACCCTTGTAGCAAAGAAGTTTTGCCTAATCACATATGCATATCTCCCATTTCAATTTGTGGCCATTTCCCCTTGCTATTTTGGGGTGTCACTATAAAGAACTCTTTTGTTCCATTATTCTACACAGGCGTGTGCTCTAGGCCTCCTAACTTCTGGTTCAATGCTTTTACACAATGTGAAGTACTTCAGTGACCCCTTTAACTACAGATTTTGTTACGCATATAAGGTAAGTCCCACAGAAAAGTTATCTGATTTATATTAGAGTATTTATGTGACAGAGTTACACAATAAAGGCACAGAACACGAAGACTCAGGCTACAGCCCAGGAAAATCTTCTCCTCTATTGCGTCAAAATAATTTGGACATTTCAAAAAAAAAAAAAATCTATTAATGATCAACTTGTGAAAATGGTTAGAAACTGTATAGAGCAACATGGCAAAACACATTTTAATATACCACTAAAACATTGTTCTTAACCAGTGAGATGAGCTCGCAAACTGCGTTATTGCTATATAACACTGGAGCAGGTTGCCTGGAGTGGTTGTGGAGTCTCCTTCTCTGGAGATATTCAAAACCCACCTGGATGCCATCTTGTACCGTGTGCCGTACTACACAAAGGGTAATCCTGTTTGGCAAGGGGATTGGACTAGATGATCACAGGTCCCTTCCAGCCTCAACCATTCTGTGATTCAAAGTGTTTATTATTTCTGAATTTAAAAGGAAAAATGATGCAACAGTCAAAATGGCAAATGAAAGGTAAAAAAAAAAAAAAAGATACTATTTCAAAGAATTATTCCTAGTCCATATCTCCTACATTTCACAATATGAATAGTTTGATGTGATATTATTTCAATCAAATGGTTGTGAAGATTTTATGCACACTATGCTAAAGAAAATAAACAAAATAATTGTATAGACTTTTCAATAGACATACATATGGAAAACTGTTCATATTTAAATGTTGGAGTTATGATTTTAAGATATTAACTGTTTTTAAGGGTTATCATAATCTAACCAGATTACAGGAAAAATAGTAAACCAGCTCAGAGGTAACCACAGTTCTCAGGAGTCAGGCAGTTAAATAAAAGTCATATGAACTCTTCTTCAGTTAATGAGAAGAAAGTTTTAACAAATATTAACAATCTTTTCTGTAAACTAGAGCTAATTAAGTTATTTTGAATTTTGACCAGTTTCATCCATTTTTCTCCTTCTTATCAAACCATTTTTATTAATGTAACTACTGTTCATTACATCTTGAGCAAAAGTACTTTTGCATACAGATTGTCTCTTTATCCATTATTACTTCATTTCTATTGCATTTGATGTGCAAAATCATGTGGTCCTGTTTATGCTTGGCAATTTGCTGAAACATTTGAAATGAGAATAAGTATTTATGAATAGCAGACTTATCTATTTGCATATAAATATGGTTATTTGTACAGAATTCAGCTGTTCTCCATATGCTTAAGTAAAAAAAAAAAAAACTGTACCCATCAGTGTCTTCAATATACCTGCCAACTAATGGGGCAGAAAAATGACTCAGCAAGTACAGAAAACTACATTACTCTGTAATTAACCACTACTCTAGAAGCAGGATGAGGATGCATGAGAATTTTCCTACCTTTAGTTTCCTTTTTGCCATAATTTCCATGTTTGGTTAGTTCAAAGAGGAGCAGAAACAGCCTGCAAATATCAGATCAGAAATGAGCATTTCTGAGACTTTTTGCAATTCCATCTCCCCTGCTTAACCAGTTAGGATGCTCCTTCTTGATAGTTGTTGATAGGGGTAACGGGTTGCGCTGTCTTTGACAGGAAACCCTGGGATCAGGGCTATGCTTCAGAGAAACAAGAATAAAAAAAAAAAAACCTGTTCAAAAACTGACTGCTATTATAACTTCAGTTGAACTGAAACAAGATTGACAGCTTCTGATACACCTTGCATGTGTATAAATACTGTGAATATTCACAGCTGTGAAAGTTGTTTGGTTATACCTTGAAAATAGTCCACTAAGGGACTAGGTAAAAGAATGAGCTGCAACTGGTCCACACGTGGGTGCTGTTTTGCCTGCCATGATATTGGATAGGGATATATATGATGCATCCCTGGAGAAGGAAAGACAATATAAAAGGCAGCTAAGCTGGCTCATTTGTGAGCTACAGTCTTCCTGGGGAAAAATAAATTCCCATGAGAGGAACAGCTTGTCTGTATCCAGAATGAGACAAGGATAATCTTTCTAGAAAATATATATATCCCCACATACAACTTTTTAATGGTATATGTGCAAACATTTACAGGTTTAGCAGCTATGAGAGATAAAAACAATGCATCATATTTGTAATATAATTAACTTGGTGGATAATGAGGAATATGTTTTGACAATGAACTTGTCACACTGTATTTGAAAAAAATCAGGTTTAAATATTCTTTTCCTCATATGCTTATTCTAGGGGAAGTGTATTCAAAAACCCCTTCCTATATATAAGTAAATAGTGTTATTTACTATACAATGTGATTAAGATATAAAAATGAGATGGTATAAAGCTTTGAAAGCTCATATTTCTTTACAAATATTATACTGTTTCAAATGACATGACTTTGATAAGCTATCAATGTCAACAGGAAAATAAACATAGCTGAAATAACACTTTGTCTCACCTAAAAAACAATTTCATATCAATAGGCTAAACTTGGAGTCATTGCTTTAAAAATTTAATATGAACTGAACAACACTAAGAGTGACTTGAAGCAGTTTTCAACATGCTCTTTATACTGCCATGGTAAAGTTCATAAGGTATGTTCCATTTCTAGTAATGTTTACTCTAATAAATTAGCTTAGAAGTAAGAAAACCTCCATACAGTTAATATGGACACTTAAGATCTTGAAACATTCACTCCATAATTACCAAGTTTAGGAATCCTACAGTAGCTTAGCCTTCAATACTGTTTTGTTCTTGTTGTTTGTTTTTGTTTTATCACTGTTAAGAATAATGTCATAGAATAGAATAGTTCAAGTGGAAGAAGCCTTCTCTCATTTCCTAAATCCAAGTGTTATGGGGAGGGCTAATTGAAGAGCAGCCTTACCTCTTCTGTTTTTAAGGAAACAGAATACTAATTAAAACTGTGAAATTCCTGTGATTCAAATGATCTGTGCAGGAATTAGTGTAATCTGTGGGCTAGGAGTATGGAAGCACTCTAGTTGGTTTAAACCAAAATATTTAATTACAGGTATAAGGTAAGAAGAATTATTCACAGTGGTTCAGATGACAAAAGGATTTGCCATGGTTATTCACCATGGTTCAGATGACAAAAGGCTTTTGATTAACTTGTAGACATATTAATATTTTGGTTTTTGTATCTATCAGCTTGATCTAAGTAAATAAATAGGAATATACACATGGTACAACTGCTATGGGAACTCTCTTGTTTCAAAGAAAGTGTGTTTTCTCTGTTTAGTTTATGTAAATTTTTCTTAGTTCTGAGTAAAGATGGTTCTGAAAAGGTTATAGTCTGAAGAGAAAAAATAAACTCAGTTTTATGTGAGACTGGAGGGATTCATCATGTACATTCACAGTACTGGCACAGTAATACTGAAGCATTACAGACATGCCTAAAATGTTGGCCAAAAACAGTGGCTAAAATAAGTAATCCTCATTGTGGACAAAATAAGTAGAAAAATGATAGGAATGCTGGGAATAGGTGAAAAGTTCCACATTTAGAAAATTTTAAAAGGGAAGTAAAACAGGTTTACATACTACACATGGCCAAATGTTAATATGTAACTGTGGTGGTTTTACTTGTGTGGACAGCTGAGTTCCACCATGGACACTCTCTCACTTCCCCTCCTCAAAGGGAAAGGGGGAGAAAATACGTCACAAAGGGCTCAAGGTTTGAGATAAGGACAGGGAGATCACTCAACAATTATCATGATGGGCAAAACAGACTCAGAGTAAGGAGATAGTAAGATTTATTGCCTATTACTAACAAGTTAGAGAAGTGAGAAACAGAAGAAAGAAACCAAAAACGCCTTCCCGCCATCAACCCTCTTCCACCTCCTCCCCCCAAACAGTGCAGGGGAACGGGGGGATGGGAGCTGTGGTCAGTCTATAGCGCTTCGCCTCCACTGCTCCTTCTTGGTTACTCTCTGCCTCTGCTCCAAGACGCGGTCCGTCCCACGGGATGCCATCCTTCCCAAACTGATCCTGAGGGGGCTGCCCACAGGCAGCAGCTCTTTAAGAAATGGTTCAACATGGGTCCGTATCACAGGGTCTATCCATCAGGAGCAAACTACTCCAACCTGGGTCCCTCACAGGCAGCAGCTCCTGCCGGGTCACCTGTTCCTGCATGGTCTCCTCTCCACGGGCTACAGCTCCAGCCTGGAATCTGCTCTGGCAAGGGTCCTCCATAGGCCACAGCTTCCTCCAGGTCACATCCACCTGCTCCACCATGGTCTCCTCCATGGGCTGCAGAGTGGAACCCAGCAGCTGGGCCATTATCTAACATGGGGCAGCTTCTGGATTCTTCTCACGGAAGCCACCCGTATGGCCCCCTGCTACCAAAACCTTGCCACGTAAACAGTTACCGTCACAGTATGTGATTAATACAGTAGTTAATATCAAAACCACATAGGATAATTTTAAAACAAATATTTTGATAGATTTCCTCTTCTATTTAGAGTTATCACTTGTGAGAAACAAAAGCTACATCATCCTAAATTGAATGCTTTATGAGAGGGCAAGGGGAGAGGAACAGGGGTTCTGAACTGTGAGCAACAGAATTCTTCCTTTGGATTTCCACGAATACACGGAATAGTAGAAAACATGTTCTGTCCAAATGAGCAGAGCAGAAAATTGTTCAGGAATAACCAACTCTGGTGCCACCACGCCACACTATCTAAAATACTTATAAAAATGTTTTATCACAACACTGTCTTAATTTTTACAGTTAATAAATCAGAAGTATCTGCAGTTCTTTAGGAGGCTTAGGGTAATTTCATAGAATTATTCAGATTGGAAAAGACCTCTAAGATCATCAAGTCCAACTGTTACCATAGCACAGACAAGTCTACCACCAAACCATGATCCTAAGCACCACATCTACACATCTTTTAAATGCCTCCTGGGATGACGACTCAACTGCATCCCCAGGCAGCCTGTTCCAATGCTTCATAACCCTTTCCATGAAGAAATTTTTCCTAATGTCCAAACTAAACCTCACTAGTGCCACTTGAAGCCATTTCCTTTTGTCTTATTATTTGTTGTTTGGGAGAAGAATAACAGCTGCTACAACCTCCTGAGGTAGTTGTAGAGAGTGATAAGGTCTCCCCTGAGTGTCCTTTCCTTAGGTTAAAATTTGTTTTCCATGCTTTTTATAAAATGCACTGTATGTTTCCTTGTATCACCTGCTGAAAAATTCATCATGGTCTACAAATATCAAATAAAGAAAAGACTTTTTATTGTATCTAGATACATCATAAATCTGTTTTTGTGCAATAGGTATGGTAATTCTGATTTCAGTAGAATACTGAAGTAGTATATTTATGGGGGGGGGGGGGGGGGGGAGTTGGAGTGGTTCTAAATCCTGCTTGTCAGTTATCAGTTACTCCTGCCTTTGAAATATGTTTCTTCTTGTCCAGGTGTCTGGCAAACAAGAAGAAATTTACAGAAGAATTTTGACTTCCATCAATATATAAGCAAATTTTTTTAAAAATAACTTATAGGCATAGAATCAGAATGGTTTTGGTTGGAAGGGCCCTTAAAGATCAGCTAATTCCACCCCCCTACCATAAGCAGGGACACCTCTCACAATGGTCTGTAGGATGAGATTCTGCACTGAAGACACCAGGGCTTAAAATTGAATTTAAAAGTCTTCAGGTTCTGAAACAGGGAGGTAAACACTTTCTGCAGCAAACATGATCTGGGAGGCACATAAAAATTTAATAGATGTGTACATGAGCAGTCTGAATCTTTCATAGAAATAAAAGCCATCTACAGGGAACAGTGGGGATTATGTCACAAGTGCTACTTGTTAAATACTGACATGATTTTGTGTCATTTGAGAAAACAAACAGCTGCAATTCAGTACTACATATAGCGACTTCCATGGATTGGACCAGTTGTCAGTTTCAGACAGCAGCACACAAAACAAGGAAGTTAATGCCTCAGTTTCTACAGGTTTGTAAGAACACAAATAAACCAAGTTCTTCTGGAAATAGTTCTATGAATCTATGGCAAAGTTTAAATAAAATACAAAAAGGTTATGGAGAACGCCATTAAATTTTACTTGCAAATTAATTGCCATGCATTTATAAGAGGCATTGCATATGTATATCCAAAACTTTGGACTTGTGTTGAGAAAGATTCATTTATTATAGTCCTTCTGCTTCAAAACTTGCTTTGTACAGTAGAAATAGTGAATCTTTTAATATTTATTTATATATATATAATTTATTAATTTCTTTTTTTTGAAGTTACAGAAAAGACCTGTTAGTAATATCAGAAAAGATGGAGACGACCTTATGAGAGGTAGCTGTGATACCTCCAGACTGCAAGAGAGCTGGCCAGCAGGCACATCAGAGGCACACCTTGGCTTCCCAAGTCAATACCACCATGGCTACCCAACCCTGATAATATTTTGGTAAATTCCCCGGGAGTCCATGCCAGACTTAAAATCAGTGCTTGAAAAAGCACTATAGACTTCTGTTGTATCGACTTCTATAAGAGCAGTTTTGCATGTTGAGTCTAGTAACAGGAAGATGCAGAAGAAATAAAAAACTTTTGTGTCAGACTGAAGGATTAACACAGGAGAGGGAAATAGTTTACATTTCATGAAAGACAAAAGGTGAAAAAACAAATGTGTATACATTGGCTATTAATACATTCAAGCTGGAAATCTGGTGGGAGAACTTCTGGAACAGATTCTCTGTTATAGTCTTCTTTTTCCTCTTTCAACTGCTGTAGGGGGAGAGTCAACTATAAGAAGCCATCCCTCCTTTCTACTGCACCTTATAAGGTTGCAATTTTGATGTGCTTCATCATTCAGTCATACTATGAACTCATGAACTGCTATGCAGCTTACTGGCTTCTACTTGATTAGTTTGGAAATGGCACTTTTACAATTCTATTAAAAGAATCTCCTTACTGGTTTGGGAAAAAAACATCTTACCCATATTTTTATCAAAATATTTCTGACATCATTTTACTAGTCGATATAATAAACTACTCCAAATACTGAGTTCCAAGGTCCAGTGGAAACAGTCTTCCTGTTTATCAGCTATTTCACTACACTTGTGTACAAGTTCCTTGTACTGTTATGGTACAAGGAAAAACATCTATGTTCAGAAACCTGATTTCTGTGGAAAATAAATAAATAAATAATATAAAGTCATTTTAATACCACCTCCCTTCCCCAACAGATTCAGATAGTTCAGAACTTCAGGCCTCACCATCTTAGGATCTCCTTAAATCAGTCATTGTTGTTATCTCCCATTAGATGAAGTCATCTATTTTGTTCATCCTGATACTGTCTACATTAACGGTTCTGCAATTCTTTATTTTCCTCCCTTAGAAAACCATTGCTTTTGTCCTTTTTCGTCCTGACAAACAGCTTGATACATTTGCCAGTTAAGAAGAGAACTTAGGTCCAACCTTTCATGCTGTCATTTCATGACAGATGATGTCAGCACATGCAGGCAGTTGATATCTCTGACATACATCTTTACTTTGAGGCAGTGGGGCATTGTCAATTCACTAAGGGTATTAAAGAAGTGGAGGAGAAAAGAAGCACAAATATGGAACAAGTACTTAGCTACTTTGAGATGGAGCTTTTTGGTGAATCACTTATGAAAGTTATTACATGAAGTCATGATTTGTGGTATCAGGAGATGGTACTACACAATCCAGAGTTTTCTTTCTCTCTTTCTGTTGAGGGGAAACAAACAAACAAACAAAAACAAACAAACAAACAAAAACACCACACTAAATAACACAAAAACAGACCTACAAACCTTTCCCACAAAACTTTATGATTGTTTTCCACTCTTTACTTTCTGGCATGTATATCTGTAACTATTATGAGGAATATGCTTAACATCAATATAAAATTCATAGATATCCTTTCGTTTTTTCTGTTTTCCAATTTGGAATACACATTAAAGCTAACAGCCTGTTCTCTCTCTCTGAGCAGTTTTTGTCAGTGAGTTTGCATCTACATAAACTTGAACCTTAAAGTACAGGAAGTTCTGTCAAATTTATTCATTTTTATTTTTTTTTCTTTGCTTTGGCTTCTGCCCATGCTAAATATAAAATAAGAATTAAGGTAATTTAATTCAATTAATTCAAGGAAAAAGTGCCTGGGAACAGGTAATAGGCTATTTATATGGTCTAAGAAAAGAGTTTATTATTAAGAGTTTATTATTTATATGGTCTAAGAAAAGAATGAAACACTTCATTCTTTTACACTTTCTAGTATTTTTGTATTTGTCAGAAGTTAAGATCAGTATACTCTTATGAATGCATTTACTAATCCTTCTCATGATACAGATGAGAATATATCTGTGTTATATATTGCAGTGTCTTTCACGAAATATCTGTTTATCTTTATTGAATTGGGAAGAGTTTTAGCTCTCCTTATCCAAGCTGCTAGGTATATTCAGAACTATAACAAAGGGCTTTAAGTTGTTCTCAGTTATAATCTACAGTGATAAAATAAATCTTCCTAGTATTGATTAGTCTCACAGAGCTGGATTTAGCTTCAACAGAAAAGTGAGCGATGAAAAGGCATAGTGGCAGTGTTCAAAATAATGCTGTAATTACTATAATCAGATATATATACTCAGATGTTGGATACTTTTCAAATGTACTACAAAGAAACATATTACAAAGAAGGACTGAATGGACAAGAGAGACTATTTAAGTATAGTATGAACATACCACCTTTAATCGTTGCTACAAATAATATTATATAACTCCAGAAAACTAGACAAGTATGTAACTATAAGAAAGAAAGAAAGAAAGAAAGAAAGAAAGAAAGAAAGAAAGAAAGAAAGAAAGAAAGAAAGAAAGAAAGAAAGAAAGAAAGAAAGAAAGAAAGAAAGAAAGAAAGAAAGAAAGAAAGAAAGAAAGGAAGGAAGAAAGGAAGAAAGGAAGAAAGGAAGGAAGAAAGGAAGAAGAAAGAAAGAAATTTGGCAAAAATATGGATGCTCTGAATATCAAGATGACTATCAGGCAATCAGATATCTGAAAATTATGTTTTAAGTAAATACATCAATGTGACTCAACAGAATACACAGACAACAATATCCTGAAAGCTAAACACAGCTAATTATTATTCATAAAATCCACAGGTATATCATTATAAAAATAAAACTGAACAAAGGGGTTTATGATTTACTTCTTTTTGAATTAAACACATTAATACATTGCTGCTGGCCTAACACAAAAGAAGAAAATTGAAAATGAAAATGTTGGTAGTATTATTTCACAGTATTTTCACTTGATGGAGTTTGCTCAGGACTCTTATATTTCTTTTATAATTTTCTTGCATTGTAATGGCAAATTATTCCAATTCTGTTTTCAGGTCTGTGGTGGTTTCACACCGATGGGCAGCTAAACTCCAGCACAGCTGCTGTCTCACTTCCCCTTCCTCAAATGAACAACGGGAGAAAATATGATGAAAAAGGATTTAAGAGTTACGATAAGGATAGGAAGATTACTCACTAATTATTGTCACAGTCAAAACAGACTCAGTGGAGGGAGATTAATATAATTTATTGCCTACTAATAGCAGATTAGAACAGTGAAAAAAAAAAAAATGCAAACTAAAGACACCTTCTCCCCATCCACCCTCTTTTATGTCCTTCCCCTGAGCAGCTCAGGGGAATGGGGAATAGGGGCTGCAGTCAGGCCTTAACACCTCTGCCTCTGCTTTCTGTACTCTCTGCCCCTGCTCCACATGGGGTCCTTCCCAAACTGACTGTGCGTGGGCTGCAGCATGGACATCTGCTCTGCCATGGGACCAATGGACTGCAGGGGGACAGCCTGCTCCACCAGGGGCCTGTTCATGCACTGCAGGGGAAATTCTGCCCCAGTGCCCTGAACCACCTCTTCCCCTCTTTTACTGAACATGGTATCTGCAAATGTTTCACATTTTCTCACTGCTTTCTCTACCAGCTGTTGTTGCACAGCAAATTTTCCCTTTCTTAACCTTTTATTTTTCTTAAGTTTCTTTTTCTTTTTTCTTTTCCTTTCCTTTTTCTTAATCTCCAAGAGGCCCAGCCAGTATCACTCATTGGCTGAGCTCTGGCCAGCAGCAGGCCCCTTTTGGAGCTGGCGGAAACTGGCTCTGATCTGATCTGGAGCAGCTTCTGGGCTCTGTTCACAGAGGCCACCCCTGAAGCCCTTCTGCTACCTGAACCTTGCCATGTGAGCCCAATGTGAGTCTCATCATAATGATCAAGTTACAAAAACTGGAAATAAGTGTCTCCTTCATAGCATTTACTATTAGACAAGAGGAAAAAAAAAAAAAAAAAAAAGAGAGAGAAAAAGAGAGAAAAAGAAAAAATTAAAAAGTGCAAAAATCCAGATAATTTCTTCATTCAGATAGAGGAATTTGGGTATATAAGCCATCTGCCGAAGTGACTCAAACTGTGAAGGACCAGAAAAATTAACCTGAGGGAGATGTAACTAATATGAGAAACTTTGTAATGTTTTATAAACTGACTCATTAAAATCACCCCAGACTTAAGGATTAATTTCCATAGTAAAATGTGATATACTTTAACAATGCAACAAAAGCCCTGCTGCTATTCTGCAGAACAGAAGAAATGTTGAGTAAGAGACTGTTCTAATGAACTATGAAGAGACACTGTGGTCTTAATGCATGCATTTTTTAGGAGATGATTACCAGACTGTCAGTGTGTAGCTAAAAGGAATAATTTTTTAACTAACTAGATTTTAGCTCCCATAGAAGTATTCATAGCTGAACTGTGATAGATTGTATGTATTTATTGGCTAAATATGCTTCTTGCTCTTGAGATAGCAAAGCTTGACTTTTACTTTTTAAAATTAATTCAAGAAGGGACTTGTTTGTGATGGACTTGAATTTTCTCAGTATATTTGTGGAAAGAAGAGGGAAAAAAACAGCCAGACTATATACATATAAATAGTCACTATATATAACCACAATAAGTTATGACATAGTGGATTTGTCCTTGGTTTTCTGACATTGTTAGAAATGGGGAATGAATTAACTCCTCTATAATTGGCTTTTCTGAGGGTTAGGCCCAAAAAACATGTCCTATTAAGACTACTGTTTCCTGGTGAATACCATTCTTCCATCATTAATCAGTTATGCCTTCTACCACATTCCTATCCACACTATAGCCCACTTCGAGGCCATTGAATAAATTATTTTTCTACTCCATCATCATCACCTTTCAAAATTAATCTGTTTAAAGGTTTCCTAGTTGTGATATGAACTTTCCAGTTAATTCATTCCTCACTCTTTAATAGATTCTATATGTGTCCCAAAAGGGAGTTCAGGTGTTCATCTAGCCATGGATTTCATTCTGTCCTTTCATTTGCCTGAAATATTGTCTTTCTTAATTAAAAAAAAAAAAAAAAAAAAAGTGCTATTCTATTCAAATCTTTACCTTCACGTGAAATAAATGAATTCTGATCTCCCCTCTTCCCTTTTAATTAATGAATTGGCAGCTTTTCTCAATTCCCACTGTGTCTCTGACAGATATACATGTATATATATCTATATATAAAGATAGTAAACTGAGAAACTGAGATCCTCAATGACACATAGCAAAGGATTATCAAAATAACATTTGCTTGTGTGTCTACTTGCATCTATTAGCCTTTCTGAATGAGTGCATTAGAGTGCCTTGCACACAAGACTGAATTTCTTCTTTTAAAACTTTTTATTCCACCTCTTATAAACTCTTAAAACTCTAATCAACCTCTTAAACTCACTCTGTTTTATAGGAAATGGTTAAAAAAAGATCTTCTCCTGTCATAAAACCAGTCTCAGTATTTGAAAGCTGCTTTATTTTATGCCCATTGCTTTTAATTTTGGACTTTATTGTATATTTTGCAAGCAAAGTTAGGAGGAAAAAAAAGCTGCACTACTAAGAATTGATAAGATCAAGAATAAATTATCACTATATACACAACATCACTAGTTGATAAAACTGTATATTTCAGGTTACAAAGTAAAGCAGATTTTCCTTTTCCTCTGAGAAGACTCCATCCTACAGATATATGGAAAATGTCAAAAGAATTTAGACACTGATACTTTCAATTTACTTAACATTCAGATCAGTTTTTCCTCAGTGTCAATCAAAGGCTAAAAGATGTGGAAATTGATGGAAAAATTTGAGGTGGAAAAATAATTTCTGACCTTAGGCATTTGTTTACTAATCATATTGTGTTGCTCAGTGAAGTGACTTATTTTTAATGGGCTGTTTAGCTAGGGAAAAACTAAAGCTAATTTTTTTCCCTTTTGCCAAGGGAAAAAAATGAGATCAGTTTGCATTTTACTTACCTCAATGACTTCACATGAAATATTCAGATTTTCAGCTGATATAAATTGTAATAATTCTACTGAAATCCAATGGGTAATGTCCAATTACATCATTGGAATATCTTATCCTGTTATTTCCTGTTATTATTTATCATTCATTTGGAGGAATTCATAAATATGTAACATTAAGCATATAAGTACATGGCATCTACAGTGATTTCCGGTTAAACCATTTAGATGAGAAAGGAAATTTTAGTTTTGTGTTGTTGTGAATAAAAATAATAAATTAGTATGAGTGTTTATCAAAAAAAAAATGCTCCTTTTTATTACTTTAGGGTTTTGATTATCTTTGGAACTTCTGGTGACTTAGTGACCCATGAACATCTTTAACTTCCATATTTTCCTGTGGGGGTCATATAACTCCATCCCAAGGCTCTCTGCACAGGGAACCATCCAACAGCATGGCTTATGTGGAGCCTGGCTTACAAGGAGTTGAGTGGACCAGGCACAGCACCAAGAAACTATACTTGTGTGGACAGATACATCATTCTGCACATCAACCTGTTCTGGGTTGAATATAGCTGAACTGTGGGGATCTCACAGATCTTCCCAGCATTCAAGCCTCTTCTCAATTATTTTTATATCTCTCTCTCCCTCTCTTTCCTCTGTATGGGTATATATTCAGCTATCTCTTTTCTTGCCATAATTTTGTATAATCATACAAATACAGTAGCATCTCCCTACCTTGTAATCTACTCCCTAAGAGAATTTCTCTGAAGTTTATCTTTTTATATGCACAGAAGAACTATAGATATTAGAATGCCTAAATGAACATAGCCTAATTTGCGAATGCTCTGACCAAGTGCACTTTCTATTTGATGAGCCAAATGAACATAAGGTCCGGGTGAGCTAAAATTTCAGACTAATCACAACCATGCATAATGCTGTTAATAATTGTTTAATATATACGCATATTAATCGATATTATAGCACTCTGCACTTAAAGGGTTGTAACATAGCCATGGTCTTGTAAAATATATATAAATAAAATCCTTGGAATCTCACTGACTGATTCTTTGAGTGCAGAAAGGTATTTAAGCATGTTGTTACATATAATTACTTTGTGCATATTGTATATATAATAAGCATCACGGTGTATTCTTCCAGCTCAGCAGATCTTTTAAACATGCATTTGGACTTCACAGTCACTCAACTTGATTTAAGCACAGATTGTACTTTGGTGAATTTGAAGAAACACCCAAACAAACTATTTTGTGAAATTCTGCAAATCCCATCTTTTTTCCTTTTTATCAGTAGGACATATGTATATAATGCTGTGTTCGTACTTTATTTATGCAGTTGCTGTTGGATGGAGGGTTCTGGCTTTGAAAATACTTCTTTACAACGTTTGCTCTTGTGGCCTCGATTCAAGTGTATTTTGAGTTACTGGAAAAAAAAAAATTATTTATTTTTCTCCTCCATGGAAAATTTCAGTTTATTTTCAGTGGATATTGTTATTTATGATTAAAGATTTTTTAGTTAGTCAGAAAATTAAGTATGTGATGCTAAAGAATTTCATTTAAAAATTGTCCATGACTCAACTATGATGAACATATAAATGAAAGGTAATTTCTTACTCCAGACTACATTCATTTTAATTTTGGGGAGTACCATAATAGTCTTCTTTACTTGTCCAAGTAAATTTACATATCCTTTCAATATCTTTAGTTCCCTTTTAATTCTGTTTTATTGTTGTTGTTCTTCTTCTCCCCTGTAATTAAATCAATGTCACAGGGGGAACACAAAGACTTTGATCTCCCACTTTTTCATCTCTGTTATTTCATTCAGTTTTCTTAACTGGATTGTTGAAGTTCATATTTTCATAAGTGGCATCACATACTTCTATATTATTATTGTTGTTGTTGTTGTTGTTGTTATTATTATTATTATTGTTATTGTTATTATTGTTATTATTAAAGATAAAGCATTAGTGAATTTACGTTGTTGTTGTTGTTGTTTCTTTTATTTATTTTTTTTAACAACCCCTTGATTATTTTATTTCTTGGGTATTAGGTAGTTGTAGTGTCAACACTGCCTTCATCATGAATACAATTGATTCCATTCCCTAAATAAAAAATGAAAGGACATTATTCAGCAAATACTGTTAATGTCATGTGTTGAATAAGTCTTACAATTATTATTATCAATGAACATCTCATTGATTTTTATGCTTCTATCATCAAAGGAAACAGAAGGTTTGAAAAAAATATGAGAACTTAAGCTTCTATATGGAACAAAAATTCATTTTATTCATGTAGAAAATGGATAACTGAATACTTTTTTTTTTCTTGAAATAAAAGTTAGGACATATAATGACACAGTATTACAAGAAGTTAGAAGTCATGACCAAAATTTCTCCATTGTCTTCCTATCAAAACAAAACAGAACAAAACAAATAAAATAAAATAAATATTCCATGTGGATTTTCCTCCTTTTATGGGTTGTGTATGTGTAAGTCATTATGAAATTTCTCATGTTGATAGCTATCTGTAATTATCCAACAATGTTTGAAAGCTACTGTTATACAGTTATTCTGTTATTTAAGATAATAGTGTGCATATTGCTGGTACTACTTCTTTTCAGTTTTTGATAAAGGACATTATCCTTACATTATGAAATGTAAGGATACCCCTGAAACCCTTTACATTATTTGTAGAAGCTAATTATAGGCACAGATTTGATTATCAAGAAATTTAATAGAACATTAAATTCAGAGGATATGAGGTTTTAGTGCAATAACACTGATGATGGTAAAAGTGGAAACTGAAAGAAGAAGAATGTGTTGGGGGGAGTTCAAAACTGAAACTCCCATAAAAATATCCAAATGTTGATGATGATCCTGTTAGAAATAATTCCATTCTCTCTGAATATTTGTGTAACAGCAAAAACCTAACAATGAATTTGAGGAGCCAAACAAAAGAAAAATGAAGCCAAAAATATCTAACTATATTTGAAATTTACAGGTGCAATATTGTACATATGATAGAATTACGTATGCTAAATGTGGTATATACTATCTTCTCAAACACAGACATGTTTGTTTATTCTATACTGTCTAAAAGTCAGATAGATAGCTGTAATTATTTAGATTCTCAAAATAAAGACTACAATTTCTATAAATATCAACAAAAATACACGACTAAATCATGTAATGTAATTTAAATATTCAGATAGTAGCAATGGAGGATTTTTTTGAAATTACTACTAATTCTGGCTTATTTAGTACAGTAGATATGAGTTATAGTCATTAATAAAATCCAGTTTTTGTTACAATTTTATTTTAGTCAATATTTGGTACTATTTCTTGAAGAACCTGATTCTTTTTGAAATTAGGTTTCAAAACACACACAGATCCATGGGTCCTGATGGGATGCATCCGCATGTGCTGAGGGAGTTAGTGGAGGTGATCACCAAACCGCTCTCTATCATCTGTGAAAAGTCCTGGAGAACGTGAGAGGTGCCTGAAGACTTGGGGATAGACAATGTCACGCTGGTCTTCAAGAAGGGCATGAAGGAGGATCCGGAAAACTATAGGCCAGTCAGTCTCACCTCTGTCCCTGCAAAGGTGTTGGAACAACTTGTTCTGGATGCCATCTCCAAGAAACTGGAAGAGAAGAAATATATGAGGCATGGATTCACCAAGGGGAATCCAAGTTCGACCAACCTCATTGCCTTCTATGATGGCGTCACCAACTGGGTAGATGAGGGGAGAGCAGTGGATGTCCTCTACCTTGACTTTTGCAAGGCTTTTGATACTGTCTCGCATGACATCCTGATAGCCAAGCTGAGAAAGTGTGGGATAGAGGAGTGGACAGTAAGGTGGGTTGAGAATTGGCTGACTGGCTGACTGGACAAGCTCAGAGGGTGGTGATCGGCAGAACAGAGTCCATCTGGAGACCTGTGACTAGCAGTGTTCCCCAGGGTCCAGTCTTTTTCAACATCTTCATCGATGACTTTGATGAGGGAATAGTGTCCACCCTCGGTAAGTATGCAGATGACACAAAGCTGGGAGGAGTGGCTGACACACCAGAAGACTGTGCTGCCATTCAGTGAGACCTGGACAGGCTGGAGAGCTGGGCAGGAAGAAACCAAATGAGGTTTAACAAGAGCAAGTGTACGGTCCTGCACCTGGGAAGGAGCAACCGCATGTATCAGTACAGGCTAGAGGATGACCTGCTGGAGAGGAGCTCTGAGGAGAAGGACCTGGGGGTCCTGGTGGATGACAGGTTAACCATGAGCCAGCAGTGTGCCCTGGTGGCCAAGAAGGCCAATGGGGTCCTGGTGTTCATTAAAAGGAGAGTGGCCAGCAGGTCAAGGAAGGTGATCCTCCCACTCTACTCTGCCCTGGTCAGGCGTTACCTGGATTACTGTGTCCAGTTCTGGGCTCCCCAGTACAAGAAAGATGGGAATTTTCTGAAAAGAGTCCAGCAGAGGGCCACAAAGATGATATGGGGCCTGGAGCATCTTCCCTATGATGAAAGGCTGAGTGAGAGGCCTATGTCTGTTCAGCCTTGAGACGAGACGACTGAAAGGGGATCTTAATGTTTACAAATAACGGAACTGTGGGAGACAGAGGGATTTAGCCAACCTCTTTTCAGTGGTTTGTGGGGATAGGACAAGGGGCAATGGTCAAAAAATGTAGCACAAGAAATTCCACACCAACATGAGAAAGACCTTCTTCATGGTGAGAGTGATGGAGCACTGGGACAGGCTGCCCAGGAAGGTTGTCTCCTCTGGAGATATTCAAGGCCCATCTGGAGGCCTACCTTTGCAACCTGCTCTAAGGAACCTGCTTTGGCAGGGGGGTTGGACGCCATGATCTCTTGAGATCCCTTCCAACCCCTACAATTCTGTGAGTTTGTGAAAAAATGCACCTTCCTTATAGCAATAAAAAGATTTTTGCATTGATAGTTGACATTCTGGTGTCTGGAGACTTCAGGAACATGACAATTCGGTACTTTTGAAGCTAATACTCCAATGAAGAAAAAAATGTGACAAGCAAGGCGGAAAATAGTGATTGCAGTAGAAATTCAATCTGAAAACTAGGAACCATGATATTAGTGTTTAATGGTTGTAGAAGAATAGTTTTTGGTTCACAGAGGAAGCTATGAATGATTTATTGAGCATTATCAATATTATTGTCTTGTGAAAACAAAATGGTCATTTAAGCACAATACTTTCCCTCAAGGAGCACTTACAGAATGTTTTGTTACCTCAGATAAATGATCTTTATACTATGTTCCACAACAAAATGAGAAAAACATATTCAGAACTACATTGTCAAACTAATACAAAACTTATATCTTAACAGAAATTCAGGAAACATACACTTCAACAGAAGATTCATGACTAAATTAATATGAAGAATTGAACCATAATCAGAAAAAAAAATAAATAGCAGGACACTGAATTTATTTTTTTTAATAAAAGTTTCAAGTGATTTTAAAAGTAAGGCTTGGAGATATTGTCCTAGCTGAAATTATCTAAAAATATTGGTACCCATTAAAAATATCTATTAATTTCACATGCTTGATAATTCACATTTCATGAGGCTATACTTCTACACAATATAAAAGCTGGGAAAGATTTATTTTTTCAACTAATGAAGAGTAAAATTTACCTCCTTGCACAAATGTGATCAGATGTGCATGCTTCCCTATCATCCCTCAATAATTTACAAACAAATAAATAAGATTTTCAAAGAATATTAAGGTTGCATAGTGAAGTGACTGAAAGTTAGGAAGTATAAAATTGAGGATCCCCTGTGCATACCCATAATTACACATGCTCTAGTTACGTTCTCACATCCTTTACTTTCTACAAGGCTCCCATGCTACAGGTTCAAGCCTATGATGCTTGATGAACCCCAGGGTCCTGAGGGAACTGCCTGATGGAGTTGCCAAGCCTCTTTGTATCATAGCTGAAAAGTCCTGGCAGTTAAACAAAGTCCCCAGTGATAGGAAAAAAGGAAGCGTTACTCCCATTCTTAGGGTTGAACGGAAGACCCAGGAAACTGCAGACCAGTGAGCCCCATCTCTGTGCCTGGTAAGATCATGGAAGAGATTCTTCTGGAAGCATTGTTAAGATACATACAAGACAAGGAGGTGATGCAAGACAGCCAGCACAGTTTCAACAGGGCAAATTGTGCTTGACCAATCTGGTGGCCTTCTATAGTGGAATAACTGCATCAGTTGACAAGGGAACACCACCTGATGTTATCTACCTGGATTTCTGTAAAGCCTTTGACATCCCGGTCTCTAAATTGGAGAGGTACAGATCTGAAGGGTAAACTATTTGTTGGATAAGGAATTGCCTGCATAGCTGCAGACAGAGCATTGCAGTTGATGGCTCTATGTCCAGGTCGAGGCCAGTGATGAGTGGTGTCTCTCAGGGGTCCATCTTGTGACTGGTGCTCTTTAATAACTTTATCAATGACATAGACAGTGGGTTCGAGAGCACCCTCAGCAGTTTTGTGGACAACACCAAGCTAAGTGGAGTAGTTGATACAATGGAAGGAAGGATGCCATCCAAAGGGATTTGGACAAGCTTTAGGTCAATGGTAACCTGGGGTATATTTGGAAGAGGGTTGCCAGCAGGTTAAGGGAGGTGATCCTTCCTCTCTACTCAGCCCTGGTGACACCACACCTGGACTGTTGTGGTTCTGGGCTTCCCAGTACAAGAAGGACATAGAACTACTGGAGCAGGTCCAGAGGAGAACTACGAAGATAATTAGATGACTGGAGCACCTGTTGTACAAGGACAGACTGAGAGTACTGGGCCTGTTTAGCCCAGAAAAAAAAAAAAAAAAAAAAAAAAGAAGAAGAAAAAGAGAAGACTAAGGGGAGACCTCATTAATGTATATAAATATCTGAGGGAAAGGTGTCAAGAGGGTGGAGCCTGTCTCTTTTCAGTTGTGCCCAGAGAGAGGATGAGAGGCAACAGGCACAAACTGAAGCACTGTATGTTCTTCTGAATATGGGAGGGAACTTTTTTACTGTGAAGGAGACAGAACACTGGAGCAGGTTGCCTGGAGAGGTTGTGGAGTCTCCTTCTCTAAAGATATGCAAAACCCACCTGGATGCCATCCTGTATAATGTGCTCTAGGTAATCCTGCTCATCAGGGATGTGGGACAGGATGATCTTCAGAGGTCCCTTCCAACCTCTGCCATTCTGTGATTTAGAAGTGGGCCTGTGTGAGCCTAGAGAGGTTCAACAAGCGAAGTTCAACAAGAAAGGTGCTGCACCTGGGTCAGGGCAATCCCAGACTGGGAAAAGAACTCATTGAGAACAGCCCTGCAGAGAAGGACTTGGGGTTTCTGGTAGATGAAAAGCTCTAAATGAGCCAGCAACGTATGCTTGCAGCCCAGAAGGCCAACTGAATCCTGGGCTGCATCAACACAGGTTGTTCAGTCAAGGGATGTGATTGTCCATCTCTACTCTCCTCTCATGAGATATTACCTGGAGTACTGCTTCCAGGCCTGAGATCCCCAGGACATGAAAGACATAGACCTGTTAGAGCAAGTCCAGAGGAGGGCCACAGAGATGTTCAGAAGGCTGAAACACTTCTTGAATGAAGAAAGGCTGAGAGGGTGGGGTTGTTCAGCCTGAAGAAGAAAAGGCTCTGAGGAAACCTCATTGTGTACTTAAAGGGGGCCTATAAAAAAAGATGGAGTGACATTTTATGCAGGAAATTTTACACAATGACAGGACAAGGGGGAATGATTTTAAAATAAAAGAAGGAAGATTTAGATTTGATGTTAGGAGGAAATTCTTCACTAAGAGGGTGGTGAGGCACTGGAACAGGTTGCCCAGAGATGTTGTAGGTGCCCCGTCACTGAAGGTGTTCAAGGCTGGGCTGCATGTGGCCCTGGGCCACCTGATCTAGTGGGTGGCACTCCTGCCCATGGCAGGGAACTTGAAACTACATGATCTTTAAAGTCTTTTACCAACCCTAGCCATTCTGTGATTTTGATTCTATGATACAGCAGATCATATTCAATAAGGCCACTTGGCTATTACAGATTCCTTCACTCTGGCCCACTGAGACATAAAACTAAGATAATCCCTGCAGATATGAGTGACCTGCACAGATTGGGATCTGTGCTAAGTTCTCACTATTTTTCCCCAGTGGTAGTGTAGTTAAAGCCTGAGGTTATTTAAAACATAGAAATATAGACTGATTCTTTAGCATGAGTTGCTGTGAACAGCAGACAAAGCAAACTCATAAAAACAAGTTCTGCTATGCATCTGAAATCATTCATGTTCAATGGCTTTGTGAAAATGGCAAATGTGAAGTTGTACAGTAAACTCTGATAAATCTCTAATGAAATAATGAATCTTTAAATCTTTCTGAGACTCTGCATGAGGATATCTTTTAGCAGACATCAACAAGGTAAGCTTGTAGGAGGACTCAACAAGACTACATCTCCCAAGTTCAAATCTCAATGACAGAACATGGAGGGTCTCAGAGTTTTCAGTGATGTCTGTGAGATTTATTTATTGATTGATATGAACAAAGCAAAGCTTTTTTTTCTTTTTTTCTTTTTTTTTCCGATTTTCTTTTGAGAAGAATAAATATATTGTCTCAAGCAAACAAACAAACAGACATGAAATGGAAAATATCAGCTGCAGTGCTTTACATTTTCTATAGTTGTAATCATCTGAAAACAAGAGCTTGTAATGAAAAGTGTCAAATTATCTGCCTTTAAATCATTATCATTTAACTGCCTACAAAGCTATTATTTTGGGACATTGTTCTTTATAGAAGCACTGAAAAAATAAGAATGAATATTTAAATGAAGTACATAAACTTATGTTATTAACTTGCTTTATCTCCTACGTGTGTATGTGGATCCTTGTACCATCATTCAGACCTGTTCTATAATCCCCAGATAGCAATACACAGGAGATACAAAACTAACTTTTGACCATCTCCACGGTCTCTGTTATGGAGACTCCATACTACCTTAGTTCAGGGAGGACCAGCAAAACCCCCTCTGCATCCAATATTTGTAAAGAAGGAAAATAACTGAACAAATAGAAGTAAGAATTAATATATATTGTCTATATAGAAGAGGTGAAAAATATAAATAATCTTATAATCTTTGAAGGATTGTATTACATGCCTTGTTGAGTATTGCCAAAGAGTGATTTACTTGGAGGTCTACTGCCAAGAAAGAGAAGCAAAAACTGAAAAGAAAAAAAAAAATAGTACTGCTATCCTAGAAAGGACACTCTTGGCAAATTGGCTTGGCATCTGAAAATGCAGCTAGCAACATATTTTGACTGGGAGCTCACCATATTTTTCTGTGTGAGACAAAGTCAGTTGCTCAGTACCTTAATAAGGTAGAGGGAAATTACAGGAGTGAGAGTCTTGTTGAAATTTTCTCTATCATGAAAAGTGTCATTGGCATGAGACGGTCTACATTGCACATCATATCTATCAGCTAAGACTTGATAATATCATAAACTACCTTTTGTATGTTAACTATTGAATTTCTTAGAATACGGCCAAATTATTTAATTTTGTTGAGTCTCTTCAAGTTGTGTGAAATTTCCTAATCACACTACTTTTTAACAATGTCAATTACACATTTTATTGATGAGACACCATATGAGTTAATTATATTTCAAATTAATAATTGTAATTCCGTTTTTCTATATCTAAACATATCTAATTTTTATAGCTATGAATATGTACAGTTGTTACTTTCTGCTGACAATTTCAATACTAATGGGCCTTGTATGTTAACAATTGATTTACTACTAAGTACTAAAACATTGCACTTAATGCACTATGCACAAATAATTAGAATGTAATTTTTTGAAAGCCAAGTGACATTTATTCCAGAGCTTTATATGCACTTTTGCAATTTTGTATCATACGTACCCATACAGACATACACATACATTTAAAATTTAGGGAACTTTTATTACTTATGTGAAGAGGAAATTCTCTTACAATACTCAAGTAGAATTAAAATAAATCTGTGAGGTGTATGGCAACATTAATAATCTTATTCAGAATTCCTATTAAAGTCAATAGCTATAAAATGTGATATAAAAAATAATTGATTAAAATAGAATGCAGATGAACATATTATTTTGTTGTTAACACTAAGAACAATTACCTCTTCAAAGAACAAAAATACCTCTTCAACCTCTTTTGTAAAATCATAGTCTTGTCAAATGACTACAAAGTAATTTTATGTTTAAGTTACAAATACACAAGCAAATATATTTAAACTGTAATCAGTTTTTGCAACTCTAGTTTATGCTCATAAATCCTGAATAGCATAAATTTGCCAAACAAAACAATGAATTCTTATTTTTTTTCTGATTATAACACTAGCTATTTTCCTGGTGTACTGTTGTTTTATTCATTTGCAGTTTTCCTTTGAAATCACGTCAACAAAATGAAAATTGAATTATTTCATTACAATGACTTTGCTTTGGTACACTGCTGAAGTTTGGTACACTGAATATTGGCTGCAATACTGTAGGATGCCCTGTGTCTTACCTAAATGGTGCCACTCTGTATACAGTGAGCATAGCCTGTGCATGGGTGAGATGAGATCACAACTAACCAGACCTACCCAGTTCTGACTTTTTAGATACATTTGGTCTTAGCTATAAAATGAACACTCAACAGGCAAACACTTACCATTGTTAGCATTACACAAGAGACTCTATCAGGGACTGTATCATAGGACAAGGAGTAATGGCTTTAAACTAAAAGAGGTCAGATTTAGATTAGATATTAGGAATGTTATATATGGAGTGGTAATTCGTGTCAGAAAAATGGTTGATATTAATAAAGAAGGGGGAGATTTGGGAATGTGGCGATGGGGGTCAGAAAGCCTCGTGGTTGGTGATAACATCAAACTCTTTAACAATGAGGTCATCAGGAATGTAAAGAAATGTAGAGTTTAGAGGAAATAAAGAAGGGTGATTGAGGCCCTGCCATCTGGGATTGCTTGTTTTCCCCTCTGTTAAGGCAGGGAAGTTGCGGGGGGGGGGGGGGGGGGGTTGCTGGTTAGAACTGTTAACATTTATTGTTTAGTGTGGTTTCAAGTGTTAACAAAACACGGGAAAAGCAATAACATATTGTTGCTTTCGGGAACCTTGTGGTGGGCAGAGCATGTGCAGAAGAAGAGGGAGACAGTCAAAGCCGCTCCTGCAGTCTGGAACAAAAGGTTGCTAATGGTGATGGGGAAACTGTGAGCCTTTCACCCACAATGACCACCACAAAGAGAATTATAATATGAAGCGGGAATAGGATATCCATACGTATAGGCATACTCGGGTTTCTTGTAAATATGTAACAGTAATGTCCTATGTATATTTGGAAAGTTCGACGCTTGCGTGTGCGTGTTGATAGAGCATAGATTCCCCGCGCGCCCAACGCTGTTTACTTGCCTTTTATAAATATTCTTTTATGTTACTAAATTCAGAGTTGAGACTTCATTTATAACAGAAAGAAATTATTTACTATGAGGGTAGTGAGGCACTGGAACCACTCGATATCATGATTCTGTGATTTCTGCAACACATATGGGATAGGAGTGGGAGAGCACAGGATGACAGGGTAACAACAGCACATTGGTCTTAGAAACAGAAAAATTATAAGACCCCAGATCTTCTAGCCTGTGCATATGGGAATGATTTCATGCAGTCCATATCACCTTGGTGTACATCTGAGCCCTAGATATAAAGGAGGTAAACAATTCAAAGAGTCTATTCACCTACAAATTTCAAAGACATATGGTCTATGGGCCAGGGTAGATTGGCTAGTACATTTTTCTTGAAAGGAGAAATGGACATTATTCCAGAGTGTTGTTTTCACTGCTGTTTTTTTTTTTCTGTTTGTTTGTTTGTTTGTTTTTCTGGAAAACATGGAAGGGTTGATTGGTATCTTTTTATCTAATATATTTTTACTTTTATTCTAAGAACTCTCCTTCAAATTCTGTTTTGCATAACAGAAATTTCACCATGTAAAATTGTGCAGTTCTAAAAAGCTTACAAAAGGAAATTGTCCTGTCAATATTAGTATTGACAGATGAGTCAGAATCTCTCATCTGCTAGTATAATACTGGCTTTAAATGAAAGTCAATTTAGTTATACACCACTTCTCAGATTTCCTACTCTTGATGACAAACCCAGGTGGTTCAGTTTTAATAGTTGTGGAGTCAAGGCCAAAATTTGGGGCCTCCAGCATCACTATCTTACCCTCTGCCCCTGTGTCAGCATTAGGCTCAAAATACCTGTTTTCTTTACTTCCAGTGTCCAGCCAGAAAGCATAGATCATTTTATATAACAAGAAGGAACTTGTTTGTAATCAAGAAAAGGAATGGAAAATGGAGACTGTTAAGTCATGGAACTTGGAGGATTGTTTGTTACCTTTTCTGATTGTACATGTGTATAGGTGTACTCGAGTTTAGTAAGTCATGGTACTTTTAAACAATCATGGAGGTATCCCATGATTGTTTAAAAGTACTACCTGACTCCAAGCAAAAAAAAAAAAAAAAAAAAAAAAAAAAAAAAGACTATAAAGACTAGTTCTTTCCCCCATGCCTCCTTAAAATAGTCTGTTAATTCTCCTGTTAAAGTCCACTCTTTAATTCCCACTCTCATGGAAATTTGTCCTTTTGTCAATTCAGTGTCTAAAGGAGAAGTGTTGTATTTTAATTAGGGAAAAACAAAACAAAACAAATCCATATTGAGAGTCATTATTCAGAATTTATTGCTAGAAATAAAAACTATGCTTAGAAATAGGATAGTTAAGAAGGAGAAAAAAACAAAAATTGTAATGACAGCTCAGGATACAACAGATTTTCATTTATAGTACTTTTGCACACTCTGCTTTCAAAATGCTGAAGTCCATATAGAGCTTATACCTTTTATATACATAGTATCAGGTAGAGTTGATTCAAGACATCAGATAATATAATCATGGTGCTCTTTACAAGCCCGCAAATGAGCTACTGGCCAAGTAATATCCATATTGTATACCACTGTATAAGTAGAATCATAGGGAAGAAAGAAAGGAAGAAAGGAAGGAACAAGGATTCAGGCCTCATAAAAAGACCCATGTCAACATCAGGGCCAGATAGCTTCTTGAAGGTGGCTGGTGAACATGGAATCTTTCCTGCATATGTACACTACTATCCTGTTCTACTATCCTGTTCTCATGCTGAGGTACTGGTTCACCTGATCTCGGCTTAATATAAGCATTTGTTAGAGTATAAGGAGACAGAGAAGACAGGAATCCTAGGTTGTGTTCAGCCAGGATTAGGGAGAAATAACTTATGCAGAGATCACTAATTGTCCACAAATCTGAAGATCAGGAACTCGGGGGATCTAGTCAGTGTGACGATAACTAAAGAAAAAGGCAAAAGAAAGACAAGCATTAAGTGTCTCCTGCAAGACAGACGAAATAGGCTGTAGAGGAAGAAATTAGGAAGAACATTCAGGATTGCACTTTCATCCAAGTGACACACTGATGAAACAAGGGCTGCTTCACACACATATTAGAACAGAGATGCCACTAATGAAGATATTCTCCAGTTCTTACTGTAATAAATGAAGTCTTAACTCAATCTGAATTTTGTAATATTTATAAAACAAATATTTATAAAAAGTATAAAAGCTATAAAAGGTATAAAAGACAAATAAATAGCGCTGGGTGTGCGGGGAGTCTACACTCCTCCAACACGTACACACGAACATCAAGCATTCTAAATATATAGAACATTGCTTTACATACTAAACCCAAGTATGCCTATACATACGTACAATCAGGAAAGAACAATCCTTTAAGTTCCATGACTTACTAAACTCGAGTACACCTATACACATGTACAATCAGAAAAGGTAACAAACAATCCTCCAAGTTCCATGACTTAACAGTCTCCATTTTCCATTCCTTTTCTTGATTACAAACAAGTCTCCATTTTCCATTCCTTTTGAACAATATGTCTTGCTTTAAGTTGTCAAGCAACTCGGCCTTCGGGCCCTAGGTACCCCATTCTTCCCAGATCGAAGAAAAGCTTATCCATCTCCTTTTCAAGGCCAAATAGGGCTTGAGTCAAAAGGCACGTCCAGGTCACCAGGGGGCATAACAGCAAAAGCCTTCGATGGCTGTAGCAGCAGAGGGGCTGATGGTGTAGCAGTTGGATCAGTGAAGGAGCCCACAGCTTACTCACTATCTGGCAAACCACACGTTTCTGACTGTGGTCCCACATGGTTCTTTAAGGCCTCAGAGACTGCTTGCCAGGTGCCGAGCAATGCCACTGCAACCTTGTCATTTTTAGTTGCAGGGTCCCACACCTTGACCTCAATTTGGTCCCATGTTTCAGGATCATAATCTGTTTGATCGTTAATAAGGCGAATAAGCTGTAAGGTGACCAGGACAGTTTTTGTTCCTAAGGACGTATGATTCCCCAGAATGCACAACTGCTTACCAGCGAGAGGCAGTTGTGTGCGCGGGTCCGCTTCTCTCAGTTCGAGCTTCTTCCAAGCTCCGGAGCGCCTATTTCCAGCGACTTTCTGTATGAACTTCTTTGAGCAGTTTACTGAGTTTGGCCAAATCTATCTTCATGAGGCAATCATGTGCCAATGTGCCTGTTCCTGTCCTGGTCCCTGTTCTGCTAGCCTATTCCTTTTTATTCCTTCTTTCTGCTTCTTTATTGATCATAACTTCATGGCATCGTGTTGCCTTCTTTTTTTTTTTTTTTTTTTTTTTTTTATCTTGAGGACAGGCTCCCCTCTTATACCTTTCACCCCACAGTAGTCCTTTTCAAACAACTTTTCATTGGTCAAACAACTTTGCATATAACAGCAACAGCAAACACCCAGAAACTTCCATGCCTTAATGGCTGAAGAACAAGCAACCCTAGACTGCATGGAGTCTCCTGAATCACCCTTCTTTGTTCCCTCTAAACTCTTTTACATTCCTAATGGCCTCATCGTAAAGAGTCTGACCTTATTACCAACCATGGGGCTTGCCGACCCCCATGGCCACACTCCCAAATCTCCCCCTTCTTTATTAACATCAACCATTTTCTTGACACGAATTACCACTCCATATATAACAGATTCATGTAAAATTTGATTTAGTAAAAACAAACTAACTAACTAACTAACAAAAATATAAAAAGACGTCCCAAGCAGAAGAGGCAATTACAGGTTTCTAAACAAGTATAGATCCCATACTACTTTTAGATGTACATCTAAGCTAATTATTACAGACTTAATCAAATTTTCTTTCACATCAGTGTCAAATCTTCTTAGGTCAGAAGAAATTCAGGTCTGGCTTGTTTGGACTAAGAACTGCTGTGGAAAACAGGACAAAGTCATGGGTACCCATCAAAAGACAAGCCTGTATAATAGGCATATTTACGAAAGAAAATATCAAGATGCATTTGCCAAGTAATTATTGACTTATTCACTTAGGATTTAGAGTGAAATAATTTATAGATTGAAAAGAAACTGCCATTACCTCTGATAATCTCCTTTAGTGGAAGCTGCTGAGCTTTGTCATTGACTCTCCATTGGAGCAAATCCCCACTCTAAGCACCTCTGATGCCTAACATTGCAAAAGTGCAAATTAATAAATAAGCATTTATAAAAGCCTTCAGTTACTAAGTGCATTCATTGAAATGCTGAATTCCCTTTGACTGACAGGCACATTCCCAGAAAAATGACCACTTTATTTAACTTCAGAATATTTAATTAATTACTCTTGCAAATATTTTAAAATGAAGTGCAAAGTGCACCATACTATTAAAACAAGTATAAAAGCAACCATGTTGAGTTTAATGAGTTTAAAAGGCATTTTCTGAGGATGCAGCAATCATTTATAATACCAAATCTAGAGAAAATCAATGTAATGGATTTAATGACTTGTGAACAAATTGCAAAGAAAAAAAAAAATGCTCCTAAGATCTGTCATAGCTAATTTTGTTTTTAAAATGTGTTATTTTCAGACTCTGTATTGAAGATATTACCACCTATATGTTTTTTTTTTTCTTTTCTATTTTTATTTTTTTCTTTTCCAAGGAAGATTTCACCACTTTGTGGGTTGGGGGAATAAAGGATTTTTAAACTTTTACATCCAAATGTGTGCCATCATCTTGCTCAGGCTTTAGGGCTAATGCAGCTCCCAATTCTTAATGGAACAGAAACAAAATGAGTATTGGAGCCCCCGCTGAGCAAGCCAACAAAAGTTAAAGGTATCTGAAATTTTAAGTAGCTGTGAAAAGTGATTGCAAGTTAAAAGCCTGCTGTTTTCTCTTAAAACACTGCAATAATGTGTAAATTACTCTGTATAAGAAAAGGATAACTCTCAAGGAGCAGCTTGGGTTTTCTGTACATGGAGATGAATTGCGAAACCATATTGGATAATTTTATTTGTCTATGTAGAGAGAAAAAACAAAGGAGATTGCAACTGTATTATAGCATTAACTCATTCACAAATGTTTTTACCTATAATTCTTTATCTGATGGAAATGTACAGTTCATAACAAAATAGTACACATAACAATAAAACTAGTGACACACAGAGCTGCTTTCTGATTCCCTACAAGATGTGCACAGAGGATTACACCAATAGGCACCTGAGGTCAATGGCATTCCTAGCTGTGAAAGGGCTAAAGGAGTCCTAGTATAAGCTGAATGTGGCTTTACAAATGGCTTTACTATATTCTTGTAAAGATAGTTTGGAGTACTAGTACTTTCCAGTCTTTATCTTATCTTAATCTTTATCTTAACAATAATCTTTAAAAAAATCGTTAACTTAGCAATACATATATTTTCTATGTATATAGAAGTAACTTTTTTCAGTCACAGGTTATACCGATGTTAATTCTTTATTTCACTATGCTACTGTGGTATACGGTGTAACAATTCATGTCCAGAAGATATTTATTGTTAATAAAGAAGGGGGAGATGTGGGAGTGTGGCCATGGGGGTCAGCAAGCCCCATGGTTGGTAATAAGGTCAGACTCTTTACAATGAGGTCATCAGGAATGCAAAGAATTTAGAGGGAACAAAGAAGGGCGATTCAGGAGACACCATGCCCTCTTGGGTTGCTTGTTCTCTAGCCCTTAAGGCATGGAAGTTTCTGGGTGTTTGCTGGTTGCCGGACAAAGTTGTTTGACCAATGAAAAGTTGTTTGAAAAGGACTACTGTGGGGTGAAAGGTATAAGAGGGGAGCCTGTCCTCAAGATAAAAAAAAAAAAAAAAAAAAAAAAAAAAAAGAAGGCAACACGATGCCATGAAGTTATGATCAATAAAGAAGCAGAAAGACGGAATAAAAAGGAACAGGCTAGCAGAACAGGGACCAGGACAGGAACAGGCACATTGGCACATGATTGCCTCATGAAGATAGATTTGGCCAAACTCAGTAAACTGCTCAAAGAAGCTCATACAGAAAGTCACTGGAAATAGGCGCACCAGAGGTGGAAAGAAGATCAAGCTGAGAGAAGCAGACCTGTGCACACAACTGCCCCTCACTGGCTGACATTAAGCAGTTGTGCATTCTGGGGAATCATACGTCCTTAGGAACAAAAACTGTCCTGGTAACCTTACAGCTTATTCCCCTTATTAATGACCCTGAAACATGGGACCAAATTGAGGTCAAGGTGTGGGACTCTGCAATTAAAAAATGACAAGGTTGTGGCAGGATTGCTCAGCACCTGGCAAACAGTCTTTGAGGCCTTAAAGAGCCAAGTTGGGCCACAATCAGAAACATGTGGTTTTGCGAGCTGTGGGCTCATCCACCGATCTTTCTGCTACACCATCTGCTCCCCCACCGCTACTGCCATCGCAGGCCTTTGCTGTTCCACCCTGTGACCTGTTCCTGTCCTGGTGACCTGGACGTGCCTTTTGATCCAGGCCCTATTTGGCCTTGAAAAGGAGCCAGATCTGTTTCCCTTAGATCCGGGAAGAATGGGATACATGGGACCTGAAGGCCGAGTTGCTTAACAGCTTAAAGCGAGGACATATTGTTCCCACGACTAGTCCTGGAATTCTCCGGTGTATGTAATCAAGAAAATGAATGGAAAATTGAGACTTTTATATGATCTGAGAAAAATTAATGAAGTTATGGAAGACATGGGAGCACTTCAACTGGATTACCAACTCCAACTATGCTCCCCCAGTCATGGACATTAATAGTAATAGAGTTAAAGGATTGTTTGTTAAACGCTTACATTTTAGAACTTTGCCATGTTTATTTTTCAATTGATACCTTTTCTGATTGTGCATATGTATAGGCATACTAGGGTTTAATATATAAAAGCAATGTTCTGTATATTTAGAAAGTTCGACGTTTGTGTGCATGTTGGTAGGGCGTGGACTCCCCGTGCACCCAGCTCTTTACTTGCCTTTTATAAATATTACTAAATTCAGATTGAGTTGTATCTTCATTTATAACACTACTGTAGTGTACAAAGATTTCATCTAAGACATTTCAGGATTCTGTGTAGGATTCTATGTAAATTGGAGCAGAATCAATTTTTCAGCTAATATATTGATTTAACTATTTTCTTTTAATTTTGAGGTAGTTTTCTAATATTATCTTACTCCTTTATAACGTTAACCCAATATTTTATTTATTTATTTTAAGCAAGTACTCTTATACAGGTAGTTTCACTGAGTGAGGTTTGATGGAAAGATGTATTTTGAGTTCTGTTCTGATTCAAGCATTGTATGCATATATAGCAATACTATCGGCTTTAACAGTTAATGTACTACACATATTTCTACCTGAAATATCATTTCAACTCAAGTTCTAAGGTATTATATTGTGTTGCTGAATAAAGCTCCCAAGAAGTTAAAGTATACAAGCTCCCAGAGCTATGCTTTATGGGTTCCTATGATTTGTCTGTCTTTGAGTGTACACAGACCCCAATGGCATACTGTCAAATTAGGCAGGTGGGATCTAATAAAAAACAAAACAAAACAAAACAAAACAAAACAAAAAAAAAAACTGAGCTACATGGAAAGACACAGAAGTGGTTTTGGTAATGTTGATAATATTGTGTTTAAAAGGAGAAAATTTTTGTTAGAGTATTTTCAGAAGCCTAAAAGTCATGGCAGGATTTATTTCTAAGGTTGTCTATTAATTTTTTTAAGAGAAACAAACTATTGTCCTCAGGCAATACTATGGGAAATAAAGCTGCTGAAAATCTGTAGATAAAATTACAATTCATAGAACCCAATGGCAGAACTCTCAGTAACTTCCATGTTACCAGAATTTTAACCTGTAAGGATTTGATAATGTTCAGAGGAAGAGTGTGAGACAAAATACATATATACAAAATAGAGAATTGATAACTAGATGGGGAAAATAAAGTACTTGGTGCCTATATTTTTTTTTAAATCTGACATTGTACTTCCACTTCCTAATTGCCTACCTCATATGTGGATAAACAGGTATTACTAAATCGGGATAACTATTTGGAAGAGGAAACAGAACATGGAAAGAATGGTAAAATATAGAAGAGCTAGAGTTCATCTTTGCTGAAAAAGAAAACTACCAAAAAAAAAAACAAGAATTGAATAAAATGAAGGGGGGAGGGGGGGGGAGAGGGGATAATGAAAATGTGATTAAAAGGACAAATAAATTAGAAGAAGGAAAGAGTGAATCAACATTGCAGAGTCAAGTGATGCTTTAATAGTTTGGTTGCAGTTTGGCTGCAGTTTATGTATTTGTTCTTTGGTTTTTTTTTTTGTTTTGTTGTTGTTTTTCTTTTTCATTCTCATTATGGCATGGCTTTCAAGAATGTAGTTTATCATAATTTTATTTTCCTTTGTCATCATTTTTTCTTCCTTATTTTTTGTCTTGGATCTTTTACAGAATTACTATAACATTCCCAATTTTGGGAATCTGTATGCATAAAGCAACCTCTGCAGCTAACGCTGATGAAAAGCTTTTAGATTACTCAGGTGGGTTTTTAATCAGATGTTCAAATTTAAAATCAATGATAGGAATTAGAATTTGGAAAGCATGACTTGAAGTCCTATTCTACAGTTCCACTGCCTTTTTCTTGTCTTTAATTACATCAGAAAATAAATTTCAGAATAGAATATACATCAGATGCTCTCAACATGATGTATATTCAGCAGTGATAAAGCAGAGAAATAATTAGAGTGACTGAAGACCAAAACTAGGTAGGAGTATAAGGATTATTAATGAGAATATAATTGAACCTGTTTACATTCATTTATCCAAATAATTTTATATTAGTCTTCTTTTGGACATTCATAACTATTGTGCTATTGTGTTTATTAAATGTTACTATTAAGTTGGGACTGAAATCTAAAAAAGTAGCTATCAAAGAAACTAATGTTCTTTTGGTGGTTTGTTTGTTTGTTTCCCCTGTGGTTTCTCTTCCTATATAACAACAAAATTTGTATAACGTAAAATGAGATGCAATATCTCATTTTTCTGTAATCAATTTGATCTTGTTAAAATGAATAAATTTTCACATTCCATTGAACAGCTAGTGATATAGATGAAAACAAATATAATTCGACCCCCCTCTCAAAAAAATGTAAAGAATACCAATGCTTTGTATTGTCTTTATAGGTATTCATTGACAGTCAATCTTGTACACCTTCTTTAATGGGCTGCAATCGCTGAGAATACCCATGAGTTAAACTGTCTAGCATTACTATGATAAGGTGTTGAAAAATGAAACTATAAAAATAAGATTAGCAAAGGACTTTTTTGCAAAGGAGAAAAAAAAATCCCTAAGTACTCAATACATTTTTTGTTTGTTTTTAAATCTATACAGACTCTCATCCATATTTAATACTGCAAATATGACAGTTGTGATTAAAAGAGAAGTGTCTAGGAGACAAAACAGAAATTCATATGCATGGACAACCACTTATAGAGAACCCTCCTCTAATGTTCATGTATGCCTGTACTAGGTAACGGTTGAATGATATCCTGAGCTATTACACTAAAGAAAATGTAGAATGTTAATGCTTACTGCACTCATTATTGATAATCTGCCCCTGCTTCACTTTCTTCCCAGTCTCCACTCAGAATGACAACTTTTTTTTTTGATTCTTCCATTTTTCCAAGAATACCTGTAGAAGTTTATGGTGGATGTATCATTGCCTCAGAACTACTTCTTAATGCATAGATTTAATGCACTTTCAAACAGAGACTGATTTCTTGCACAGACATTTGGTCCAGAGCTGTAATTCTCTAAATTTTATTGATCCCCATCTGGTAGAACCATGGAAGGGACTGTACAAGATTTGCCAACAGTTCTTTAAGGGGTGGTTCAGAGGGGAATGGAGAGGAGGAAAGAAGAGAAGAGAGGAAAATAATTACAACAAATGAAATGAACCTGAATTGAAAAGGCTTCTTGGCACACATTGAACTGGATAAATACATAAAGACACAGTTTTATCTTTTTATTTTTATTTCTCAGTACTTTTAATTCTGTATTTAAACATGCAACATGAGATATTTGAATAAGTAGTTTAAGAGGCTCTAAAAGTAAAAAGTCATTAAAGTATTTTGTTAAAAAGTTAGGAGATTTTAAAATGTGTAAGTGTTTGGATAAAATAGGTAGGATGAAAGGATATTAAATTTCACCCAAATCTGAATGCAATCAGTCTATAAACTTGTTTTCAGGTAGTTGATTATAACAATGTAAACAGATAAGGCTGATAGAACCAGTAGCATAAACATATTTGCTGCTGTTTTAAATGTTAATTTTGAAAAACATCAGTCTCCAAATGAATAGAAAATATTTTGTCAATTTTCAGGCATGTGTTGTAATAGAGAATATGGGCTCTTCAGCAGCTGAGAACAGTCTGTGGATCTGATTGCCATCTGGCAAAATTATATAAGATTTCCAACACAAAAAGAGATCCTCGCCTCTCAGGCAGAGTGTGTCTGAATCACTATGGCTTCAGAGGCACAGTTAGTTGTAGAGGTCTCACAGAGAGAATTAGGAGGGTGCTGCTGCTAAATGGGGATTGGGGACATCTAGAATTCTCTTGTATTGGGACTAGTTTATTTGGTGGCAGGTGTGTGTTTTCCATTAACTGTATAGTTCACCTAATTTTTTAATTTGACAAGATGTGCTTAGAAATTTTACATCTGAGTCACGCATCATTTTGGCTAGTAACAGGGCTGCTAATAACAGTTAGCACTGAGCCTTATGACACAGATCTTAATTCTTGACACTTTGTTGACAGGACTTTGAAAACAAAGAGGTGGACTCAAGCTCTCAGGCTATCAGAAATTGCTGCTCTCTGTAAGTCAAACAGTGCCCTGGATTTCTGGTAGAAGAGAGACCTAATTAACCTCTATTCATTGCTTCCTTGTCTTCTATCAAGTGGCCACCTGGGTGACTGAAAGCTGATCACTTTATACCTTACCACACAATAGTAAAACTTGGTTGAAGTAGCATGGTGCTGGAGCTTCTGACATTTATGAGCCCCTCACAGACAAGATGAATTTAGATGGAGTTACTCATACATCTGTTTTCACTAAAATACCTTTTGAAGCCTGAGCTGCCAACCATTAACATGAAACATTAAGGAAACCGTCCCTGACTTATGCTTACAGCTTGGTTGCTGTTACACTCCCATGGCAGTGCGTATGATGAGGAAATAATTGTTTAATTTATTTACTTATCTATGCAGCTTCTGGGTGATGGTGTGCATCTGGCCATGGCACTTTTCATATTTAATCTACAAAGAACACAAGACAGCCTTAATAAGTATGACAGAGGATAACTATGATCACCAAGAAGCATATCTCATCTTCTGCCACATCAAGTATAAAGTGATAGTACAGTATGCTACAACTATAGGACAACCTATTAACATCAATTAACATGTGATAATACATATATTTTTGAAACTGCACTTCTACAGATGTGAGCTACAACATACTACTTTATGAAGTGCAAAAGATGGGTCTAGTATCATGTCATGTCACCTGTGCAGATCACTTGGATCACGTGCTCATAGAAGGTAAGGAATAGACAGATTTCTGGCAATAGCTAAATTAAGTTTATCCTGCAGCTTCTGACTCCTGGAAAAGTACTTTTAGTGACACAGTAGCTATGCTGTGTGATTTGTAATGTATAGCAGTTCCTCAAACTTAGGAAGCCATCATATTAATACAAATCCCCCCTACCTTATCTGCCAAGAGAAATATATATCAAAGCCAGATGCTTATTGGAGTTTAAAATTGTTGTGTTGGCAGAAAGTGCAACACATGAAGCTATTGATGACAACTGTAGTGAAGGGTAAAATGATTTAGAATTTAGTGCAATTCTTCGTAAGTTATTGACAGAGTCCATGGATGCAATACATAACAGAGCACAAAACCTCTCCTCAGAAAGTCTCTCCTATGCATGCCCTGAAGTGAAGAACAGTATCCACTTGCCCAAATATTTAATCAAGATCACTGAAATAAGTTTGTAGTATTGATACTATCAATGACTGTTGAACTCTTTCTCAAAAGGATGGCCTTCAGAATATTAAATTTAAACTAAATATAGAATCAAAAAATGGTTGAGGTTGGAAGGGACCTCTGGTCAGAATAACACAGAAATTGAAGTTTTTGAGGATCTGGCAGCTGAAAACAAAGACAAGATGCAGCAGATATTTTTTCTCTGAGCTAAGTCACTATGACAGATGTACCCTGAACATGGAATGCAAGCCTGCAAAATGAACTTAAGTTTTTTTTTTTGAACTTAAAATTCTAGAATAGTTAGCTAGTTTGAACTTTTCTAAGTGGTCAGCTATTAATTCAAAAGGGACTAATCCATATGCAAAAAGAAAATGAAATTAGGAAAATATCAAGTGTGGTTACTGCTACATAAAATAAAGGACAGCAGCATGATCCAATACAAAACTAAAAAGACCCTGGTACAGCAAATTCCTCTTTAGGTAACTGATGCACTCAAGGTGAGACAGTAGATAAAGTTTTATGATTTGCATAAGAGAAGATTATCTTCAAGATTAAAATGAAGAGAACTGACAAAGCCTTTCCCCCCTTCATGACACACCACCAGGAGTTTATTTTTTTAACCAGCAAAAATTTTGCAATATCTGATAGAAAAAAATCTTCCATCAAAACTGTATTTTGATTGCAAATAAGCATTTTTCTTTCTTCCCCTTGGTGTATATGACTGAAAATGTATTTGTCTACTAACTAACAAGTAAGACATGAAACTAATCAGCTTCCAGCAAAAGTGAATAATTAGGAAACCTTAGTGACAATTAGTAACAATCGGCAGTAATGAATAATTCTCCAGCTGTATTTCTTACTGATTAAACTTCATTAACAGAATAGTAATACATAGCTAAAGTAGTGTTCATGTTACAGCTCGGGAGGAGGTGTCTGTGTTTTCAAACACATTAAGATAATTCAGTTTATATGCTATTAATTATTCTCATTTTATAAAGGCATACATGTGAAGTATTCATATACATGTATGGCTGCCAAAACAGGCAAGGTATGAAAATGCCACTATTATAAAATCAGTATATATTCACTCTGACATGTAAAGTTCTACTTTCCACTTAGTAATGCTATGAAAATCCAAATGTGCTACTTTAACTCTGATTTCCTTTCATCTGTAGCAGAATTTAATGGGACAAAGATTGCAAAGAATGAGCATGAGTGGAGGGTAGGGTGTAGAGTAAGAGATTCTATCACTTTGTTTCTGAAGACCTCGATAACACCAAGATGAGTAGTACAGAAGGAAGGGATGCCATCCAAAGGGACCTGGAAAGGACTGAGAATTGGGCACATGTGAACTAAATGAGGTTCAACAAGTCCAAGTGAAAGGTGCTGCACCTGGGTCAGGGCAATCCCAGACAGGAGTACAGACTGGGAGAGGAACCCTTTGACAGAAACCCTGCAGAGAAGGACTTGGGGGTTCTGGCAGACAAAAAGCTCAACATGAGCCAACAGTCCATGCTTGCAGCCCAGAAGGCCAACTGCATCCTGAGCTGCATCAAAAGAAGTGTGACCAGCAGGTCAAGGGAGGTGATTCTCTCCCTCTACTCTGCCCTTGTGTACTTGGAGTACTTAGTCCAGGTCTGGGGACCCCAGCACAAGGATGTTGATCTGTTAGAACGGGTCCAGAGGAGGGCCACGAAGATGATCAGAGGGCTGGAGCACCTCTCCTATATAGAAAGGCTGAGAGAGCTGGGCAGATAATGACAGGACAAGGGGGGGGGTAGGGGTGGTTTTAAACTAAAAGCGGGGAGATTTATGGTAGACGTTAGGAGGAAATTCTTCACTCAGAGGGTGGTGAGGCACTGGAACAAGTTGCCCAGAGAGGTTTTGGATGGCCCATCCCTGAAGGTGTTCAAGACCAGGTTAGATGAGGTCCTGAGCAACCTGATCTAGTGGGTGGCATCCCTGTCTATGGCACGGGGCTTGGAACTATATGATCTTTAAGGTCCCTTCCAACCCAAGCCATTCTATGATTCTGTGAACATATTTCTTTATTTAGTAATATCTAGAGTCAGTAGACTTGACCACATGCGAGAGATTCTTTTAGTCCCTGGGGAAGAATTTCCTATCTGGGGGCTCTCTGCTCTGTGATTTGGATTCGTAACAGCTAACGATTCTCAGTTAGGAAACAAGGCAGCCAAGCATGCGTGCATGTCTTAATTTTTTCCACCCTCTAAAGAAAGAAAGAGAGAAAACCAACCAACCAACCAAACAAACAAAAAAATTAAAAAAATACAGTTCACCAAATGAGACTATATGTGATCTTCAGAAATATTTGCTTGACCCTAGAAGTTGGAGAAAAGAGACAGAAAGTTTGAAGAATGAAAGTGGACTTGCTGGCCTGCTTCCTTATCAGCTATTACTATTAGTTCAAGGGCATGACACTTAATGTTGCTGTTCTGAATCAAATCTTAAATCTAGTCTTGAATAGTTCAGAATGTAGGTTGTTCTTTAACCCAACCCTGGCCCTAGTTGCCAAAGTTTTTGTACTTGGAACTAACTCTGGGACTGTGTAGCTGGCTGCATTACAATTATCACCTCTAATCTAAGCTTAATAGCGTGTACTATGTACCTAGCACCCAGAAGAATCTTATGACTCATTGGACATTAAAAATAAAAATATTATATTTTCAGATTTTGACAAGATTTTAATTACTTTTGAAGTAATTTTACCTTCCATCATATGAATATGGGTTTCCTGAATGACTTTTAAAAACAGCCCCTTGGAAATGTTAAAGCCTTTGTAAGAATGTCAAGAGTGCTCTACTGAATCTTAGGATAGAATCTGTTGTCAAAAAGTATGACAGAAAAGAGTTTCTTATTTAATCTCTTCCTACATTCTTAAAGAATACAGAGCAATAATCAGTCTTGATAGGAGCTTCTAGGCTGCTATAATTGTCTTAATGGATACTAATTTCATACTTCCTTCATACCACATCCCACTTACTGGTGTGAAGTAAACTAAACTTTTTTTCTTTTTTCTTTTTTTTTTTTTTTCTTCTTTTTTTTACCTTGCTTCAGTCTGGGGGAGAAAATATTGTCAGTGGACATAGGTTAAGTCCCAGTCCCATAATAGCCATTCTGGAATAACAATAATAATTTTCACAATGACATTTGGCTTGCATTAAAGTCTACACACTTCATTCACAAGAAGGTAGCCTTGAGCATGTTCTCATGAAGAAATATTTTTAAAAATTTTACTGAAATAGAAACACACACACTGGTGTTTTGTTCCTTTTTTGGGGACACCTAAATCACTGTTGTCATGATTAGTTATAAGTTACAAGTCTAATGAAACAGGAATGGTTCAGTTTCATTACCTTCCTTAACAGGCATTAAACATAAATCTAGATAAGAGAACTATAAACAACTGAGAAGAAAGTGAACAAATGCCCTTAAACTATGTTCTTCTCAAATCTGTTTAGGACTGCACCACAAATCTGAATCCCATGTGCATTAAATACAGAGAAGGTTTTGTTGCCTGGAAAGCAGTGCACCTGAGTTCACTAAATGGTGCCTGAGAAAGGACTCCACATGACTCCACATGAAGCCACACTAATAAACTTATTTGAATCACATTAATGAAAAAAAAAAAAAAAAAGTTTCTTCCCAGTCAATTTATCATAGGCTTCACACCCAGCATGGTGGCGGTCTTTGCATAGAGTTAACAATGGATCAAAGTAATATTTTAAAGTGTAAGAAAATCAATGCTGATTTAGTAAATTCTTCTAGAATTTCTGCAAGTCTTCACCTGCAAAGAAGCAACCAAGTTTTAAATTAATTTGTGTGTGATAGTAAGTGTTTTGAATACAGACAAATGGGCAGACACAAAAAAAAAAAAAAAAAGAAAAAAAGAAAAAGAGAGTTATTAGGTGACAGCACAAAATCTAGACCAATGGAAAGCTAAAGGGATTGAAGGGATTGATGACATAGCCTCATTTCTGTCATAATAATCACTCTTAAACTAGAAAGAGAACTAATTATGTGAGAAAGTGGAGGAACACATTAGACAAAACTGTATTGCATTTTTGATGAGCTATAAGTAGACTGCCAAGTTTACCACTAAACTATTTCCCTAAGCAGCACATCTACGTATCTTTTGTATAGCTCCAGAGGGGGTGACTCAATTACTTTCCTGAGCAGACAGTTCCAATGTCTCACAACCCCTTCAGTGAAGAATTTTTTTCCTAATATCATATAATCATAGAATCATTGAGGTTGGAAAAGTTCTCAAAGATCATCTGGTCCAACCAACACCCTACTACTAATGTCACCCAATAAACAATGTCCCTAAGCACCAAGAGCACCAAGTCCAACTTTTTCTTAAACACCCCCAGGGATTCCACCACTTCCCTGAAACTACCTAGTTCATCCAATTTATCAAATCTAAACCTCCTCTGGTGCAACTTGAGGCCATTTTCTCTTGCTCTATCACTTGTTGCTTGGGTGAAGAAATTGACACCCATCCCATTACAACCTCCATTGAGATAGTTGTAGAGAGTGATAAAGTCTCCCCTTACCCTCTTTTTTCCTTGGGCATGCTCCAAGACCTCAGTGTCCTTCCTCTAGTGAGAGGCCCACATCTGAATGCAGTATTTAACATGTGGCCTCATGAGAGCCAAGTACATGGAGACAACCACTTCCCTAGTCCTGCTCACCACTGTATTTCTGAGAGAAGCTTGGAGAGGTCCCGGTAGACTGGAAGCTGGCAAATGTTGTGCCGATTTTCAAGAAGGGTCAGAATGAAGACCCTAGCAATTACAGGCCTGTCAGTCTCACGTCAGTGCCTGGTAAAATCATGGAGAAGATGGTTCTCGAACTTATTGAGGCGCACCTGGGGGACAAAGCAGTCATTGGTCCCAGCCAGCATGGGTTTGTGAAGGGTAGGTCCTGCCTAACTAACCTGATTTCCTTTTATGATAAGATCACCCGTATGGTGGACCAAGGGAAACCAGCTGATGTGATTTTTTTGGACTTCAGCAAGGCTTTTGACACAGTTTTCCCATAGGATCTTACTGGACAAAATGTCCACCATACAGCTAAATAAAAACATCATACGATGGGTGAGCAATTGGCTAACGGGCAGGGCCCAAAGGGTTATGGTAAATGGGGCTGCATCAGGCTGGTGGGCGGTCACCAGTGGGGTCCCTCAAGGCTCCATTTTAGGGCCGGTACTTTTCAATATTTTTATAAACGATCTGGATGTAGGAATAGAAGGTATTTTGAGCAAGTTTGCTGATGTCACCAAACTTGGAGGAGTTGTGGACTCTGTTGAGGGTGGAAAGGCCTTGCAGAGGGATCTAGATAGGTTGGAGAGCTGGGCGATCACCAACCGCATGAAGTTCAATAAGAGCAAGTGCCGGGTCCTGCACCTGGGACGGGGAAACCCTGGCTGCACGTACAGACTGGGCGATGAGACGCTGGAGAGCAGCCTAGAAGAGAGGGATCTGGGGGTCGTGGTAGACAGCAAGTTGAATATGAGCCAGCAGTGTGCCCTGGCAGCCAGGAGGGCCAACCGTGTCCTGGGGTGCATCAAGCACGGCATCGCTAGTAGGTCAAGGGAGGTGATTGTCCCGCTCTACTCTGCGCTGGTGCGGCCTCACCTCGAGTACTGTGTGCAGTTCTGGGCACCACAGTATAAAAAGGACATGAAACTGTTGGAGAGTGTCCAGAGGAGGGCTACGAAGATGGTGAAAGGCCTGGAGGGGAAGACGTACGAGGAACGGCTGAGGGCACTGGGCCTGTTCAGCCTGGAGAAGAGGAGGCTGAGGGGAGACCTCATCGCAGTCTACAACTTCCTCGTAAGGGGGTGTCGAGAGGCAGGAGACCTTTTCTCCATTAACACCAGTGACAGGACCCGCGGGAACGGGGTTAAGCTGAGGCAGGGGAAATTTAGGCTTGACATCAGGAGGGGGTTCTTCACAGAGAGGGTGGTTGCACACTGGAACAGGCTCCCCAGGGAAGTGGTCACTGCACCGAGCCTGTCTGAATTTAAGAAGAGATTGGACTGTGCACTTAGTCACATGGTCTGAACTTTTGGGTAGACCTGTGCGGTGTCAAGAGTTGGACTTGATGATCCTTAAGAGTCCCTTCCAACTCAGGATATTCTATGATTCTATGATTCTATGTTGTTGGCCTTCTTGGCCATCTGAGCACAATGTTGGCTCATATTCAGCAACCTATTGACCAATATCCCCAGGTCCACTGGTTAACTTTCCAGCCAGTCTTCTCCCTGTCTGTAGCACTGGATGGTGTTGTTGTGCCCCAAGTGCTAGACCTGTCACTTAGACTTGTTGAATCTTGTACTCTTGGCCTCAGCCCATCGGTCCAGACCCCTTTGTAGAACCTTCGTACACTCAAGCAGATCAACACTCCTTCCTAACTTGGTTTCATCTGCAAACTTACTGAGGGTGCACTTGATCCCCTCATCCAGATCATTGATAAAGATATTGAAGAGAATTGGTTCCAGTACTGAGTCCTGGGGGAGACCACTTCTGACCAGCCTCAAACTGGATTTAACTCCATTCACCACAAGTCTTTGGGCCCAACCACCCAGCCAGTTTTTAACCCAACGAAGCATATGCTCATCCAAGCCATAAGCAGCCAGGTTCTCCAGAAGAATGATGTGGGAAACAGTGTCAAAGGCTTTACTAAAGTCTAGGTAGTCAACATCCACAACCTTTCCCTCATCCACTAAACATGTCACCTTGTCATAGAAAGAGATCAGCTTAATCAAGCAGGACCCACCTTTCATAAACCCATGCTGACTGGGCCTGATCACATGGTTGTCCCATATGTGCTGTGTGATGACATTCAAGATAGTCTGCTCCATAACCTTCCCTGGTCAGACTGATAGGCCTGTAGTTCTCTGGGTCCTCCTTCCAGCCTTTCCTGTAGATTCACATCTGCTAGCTGCAAGTCAACTGGTACCTCCCCTGATATATCTCCAGGACTACTGATAAATGATGGAAAATTGTCTTGGTGAGCACTTCGGCCAGCTCCTTCATTACCCTTGAACAGATCCCATCTGTCCCCATAGACTTCTGTACATCTAAGTGGTGTAGCAGGATTATGAGAGCTTTTCCTCTTGGATTATGAGAGCTTTGTTCTGCTCCCTATCCCTATCTACCAGCTCAGAGGGCTGCTTATCCAGAGAACAACTGGTTTTATTACTAAAGACTTTCTGTTGCATTGTATTTCCAGAAGACATCTGGTAAGTTGAAGTTCTCCACAAGAACAAGGGCTAGATATAGTGAGACCTCTCCAAGCTGTTTATAGAATACTTCATCTGCCTCTTTATCCTGGTTGGGTGGTCTGTAAGAGACTCCCACCAAGACATCTTCCTCGTTGGCCTTTCCCCTGATTCTTACCCATAAACTCCCAACCCTGTTGTAGCCATTATTAAGCTCTAGAAAATTAAAACACTCCCTAATATACACAACCACCCCACCACCCCACCTTCCTAGCCTATCCCTTCTGAGGAGTTTATAGCCATCCACTGCAGAACTCCAGTCATGTGAGTCATCCCACTATGTTTCTGTGATAGCAACTACGTCATAGTTTTCCTGCTGCAAGATGACATCCAGCTCCTCCTGTTTGTTGCCCACACTATGTGCATTGGTGTAGATGCACTTCAGTTGGGCTAGTGATCCTGTAACCTTCTGGGGGGCAAAAGCTCTAATTGCTATGTGACCATTCTCAGGCACTTCCATGATTTCTAACCCATCAATATCCCTTGTGCCTTTGCTGTTGCATGGCTCTCCTACTTCTACTGAACTGGCAAACCAAGTGATCTTGCTAGTCCACCATCCCACAAATATTGGCATACTGTCCCTAGGCTTATTTCTAGAAAGCCTAGTTTTATCCCTTTCACCCTTCAGATCCATTTTAAAATTCTTTCATTGAGCCCTGCTAATTCCTGAGAAAAGATCCTTTTCCTCTTTTGAGACATGTGAACACCATCAATGCCAGCAAGCCTGGTGTCATGTAAAATGATCTATGAACAAAAACAAACAGAAAAAAAAATAAATCTGCCAGTCACAACAGGCTCAGAGCCAGGTATTGATATTCTGGCTTTTCCTACTTCTCCCATCATCATTCCCTGCAACTGGAGGGATAGAGGAAAACACTACTTGTGCTCCTGATCTCTGAACTAGTTGTCCCAAGGCCCTGAAGTCTCTCTTGATTGCCCTCAGACTTCTTGGTGGAACTTCACCATTGCCTACCTGAAAAATCAATAATGGGTAATAATCTGAGGATTGTGCCTGGGAAGGGAGCTTTCTCTTCACATCTCTAACCCAGGCCCCAGGGAGGTAACAGACTTCCCTATGATGTGGGTCCAGGCTGCATATTGTGTCTTCTGTTCCCTTCAGAGGGGAATTTCCTATGATAATGGCCTATCATTTTGTTTTGTGGGAACTGTGTTAATGCAGGGCACAGGGCAACTTAACCTTGGTGACACCTCCAAGCCAGATGAACCATACTCCTAAATATTGTTCAGTTCCACTTGCAGAGCACTTACTATGTATTGCACAAGGGAACCTGGGAAGGTTGGGTGGTCACTAAGGAGATGTACCTGTTGCACCAGGCAGGAACTTGTCACCATTACCCATTAGGTCACTGCATGCAGCTGGGTGGAGAGAGGACAGGGAATCCTCCATATTGTGTGCCTCTTCAGCCTGTCTCAGGAAAGGTAGGGAGCAATTCCAGTAGTCTATTTCCATCTGTCACTCCCTGATATTCCTCAAACTATTCACCTCCTCCTGGATCTATGTCATTAAGATGAAGCATGCCTCCACCTGGGTACACCTCCCACAGGTATGCTCACTACTACCACACTCTACTGGTGAAAAACTAGGGCACACCCTGCAGCCTGACACTTGGGAAGCAGTATGTTGGGAAGCTGCATCAATTGTAGTGGGTGGTGAGCTCTGAAAAGCTGTGACCTTCTGCTGGTCAAGCTGGGCATGCTTCAGTGCCCTACCTGTACTCTCCTGTACAAACTTCTGAGTAAGATGCTGTGCCATGCCCTTTTAGCCTGTCCTGGTCACTTTACTCCTGGTTGCTTACATTCCCTAGGGGTTGCCTATAAGAAGCTACAACATCTGACATAAATATAGCCAAGAATGCCCTAAAGCTATTGCTGTAATCTGAATAAGAAAGGCAATAGAATTGCTGTTTAGATGTGTTATCTGTAGGTTCCTGCCCAGTACACCCCTCCAATAAGCACAGAGTCAGAATCCACACCAAAGTCTTTTAATTAAATAATTAATTATATAACTGCAGAATCAGGTGCTTGGCAATCTTTCACAAAGCAAGCACACCTCTGGATCGAATCAACATTATTTATTCACAGCAAACTTGTGAAACTATCTCTCTGGCTACTTTTAATTGGCTTTTTCTGCTCACCTAATATACTGAGTTTGTGCAAGACAGTGGACAGGTGGGGTGGGCCACCAAATACCATTAGCATACATTAGCATTTTGATGGGTGTGTTTTTAATATGTTAATGACCATTAATGAGTGAAAGGTTACTATAGGTTCAGTCTGGAATCTATCTGCAGCTGTTTTTCTCCTTGTTTTCTATTTTTCATCCCTTATCTGCCTTGTTTTTGCTAGCTCAAGGTTACTAGTCTCCCTGTTTTCTTCAAGGTTTCCTTGTTTTCCTCACTGTAAGACTACAGTTGTGCCAGTAATTTATATTACAATTTACTCCAGTATTGGTATAAAATGATGTATAAGATGTTGTATTTCTGAGAGTATTTTAATGTGATGCAGTTGAATAATGTTGAGAACTAAATTTTTTTTATCCGTTTATCATTGATCGTGTCAATGGTGATTTATGAATTCCCAAAATCAAAAATAAAATAAAATAAAGGTCTGTGCATGTATTTCAGGAGACACTGAAAAATATTTAGAATTGTTCTTCTTAAGAGTACATGCAGTAGCAGACAATTATTTGGGAAAGGAATTTAATTGTCTAGATCGAGTATGTCTGATAAAATGTCTGTTGCTTTCACTATACTGTCTTCTTATACCCGAGGGTAAAAAATTCCTCTTCCCTTTCTAGGTACAATTCCAATTAGCTAACTGTGATGGCAGCCATAGATGTATCCAGAGATAGAACTGCAGCCTTAAATCATGTTTTCTTTCATTTTTATATTCTCTTTTAAGCTGTCTTTACTGTTTCTGTAAAACATTTCAGGTGATACAGTATATATATTTTTGAGGCATTGAGAGGTTCCATTTAAGAAATAAATGCCTTTGAGAAAATTAACCTCAAACCTTTTACACTACCAGTAGCTATTCAAGAGCACTATTATGCCAAGTGCTTTATTGTTGCTTTATTTTTTTTTGTTTTCTAGTAACGAGGGAAAGATATGGGTCAGTAGTTACAGGAAAAATGTAGCATCCTGTGTTCTACAAATTATACAGTAAGCCTTGTATCAAAAAGGAACAAGAAGTCAGAGTCTTCTGTCTTTTGAATGACTGTAGATTCACTAATGACATGGAAGAGAAAGGGAGATGGAAACTCCTTGGAACAGATGCTGCCAGGATGCTATGAATTAGGTTCTGCTGGGTGGGAGGCTTAGGAGAGCAGGCTGAAAATCAACACTCTTGCAGGGGCGTGCAGTAAGGCATGAGGATGAGAGAGGTGAGGAGAGAAAGAGACTGAGATGCCAACTGGCAGCACAAAATAAGTAAAAAAATAAATAAAGTGCATTTGGAATGCAGAAGAAAACAGAAAATTCGAATAGTTGGAAGAACAAAGAGTGATGAGGGAAGACAGAAGTAAAAAAAAAAAAAAAAAAAGAGACAGTTTTAACAAGAAATGGGTGGGTGTGGAACAAGTACTGAGTTTGCCCTCCCAAAACACTGAGGAAACAGCACAGAGGGTTGTATTAAGAGTTAGGGTAGCAGGACTGAAAGCCCAGGGGTTACGGGAACAGAAACTACTTGGTCGTAAGGGTAACCTAGATGTGAAATGAATTTCTGTCTTCTGAGAGACAAATGGTGCTGGTACAGGAAACCAGAGGCAAGAGACGCAGCAAGGAAGAACTAGATGCTGCAGGGACAACAGAAGAGGTAGGCGCTATGGCCCAGCCTCCTCTCCCCAACCCATCTCACGAGCCAGGCCACCAAACCCAGGGAAGGCAGCCCTGCAGCAACAGGCATAAATGGGCATCTGCAAGGGGGCAGGTGGAGAGTAATTTTCTTTGCAGCTGCTGACACAATGGGTGATGCCACCTTTGGCCCTTTCACAGAGCTGCCTCTGCATGGCCCTGGGCCCCGCTGAACTGGGCAACACCCTGACCCTGGCTTGGGCCCCACACTGAATACCTGGAATAGCTAGGCTGTGGCTGACTGCAGTAACCATCCCTTTCTCGGCCCAGCTAACCTTGCCAAGGGGTTGTGGGACAGGGCTGATCTGGGAGGGAGGCACTGCACTGCATTGCCTTGGTGGCCACACATCACCCCCTGACATAAAAGTTTTCCAGAAGTAAATCTGGTGGCTCTAGAGTCTGACAAAAGTCTTGGGAGTAGCATGAGTATGTACAACATGTGAGGTGATCATTCTTAGGCACCGTCAGGTTCTGGGAGTCTCTGCTGAAATGGTACTTTCATTCCAGAATTTCTCTTATACCTTCCTACCAGAATGTCAGTGAAACCAATATTATCTCTTCACTGTGTTTCTGTGGAGACAAAAAAAAAAATGTATTTTTTTCATGTTCAAATGTTTGCATTTGCAGTCTTAATAATGCCTATGGATATGTGTGATACTTTTTCCACTGTACTGGAAAAAGACCTGAGTTTGAATTTAGACTGAATTTGTGGACCTACTTGCAAGATATATATATATAGATATACCTATATAATATATCTGTATATCTATTACATATATGTATTTCTTGCAAGTAGGTCCACAAATATATATATATATATATGTATAAAAAACATTATTTATAAGAACTTTGCACCATTACTTGTGAGTTACTCAGTTCCACACACTGTTTAGTTTTCATTTGGTTCATACAGGCCTGTGCTGGGAGAACTTGCTGTTTTTTGGTGTTTAAACAGGGATGAAGATTTTATTTTATTTTATTTTTTGAATGAAGATCATACAGTTTCTGAACTAAATAAACTGGAAGATGTAGCTCAAATGACAACATTGACACATCCGTATCACTGCTTCCTAACCTTCCAATGCCATTCTGTTCTCTGTGTTTTCCTCCTTTCTCCTCTCCTCTTCCCCAAATTACAATGTTTAAATTGTTTACTAAGCATAAACCAACATTTTTGTTTCTTTTCAATGCTTATAATTTATTTTAAAATAACTGTGTTAATATACTTGTGGGAGAGAAAACTGGAAAGTTGGAATGAAGAGAAGTGAACACTTAGAAAGCAGAATGAGTGAAATATAAAGTGGTTGATTTGGGCCCGAATGAACAAGGAGATGAAATTAATACCCTTGCTTAGCTGCTTATGCAAGGTCACGCAAGTCCATGAGATGATTTCCAACAATACACTGGAAACATTACAGGATACGTTTTTACCCAAGATATCTCAGCCATCCCTTCACAGAACAATTAAATTTAACCTTATAGACAGTTATTCCTAATTAGTGTCCATGATTACTGCTTAAAAGGTGTGTCAGTCTCCTCCTTCTTTGACTGTGTTCTTGACTTTTTTTTTCTGTTAGTCAAGTGGCCAGAAGCTGTTGATATATGCAACTATTCAGTTTTTATTGGGAAGCTTTACGTATATTTTTTCAGTTAAAAATTTGAATCCCCAGTAGAGAGCAGCTTCTGACTCTTCACAGTTTTTCATGAGACATATAGCTATGAAAAAATAATGCATCCTTTAATAATTAATGACCAGACTTCACAGAAATCAAGAGTAAATTACTAAAGAACTTAACTAAGAGTTAAGTTAAGTTAAGCTTAAGTTAAGCTTAAGTTAAGTTAAGCTTAACTAAGAGTTAAGTTAAGCTACTAATGCTAATGAAATTCATGGTCAAATTATTCAGAACAATCAAGTATTTAAAATTTAAAATATAAATTTCCCATAGTTTCATGTAAGCTTGAAAACATTTTTCGTATTTACAAAAAGTAAGGAGTATTTAGCAAAGCTTGCCATGCAGTATAAGGTATGTTAATGTTTTGATGAAACCAGGACATGGCTCATAGCTAGACTCAGTAGGTCATGTATAGGAGAATGAAAAATCAGTGAGTTATATGATTTTCAAGAAAGTTAGGAGTTCTGCAGAAGTTCTGAGACTGTCAGAATAGCAACTGCTTAGAGCTTCCAACCTCCTTGCAGCTACCCGCCAAAATTAGGGAAAAATCTAGACTAACGTGAAGAAAAAATTGGAACCTGTATTTTACACAAAACTTATTTTGGGACATAATGCAAGGATCTAACACCCTCAACTTCAAGGTATGATATATACTCTGTTTTTTCCAAATTGCTAGCTTAACCAGTATATGTGGCTGCAATAGCTGTATTTTCATTAAAAGTAACTGAACAGTTACAAAATTAAATGTAGTTTTCTTTATCCAGTATGTAAATGTAGACCCGATCTATGGAACATAGCCAAGTTACATCTAGAACTAATTGTCATTTGATTATGGAAAACAGAAAAAAATATTGTTTATATGAAAGACAAAGAACTTGCAATCACAGAATCAGAGTATCATCTAGGTTGGAAGAGACCTCCAAGATCGCCTAGTCCAACCTCTGACCTAACACTAACAAGTCCTATGACTCTATGATTCCTTTAAATTTTACTTCATGGCAAAACAGTACGTCAACAAACAGGCAATTTAATTGAACTCAGATGTACAAAGGGATGACACAGTATAATTTTCTGTCAATAACCTATAAATTGTGCTTTTTTTTTTTGGTCCTGGGAAACTGTTTATGCCTTATACACTGAATTTATAAATAAAGTAATGAAGTTGGTCTTTCTCCAGAAACATGTCAAATGTAACTACATTTTTTTTATTTAATTTTATTTCATATTTGTATTATCATCCTAATTATGGGACAAGCTGCTTGAATTCTCCCAGTAACAAAAGTGTCATGAAAACTGACTGAAAAAAAAATTTTGCAATACAATTTCATTTCCCTTGCTTCAAATTTAAAAGCAGAATTGCAATTCAGGGTTCTGAACTGCTGTCAAATTGCTTTCGGCACTGTAGCATGTCCAGAGACAAGTTTCTACATGGTCTCACTTGAATTTTACTCAGCTCAAACCTCAGGAACATTCTTAACTAGCATAGTTGGAAAAAAAGGAAAAAAAAAATCACTTTTAATTGAATATTCTCCAGTGATAAAATGACATAAATGATAGACCACGCTGTATTTGTTGTGATATATTTAACATCTTGGGTGTGCATGCATTACTCTTTGGAAAGACTTCAAACCACATAGTGTTACGTGAGATTTAAATTATGATATCCAAAATATTTGCATAAGCATCTTAAAAGTATATGTATGTATGTGTGTACACGTGCAAACATAAACACATGCATGTATAAATCTTTCTATCCGGTTTAACTGATAGCTTCAAGAAGGAAAAACAAAACAAAACAACAACAAAAGATCAACATTAGAACACTAGAATACATTATTATATGATTAAGGCTAAATATATAGTTTTTAATACAACACTTTAATCAGTGGGAGACTTGGGATCACCATTTGTCTTATGAAGAAAAGGCAAGAGTGCAGCTTCTCAGCTGGTAAAAGTCAGAGAAGTTGGAGTTAATGGATATATGCTGATAGAAACCTGAAGATCTGTCCTAGATAATAACTTTAACAGATGGTGATCTATCAGGTATAAAAAATACCACTAGCATTGAAGATTATAGGCAGCTTTCTTTCAGTCATGGATGAAAAGAGCAAAAAAATTGAGTTTAAATGGTAGAATACCCCTTTATTTAACATATACATTTTTAATAGTGTCATTTTATGTGTGAACTGCAAGGCATAGAGTATGATCTTCATCACACAATCAAGGGCTCACAAAATAACTCAATTATAGGGACCAGGCTAAGGTAGGAGATCTAACCTATCTCATCTAACAGCCTTCATTTACCTTTTAAAAATACCAAATTCTGCTAGTTCCAGGTTTGCTAACAGTATCTGTTTGATTTATTTTTTTAGACTCTTCTATTTGAACACCAGTACATTCTTAGCATAATCCATACATAAGGTGCATCCCCTTTATCTATAACAAGAATTGGTAATACATCTTTCACCATTTTCAACACCTAATGCCTAATGTCTGTCTCCACACACACAATGCTTCTATAATGCTCTAACTCAAGCCTATCCACACTTTTTCTGTTGGTACTTCCTCCTTTTTTGTGCTTCAGCTCAGGAGTTTCCTCTTCAGTGACACTGTCCACTTTCTACACTTGCAAGATCTTGCACTTTAAAGTGGATTAGTATTATTACAAAGCATTTCCTTCATGATCAGACAGCTTTCCTGGTCCCTTCACCCTGCACTGCTTCCTGCCTACCAGTTCCCTGAGCAAGCTCACTCTCCTGAAGCCCCAGGTCATCCTTCTGTTTACTTCCCTCCTCTGATAAAAAACTGCCATAAGACTGGTCCAGTAGTAAAATTAGGAAAATTGTACTTACCTTCAGTGGAGTGTTTCGTTGGTCTACATAAATGTGCGTCCTTATTCTCTGATATATGAAGAAAGCATGTCACATATTTCTTATGTTTCTTATCGTATATAAGATATACATTTGTCACAGTGGGATAAGTTTTGAATAAGAGAAAACTAGTAGATACTAAAGAAATTGTCAAACTCAATGGAAATGGGAGGCAGAATGCTACATCAAGTTTTATAGAAGCAAAAAGTTCTGTAATGATGTATTAAAACTAGATGATACACATTAAATAGTATGTTGAAATATTTTATTATTATATTACAGGGATTTTAAAAGTCACCTTGGAAAAGGCTTCTTGTCTTCCAGTTTCTTCTTTTCTTCACCAGCATTTTTGGGAACACTGTTAGTATTGAGAAGTCTGTAACCTGGAATATGCAAATGAATCATAATAGGAGCAGTAATCAGTAAGATAAGGGAAAAAATGACACACATAAAGTAAGACCATGTGCATTTTCTCCATCAGATTTTTGGAAATGTGAATAGCGTTAGTGCAGTTTAGAAGTAATGGCAATGACGGTTATGTGGCAATATCTGTTAAATACATACTAGATGAAGTTTTTATTATAAGAACCACATTAAATGTTTAAAACCATTTTAGAGTTCTTTCTGCATGTCTCTGCAATGCAAATTTTATTGAAGCTTTGCTATCCTTTACAGAAGAACACTTCCTGACATAATTTTGATCTATTTTAGTAGTAGTGAGTTTGCTTGTTTCTAGTGATGAGAACAGACACACATTTATACAGGACGCTTATCCATAAGCAGATACATGGATAACATGTGAAAGTGTGTTTAGTACCTTACGGATATGTTATCCATAGGAGAGTGAATGCACTTTTCTATAATCCAGCAGAAAGGCTACATTGAGGAAAAGCCATCACATTTACTTTCTACAAAGTCTAACTGGTTCTTTTAGTCTGAAGAGAAAAATCAGAGATGAAGAAAAAAAGGCAGTAGACATGGTGTTGGGATCACATGTACTGTAGAGGTCCACTAAGAATGAGAGTAAGATAAATTGAGTCTGGATCTGTACCATGGACTCCTTTCTATCTCGTGCATGCACTTTTACTTCATTTGAACAGAAAGATGCAGAAGAGTATGATGATCTGTCATGAACTCACCCCAGTGTACTTATGAAATACTTCTGGGGCTCATAGCCAGAATTAGAAATTATTTTAGTGAAACTGATTTCACCATGATGTGATGAAACTTTTTATGCTAGGACAGCTTCTTCTATGTATATGTTATCTCTGCAACCTTTGAATGATGTGACAACCACAGCTTTGATGTGAATCTACTAAAAACATCTTGTAGTGCATTAAAAGCTCAAGAAGAGCTTTTAACTTCAAAGAAAACTAGTGTCGTTAGAATGTAGGCTATAATATTTGGCTATTTATAGGGAGAAAACTGGGTCAAATCATTCCGACTAGATCAGAAAAGTTGAAAAGCGGTTTATACAAAATTCTCATTCTGCACATGGTATTATTTTGGAAAAGTCCTGGTTTCCAGCCTTGGTTTCACTCAGCTCTGCCTCTGGAAATTGTTGAAAACCCTTTACTATTTCCTCTGGTTCATGAGAAGCTTTTCTTTCTATAGCCTGAGAGGCTTAGTTGTGGATCTCCTTCCCCACTCTTCTCAGTAGTTTCTCCATCCTCCGATGAGCTGTAGGTTCCTTGCTTCCAAGACTCTCCTTTACCTGCCACATCCTTCGTCTCTCCAAAATGTTTTTCCTTTGGGCAGTAGCAACTGATCCAAAAAGGTAAGAAAAATCTCCCTTTCTCTCCTGCAAGTTTCACCTAATCTCATGACTAGAAGAGAAGAATAGTAGAAGAATATACTATACAAACAGAAAACACAAATAGAACCTACATTGATTGCCACACAATCACCCTGAATGAAGAGTGGAACAAATTGCTACAAGAAGCAATATTAGCATAGCTACGAGTACCTAATACTCACCAGTGTACTCTGTCCGTGACTGCACACATGCCACTGTTGGCTAGTAAAAGGTTTGGCAGAGTATAGACTTGTGTAGTAGTAGATACTACTGTAGATGTGGATCAGTTGAATTGCTTTTACCTATTTCTAGTGGGAGATCAGTGGAGACCCCTGATGATGAAAGTAGGCAGGAAAATAGGCTTTTTTTTTTTTTTTTTAATGTGAGCTGCTTCATTTTAAAATACTTGCAGGTTGGAAGAACATAGAGACAACTACACTTTTCCTGTTATCTATCACTGTTTTCTTTTTCAGTTCCTACAGTAGTGTGCTTTTGAGAGATCTGTGCTAGATGTTCAGCAATATCTAAGGGACATCTGACATCTGCCTTTTTCCTTTTTTCTTTTCACAGAATCACAGAATGTTAGGGATTGGAAGGAACCTTGAAAGATCATCTAGTCCAATTCCCCTGTCAGAATAGGAACACCTAAATCATGTCACACAGGAATGTGTCCAGGCAGGTTTTGAATGTCTCCAGAGCTGGACACTCCACAACCCTCCTGGGAAGCCTGTTCCAGTGTTCTGTCACCCTCACTGTAAAAAAAGTTTTGTCTCATATTTAAGCGGAACCTCCTATGTTCCAGCTTTTATCCATTACTCCTTCTCTAATCATTGGATGCCACGGAGAAGAGCCTGGCTCCGTCCTCCTGATAGTCACCCTTTACATATTTATAAACATAAATTTATATTTATAAATATAAATATATTTATATACTCCCAGTCTCCTCTTCTCCAATCTAAAGAGACCCAGCTCCCTTAGCCTTTCCTCAGAAGGGAGATGCTCCACTCCCTTAATTGTCCTTGTGGCATCCTCATTTTCCTCTTTTGTTATTCAAGAGTTGCATTTAGAGATTAAAGAGAAAACAAAAAACTCTTTTCTGTCATTTTTCATGAATGAAAAAAAAAAGATTGTTGCAGAAAAAGATGGGTGAATGTAAACAAAGTGAATATGCAGTGGAAAATCAATTATCCATTAGTTTAATTTTAGAGAGGCAATATTATTCCTTTAAGTGCACCTTTTTAACAGTAAACACATTTTAAAAAATTAAATATTTGACATTTTATTATTTTGTTGTTGTTGAGAGCTGTTTTCATAGATATAATGGAAACGGTATTAAAAATTTTACCATATTAATTGCTGCTAGCATTGTTTAGCATAGTTATCACAGAGGTAATTATTATATTAGAATTCAGAACTTCAGAGATATCCCATAAGAATGTTATACATAGATATGTTCTGTGAAATTGTCTTTTAATGGGCAAATGTGTATTTATGAAAAATGCAAATTAGTAATGAGTGTTTTTTTCATGTTACTTAACTCTAGAGTCAAATAGTAGGTGCTCTTTAGGGAATTAATATAAAGAAATCTGTGATGTGCAACTGAGTATAGGAAACATTGTGTAGTGCTTTTTATGTCAAGACTGTGCAACTTGATTTCACAATGACAAATATTCTCTTACATAAAAAGGCATAGTGGCTTCAGTGTGAACAGTCAGGTTAGTAAATCACTGTGGTGTCAAGTGGCACCAGTGGAGGTTTAGAGTGGATGTTGGGAAAAAAATTCTTCATGGAGAGGTTTCTCAAGCATAGAAACAGGCTGCCCGAGCAAGTGTTGGAGTCCCCGTCCCCAGAGGTATTTAAGTGTGGATATGGCACTAAGGGACATGGTATAATGATAAAGCTTAGTAGGTTAGCTTGATGGTTGTACTTGATGACTCTGAAGGTCTTTTCCAATCTATATGGTTCTATGATTCTCTGAACATGAAAGAGAGTTACCTAAAATACACTTCTTTGATTATATTGCTTGGCTTGAAAAAGGATGATCAGCATTCAAAAACAATTATTTTGTCAGAAATACAGAATGCCTTTTCAGATCCTTTTTTATCAAGCAGGTATAGCATCTTAATCCATATGTATCATAAAAGTTGTAGAATGTCCTTAATAGCTGTAAGAAGGCAATGAGCCACTTACAGATAAGGCATATAATGACCAAAACTGGCATAATTTAGACCTACTTCTTATGTTTCAAGGCCTAACAGTAGTTATAATATGACTAATGCATGACAAAAAATAGAGAGAGACACTTCATCAGATAATCGGTCTGCAGCATGTGTTTTAATTATACTATAATTCACAATGACAAAGGTGAAAAATAAAGTTAGATTTGTGTACAGGCTGACTTTTAGTTTAAAGTGGGAGCAATCTATTGGTACTGTTATAATGAACAGGTGAGAGAGATGCCAACATAAATTTACTGGAAAAATAAGTTAGAGTAAATCATATGAGAATATTAGAATGTAATTATGAGAAATAGTAATGAGAAAAAAAAAATTAATGCACCTGTAGTCTGAAATGAACAAGTGTTGTCTACAAAATACAATATAGAAAAGAAATAACAGAAACTTTCTCCAGTTTGGGAGGTCTTTTATCAAAGTCACTAACAGCAAAGGTCACTAATAAAGTGACTGCAATACACTTTGTTTGACAGATTGAATTGGGATTGTTGTCAGATACAATGCAAGAAAACTCTGCACTTTGGTTTCTTTGTTCTCTCCTGAGAGAGATTCAAGAAAGCTTATTTCATCTAGCATACTTCTGTATTTGCACCAGGTCTATCAGTCATGATGTCTGTGACTATGTTGTGTAATATTTTTCATTTCTCCCTGGATCCAGTCTTCAGAATCACACTTCCTTATCTCTATAACAGTACCAGAAGACAGAGGAGGATATACCCTTTTATTATTGTTATTTTTTTTAAAGCTTGTTTTAAATAATAAAATACGTCCTGAAATAATAGAAAAGTATAGAAATCCAAGACAATTTACAGTACATAGTGGATTTCTGTACTGTTTGGTAAAATTCTGAAAGGTGTTGAGCATCTTTAACATCCATTAAAGTAACTAGGATGTTTGAAGTATTCTCAGTATTCTTCAGGAAATTATCACTACAGCACTGAATTATTAGTGCTGTTAATAATGTACTAATTAATGTTTGCAAAGTGCTTTGGATTCCAGATGAAAGTAATTATAAGAAGGTAAGTGTTATAATGAAGACAGTGTGTAAAGTGTTTTTTAAAATTAAAATTCTAGCTGGATTTGTCCCAGCTTATTTCCTCCAGATGCAATGAAATGAAACTTATGAGATTTATTATAGCATTTTACCTTATTATTTTTTCCCTTCTTGATTTTTATTAGACATTTATATCATTTGACCCTATTTTGTGTGGATTACTATGAAAACATGAAAGAAACTGTAATTGAAAATAAAAACTTCAGGCTGAATTATGAGGAACAGGGCTTTATCTATAGCTTTAGAGAGAAAATTTACCTTCAGACATTGCAGTCTACAATAATAACCATCACATCCTAATTGGGGTAAATTTCAGTCTTGAATGTGATATATGGAAAGAATGTAAAAAGGAGATACTTGAAAGACATTTCTGTAGGTGCCACGTATGTCATATAGGAAAGGGATAAAAAAAGAATTTGATGGAACTGAAAAAAATCAATATTAGGTTGTTTCCCACCAAATATTCTCTTTTATGATACCCACAAAGATAATGGTAGGACCCTGTTTCATTTAATGTTTAAACACTTCTTGGGTTGTAAATAAGGAAGAACTGCTTGGTCTGTTTTGTCATTCCCTGTTTCTCTAAACTTCATTCAAGAATAAAACTCCCTACATCCAGGTTAATTTTCAGATTACTAATAAAATACTCAATTCTTAAATTTCATTGTTTCAGAAAGTCAAATTTGAGAGTTGTCTCTAAGCATTCTCTAAATAGTTTCTTGAACAGTCAGTTGCCTGAGGAGTGAAATTCTACTCTTATAATCTAGAAATGATAGAACTGTTTGTATGCAGTTTCTTTTTCTCTTCAGGATAGGAACTTAGATCTTTACAATTCTCTGATTTGGGAAAATATTTTTAAGTTCTTATGTTACTAGTACCTCTCTTACTCGAAGTAATAAATTAAACAGAAATATAAGATCATACTGCTAATTTTTAAACATGTTTTTTTAATGAAGGTATACACGTCATTTTCTCCAAGTACACTACTAAAACAGAAAGCCTGGAAAGGAGAACTTAAATATTTCTTAGGTAATCAATCAGTATAAAAGCTTAAAATTAATCTTTGAAAGATCAAATAATTTTTATACACTCATCCCTTTTCATAATGTATTATTTTTTTCAGAGCACTGAAGATATGTAGTTTTGTGTTAAAACTTTTTACCTTCTTGCAGGCACATTATTATACCCACAAGGAAGAGAGTGACTCTTTTCCTGAATTTAAGTAGGAAATTCTCCACCTTCCCCCTCCATACTTAAATGACATGATTATAAGTATGTTCCTTCACAAGTTATTTTGGAGTTGTATTGCACTATTACATGTGAAAGTAAGAAAGTATGAATTACAATTGAGTTTGTGTGTATGTGTGTTGCATCATTATCAAATGTCAAATGAGAGAAATGGCATTCTAGCCAAGTGATAAAATTATACTCTGTAAGTCCTAAAAATACATATATCGCTTCTCAAAAGTTTATTTCAAATAATTTAACTGATTTAATTAACTTCAAAGTAAACACACTGATTAGGTACTAGCGAAGTAAGAATTGGGACATTCTGGGATAAGAAAATAATGGCAAATAGAGATTGAATTTTCTTTAATCTCATATTGCAAGGGACACATCATTGATAAATCTTGTATTTATATATTTTTTAAAATACTTTAAAGTAGTGGCACTCCTTATAGAAATATCCATGTGGACAATTATCTTACCTCCACTTCTACCCCCCCCAACCCTCTCAAAACACATTCAAAGCAGAAAATAATAACTAACAAATAATAGTGTGTTAAAAGGCTTTGTTCTCCAAAAACATTTGAAACATTGCAAGCCAGTTGCATGGCATTAATCAATACATTTTTGAAATTCCTGAAAATACATGCAAAAATACTGACTGTCTCATGTACAACCAGCAATGGTAAGCATGCACTCTTTAGCAATGAATAAAAGATTTTATGTCTTCACTTCTAGGAAGCCAAGAAATAAAGGAGAAGATTTCAGGTCAGCAATAACCATATCAGCATCATTACAATTCTCATTTATCCCATCACCACAGCTGAGTCATTCTTTCACTTTAACTACAGAACAGTATTTCAAGATAATTTAGAATTTTCTTATGGAGAAGAAACACTACTGAAGATGAAATAAACATGTATTTGTATGCTCAGAAGCATATGACACCTGTTGAGCTACTCCCTCAATTACAAAAATAAATAAATAAATAGAAAATAAATCACTGAAGTGAAGCTGTTTTATTATGATTAGTTATCTTCAGTGGTTTAATTTCTTTGATTCTTTCTTCAATATAACAATATTAAAAACTTGCTTCATGACAATGTACTCTTCTGAATCTTTCATTACAAAACTGAAATTATCGTAATAGGAAATTTGGGGAAAACATTTTAGCACTCAATGTAATAATCCTAATTTGTGTGTATTTTCTTCAAAGATTAATTTATTTTTTGAAGATAAAAACTCCAGCTGACCTCTCTGACAAGAAGTGCATTGTCTTCATGGAGATGCAGTTAAATGCATATACATGAGCAGTAATGTATTTTCTAAAGATCAGCTTTAATGGCTGAAGGAAAATACAACATGACTAATCGTCCCTCTACATATTTTTCCTAGATATTTTTGTCTTCTGGAAGATTCAGGTTTCAAAGTATGGATGTAGAAATAGTAGAGTGGTATGGTTCATTTAATTTCATTCACTGCATTTTTGTGCCAAAGAAAAACAAAAAAGAAACAAAACAAACCTAGAACAAATGGAAAATTGCCAAGTAACTGTGGACATGTAAATAGATTTTGAGCTTAATTTAAATTGGTAAAAATTGCATTTGAGTAAAAATACAAATAAAATGAGAATAGGATAATGAGGGATGAAAATAAGGTGAAATAATGTGTAATTTAAAGAAAATTCAGAAAGATTGTGCTCCTGTTTCTGCTAAAGCTATGACGAAGGTAAAAATTAAACACTGTGATAAAATTACTGCAAAAGCCAAATTGAAAACACTTTTAATGTTTGAGAACTTAACCGTTTTTGTCAATTTTAACTTCTATATTATAAAATAAATTTAATCTTAAGGTTTCCAAAAACTTTGTTCTATTGAGGAACTAGCAACAAAGCAATTTAGAAAAATGACTAAGAAACAAATTTGTAAGTATATGCTAAGGTGATTTCATGAAAAAAAAAAAATTAAAAACTGTCAGGTTTATCAAATTGTTTCATGGAAAGGCAGCTTGAGTTCTAATTGTTAGGTCATAATTATTCTTGTTGCTTTAAACAGTAAGAGAGAGGTAAGTTGTTTAGCTTAAAGGGTGACATTCATCCTGTTCAGAGATGCAGCAAAGAGAACATGACAAACCCTAAGTTTCATATTTAGAGGTTCTTAAAAATAGTTGAATTGAGCTTGCTTCAGAAGGTGAAATTCATCTTTGAAAAAATACATGGGAAACTGCTGACATGACTAGATGTGTACCTGAATTAGTCCCTGCTATTTATCCATTTAATTTGTCAGAACACATAAAGATATGTGACCAAAAGATTAAGGCAAGTAACTTGAAGTTCTTTCTTTGATTTTTTTTTTTTATTATTATTATTATTTTTTTAATTATTTTTGCTACAAACAGATTACAAATAGATCTAAATATTGCAACAGTCATGTTGTTTGCTTTCCATCTCATCTTACATTTTACCTAATCTGACTTTCTTCCTGGTAATGAAAGTAAGATGTGGTACAAAACTACCTTGTACCTTTCATGTACTAAAATATAAATCTGCTTCTTTTTTTTTTTTTTTTTTTTTTTGAAGAAGCACATGTGCTTTAGATAGGGCTGCTTCACATCACTGCGAGAAATAGACAGAAGGTAAACCAGGCATAGTCTTAGTCTTAGAAGACTGTCTTCTTCCTTTATACTGATATGCTTTGTACAAGGTTGTAGATATCACAGGTTTTCTTTACTACAATACTTGTGGAAACAGCTATGCCCCAATGCACATCTGCAGAGCAAACTGAAACAACAGGGATTAGCTTTATTTGAAAAATCTGTTGAATCTGGAGTAGCAGAAAGATGCTTTGCAGGGAAGTAGAAAAATAAGAAAACTATTTTTATTAGTTATTTGTAGATTTTATAGATACACTAAAAATCCAGCTGAATTTATTATCAGAACATCTCAAGGCTCCCAGTCTTCATAACTTTTAAACAAGCATTCATACTGTCTTTTCTCTTCCCATAGAACCCAGCTTCAGCTCCTATTTCAACAATAAAACACTATTATTATCTCCCTAATCCACCTAAAGACCCTAGTGCCTAAGAAACCCTTGTCAAATCAGTGTCAGGTTTGCGAGAACAAGCATTTTGGAAAGAGGAAAAACTAGATCAGTTGCGTTACTATAGAATCATAGAATGGCTTGGGTTGGAAGGGACCTTAAAGACCATCCAGTTCTAAAGCCCCTGCCATGGGCAGGGATGTCACCCACTAGATCAGGTTTCCCAGGGCATTGTCCAACCTCACCTTGAACACCTCCAGTGATTGGGCATCCGAAGGGTCCCTGGGCAACCCGTTCTGGTGCCTCACCACCCTCTAAGTGAAGAATTTCCTCCTAACATCTACTCTAAATCTTTTAGTTTAAAAGCATTACCCCTTGCTCTGTCATTATCTGCCCTAGCAAAAAGTTGTTCTCCATCTTTTTTATAAGCCCCTTTGTTTTATCTTGTGTAGGGTCATCATCTTTAAGGGCTCTCACATGAACCTATCATTCTGTACAGCTAGCTTGAAATCAAACAGTAGTGGAACATGTCTTTCCTTTTCATCGTTCTCTGATCGATGATTTCTCATTCTTTGTCACATCCTGTTTGTCTCTCTCTCTTCTGGTTTTTGATCCTCCTTTTCTTATTTAAATTCATGTCCCTCTGCCTAACAGTACAATCTGTCTTCCACAATGTCTAGCTTTTTCCTAATCCCTCTACATTTAAGTGAAGAATCTATCTTTTCCATGCTGTCTGGTCCATGGAACAGAGTTTCTTTGCTTTATGTTCCAATATTTAACACCACGGATGCTCACAATTTCTATGAATAACTTGGAAATGGCTTTAAATTTACTTCAGATTTTACATGATATATGGGAGAAGTTTATGACAGGAAAAAAAAAAAAAGTAGAATGGATTAATATTTGGCACTGCTCTAAACAGGAAATGTTGCTATTTCTGTCAATCTATTTCCAATGTCTACTTTCCCAAATACCTTACTGCCTCAGAGGGGGCTGTACTTTTTACCAGATGAGTACTAAAATCATAGTTGGTCAGAAGAAAGGAAGCAGTTCAGCGTCAGTAAACGACTACATTTGTTTTCTTTTTAGATCTCTCTAGTTTGAAGACTGTAAGTGGATTGCAAAATTCACCAAAGAAGCATAGTGAATTCTGGAGATTCAGGGGTATTCTATGAATTTTCATATTATCCTTAAGAAACGATAATATGGAAATGTCTTTAAGAAAGGTATTTGAAGAAAAATATGTAAGTGGGAACCATCAGATATACTATGAAGTTCAACACATCGTCCCACAAGAGAAGGGGAGAAAATGCAATTCAAGAACTCCTTTAAGTTTGTGTAAACAAGCAAACAAGAAGGAACATTTATACAGTTGCTTTGTTCTGTCAGGATTTTATATTGTCTGGAGATGCTATATAAGGAGTTATTTACCTTTGGCAAAGGAATTGCCAACATATATTTAAATGAATTTCTCAAGACTGATTTGTAACAAAATCAGAAAATGGGTCAGTCTTTACTGCATATTCAGTAGAAATGAATTTGCAGAATTCCGTTATTAAAAAAGAACCCCTGGCTAGGCAAAATTCACACCACTTATATATGTGTTCAGACCTCATTTAATCAGACCACATTTCCAACATCAGATAAATAAGGCCAAAAATGTTGTGAAACTTTTTCTTAAATGTAACCAAATTCGGTCTGTCTTATTCTCAGTGAGTGGTATATAATTCCGCAGATAAGTCTTCTGAATTCAGTGGGACTAGGCACCAGGTGAAGTACTACATTTAAAAAGAGCTGAAAGAATCTTGCCCTAGCTAATTTATTTCATTCTTATTCAGGCCTTGCAAAATGTTAAGCAAAATTGACATCCAGTCTAGTTGATGATGAAAAAATAGCTGATTTAATTCATTCTGAAATTATGAAATGCTATGCTCTATAAATGACGTTGTATTATTAGGTTAGCGTCTGCTCCAGGATTCATGGTATTTTGAACAGGAATGATTAAGGAGGTTATTAGTAAATCTACAAAGAACAGGACACACTGCATTTAAACATTACCCTATCATCTGTGCAACAAATGTTCAACATCATTATGTTTCCACAATAGCAATTTGCCATTGCTCTGTGGGGTAAGCAATCAATACAGGCAATGCTTTTTATATCAATGGAATGAGAGTACAGCTTAGTCTGTTCCAGCCTTTGCAAAATCAATAAGCATGTCTCTTTGTAAGGCAGACAATTAGTCTCAGTTGCAGATGAGAGTGACAAGGTATGGGCTATAATTAACACAGGAAAGCCTTACAAAATGTTCATCCCTCTGTTTGTAAAATGTCATTCAACTTCTTACTGAACATTAAACGTAAATATTGTTTATAATAGTCCCTAATATACAAAGAGCTGCCTAAAATCTTAATTCTTTCACAGCAAAATAACAGCCTCTAAAAACGACATTGTCAGAGTTTTTAGCAGAGCACACAAAATGTGCTTAATACCAATCAGAATGTGGTGTTTTTTTTTTTTTTTTTTTTTTTTTTTTTTAATGCACAGAACTAATAGGTTTCAAATCACACTGACATTAATAACACAAAGTGCATCAAAGTGCATATGAATAGTGCTGCACAGATTGGTTACTATCAGAAACAGATAATTTCCTCCTTCACGTTGACAAATTGTACTCAGTGCACTGAAGTGGTGGAACCCATCAATTCCTTTCCCCATTTTAGCATTCCTATAGTCAGTTCTAAGAAATCAAGAGGAAAGTTAAAAGATCATGAAGACCTTATCAAAGCTATTATCCATTAGTTATCTCTACATGTAAGCTTTCCCCAACAAACAAACATTTCCCTGAGTTCTCATTTAGAAATGCAATGTCAATACTGGTTAATCTGTAAAAAAGTAAAATAGAATTTGACTGCCACATGCAGTGTAGTATTTTTCATATTTTTCAGCCAGAGATATTCAACTGTGGATTTGAAAAAAAAAGGCTCTTTTTTTTTTTTTTTTTTTTTTTTTTTTTTTTATATACTTTTTGGAATGCTTAAGATTTAACACTTTTTTTTTTTTTTTTTCCCTTGAGTGTTTGTATAAAGAGATCCTCCAGATTTTATATATAGACAAGAAATGTCTACAGAACACTTGTGTTCTTCTACCTTAATTAATGTTCAAGGTCTTTAAAACTTCTAAAAGATAGTTTGTATAGAAATATAACACCAAGAAGGAAAGAAGGAAGAAAGGAAGGAAGGAAGGAGGGAAGGAAGGAAGGAAGGAAGGAAGGAAGGAAGGAAGGAAGGAAGGAAGGAAAGAAGGAAGGAAGGAAGGAAGGAAGGAAGGAAGGAAGGAAGGAAGGAAGGAAGGAAGGAAGGAAGGAAGGAAGGAAGGAAGGAAGGAAGGAAGGAAGGAAGAAAACACATCCAAACACTTGGTTATGAATACTTTACCCCAACACACATTATAAATGTTGCTTTAAAAATCAGTATTAAAAAAAAAAAAAAAAAAAAAAAAAGGGGAGGAAGAAGTGTAGAAGTACAAAAAACTACTGGCTCTATGTTTCCATATATGGATCTGTTGCTTCTGCTTTGCTAGAATAGTTTTGTCATTTAGACTCCTCATAACTATTGTACACATGAATGAGTAGTTAATAATATTTATAATAATACAGCTTTTAAATAGCCTATTTGAAGTTTTCATGATGGTTTTTTTTTGGTCATACCATTCTAATTAATTTACTAAACTAGTTTTTATCTTATTTTACTAACATTTTTACCAAAACTGAAGAAGTTACTATATGTAACTATATTATAGTACTATATGTGTTTCTGTTACCCTTCTTGCCTTTTTGCTTCTAACATTCTCCTATTTCTTATACCCTACTCTCCACCATTTTTTCATATATTTTAAAATTTATTCAGTGATAACTTGACTTTGGATTAAATTCAGCAGACGTGAGTTCTCTTTTTTGAATTTTAACCATATTAACACCTAGCCTATAGTCTTCTGCCTTGATGGTGACTTAGTTCACAAACTGATCCACCAGATGCTGCTTTCAACAAGGATGGACTCATGGACTTCAGTTCTTTCAGTCTACAGATGGAGCACTGGCTCACTGGTTCCCCCAACCCTTGAATTGGTCATGATTCTTTAAACACATTTTCAGTTCCTTACAGTTTCCCTGTAAAAAATTGAACAACCAGTGGCTTCAGAGCTCCATAAAAAATAAAATGCAGAGGAAGCCTGCCTCTTTAATGGGACAGAACTAGTTGATAACAGATATTCCACATCCTTCCCAGAATCCCAAGTTAGCTCCATAGTTGTGCAATTTATAGATTAGAAATTTAAGAAAGTGCTTTTTACTGATTTTTACATGAAACACACAGAATTCCAGAAGTTTTAAAACACATTCCTAAGCATAATCTTTTGAGTTCCACTATTGAAAAATATTCTTCTCTTCTGAAAACTATTTCAAAGATCTACCTAATAGATCAAGAGATCTGTTTTACATTATATTTCTTCCTCTTATTATTTCTTCCTCTATTTCTTTACTCTTCTTCCTTCTCATGGAAGCAGGTTAGACAGTATTGTTTTCATGTGGACTTCTGTCACACTGTTATATCGGTGGAGTCTTCAGACCACAAATCACACCAATTCAGTCAAGTCTGTACTTGCATGCCCTTGCATTTCTCCTTTTTTATTTTATGAGAAATTACTTCAACAGAAGACATTTTTCCCTCAAGACAGATAAGAGACATAGATCTGGTTGTCCTGTACAAGGAAAGGGGAATTTACAGTACTTATTCCAAAGGGTTAAAAAAAAAAAAAAAGCAGGAAGGGGGATAGCCTATTTTGGAAATAAGTAACATACTTTGAATTGTTTTAATAATGTGTTTCTCTCTGTAAAACAGGTTTGCATTACTTGCATAATCCAAAGGTAAACTGAGAATAAAAACTTCAGATTGTGAAAACAGATGCTACTATAGTGATGGATTCATACTATTACTATGATAAATTTTCAGGCCAAGTTAAGGTATTAAATATTTCTAACAGAAATAACAACATAAGATTTTGAAATAAAGGCATTTCCCAATATACTAACTGTATGGTAGGGTTTTTCTTGTTTGTTTGTTTGTTTGCTTTTGTTTATTTTTTCTTTGCTTAATTTTTCTTTATTTTTCTCTGTTTTTCCCTGACTCAAAGTACAACTGAATTAAAATAATGTGGTGGGTTTTGTTTGATTGCTAAGGAACATGAAATGCAGATCCCTTGCATTTCCTAGTCCTAAATTCACAAAGACTCTTGGTATTTTTTTTATCTATAAAAGGTTGTCAGTAAGGATTAGTCAGGTATAAAGTATTCAAGGTACCCATTTTAAAATACTTTCAAACATAGAGTATTCCCGAACTACTGTGTGAGCTTCTTGCCACGCTAATAGAACTGTCTGCTTCACAAATTCTGTTCTTCTTAGTTAAAACAGTTGTAGAATGTATTTTATGTTGCCAAGTAGCTCAGAGTTGTCTCAACCTGCAACAGAATCAGACCAAATCCTTTTTCATACTTTATTATTTGCTCCTTTAACATTGAAAACAGCACCAAGTGTTTGTGTCACTTGAAAATGAAATGAATATGATTCAGTTAAATTTGCACTACTGGAAGAAAGAAAGCTAAACTGAAAGGTGGTTGTTAACTTCTGTCTCCAGGTTTGGGACTGCAATTACTTGATGCTTATGACCTAATTTGTGTACTGATGATATTAATTTAAAATGAGTGACCAAGCAACCCACTGTGATCAGAACAGTTGTATAGAGTAATCAAATGTGCAGCTACTCAAGTGATTTTTATGACTCAAAAGACAAGTTAAGGCAGCTTCTCTGCACTTACAAATAACATCAGTTTTGATCTGCAGACTGCAAAGATTTTAAAAATTGCTCTGAGGACGTTTAATCTGTGCGTTGATGAAAGTAAAGTTGAAGATTCATAACACTTGCTTAAATCTGGATATTTATCTCATTATATAGATTCAGACATCCATAAAATGTTGCTCACAGGAAAAAAAAAAAATCTGAATTTGGAAATTTGGAATTTTTATAAGAGGGATAATATGTTTGGGGTTTTTTGTTTGTTTGTTTTGTTTTTATTAATAATCTTAGGAATATGATGGTCTTTTTACTATTTTGATTTGTTCATTGTGACATAATTTTGTTTGCAGCTTGAGTGACATCTCAACATTTAGTTCTTTTTGAATCAATAAATGAAGCTAATTTTGAATAAATAATCAGACTCTCAAACATTTTAAAAGAAAAAAAATACAATTAAAATGTGTCTGCTTCTAAGAACATGTTTAATCCAATTAAATTTTATAGATTTATTACATACATATTATTACATTACGTATATAGATAGGGATGTATTTTCTGAACGGACAAAATTTTTAATAATAAATACATTCTAAGAGTGTGCAAGTTGCTGTCCTTAGCACTTCAGTCTCCCAGGTGCTGTCAAAGTTATATTAAAAATGAGTCAGCTTAGAAAAGCCCTCAGGTGAGTGAGTTCACTAAAAAAAAAAAAAAAAAAAAAAAAAAGAAAAAGGAAATACAGCATGATTTTGATGGGTTTGTCAGGCTTGCTGGCACAGGTGAGCTTTATTATTACAATGTGTATGTGTTGGAAGGGATTAGGGAACTACAGAAATGTCTGTGGCAGTCTGGAGAAAATTAGAGAGCCTGAAATAGAAAGGTGATTTCACAGTGTCATTGAAAAAGATCTAAATAGCTGAGAGAGATTACTAAGGGATTTCAAGGGGCAATGGAAAGATGTGCATGAAGAGAAACACTTGGGTGGAAAACCTCAGCACTTTAGTGGTCTGGAGCTCTAAAATGATAATAAAAAACTGGAGAGCTTTGGAGAATTTTGGAGGAGAGAAAAAAAAAAAAATCCTAACATTCTTTTAGGAACAGTTATGTAAGAGCTATGTTTCAGGTGAGATAACTGAAGGACAGAAGTCTGCCATTATGTTGCCAAACTCAGATAGGTCCAGACTTGAAAAGCAGAATATATTTTGAAATGTAAGAAAAAATCTCTGAAAAAATAAAATTATTTCCCTTACAGCTTAAATAGTTGTTTAATGTTCTCAATGACTATTTTTGTTCTTTTCCACTATTTTTCACTCTTTTTCTAGTAGGCCAAGCTGGCATTGTCTGCTCTGCCTGAACAGTCTTTATAGAGTCCCCAAAGCCAAGCTCTCTGTCTTCAGGGAAGATTTTAAGAGACTTATTAACATATCTCAAATGTAGTCCTTCTAGCACTCAGCAGTACACTGCCTAAAACACTGATTGGAGGACCCAGCTCTTCCTAACACTCCCTGATAAGCTTCATTAGCCAGTCAATACATATGGTCTGAGAAATCACAGCAGGGAACATCCACATCTTTCAGACATAACAAATCTCAGAATTTCACCTTCATACTGGGCAACGCAGGCATATAGGACATTCACATAAATAACAGCAGGATGTTTCACAAGTGGGTAAACAGCATGTCAAAATTCAGTCCTTTGGTTTCCACAAGCATGATATGCACTTGAACTCCTCACTTCTACTAAGCAGAGACTATAATGGCCCAAGCATCTGGATATGTCAATGCCTAACAAAATATCAGTCAATTACATCAGACTTTATCAACTAGCATCACATCTTTGGACAAGTCTGTGTACAGAGAACTTCATCCATCTGTGTTCCAAAACCAAAAAGAAGCCTTTGGATTCACTGCACCCTTTCCCAAAGCATTTCTCTCATATTTTATTGTGATCTTCAGGAAAGAGTCAAGATTGAACAGCTTCTCTGGACATATATAGCCCTGACCATTCACCTGTGGAAGTGAATCATCTTTGATAACAAGTTGATTGTGTTCATTCGTATCACATCAGTACTTATGTGATTATTAGTTCCTTTTTTTTTTTCTTTTTTTTTTTTTTTTTCCTTTTTTCTTATATGCTTTCAGAACTTGAATTTCAAGGAGAAACTTGAAAAGACAATAACAAACAACACATTCTTCCTTTCTTCCATGTCAGCCTCCTTCTAATCTGCTTCCAGCCAGTCATAGGCATACATTGTTGTGGACCTATATCTCCTACAGTTTCCTGAGCTGCTAGCTATTTTGTGTTTCATAGAATCATAGAATGGTTTAGGCTGGAAGGGACCCTTAAAAATAATCTGCTTCAAACCTCCCTGCTGTGGGTAAGGACATCTCTCACTCCTAGTTTCCCAAAGCCCTGTACAACCTGATCTTGAACAATTCCAGGGATGGGACATCCACAACTTCTCTGGGCAACCTGTTCCAGTGTCTCACCATCCTCATAGTAAATACTTTCTTCGTCACATCTTGTCTAAATCTACCCTCTTAGTTTAAAACCATTTCCTCTTGTCCTATCACTACAGACACTGGTAAAAATCTCTATCCATATTTCTTATAAGCCCCTTTAAGTGTGGCTTAAAGGCCACAATAAGTTCTTCCTGGAACCTTCTGTCTAGGCTAAACAACCTCACTGTCTTCACGTGAAAGGTATTCCAGCCCTCAGATAATTTTCATGGCCCTCCTCTGGACCAACTCTAGCAAATCCTTGTCTCTCTTGTACTATGGGCCCTGGAGCTAAGTGCAGTACTCAAGGTGAGTTCTAACAAGAGCAGAGCAGAGAGAAAGAATCACCTCAGTGAGCTGGCCACACTTCTTTTTGTGTAGCCCAAGACACAATCAGCTTTCTGAGCGTCAAGTACAACACTTTAGGTTGGATCTTAGGAAGAACTTCTTTACCGAAAGGGTTGTTAGACATTGGAACAGGCTGCCCAGGGAAGTGGTGGAGTCACCATCCCTGGAAGTCTTTAAAAGACATTTCGATGTAGAGCTTAGGGATATGGTTTAGTGGGGACTGTTAGCGTTAGGTCAGAGGTTGGACTCGATGATCTTGAGGTCTCTTCCAACCTAGAAATTCTGTGATTCTGTGATTCTGTGAACACTTTGCACTTGACCTTCGACTTTACGAGGTTCACAGGGGCACACCACCTCTCAAGCCTGTCCAGGTCCCTCTGGATGTCATCCCTTCCCTCTAGTGTATCAACTGTACCATTCAGCTTGGTATCATCCACAAACTCACTGATGGTTTACTCAATGTTTTTTATTTCATTAATAATGATATTAAATAAAACTAGTACCAATATGGACCCCTGAGAGATACCACTTCTCACTGTTGTACTGTGCTTATTATTGTTTTGCTGACTAAACTTTATCATGCAGATGCAGTAATTCAAAGATTTTTCATGCTATCTATTTTCTCTGGAAAGACACAAAGAGGCTTAAAAATGGTCAAATTCATTAAAAAAAAAAAAAAAAAAAAGTGCTGGCACATATACTTTCCATTCACCCATCCACACATCCAAACATCCTTCTCTTCTTTAACTCCCTGGTGATTTCAGGAAACTGCTTAAAATACTTCCCCATCTGCTGAATGCCTACAGATCTCCATCTTTCACACTCACTTTTCTACTTTGCTATTGTGCAACTGATGTTTTTCCCTCTTTCCCTTTTCAGTAGAGGGCTGGACATTAGACTGAAGTATTCCATATATTTCATTTTGCTAGTAGTCCAACCCACAGACTGTCAAGCAGCAGAGATGCTCTCTGACAAATGTGTCCTTCCAAAATAGATCTGACCCTGGACGCAGAAGCTAATTCCCATTTTATATATTCAATAAGTCACAATAGAAAATCAATCACATGTCATCATTGCATCATTAAAAAATGAGATACAATATCTCTGAAGTCTGAGGAAAAAAGAGACTGAGGTTAAAATCACAAACTCAAGCTATAATTTATGACTTAATTAAACTCTGCATTGATACGCTTATCTGGCAATACCTTTTTTGCTCTTAAATTGATGTAGTGGGAATGAATCACAAGGGGTATGATTAACTGAGTCTCAGTAGGCAATCAGACAGGAAATAGGAACAGATGTACTGAAGATTTCTAATATTTTTAATTCTTCTTTCTCTTTTCAGCGCCTTTGCAAAATTTCATCTATCGCAAAGCAGTAGAGAGTTGTGATGCAAAAGGTCATACAAAGAGTCTAATTGCTGAGTCTTTTCCTCTGAAATTAATGAGTTATGACATTGGTCATCATGTTCCTTGCATGATCTTGGAATATTTGTTTTTGATATCGAAGCCTTTGTCCCTTACAAAGAGAAAGCAGAGCCCATATTTTGCAGCAGTGCTACATACAGATTTGACATTTTCTGCAGCATTGTGCCCTGACAAAGGTGAAATCCTATATACACCAATGTTTCAACAACAGATATTTTGAGTACAAAAGCCAGTATAATACATATAAATATATGCAACATATGTTTGTGTTACAAACATAGACTGAGGCCATAACTGTTTCTAAACTTTACCTTTGTCTCTTTCTTACTCCCTAATACTATAAGAAAAAATGATAATTGAATAAAAAAAAATATATTTGTTTTTAATGTTTGCTTCTTTTAAGGACAGATTCACCCATATATTTAATCTTAATGTGACAGATAAATTAAGAGGTGAGGAATTGCCTAATTTTTTTTTTTTAGTGGCTTAAAGAACATGAAATGAAGAGTTCTTCATCCTATATTAAAAATAGCTTTTGTTGGGTCAACTAACTTTGGAACTAAAGTACTCAAACTTCATCTCAAGCGTTATTTTTGTCTATACATCTGAGTAATTCTTGCTGTTATGTTTTTATTTAGGACTTATTTTATCTGCGGACTACATTATACAAATAATTATACAAATACACAATTATACAAATCTTAATACTGTCAGCACAGCAGCAATGTTATGTGTGTCCATTCTTTTCTTTGTTCTTACTGTTGTAATTCTAATATAGAGAGCATTCCAGAATTTGTGTCCTGCAGAAAAGGGCAGATTTAGAAATATTATGTGGAGAATTAAGGTTTTAATTCATGATCTACTCCCTGCCCTGGCCCAAGAAAAAAAAAAAAAAAAAAAGAAATTTTAAATCAGATTATGAATGGATCAAGTATGATGCTGTCACAAGTTTATAAAATGTCTTACTCCTAAAATTAATAAATAATAATAACCACAAACCAAGGCATGTTCCAACAACTATGCCTCATTGGCCAATACATATTGCATAGACTTTTTCTAACATTTAAAAAATAACATTTTCTACTAATTATTATAAAGAATCTCTGGAAAGATTCATTTGCAGAACATAATGTACTTCTGATCATTTGAGAATTTCTGGTCCTTTGTCTCTCCACCTCATGCCTGAAAAATGCTCATAAAAATAGTACCTGGGTTAGAAAGTTTTGTTAAGTAATTTTGTGTTTTTTGCTATTTTTTTCCATATGCCCATTAAGAGTTGTTTGGTTATTACATTAGCAGGCTTTAAAATAGATGTTTAAACATAAATTCAGGAGTTACCTGTATTTAGGAACAGACCAGAATCATATTTCATTCCCATAAATTTCAGAAATATGAGGAAAAGGAAACATCAGGTTGTAAAACATGATATTCAAGTAAAAGCGGAATACCAGTACCAACATCACAATTAAAAATCATCCATGTTTTTTTCACAGGTTTCTATTGAAAAGATAGCTGTACTACAGAAAGAATTGTTCACTTATTACACATAAGAGCACTGAACTTCTACTTCCTAGGTTTTGGGTCTACTCTTGGAGACTATGGAGTATTTCTTTACAGTGTTCACCATTAAAAGAGAAGGTGACTAGAACCTAAAAAATTAACCTTTTAGAAATTGAAAAAGTTGGAATTATACTACAGAATCAGAAATAGTAATAGGTTTCTCAAAGTTGTTACTGATTTTGCCCACCTGTACTTGGCAACTTTTTTAACTGTCTCATTTATCTCACTATAGAGGAGAAAAAAGTCCACTGCAGATGTCTTGGTTTTGCAAAGTACTTGGAATAGCTGTTTTAATCTGGAGCAAGATTATTTTCTCTCATGCTCAAATTTCATTTCTTGATTCATTCTGTATGAAACCAATCTATTCATTGCATAAATTGAACATTTTCCACAATGGAGCAATAATTGTGTTCAACTGTAGACATTTGGATTAAAATTCTTTAATACTAAAGCACTGATTTGTATCTGACTTTGCAATAGTATATTTTTTTAATTTCAATGTACTGTATCTAAAATAGCCTTAATAATCATTTCCCCCTTATTTCTTCAGTAAGATGAAGACAGCTGTACTTTTCAATCTAATGATGCTGATCTTTATCTGAATCATTAATAAAAACTGCTGTTCATGCAAGCAATATTCTCCATCTAGCTTTAGCAAAAAGAGAAGACAACATTTCTCAGATCTTACAGTTTCAACAAAGCAGGCTAATTTAAACAAAACTGTGCTTGTAACCATACAGACAAACAAAGATTAAAGTTTGATTGGGACCTACAAAAACTGGAAAAATGTGGCTCCCAGACACTCCATGTTGATAAACTCAGTTAATTGTCTTCTGTCTCCAGTGAACTGCTTTGAACTGCTATTCACACTAGCTCTGGCTTTGTCTAACTACAAATTAGAGTAAGGGTAGTTACAATCAGTATTAATTGACTGATTTTTTATGGAAACCTGAAGGCTATGGACAGTTATGTCTTTGCCAGTCTCCTTAGACACAGTTGTACTTAAATTATAAACTCTTCCCTGAAGAATTTTCATCCTAATAAACACAAGCTGTTTGGCAATCACTGCAAAGAAAGGTTTGGGGACTGTATGAATATAGTAATAATAACCTTTAAGTTATTTAAAGATTTTATTCTGAACTTTAATTTGAGTAGAGTCCTGATTTTATTTTTTTGACATGAGCTGAGTAGAGCTACATAGATTAACAAGAAAATAAAGTGGTGAATATGAGAATTTTAAAACGGTCCGTATTCTTATAAAGTCGTAGTTATATAGAGGTGCTGTGTTTTAACCCCAGAAGACAGCTAAGCCCCATACACTCACTCACTCACTCACTCACTCTCCCTGAGTGGGATGGGGAAAAGAATCAAAAAGATAAAAGAAAACTAATGGGTTCATATAAAGGCAGTTTATTAGGGAGGGAGAAAAAAATAATTAAATAAATGTTTGCACAAGCAAGATAAACAAGAAAATCATTCACTACCTCCCATCAGCAGGAAGATATTCAGCCACTTTCAGGAAAGCAGTGCCCATAAAACACAATGGTTCCTAGGGAAGACAAATGCCATCACTTCAAGCATTCCCTCTTCTTCCTTCCCCCAGCTTTCATTGCTGAGCATGATGCCGCATGGTGTGAAACCCTTTGGCCAGCCTGGGTTAGCTGTCCTGGCTATGTCCCCTCTCAGTTTCTTGGTTACCCTCAGCCTGCTCATTGTCCAGGCAGTGTGAGAAGCAAGATCTTGACTCTGTGTAAACACTGCTCAAAAACAACTAAAACATTAATATTTACCAACACTATTTTCATCACAAATCAAAAACACAGCACCATACCACCTACTACAAAGAAAATCAATTTTATCCCAGCTAAACCAGCCCAATAGGCTAAATATCAAATAGAAAGGAGGAGAGATGTCTGTGACAGCATCAGACAGGAGGCTTAGCATTGTGAAGGCAGGTATAGAACTCTCATTTGGGATGTATTGATTGGAAAACTGCTTTTCATTAAAAAAAAAAAAGGCAAATAAAAGCAAAACAAACAAACAAAAACAAACACCACACCATTTTTGAATCAGTGGCTCTTAAGAAGATAGGTTCAAATTCTGCTTTTAGTGAAACATTTCAAATACCAGGTCACAGATCTGCAGCAAAGATGCTCATGGTTTCTAACAAACCATTTTGCTAAGGTTATCAGTAGAAGGACAGAGGGTACAAATGACAAGAGTAATATCCCAGAGGAGTACAACTGAGACAGAAATATTTCAACATAATAAATAAATAAATAAATAAATAAATGTAAAAAGTACATTCTCTATGAATTTGAATAATTTTTATCATACCTCATTTAACAGTGTTCTTTGCATCATAATGTCTTTTAAGCTTTTTTTAAAACCCTTCTTTTTAAACACAATATTGAGAGATTCCATATTTAAATTTAGCCTTAGCAAGTGACATTAAGATACCATATATATATACATATATTTAGTATTCCATATTTAACCACAATACTTTTTTTTTTTTTCCCAAAGAAAAAAAAAATTAAAAGGCCAAAACTGGACCATTCATGTTTCCAAAAACATGAATGAATGCTTTCCCCTAGACTACAGCTAGGTCACTAAGAGTTACTTTCTGCTATGTTTATTCACATCTATTAATACAATCTTTTAAAGTTTGCCTATACAATTGCCAAAAGAACAGCTTACAAGAGAATTTTCTGTTCAGTGGAATTAAGACCATTAGAATGAGAGCTTGTCCATTGCAAGAAGAAAACCCACACTCCCAACACATCTGTACAACTACAAGAGTCTGATCTCCCTTTTTTATAATGTTGCCATTAAGGCCAGAAGTCTTATGCATCTGTCCATAAGACAATCACAATGAGCTTTAAAACATCCTAATAAAAATTTTTCCTCTATTTTTCTCCACTTGTATTTTGCAGTGCAAAATATTTTGCTCTGACTACTATTATTCTGTGGAAAAAAAAAAAAAAAAAAAAAAAAAAAAAGACCATCTTTTACTGGACAATCAACAATCATTGCTTTAATACAGTATACTTTTAAAATATTTACTGACATTGTTGTCCCCAGAGTTAAGAAATTGCTGATATACATACTTCTAGCTGCTTTCACAGCACACACTTGTAGAAGTATTATAAACGCTATCTTTTCTATTGCCATAAAGGGTATAGAAAATGATACAGGTACAGCCTGTGAAATTCTAAAAAATAGGGAAAAAAAAATAAAAAATCTCAGTCAGTCCCTACTATAGAACAGAAACCACAAGAATGATCCAATAATCATTGGGATCAGGAGGCAGGAGGTGCTCCAGGCACACAGCAGAAGTTCCCCTGTGGCCTCTGGAGAGGCCCCTGGTGGAGCAGGCTGTCTCCCTGCAGCTCATGGGTCCCATGGCACAGCAGATCTCCATGCTGCAGCCTGTGGAGGAGCCCCTGGTGGAGCAGGTAGATGTGGCCTGGAGGAGGCTGCGGCCCATGGAGAGCCCCCGCAGGAGCAGGCCCCGGGCTGGAGCTGCAGCCCGTGGAGAGGAGCCCACGCAGGAGCAGGGGGTCTGGGGGGAGCTGCCATCCACCCGTGGGGGACCCGTGCTGGAGCAGTTTTCTCTAGGGGATGGACCCCATGGTACGGAGCCGTGTGGGAGCAGCTTTTAAAGAGCTGCTGCCTGTGGGCAGCCCCTGCAGGCTCAGCTCAGGAAGGACAGCATTCCGTGGGAGGGACCCCACGGGGAACAGGGTCAGGGAGAGACCGAGAAGGAGTGGCAGAGATAAAGCATCAGGGACTGACCGCAGCCCCCATTCCCCATTCCCCTGCACCACTCAGGGGGGAGGAGATAGAATAGGGTGGATGGTGAGAAGGTGTCTCTAGTATGCTTATATTTTTTTTCACCATTCTAGTCTGTTATTAGTAGGCAATAAATTAGATTAATCTCCCTGCATTGAGTCTGTTTTCCCTGTGACAATAATTGGTGACTAATCTCCATGTCCTTATCTCAACCCTTGAATCCTTTTCATCATATTTTTTCCCCATTACCTTTGAGGAGGGGGAGTGAAAGAGTAGCTGTGGTGGAGCTCAGCTGCCCGTATGGTTAAAACCACCAGTGTCATGGTCTGTTTTTACTCAGAATGTCTACAAAATTCATCCAGAGTCAATTTGTGCTCAGAAATAAACAGTACTTTTTTTTTTTTTTAAAAAAAAAGTATATCTGATTTTGTATTTGTGCACTTTTAAACTCTGCAGTAGGTGCACATCATTTTCTGGATTTGAGAGGTGTATTTACTTAATTCATGAAAGTTACAGTGGCTTTATGGAAATGGGGAACATTAGTGCTTGTCCCAGGTCTTTCTCTGTCTCTCTCTCTCTTTTTTTTTTTGTTTTTTTTTATTTTCCTGGAGCCTCTGAGGCCACAGATTCAGGCAGCAGTCACGAGTCATTTGCATGCAGAATCATTATGTACAATAGAGAGTGAATAAGATGAAAAATCATTTATCTACATATTACATGTTTTTTTTTTCTTAACCTAATGCTAAAATGTGAGAGGAGGTAGCTGCTCTCCAGACATGTGTGACCTCAAAATCTTTTCACATCCTACTGAACAACAGAACTACCTTGTCCCTGCTTTTAAGGAATTCTGCATCAAGAAAGAACGGTGTTTTTGTTTGCTTGCTTACTTGATTAACTGGTTGATTTGCAAAGTTAATTTTTAGAGCAAGATTATATTTTTTATAACAACAATTGATGTAGCTGGGAAAACAGTGTAAGCTGTAGAACACACAGGCTTTCTTCAGGTCTAAAGCTGAATCAGTAATCTTAAACTATGTGCAAACTGAGTACAACTGTTGAGCTTAATCTGATTGTATTAACTAATGAGACAATTTGAAAGAAACGCTGATACCACCCAAGGAGAAGAGGTGGATGACAGGTAAAGGCAATAACGTCAGTAGTGCTTATGGAAAAGAGAACTTATAGGAAAGCTTATAGGAAAGGTAAGGAAAATTATGTTTAGATTCTTAGTGATACATTAGAATACTTAGCTCTCCAGAATCAAAGCTTTCATTTTGGCTTTCCACACATATTTATTTTCAATACAGGTGTCTAGGGAACACAACAGTTAGAAGAACCTTCAAATGTTCATATTTATCTCTGTCTGGTTCCTGTCTTCACAAGTGTACAAGAAGGTCAACTGTAATCTTAAGTGGATGCGGAAATGATATTTTCTAAAATAGAGACTTTTGCGATCCAACAATTAATTTTTCTTGTGCTTTTGAAGTTTTGTTTTGCTTATTTCCCATCTGTTATAAAATTCCTTGAGAAGAGAGATGAATTTAGTTTGTCCAGCAAGATGTGTGATTTTCTATTCTGATTTTTATCGAGGGTGTTGTTCCCCCCCCCCATGTGGTTGCCATGGTTTCCTAAACTTTTTTTTAATTCTTGCTGATACTGTTCACAGCAAATTCCTGAATTCTGGTCCAGTCAATGATATTCAGACAAAGTCACCAACACAGTGTTGTTAATATTCACTTCATTTATTCAAATGTCTCATTTACAATGTTCCTGATTGTTCTGCAGATTGATATACTTTCTGCATCTGTGAATAGTTACAGAGATAAAGTATGCAACCTTGGCATATATCTCTCTTGATGTCACACTGTTTAGCAGCTTCACAATCTGTTTGTATTGCTGTTTTCTCATAAGGTACATTTTTATATTAGCTGCATATTTCATGTCACCATTACATATTAAAAAATATATATCAGTCTGATATATTGATATATCCAATATTGATATATTGGATTTTATCAACAGTCTTCTCAAAATCAAGAAAACATTAATGAGCTTTTCTTTGAATATCTAATACACTAGTGTTTCTCATGCCCATGTAGAATCCAAACACACATTATAATGCCAGTCTCAGTGTCTTGATAGTAATGTGCAGAGGATATAGTTGCAACCATACCTTCATGGTAAATTTTGTGATTTGATATTGTGTATTGATATAAAACAATTGATATTGTTTTTGGTGTAGAAATTACCACCAGTTACTTGAACAAATTTGTATGTGTGATTTATAAAAGTAAAAGCAGGTTTAGAGTTTACTTTAATGGAGTGAAATTTTTCAGCTTTTTAATACCATCCTGTCAACACATTCGTTTTTGATTGGTACAAACAATCTTCTGCCTAGATTTCATTTTGTAAGTATAAGAGCTTCATGTCTGTACCATCAAGTCTTTATTTTCAGGTTTATAAGAATCAGCAAATATATATACATATATAAAAGTTAAATAAAATATCTGGACTATAAAATACCTGTATTTCAATTCTTGCTCTGATGCAGAACTCATATTTGAATGTCAAACTCTTGTTTCCCTAGTGAGCTGTGAAACATAAAGTTGCTAAATTTTAGTGAGTCTTCCTCATAGCCTGTTTTGTTGAAATACTTTCACTTTTGTTTTGTTTCAGATTTTTTTTTTCACAAAGTAAGCTTTTTTCTGAACCTCATTTTTGTTTCCCAGATCATAGTTCTTAATCCAATGGAAGGCAGTTCAGAACAAGAAAGCTCATCTCCTGATTTGTCGTTTTTGAAGTCTTCCACATGATGGCTTAAACATTAAATCTGCATGCTTGCAATGTGCTTCATTTTGCTTTTTTCATTTTTTCTTTTGCTAGGGCTGATTAAGTCAAGAATGCCCTCTTGGTAGTCATGTAATTGCCACCAGTTTACTTATCTCTGTCTTGCATGATTATTACAGAACTATGTGAATTCTTGAGGACCTGTTATTATTTATATTAATATAAATGCCATTTATGTGTAATCTTGTAGTTATTCAATACTGTTTAGCTGATTGCTTGTTTTTCCTTACCTCATTGGACTTGATTACTGAGGCCTGGTAGGACATTATGTAATAGGACAATATGTAATAAATAGTTATGTATTTATGTATTATGTAACCTCTATGTATTTAGTTTTGCAGGACCAGTGTCCAGTTAACCGTTCTAAAACTCAAAGTTGTCACACACAAATGCCTAATATAAAAGTTAGTCTTTTCCACTACTCAACATCATATTTATTATCACTTTAAAAAATGAAGGAAATTGTCAATCAAGAACCTTCTCTGTGGTGCTTTTTAAAAAATGTACATAAAAATAAATAAATAATAATATCCATAGCTTTTAAATGGTAGCAAATGAGACAAAAATGTGGTTGTGGAACCATTTTTTCATTATAAAATTTATTATGTCACTCTTTAAAATGTTGCCTTTCTGAGGTAAGGTTTTATGGCTCTTTGACCAACTAAATCATAGTCTGTTGCCTAGTAATTCTCTAGAGTTTTGAATTATAGTCTTCAATCCAGTTTCCATATCATCAGAAGCAGCTTAAGTAATATAGTACAGTTTTGACCGAGATATAGTCCATTTACACTTTTACTTTTCATGTACACGTACATTTCCAGATAACTGCACATGAGTGAAGGGATTCTGACTAAGAAAGACAAGCACTTGGAACTGTTCACAGTATTAGGTTGTTATACCTAATTTAATCTGAAAAGCTGTCTCACTAGCATTTTATTTTCTTATGTTTTTATTTTAAATAGAAACCAAATAACTAATCTGAATCTGAATTTTGAAATTTAAAAAATTAGGAGTTTTGGAAAAGAGGCCAGGGTCTAATTTGTAGTGTTGTATCAGTGGTACAGTCTGATTCAAAAAGCTGTTTAGGTACCTAGCATGAGAAATGTATTTCTAAATATTTTGTAGAAGAAGGTCTACACTATTATATCCCTTTCACTTATCCTCTCAGAGCTTACATTAGCTTAGTCCCTTTGGCCACACATAAAAGAAGAAAATCAAGCTTATGCAATCACTCATTTTCCCAAGTGAGTACAGCATGTAGCAGAGAAGCTTTCCTTCTTCATAGCCACACCTGTATTCAACAACCAGATGTGGTTGGAATATAATAGCCCTTCATTTCAGAAGTTGTGCCAGCATAAAGCCCATGTTCATATAGTTAAATTATGGGTTGTAATTAGATATTTAAATATTTTTACTTTCATATTCCCAATTTGCTTATGCTACTATTGGATATTATAAAGTACTGATAATTTATGTCTGTCATTCTGGACATTAAGGCTACAGGCAGCATTAGGGTCAAAATCAAATTCTGACATGAGTCTGCAGATAATGGGCACTGCTGTTCTAGTGAAATGAGCTAGGTAAGTGTGATGGCACTTCACTTTCAATCAATATGTGCTGGATTAGTGACTTTAAACTAAATCATTTGGTGCCAGAGACAGCAGAGTCAGGTGGAAATGATCATTGCAGTCATTGCTTTATTTAGCTGTTGGGAAACAAAATGTCTTGTGTCATACTTGCAGTATCCTAGAAGAGTTTATTATGTTAGCTGCAGTTTAATTTGAGAACAGGCTATGTGAAGAAACAGGTATAAAATTTAGAATGAGAAGTCTTCTGGGACCCAAAACTCACCATGAATTTCCACGTTTCACTTTTGCTTGAGAATACTGTATGCCTTTTTTTTTTTTTTAGGCTTGAGTTGCAAATACAAACAAAAAACAACAACAAACTTATTTTTTTCCCGTTAAGATGAAAACACCAAAATAAGGATATGAGTACTGTGCACACTGCACTGTTTACACTGTTGTTGAAGCTGTACCTGAAGTGTTCCAGCCTAGCAAGCTCAAGCCTTGGAAGGAATATATCTGGAGGTGGCAGTAACAACAATTTCACCCTATTTAACAGCTGTTGTGATCTGTGATGCAGATGTACCCACTGAAGATCTAGTTTCCTTACTAGAAATGTCTCAGGTGTTAAAGCTAGATGAGGAGATAGTGTTAGTAATGTTATAAATTGCTCAGTCTTCAAAATAGGGCTATAATCAAAGTTTACAATTTATTAAAGGAATAGAGGTAAGCAAACAGCGCTGGGTGCACCGGGAGTCTCTGCTCCACCACGATGCACACCAGTTACATCAAGCAGCTGACTTTTATGCCCCTAGGCTAATATATATTCATTACTACTTCTAAAAAACACAGGGTTATTATAATTAGTTTCCGGAATCTAAACCCTCCTACTGGAGCATGCGTATCAGTCTCCGGTGATTCCTCTGGGGGTCTCTCGTGCTGAAGGCTCGTAGTCTTCCTCCCTCTTGTCCTTCTCCTTTGTCCAACTTGGCTGTATGTCAGAGACTTGTGCAGCGTCCCTTGCAAGCTTTGTCTTTTAGTCGTTCTTCATCTCTCCCCGTCTCCTTAATCTCCTGGCCAGATATCAGAGACTTGCATAGTGTCCCATGCAATAGTCATAATAGCAGTTATTCTGAAACCCCCCAGATATCAGAGACTTCAAGGAAAAGCCTACAAATACATTTCCTTTTAAGCTCTCTATTGACACAAATTCCATGGAGTGGAAGTCCACGGAGGACTTTGTCTGTCAGGCTTTAAACGTTAACATTAGTAGATCCTTGTACATGTATAAGAAGCAGAACCTAGAATTTGTACTGTATACTTGGTACTTATTGTAGCCTGCTTCTGGCTCCATGACACAGAACCCTGAAATTTTTTCAGTTCTGCAAGTGGCAGGCTTCTGTTTATGTTTCATCCCCTCAACATACATATATATGCAATTATGTGCTATTATGTGCAATTATGGTATTCACAGTTTTTTTTTTCATCTCTGACAATCGGTAGAAGATTATTTCAGTAAAGAACAAATAAAACATATCCAAGTGGCCAAAATATGTTGCTGCATGTCTGCCTATAAAATTAAAAAAAAATAAAAAAAATAAAATCACAGGCTTAAATACTGTACAATGTGGCTTGTTATTCTACAGTAAAATAATACATTATGTTGATAATGATGCAGCATTGTAGATGTGAAATATTTTCAAAACCTTGAGTACTTTGCTGGAAAGGTGTATTTCTTCAGCTTTTGAAAGGAGATTGAGTCAAAGGATATAACTTTCTTCTGTGTAGTTAAAATCAAACTTGCTTTTAGTCAAACTGGAATTAGTTTAGGGGTAAAGACAGACAAAAATAGAGGAAAAGAAAATAAGAGCTTGAGTAATCTGATGAACTCTATCTCAGAATGTCAATTCAGTCCCCTTTAGTCTCCATCCCACACATCTCTCTCTTAGACATCTGTCTAGACTGCATCTCTCATAGTAGCTGACAAGCTCACAGAGTCCTATTAACTCTTCAGGTTCAATGACATCAGTTGTTCTGGTATCAACATTATGGAGCATTTATAAAAAGAGTGAAAATTCTGTAGTTCAGAAATTCCAAGAAAGTTGCAAAATTGCATTAATATATATATATATATGTATGTATTTACATATATATATATTTTAAGATTTAATTCTTTATAAACCTTTAATACCAAACTGCAGTCTTTTTCAAATGGAGTCATTATCACTACAGAAGTTTCTTACAAAATCTTGTAAGCTTTTTCCTGGTAGATTTATCAAAGGAGAAAAAACATATGAGGTAAAAGAATAGGGAAGATACCAAGGAAGAAGATAAATTTTGTGAAACTGCACGTAATTCAAAAACATTATTTTGTTATACAGTAGAAGACATATTATAGACTTGACTTTCAGATTAAAATAAACAGTGTCTTTCAGAGTTGCATGACAACAGTTTTATCACTTCTAGGCAGCACGTTAACCCTGCCATTAGTCATTAAGGGATCATACCTTTTTTTCCATAAATTAATCAAAATAAGGTTGATAGTACTAGTATATGTTGTCTTGTTGGCATGGTGACATGCCAAGCCAAGGATGTAATGAAATTTAAGAAATCTGCATAGTTAACTTAATTTCTGATCTCTTAGTATTCTCCGAGGATCCTGACACATTTCTGAAGCTACTACAATGTTAAAAAGACACAAATTTACAAGAATTATTTTAATTTACTGAAAACATATATTTTTCAAAGATTTGAGTTTATACGTGAATTACAGTAATCACAGAGCGCTTTACAACACTGTTTAACAAATTGTACTGGTTTTGTACTGGGATGGAGTTTATTTTCTTCATAGTAGCCCTTATGGTGCTGTGTTTTGAATTTGTGACCAAAACTGTGCTGATGTCAATGGGACATCAGCACATTAAGACACCAATGTCTTATTGCTGAACACAGAATCAAGAACTTTTCTTTCTCCCATTCTGTCCCCATATTAGGTATGCTGGAGGTGCACAAGAAGCTGGGAGGGGACACAGGCAGGACAACCGACCCATACTGACCAAAAGGATATCCTATACCATCCGACATGCTCACCATAAAAGTTCAAGGATGAGGAGAAAGAAAGAATATTTGTGGTTATGCTGTTTGTCTTCCCAAGCAACTGTTATGTGTGCCAAAGCCCGACTTTCCGGGAAATGGCTGAACATCTGCCTGTCCACAGGAAGTAATGAATGAACGTTTTATTTTGCTTTTATTCACTTATTAACTGTCTTTACCATCAAGACAAGGTTTTTCCCTTCTTCCCTTTTGATTCTCTCCCCTGCCTTGCTGCTGGAGGAAGTGAGTAAGCAGCTGGGTGGGGTCTTATTTGCCAGGCAAGGTCAAACCATAAAAATGAAGTAGCACAAACATGTTAAAGGATGGTAGTGATCCTCAAATTTTGATGAGAAGACTCATTTGAGTCTTGCATTGGATATAAATCCATAGATATTCATTCTGTCTCACTTAAATTTCATTCATTGGTATCAAGCCTTGGGAGTTCAAGTTTTCGTTCAAAATATGCTCCATGTCTCTGTTTCTGCACTAGCTTTAAGTTAGTATGACTGATTTTAGTGAGATAGTCATAGAATTACTGAGGTTGGAAAAGACTTGGTCCAACCTTTAACCTGGCACTATCAAGTCCACCATAAAACCATGTCACCAAGAATTACATCTACGTGTTTTTGAATACCTTCAGGGATGGTGATTCAATTACTTCCCTGGGCAGCCTGTTCCAATACCCTTTCAGTGAAGAAATTTTTCCTAATATCCAACCTAAACTTACCCTGGTTCAGCTTACATCCCAGTACACACTTCTCACAGATCTTTGTTGCCTTAGTCATAAAAAACAAACAAACAAACAAACAAACAAACAAACAAAAAAAACCTTTATCCCTACTTCCATCATCCACCAGGATTTAATTCTGACACCTTTCTCTGTAGCATTTCAAGGCTATGTGCCAGGTCCTGCAATTGGGTCACTACAACCCCATTCAAAAGTAAAGGCTGAGGGAAGAGTGACTTGAAAGCTGCCCAGTGGAAAGTTGTATTGGGTTTACGTGGCAAGATTTGGTAGCAGGGGGTTGCAGGGGTGGCCTCTGTGAGAAGAGACCAGCAGCTGTCCCAGGTCAGATAAGGGCCAGCTCCAGATGGATTCAAAAGAGACCTGTTGCTGGCAAGAGCCAAGACAAGGATCAATGCTGGTTGCACCTCTGTTTGACCAGATTTAAGAAATCAAAACAACTGTTGCATGACACCAGCTGGGAGAGTGAAGAGTGAGAAAAAGCCCTGCAGACACCAAGATCAGCACAGAAGGAGGGCAGGAGGTGGTCCAGGCAATGGAGCAGCAGTTCACCAGCAGCCTGTGGAGAGGCCACTGGTGGAGCAGGCTGTCCCTCTGCAGCCCATGGTGTACCACGGCAGAGCAGATCTCCGCAGTGCATTCTGTGCAGAAGCCCCCATTGAAGCAGGTGGATCTGAACTAAAGGAGGCTGCGGCCCATGGAGAGCCCCTGCAGGAGCAGGCCCCAGGCCAGAGCTGCAGCCTGTGGAGAGGAGCCCACGCAGGAGCAGCGGGTCTGAGGGGAGCTGCCACCCGTGGGGGACCCATGCTGGAGCAGTTTTCTCCTGGGGATGGACCCTATGGTACAGACCCATGTTGGAGCATTTCTTCAAGAGCTGCTGCCTGTGGGAAGCCCAAGTAGGATCAGTTCAGGAAAGACAGCATCCTGTGGGAGGGATCCCATGTGGAGTAGGGGTGGAGGCTGACCATGAAAGAGCAGCAGAGAGGAAGCATTAGCGACTGACTGTAGAGCCCACACACCATTCCTCTGCACTGCTCAGGGGGAGGAGGTAGAAGAGGGTGGATGGTGAGGGAAGGTGTTTTTAGTTTGCTTTTATTTTTTCACTGTTCTAGTCTGATAGTGATAGGCAATAAATTATATTACTTTCCTATGCTGAGTTGATTTTATACATGACAATTATTGTTGAGTGATCTTCCTGTCCTTATCTCAACACTTGAGCCATTTCCATCATATTTTTCCCCCTTTTTCTTTGAGGAGGGGGAGTGAGAGCGTGATTTTGGTCGAGTTCAGCTGGCCAACAAGGTAAAACCACCACAAAAGGGACCTGCAAGTATTGGTCAATAGGCAGCTGAATATGAGCCAGCAGTGTTCTCAGGAGGCCAAGAAGGCTAGCAGCATCCTGGTTTGTATCAGAAATAATATGGTCAGCAAAACTAGGGAAGCAGATGTCCCTCTGTATTCAACTCTGGTGAAACTGCAGCTCAAATACCATGTTCAGTTTTGGGCCCCCCACTGCAAGAAGGACATCAAGGTGCTGGTCAAAAGAAGGACAACAAAGCTGCTGAATGATCTAGAGAACAAGTTTTATGAGGAGTGGTTGAGGGAAGTGGGATGGGGTTACTTAGGGTAGAGAAAATAAGTCTCAGGGGAGATCTTACTGTTCTCTACAGCTACCTCAAAGGAAGCTGTAGTGGGGTGAGGGTCAGTCTCTTCTCTCAAGCAACAAGCAATAGGACAAAAGGAAATGACCTCAAGTTGCTCCAAGGGAGGATTAGACTGGATATTAGGGAAAATTTATTCACTGAAAGCATTGTGACTCATTGGAACTGGCTGTCCAGAGAAGTGGTCATCACCCTCCCTGGAGGTATGCAACAGATGTGGTTCTTAGGGACGTAGTTTAGTGGTAGATTTGGCAGTGTCAGATAATGGTTGGACTTGATGATCTTAGAGGTCTTTTCCAACCCAAATGATTCAGTGATTCTATGATTCTATGATGCCAGGTTAGAGTGGTTAGCAGGTGGTTACAGGGCAACCTGAGGTAGCAAGGTCTTGTTTCTACTTCACTTCTACATTCAGATAGGTGATGAAGTGTGATCCCATTAGTGTGATCTCATACTCTGCATTCATTTTTTCACAGACTGCAAAAGAGAAAAGAATTAGACCTCTTAAAATCCTCAGGCACAGTCAAACATTAAATGATCTTGATAGCAACACAACAGAATCTTAAAATTCGTAGCTATGTTTTAAATGTCTGAATACTCGGTGTAAATGGATTCACTGCTCTTGCCTAAAATTTTCTATACATTTGCATCACATATTACAATGAATATAATGATGTAAACAATATAGAAAATATGCAGGATTTATGCTATAGTATAGCATTTCTTTATGGTGTAAAACTATTATGCATCTGAGCACAAGAGAACTGTTTTACAGTACAGTGTAGTATCTCTGTTATAGTTTCTCTACCACAGTATCTCAAAGATGAACAGAAAGTTCTCTGAACAGAAAAAGATAAACAGAAACTCCACTGAAAGAAGGAACTGATGATTATACCTTAGGTACTGATTTTCTTCAGTCATGAATTTTTGACCTCTCTCCAAGACCAACCTGAACAGAATTTTCCCAGTTACAATTATGTCCAATGCATAAAATAATTAAAACACAAAATTTAGAAAAGTTTTAGATACGGATGTGCTGATTGTGTGTAACTGTTTTTGGTTGGTGTTATAATCACATAGGAAAAATAGGTGTGAATATTCTCTAATGACTAAGGTACAGATATTGGCCTGACAAATGAAAGATTTTCTGTTGTGGATATTTTAGTCACACATTCACTCCAGGATTGCATTTGTATTCTAATATTTACAAATTAATAATTTACAATTATTAAAAATCCAAATCATTAGAGGTTTTTTAATTAATGGTAAATTAATTTAACATTAATGTTTTCTTTTTCTTTCTTCTTTTTTTTTCCCCCAAACATAAAAACAGTATTTATCTAAAATTATCCCTTAACATATAGAGGAATGAGTTTCTGTAACATCTCCAAATATAATTTCAAGCTTTCACTGGATTTCGGTACTTCAAATAAAATTTGGAAGTATAAAAAGTATGAATAAAATGATTAAAAGTATGCTTTTTATTTACTGCACAGGTTTACTAGTGCTCCTCAGTTTGGGGCAATAAATTGCCACCATTCCAGTCAGTGCCATGAACCGTTTGGTCATAACAGTTCTTCAGTTTGACATTACAGGATTAACTCTTGATTTGAACAGAAGTAAAAATTTCTGAGCTTCCTAAACATATTTTTCTATAGTCCAGCTGCCTTCTGCTTTGGTTTTCTGTTTCAGTCTGTTAAGTCTATGCTTACAGTTTGGCATTTCAGAACAAATTAAAATAACAAGATTTGGATTGAACCTAAAAATACTCAGTGTGTATTTTCCTTCATCACATTCAGTCTTCTTCTGCCAAACACACACGTAAGTTTATAAACAGGTTAAAAATAATCATAGAATCATAGAATGGCTTGGGTTGGAAGGGACCTTAAAGATCATCCAACCCCCCTGCCATGCACAGGGCAGAAATTCTGAAGTTCTAACAGAGAGGACTTTCACTATTCATTCTATGTTTTCCTCTTTCATTTGAACAGTCAATATTTTGCTTAGAAGTGCAAAACAATCATCATGTGAAGATTTATTCCGTATCTATGGAACTTCTGTGACCCCTGCCCTTACCCCTTATTATGACATTTCTAGCAGTTTCTACACTCAGTAACATGGCATAATTTTTGTGTAGCTCAGACCCCTTGCCTACTCTAAAGAAAGCCCTAGGTTAACGTGTTCCTTTCTAACCTGCTGCAGACCAAAGCTTTGCACTCCAAGTCCATACCACCTCCTCCATCACACCACAGGCACTGAGCTCTTACCCAAGTGCCTTCACAACTTTTGAGGCACTTTTAGACCGCAGACCGCTGTCTTTCCCCATGTGGCTCCTGCTTCATTTGCATCTGTGTTGAAACACGGTTGCAGTGCCCCTACCCAACTTGATCACAGCATAAAGTTTGTGACATTCTGAGCTCTTCCATTTTCTCAGAATCTCAGATTACATTTTTTTTTTTTTTTTTTTTTTTTTTTTTCCCTAATAAACTGGAGCCTCAGTAGGACTATTGGGAGGCATGGGTTAAAAATGGAAGATTGGTGAGGAGGATGGGATTAGAACTGAAGACTGGCAAGGAAGATTGTAAATACATATAAGTGACCTTGCAGCTGGGAATGTGTAAAGTCTGGGGAGCAGCAATGTAGAAAAACACATAAGTTGTCTGCTGTTTGTGCTCTGTGTGTTTGACAAGTAGCACACCTGTGCGTAGATAACACAGGTGGACTTGGAGATGCCATATTGGATGTGCTTGAGCTCCTGGCCTTGGTACAGAGAAGATCAAAGAAGCACAGTGAGAATCATATCATGGTGGTAAAAACTGTGCCTGCATGAAGTCTTGATAAAAACAGGTGGAACCAGCAGGCTTGTAATTTCCTAGCATGGACCCCATTTAGCAGTTCCTGCATTCTCACTTGTGTGCCTGTGTTTGTGTACCTCTACTCGGGTGCTTGGGGATTCTCCGCTTGGTGAGGTAACAAGAATAAATCCACTCTGCATTTTAGCTACGAGTCTGCAGTCGTTCCTGTTGCCTGCCTGTGATGACTCACAGGGTGGCCCATCCATCTTTTATTTCTCTCATTCAGGAAATCTTCAATTTTCTGGCACAGATGCTTGCTATTGTCTTTTTTGTTAGGATTTAGCAGTCTTGCCTGTCTTCAGATTTGCATGGTTCTTTTACTTGGCCTCATTTATCTTCTTTACTTGGCTACACAATATTGAATGAAATTCTATGTTTCCTCCCTACCCCATCCCCCAGTTAAACACATTATCTTAAGATGCAGAACTGCAGAGATGGAGCACATCAGTATAAATATTTGTAGGACAAGATAAAACAAGTAGATGTTTTTATGCACAGTATTTATCACTGACTATGGATTTTGTGAAATGGGTAAAAATATCATCATACATTGTAATATTCTCTCCCTACAGCTTTTGAGAAATATGTTCTGAATCAAGCCTTTTTCTATGAGCTCTTTCCCAATACCATTCAAACACAGACACTTCCCAATGCTTAGTGCTACTGCAACTGGTGTTTTACTGATACAGTCGTGAATTTGTGCTTTTTTTCCTCTGTGTCTTTATATCTTCAGAGTTGGCCTTTCCTCCTGCACTAGGCAATGATAAAACATATTTATGGAAAAGACCTTGCATAACTTAAATTTTAGATTTATACCTTACTTGGAAATAGTCCATTAAGAACTGCTAAAGGAAGAAATGAAGGCTAACAAATAATCTTTCCAGGATGCCATTCATTTAAACATTTGTTTTAAATCCCAAGATAAGGAAACAAACATTTCGTCTGGTATACACTATTTCTGGAACTCAGTTTCTCATTTATAAAACAACAAAGTACTTGACTACCTCATAGATAAACATATAAAAGAAGTCTTGAGGTGGTCAAATACTACAGTAATGATGTTCTGTAAAGGACTAAACTATCAGTGTTTTCTGCATTACAATATTATGGTTTCAGGGACATTATAGTCCATTTTATAAGTACTAGAATAAAATTTTAAAAATGTCTGAAGAAATTGTTCTATGATGATTATGGGAAAAGGAAGATGAAGTGTTCATTATAGACCCATTTCTATAATGGGGAAAACAACAACAAAAAAAAGAATCTAACTTACCAGTAGGACTGTTTCCATTTCTCTGCTACCCTCCAATTCACCTTAAAATTGTGTGCATGTGCCTGGGCACAATAATCTCATGTGTAGGGAGCACTCACACTTTCTTATATGGGAATGAATGTATAGATCTTAGATTGTGTATGAGAAAGACATTTTAGAAGTTTTCAGAAGGATTCACCTGAGTGCTGCAGAAGTTAGCAGACTTTATAGCTGACTTAGCCAAGAGTCATTGAAATCTGGGGAGGTCTGTTCTGACTGGAAGACAGCCTGCATTATACCCATCTACAAAAAAGGCATGAGAAAAGACTGAGGAAACTCCCAGGAGGAGTTCATCTAACCTCAGTCCTAGGAAAAGTTGTGGGGAAGGATATCTTAGGGTTACTGAAAGTCAGTTTAAGAACAAAACTCTTATCAGTCACAGTCAACATGTTTTCATCAAGGGAAAGTCCTCCCTAAGTAATCTGATTTCCTTCTATGATAAGGTCACCTGCTTGGTAGATGAAGGGAAGACAGTGGATGTAATCTTTCTGTATTAGTAAGGCCTTTGATGCTGTCCTTCACAGAATCCTTCTGGAGAACTTGACCAACTGTGAGAGAAAAAAAAAAAAAGGTTAACATTACACTGGGTGATGAACTGGCTCAACAGTAAAGCTCAAAAGTTTGTAGTGAATGAGGCTACAGCTGTCTGGTATCTGATTGATCTAGGTATTCCCCAGGGTTCAGCTCTAGGGCCAGTTGTGTTCAACATTTTTATCAATGACCTAGATGCAGGAATGCAGTGGAATGCATCCTCAGCAAATTTGCTGATGATAGTAAACTAGAAGGTGCTGTTGATTCCCTGGAAGGATGAGAGGCCTTTCAGAGGGATCTAAATGAATTGGAGCATTGGGTGATAAGAAACAGCATGAAATTCAACAAAGGTAAATGGTAGGTTCTGCAGCTGGGATGGAGTAAGGCTGGACACAAGTACAGACTGGAGGATGAGTAAATATGAGCCAGCAGTGTGCTCTTACAGCTGAGCTCCACTACAACCACTCTCTCATTCCCCCTCCTCAAAGCGAAAGGGGAGAAAATATGATGAAAAGGGCTCAAGGGTTGAGGTAAGGGCAGGGAGATCACTCAACAATTATCGTGACGGGCCAAACAGACTCAGTGTAAAGAGATTAGTACAATTTATTGCCTATTACTAACAAACTAGGAAAGTGAGAAACAAAGGAAAGAATCTAAAAACACCTTCCTCCCATCCACCCTCTTCCACTTCTTCCCCCAGAGCAACGTGGGAGAATGAGGGAAAAAGGGCTGTAGTCAGTCCCTAACGCTTCATCTCTGCTGCTCCTTCACGGTTGTTCTCTGCCCCTGCTCCATGTGGGGTTCCTCCCACAGGATGCCGTCCTTCCCAAACTGAGCCTGTGGGGCTTTCCCACAGGCAGCAGCTCTTCAAGAACTGCTCCCATATGGGTCTGTACCATGGGGTCCATCCATCAGGAGCAAACTGCTCCATCACAGGTCACCCGAGGGTGGCAGCTCCCCCCGGACCCCTTGCTCCTGTGTGGGCTCCTCTCCAGGGGCTGCAGTCTCTTCAAGGCCACATCTACCTGCTCCACCATGGTGTCCTCCATGGGCTGCAGTGCGGAGATTTACTCCACCATGGGACCCATGGGCTGCAAGGGGACAGCCTGCTCCACCAGGGGCCTCTCCACAGGCCGCAGGAGTTTGTTTGTATGTTTGTTTATTTCTTTGTTGTTTTTTTTTGAGATAATAATGATTTAGTTAAAGGGAAAAGGAACAGGCAAAAAAAAAAAAAAAAAAAAAAAAAAAGTCACTCAGAAGTAAGTACAGAGAGGGAAAAGAAATTACTCTCTACTTCCCATCAATGAGCAACGTTTGGCCACATCCCAGGAAGCAGGGTCTCAATATGTATAATGCTTGTTTGGGAGGCTGGACATCTTCATAACGAGAACATCCACCCCTGCCTCCTTCCCTTCCCCACCTTTTATTGCAGAGTGTGACACCACATGTTGTGGAATACGCCTTTGGTCGGTTTAGGTCAGCTGGTGATGTTCCCTCCCCACCTCTTGCCCACCCCCAGTCTACTGGCTTTTGGGGTATTTGGAAGGAGTCCGCATACTGTGCCAGAATTGCTCAGCAGTAGACAAAAACACTGCTGTGATACCAATGCTGTTTAGGTACAAGAGCAGAGCACAGCTCTGTATGGGCTGCTGCAGGGAAGGTTAACTCCATCCCAGTAAGACTCAGTACATCAGGCAAGAAGGCAAACTGCATTTTGGGGTGTGTTAAACACAGCATAGCCAGCTGTCAAAAGAAGTGGTTCTCCCACTCTATTTAGCATTGTTGTGTCCTCACCCTGAATATTGTGTGCAGTTCTGGGCTCCACAATGTAAAAGGATGTTAAGGTACTTGGAAGTGTCCAGGCGAGGGCAGCAAAGATGGTACATGGGCTGGAAGGCATGTCGTGTGAGGAGAGGCTGAAGGCACTTCGGTTGTCTAGTCTGGAGAAGAGAAGTCTGAGAGGCAGCCTCATTGCTCTCTGTATCTTCCTGAGGAGGGGAAGTGGAGCAGGAGGTGCCAGTCTCTTGTCTGTAGTTATCAATGAAAAGACACATAGGAACAAAACTATACCAGGGGAGCTTCAGATTGGACATTAAGAAAAAATTCTTTACCATGAGGACAGTCAGACACTGGAACAGGAGGCTGAGAGGTGGCTGAGGCTCCATGCCTGTCAGTGTTTGAGGCATTTGGATAATTGCTTTATCTTTTGGCTAGCCCTGAAGTGATCAGGCAGTTAGACTAGATGATCTTTGAAGATCCCTTCCAACTGAACTATTCTATTCTATTCTAAAAATTTCATCAGCAGGTAAATACATCATATGGCACTCTCTGTCAGGTAAGCCATTTCCCATCATGATTCTGCAGCACATTAATAATGTCCTTTTCACTACAGCTACTAATACTTAGAGCTGCTAGTACAGGTTTATGATCACAGTTCACAAATGCACAGCAAGTATGGTGACGCATATTTAGCAAATCTGGTATATCCTTATCCTCTTAATTAGCTTTCCCTTGACATGCCATTTACATACCGTGCAGAAATATTTGACTTTTTGGTATATGCATAATTTTTGGAGAGTGAAAAGTGCATGATGAGTTGTTTTTACATCAGAGATTCAATATTAAAGCAACTCTGCCAACCAGTTTTGGTTTGCCTAGTGGGAAGGTAAGTCTGTCCTTTCCCAAGAAACAATAGGCTCATCGTGGGATGCAGTGATGTGGTACATGCCCTGCATTAGTTGGTGGTCATTTCCTGGGTTGGAATTGTTCTGTGCTACGCAGATATAAACAGATGTGTATGCATGCTACTTTCCAGAAAAAGATATGTCTGTAGGTCATAAACTTGTCTCATACATAATTTTTCAGATAAAGCTCTGCTTCAGATCTAGCCTTTTGGAACCACAGCCCCTTCACCCAAGGAAGAAGTCCTTCCATCTAGCTACTGAATACACTGGTGTCTCACATAAGACTTCTTCCAAGGTGGCCTCTTAAAACAAGGTAATTAAAATATTATTAATTTTAGCCAGGAGAGCGGAAGGCACCCACTTATTTCCAGTCATGAGGTCCATCTAAACTTGAACTGTTTTTTCTGACTGTCGTTTCTGATATATTTAGTGGGGTCTCTCCATGACTACTACATTTCTGAAGAACCCTTGTTTTGCTGCCAAACTGCTCCCTTGGTGACCAGAAGCACTCACAATGCATTATTCTGCCAACAGTCATGACACTGGGGTTTTCAGCATTAGAGTTTTCCTTATCTTCTAAGACTTCACCTTGAGGAAAAAACAAAAACAAAAGAAAACAACACAACAACAGAACACAAAAACTAGGGGCAGGTTTTTCTTTCTGCTCTCCTTTTCTCTCATTCTATTAAGCTTTGTAAGAACAAGAGGTTGTGGTAGATCTTAGTAACAGTCAAGAAAGACTTAATTACATTAAAAAAAAAAAAAAAAAAAAGACTTGCAAAAATATGCATTTATCCCAATCAGTCGGGTTTTAACAGGTATTACAATTACCCTTGTTTTTGTTTAAAGGTTTTAAATGGGATGTAATTTTTATGATGAAAGATTTGCAGATTCCCTTCTTAATCATTAGACAGACACAGACCTTCTTTCTAAGTTTCATCTCCTTTGCTAAGCAATTAAATCTGGGGTTCAAATTAATGAATTTTGGATTTCTATAAGTCTGATAAAGCTGAAGAACATAGTATTTAGTAAATAACACCAGTGTTATTTAACAATAGTAATCTATGATTACTATTATATTAATCACTATTATTATTATAGATTATCGCTACTTTGCTTGCATATTTTTTTTCTAAGTTACTATTCAGCAATAATTTCAATTCTTCAGTTCTATCTCTGATAGCTTTTCCATGTGACTCACTGTTTTGGTGGGAAAGAACTGTACAACATGAAAGGTCTTTTTGAATTAAGCATATTCAACTGATAGTTTATTTGGCAAAAACAGTTTCAATTTTTATAGCATTAATAGTGAGCATCTAATTATAATAATTTCTAATTTATGCCTCTCTTTATAGTTGGACTTTAAGTCAAAGATTAAACAGTGATATAGAAGTCAAATGAATATGTACGCCTTTGGTTTTTTTTTAAGTGAATATAAGTTATTCAGTAAACTTTTTATTAATAATCTTTCAAGATTTTTTTCCCTAAATGCAGCTGTATCAATACCATATTCTTCCCCAAATTCTTCAGTTTAATTGCACTTGCTTTGACTGTGTTTACACCTTTCTGTCTGCTTGCTAGAAATAATGAGCAAATTAGCTCACTGGCATGAATGCTAATGCAAAATTTATTTTACCTGTGTATTGCCAAATATTTGTAGGAGTAAACTATCATTCATATACGCCACTATTTACAGATGAAAACTCATTATAAGATTTTTGGTTCATTAAAAAAAATAAATAGCATCTATAGCTGAATTTAATCAAAACAGCTGATTTTACAAAATACAAATGTTTAAAATTAGTTGCACTTAAAGAGCTACTTATCAGAAGGAGTTTGTGCACACAGTTTGTCAGATGCCAGGGTAATACACCAGATTAAACTGGAGACCAAAATTAGTTTGTTTGCTTGTTTTTAATGAAATTCAACCATGAAAGAGGTGTTTATTTACAGGAAGCATATGAAGAATTAAACTATAATAATTGGCCATTAATTGTTTGCCAATATATAGATTACATGTTGGGTCACACAGTTTCAGCAGGAAAGAACTACTTATTATTTACATATAATGTGTGGTCAGTCTAAATAGTAGCCCCTTATGCACCAGGCATTTAAAAATAAATAAATAAAAGCATAAAAAATTAAGTAGATAGTGCCACCATATTTTGGAAAGCTATTACACTTTTCTCAAAGCTCTGCCTACCTGGGGCAGATATGTTGTGTTGTGGAGCAGGGAATCAAGGCAGGCAGGGCTTTTTTTTGCAGCATTGAGGCCACTTGAAGTAGCTGAAGGAGCTGCCAGCACCCAGCTGCCCTCATACGGGAGGCTGATGAGGTGTAGGTGGAGACAGCAGCACCCCTTCCCTAGCCGTTCAAAGGCAGCCCCTAGGGAATGGAAATGAGCAGGTCAGGCAATCAAACTGGGTGAGGTGTAGTAGTTTGCACGGCTATTCCTGCAGGCAGGGCATGCTCAGGCTGGGCACAGTGTTCTGCCCCACTCATGAAAACAACTTATCTACCGGTTGCCTTCTTATAGGTAAACCACCATGATCATCATGAGGCAGAGAGCTCTTTTTAGACAGTCTGTGGCCACCCAGATTGAGTGCCTGCTCAAAAATGCAGCAGTTCAGGTCTCTGGATGCAGGGAGTACCTGAGCCTGTTGCTGCCCTCTGAGGACAGCAGAGACACGATGTGTGTGAGGTCTGAGCAGGTGGATGACTTGCTCAGTCTGGTGGTAGAGGTCAAGGAGGAGGTGGAGAGGTTGAGGGCCATCAGGGAGTGTGAGTGGGAGATGGACATTTGTGGCAACTCTCTGCAAGGCTTGAAGGAAAGGCAATGGGGTGAGACATCTCAAGGAATGGTGGACCCCCTGCCCTGTCAAACAGAGGGAGGGGACCTAGGAGGAAGAGAAACAGGTCCCTGCTGGCAACCCCCCTCCCTACCGGCCCTGCCACCCAATGTGCCTATACACAGCAGGTTTGAGGCCTTGGAGCTTGAGAGACTGGTGGGTGAGGATGAGGTGAACAGTCTACCCAGGAGGATGGCTAGGGTGAGGGTCAACTCCATGCCTCAGGACTGCCTCAACTAAGAAAGAAGGGTGATCATTGCAGGCGATTGCCTTCTTAGGGGAGCAGAGGGACCTATTTGTCAACCTAACCAAACGCATAGGGAAGTCTGCTGGTTTACTTGGGCCAGGGTCAAGGACATTGCCAAAAAGCTTCCTAACCTGGTTTTCCCCTCTGACTACTATCCTCTTTTGATAGTCCAGGCTGGGAGAGATGATATTGAAGAGAGAATCCTTAAGGCTATCAAGCAGGACTTTAGGGGACTGGGATGATTAGTGGACGGAGCGGGAGTACGGGTGGTGTTTTCGTCCATGCCTACAGTGGCAGGGAGGGGTACAGAGAGGACTCCAAAAGCTCACCTGATAAACAGGTGGCTCAGAGGCTGGTGCCAACACACGTTGGTTTTCTTTGACCACGGGGTGCTTTACTCAGCACCCGGCCCACTAACTGCAGATGGATCCCACCTGTCTTGAAGGGTAAAACAGACACTAGCGCAGGAGCAGGCAGGGCTCATTGGGAGGGCTTTAAACTAGGTAGGAAGGGGGATGGGGAGAGAATAAGGCTCATTAGAGCTGTGCCAGGGAAAACAATGTCAGGGCCGGGGGAGCAAGCAATGGCCCAGCTGAAGCGCATCTACACTAATGCACAAAGCATTGGCAAAAGGAGGAGCTGGAAGCCATCATGCAGCAGGCTAGCTATGACTTGGTTGCCATTGCTGGAATGTGGTGGGGCATCTCCCACGACTGGAGTGTTGCAGTGACTGGTTATAGGCTCTTCAGAAAAGACAGGCAGCACAGAAGGAGTGGTGGTGTGGCTCTCTATTTTAGAGTGTTTTGATGTTGTGGAGCTTGAGACCAAGTCTGGGAATGGTAAGGTTGAGTCCCTATGGGTTAGAATTGGCGGGAAGGCCAACAAGGCAAGCATCCTGGTGGGGGTCTGTTACAGACCGCCAAACCAGGATGAGGAGACTGATGAGGAATTCTACAGGCAGCTGGCAAAAGTTGTGAAATTATCAGCTCTTGTCCTCATGAGGGACTTCAACTTCCCAGATATATCTGGGAAGCACAACACAGCCCAGAGAAAGCAGTCTAGGAGGTTTCTGGAGAGTGTGGAAGATAGTTTCCTGATGCAGCTGGTTAGTGAGCCTACCAGGGGAGGTGCCTGGCTGAACAGAGAGTTGTGGCTAGAGCTTAGGAAAAAAAAGAGAGCTTACGATCTTTGGAAAAGAGGGCAGACCACTCAGAAGGATTATAAGGATGTTGTAAGGATGTGTAGGGACAAAATTAGAAAGGCCAAAGCTCATCTGGAGCTCGATCTGGCTACTGCTGTTAAAGACAACAGAAAATGTTTTGATAAATACATTAACGCAAAAAGGAGGACTAAGGAGAATCTCCATCCTTTACTGGATGCAGGGGGAAACTTAATGACAAGAGATGAGGAAAAGGCTGAGGTGCTTAATGCCTTCTTTGCCTCAGTCTTTAGTGGCAAGACCAGTTATTCTCTTGATACCCAGTACCCTGAACTGGTGGAAGGGGATGGGGAGCAGGATGTGGCCCTCACAATCCATGAGGAAATGGTTGGTAACCTGCTACAGCACTTAGATGTATGCAAGTTGATGGGGCCAGGTGGGATACACCTGAGAGTACTGTGAGAACTGGTGGAGGAGCTGGCCAAGCTGATTTCCATCATTTATCAGCAGTCCAGGCTATCAAGGGAGGGGCCAGTCGACTGGTGGCTAGCAAATGTGATGCACATCTACAAGAAGGGATGGAAGGTAGACCCGGGAAACTATAGGCCTGTTAGCTTGACCTCGGTGCCAGGGAAGCTCATGGAGCAGATTATCTTGAGAGTCATCATGTGGCATTTGCAGGGCAATCAGGCGATCAGGCCCAGTCAACATGGGTCTATGAAAGGCAGGTCCTGCGTGACGAACCTGATCTCCTTCTACGATAAAGTGACATGCTGGGTGGATGAGGGAAAGTCTGTGGATGTGTTCTACGTTGACTTCAGTAAGGCTTTGGACACCGTTTCCCCCAGCATTCTCCTTGAGAAACTGTCTGCTCTTGGCTTGGACTGGCGCACACTTTGTTTGGTGAGAAACTGGCTGGGTAGCCGGGCCCAAAGAGTGGTGGTGAATGGAGTCAAATCCAGTTGGAGGCCAGTCACTAGTGGAGTCCCCCAGGGCTCAGTACTGGGGCCAGTTCTCTTTAATATCTTTATCAGTGATCTAGATGAGGGGATTGAGTGCACCCTCAGTAAGTTTGCAGATGACACCAAGTTAGGTGCGTGTGTTGATCTGCTCGGGGGTAGAAAGGCTCTGCAGGAGGATTTGGATAGGCTGCACTGATGGGCTGAGGACAACTGTATGAGGTTCATCAAGGACAAATGCTGGGTCCTGCACCTGGGGCATAACAACCCCAAGCAGAGCTACAGGCTGGGAGATGAGTGGCTGGAAAGCTGCCTTGCAGAGAAGGATCTGGGAATGATGTTTGATAGTTGGCTGAATATAAGCCAGCAGTGTGCTCAGGTGGCCAAGAAGGCCAACGGCATCCTGGCTTGTATAAGAAGCGGTGTGGTCAGTAGGTCTAGGGAAGTGATTGTCCCCCTGTACTCGGCTCTGGAGAGGCCACACCTTGAGTACTGCATTCAGTTTTGGGCCCCTCACTACAGGAAGGACATTGAGGTGCTCGAGCGAGTCCAGAGAAGGTCAAGAAAGCTGGTGAGGAGTCTGGAGAACAAGTCTTATGGGAAGTGGCTGTGGGAGCTGGGCTTGTTCAGTCTGGAGAAGAGGAGGCTGGGGGGTGACCTTATCGCACTCTACAGGTACCTTAAAGGAGGCTGTAGTGAGGTGGGGGTTGGTCTGTTCTCCCACATGCCTGGTGACAGGATGAGGGGGAATGGGCTCAAGTTGTGTCAGGGGAGGTTTAGGTTGGATATTAGGAAAAACTTCTTTACTGAAAGGGTTGTTAGGCATTGGAATGGGCTTTCCAGGGAAGTGGTGATGTCACCATCCCTGGAGGTCTTTAAAAGATGTTTAGATGTAGAGCTTAGTGATATGTTTTCGTGGAGGACTTGTTAGTGTTAGGTCAGAGATTGGACTAAGTGATCTTGAAGGTCTCTTCCAACCTAGGTGATTCTGTGATTCAGTAAAAACTTGAAATTATTTAAGGAATTTATATATATATATTCTGAGCTTTAAAATTTATATATATATATATATATTATATTCTTCCAACAATAGTAGCAAATAAAATTTAGCAAGGGAAATAATTTTAAAATCTCATTTTCTAAACCTAAACATAAGTATGTCCTGTCTCGGCAACTAATTCGTGTTTGACTTGGTCATTTATTTTAAATATAATCTTTACTCAGAGACTTACTTCACCTCACTATTTATGATTTAGTGTGAATAGAGGTTATTTGATGTGTTCTTTGCTATAATAAAAGTCTTTAAGAAAAAGACAATTTCATCTTGAACAGTTCAATCAAAGCATAGCAAATGTAATTCTTTGCTTTAACAAGTGCAATGTATGTATTTGTCTGCTTTTTTTTTAAGGGAATTCCCTTAAAGAATTCTTCATATTGTTGTAACGAGCTTCTACATGTAGGTGCTGAGCCTAAGCTTGATGATTAGTCAAACTGAATGACTGAACCATTTAACAGTGTGGGATAAAACACAAAACTTGACAGAATAATGATTGACAAAAGGCCACTTTACATGGCACGGTAGCCATTCAGGTTTTTGTAACTTTTAAAATAATTATTATTTATTTACTACAGGTAGATGAATGGGTGTAGTATTAAAAGGGAAAGAAGTTTGGCAGGACCTAAACCCCCTTGCATTCTAGCTTGTCCTCAGATATCAGAAGGGCTGAGGATGGCTGGGCTTAGATTCTGAGTGGTGCCCAATTCAGCACTATAAGTCTGGTCACATTCAATATAGTGAATTACCATGACCACAGATGCACAAATAACACGACACACCTTCATCTGAGTAGATTAATGACTGGTGTAGTTTATTGAAGCAACGGGATTACAGGTTCTTTTGGATTACTATTGAGAACTACACTAACTGTAAAGCACATGCAAATACCAAGCATATGACTAACGCAACCAACTATGTATAAGTTAACTTATAAAACAACTCTATAGAGAGACTGCTAGGTTTCCCAGGGAAGCCCTCAGTATAACCAAGGGTTTGAATCTTACCCAGTAGGTGTCCCTAAGGGGAGGAAGAGAGGTACAGCTCATTGACTGATCCCAGAAATAAGAGATGTTCTCCTGACTCATCAGCCATGGTATCTCCCCTAACATTCTATCTCTGTTGAGCCATTTTTATACTATTTTCTTACTTTTATGTGGATGTTAAGTGACTCTAATCATACATACCTTTGTTATGATTGATATAGAATTTTCTCTCTCTTGCTTTAAAGGTATAAGACTTAGAGTGCATTCTCCCTGAGGGGAAGTCACACCTTGGAGGCAGGTAGCCTTTGGGATGAAGGTGTGTTTTGGCATTATAATGAGATTATAATGAGCACAGGTCACCAAAAGAATGTGATTTTGCTATCAGTTCAGCTCAGGGCTGGCCATGCAGTCTATCAGATCTGTAGTAGCATCAGGTATCACAGAGCCTGGCTGTGGGGTCACTATTCCACTCCACCGTCCATGCTATTTCTCTAGCAGTCAACACACCAAGCTCCCCTGGTGTTGCCAGTATCTAAGGTTGCAGGTTACATTGCCAAGTGGACTACCACGGAACAGATTCCTTGGATATCTGCCTCATTTCACCCTGGAATTTTCCTCAGCACTGAACCTTTTCTTAAGATGTGGACATGCCTTTAGTCTCAGTAAGTCACCTCCAGTACATTTTTATTCCACAAAAAGGAAACAACATTGAGGAAGAGAATAGTGGTTTTTGTTTGTTTGTTTGTTTGTTTTTGTGCTGCTGAACATCTGCAGAAAGCAAGGAAGAATCAAAACTATATAAATATAGATAGAAAAAGTAAGATTTTCCAAGAAAATTTATTTAGCTATCCAAAGAAGTTGTCCAAGACAGCTGCTATGGTGTTGAAAAACAGGGAAAGATGTTTGCTCCAGGTATCTGGCACCACATGAATGTCTAAGTCTGGCAATTGATAACAAGTTTGCCCTTAACCTGTAGGATGAACAGCTTAATTACTTATATGTAGTTAATGCTTGATACTTAGCAGTTAATTGTTTAATTAATTAGTTTATGTCAGCAACCCCTCCCCCCCAAGTCTGAAAACCTTCACATCTTTAGTTATAAAAAAGGTGGTGTAGAGTCAAGGCCAGTTGATGGGAAGATTTGTCTTTGCAATCCCTACTGATCTGTCATAACTGCTCTCTGTAGGTGCTGCTGTTTATCTGTGGCCAATGTTACTGCAAACAGTGAATGATCAGTAAGACTGGCCAGTAAGAAAGATGAATAAGACTGAAAAAAGTTCCTGTCCACAACTGTTTGGGAATGCGTTTTTCTGCTTCAGTATGTGGTGTGTTACTTCTTCCAAATGGAAATACTTTCATATTTCAGTTCCAGGCGAAGTTGGATTTTCATCCTGTTTGGGTGGAATTTTGGTCTTTGGGTCAGTTTTGAACAAAACACAATTATTGCTCCTTAATTCTCACCCTCACTAGCTGTGGAACCAGTGCTACAATAAGTTATTTTAATTTATTCCAACTGACTTTCTTCCCTGAAGGCTGACAATTGCGTATTGGTAAACTCCAGTGGAACCATATGCTGTCAAATCATGAAGTTTTTTTAGCTGAATCTTCATGAAATTGACTTTTTAGACAGTGCCTGTTGTGGGATGGGAAGAAGGGGATAGGTGGGGTCCTATTTTAACTATTCCATTTTAAAACTACCTGAAGGCAAATGTAATTCCTTTTTCAGAACAAATAAAGGTTTGGGCGTTCCCTACTCTGGTTGTAAAAAGACTTTTTGAATAAATGTGAAGTAGAAGATAAATATTGTCAGCCCTCCCCCTCAATTTCTTATTCTAACTTATTTGCCAACATAAATATGACAGAACAACTGTGCAATAGGATACAATTAATTTTTGTCTCGTTTAGAAAATCCATTAATTGATACCAAATGATTTTGCAGCTTATTTTATGAAAACACAAGCTTTTCCAGGTGCTCTGCCTCTAGTTTAAATTAACTCTTTCTGCATTTCCGTTAAGATTAAGTTTCAGTGATCTTTTTTGTATTTAAAGAGAAAGAACAGCAAAACTGAATGCATGGGAAAGAGGCAGGTAGTGAGACAATTAAGCTACCTAAGAAATTAATAAATCATACAGTCATCAATCATAAAATGGCTTTGATTGGAAGGGACTTCAAAGATTATCCAGTTCCAACCCCTCCGCCATGGAGATGGACACCTCCCTCTAGACCAGGTTGCTCAAAGCCCCATCCAGACTGATACTGAACACTTCCAAGGACAAGGCATCCACAACTTCCCTGGGCAACCTGTTCTAGTGCCTCACCACCCTCATAGTGAAGAATTTCCTCCTAACATCAAATCTAAATCTTCCTTCTTTCCTTCTTTTATTTTAAAACCGTTCCCCCTTTCACTATCATTATCTGCCTGAGCAAATGGGAATAGTTGGCTGTGGTGGAGGGATTTATCGTTTTCCTTGAAGTGACTTCTTACCATAGCTTTTTGGTTACTCTGCATAAGAATGAACTTTTGATGGTGAACACTAACTTGTTAAAATGTCCTTTTTCATTAAAAAATGAGGGGAAGGTAGTTAAGAAGGATAGGTAATGGTGAGGAACTGTATAAACTATTGATGATGAGCTACGTAAACTGTTAGATCTGAAGTTGGAAAGAACTTTGAGAGCAAGTCAATAAAAACAGCAGCTTGCACATTCTGAATTCATACTGTGGGAAACAGAAGCTCTAGCAGAGACCAAATTAAACCTCTTGAAACACATTACATTGAAAGAGAAAAAGAAAGGCATCTTTTCCAGCCTGAAATCTTAAAACCTGTTTTCCTTCTGTATTCTGCCCATCTATCCTATCTTTCCAGGAAGTATTTCCATATGTAAAATACTTTTTCCTCAAAGGCTAATTTGAAGGCATCTTAATTGTTACTTTCATGTTGCAATTTCCACAAATAACTAATTAAATAATCCCAAACCCTACTTTGGAGACATTGCTGCAAAATGTGTCCTGTTATCACATATTTCTCCAGACATAATCTAGTGTATCTGTGGGCTTGATTCATTCCTTATGCATGTTCTCTATGCAATTCAGTATGCCAGATTAGAAGGCATTTTAACACTTCACAAGGCTTCTGGCATATGTTGTGTTGCTGGTGGGACAGCCACAGTAGTAAGCAACTAGAACTCATATCATTAGAATGGGTTGCTGTTTTGGCTAGTGCCAGTACCTTGGCTGGTAGCATGCATAAAAGCCCTTGTTTTTACCACTGTGGTTATAAGTACGTGTATGAATATATATGTTTCATATTATTTTCATACTGAATGAAAAATATAATTTTAAGTAAAGTTACAAATAAGTCTTTAGACTGAACAAGGCCTTTAATATGTTTTTTACAGACAGGACACTTAAAGAAAAAGTCAGAGGGTAGACATAGCTCTTAGTTAAAGTCTTTGTAGTTAAGAAGATCCTTAGAGTCTTCCGTACAAACCTGTTTAAGTTGTTTTTTTGCTGGCACAGTGAGTCATAGAATCACAGAATGGTTTGTGCTGGAAAGGACCTTAAAAATCATCTAATTCCAACCCATCTGCCATGGGCAGGGAAATCTCCCACTAGACCAGGTTGCTCAAAGCCCTATCCAACTTGGCCTTGAACACTTCCAGGGATGGGGCATCCACAGCTTCTCTGGGCAACTTGTTTCAGTGCCTCACCACCCTCATACTGAAGAAATACTTCATCATATTTGGTCTAAATCTACCTTTTTTTAGTTTATAACTGTCACTCCTTGCGCTATCACTACACTTCTGGACAAAGAGAACCTCCCAAGCTTTCCTGTAGGCCCACTTTAAGCACTGGAAAGCCACTATAAGGTCTCCCCAGAGCCTTCTCTTCTCAAGGTTGAACAACCCCAAATCCATCATCCTGTCTTCATGGAACAGGTGCTCCAGACCTTTGATCATCCTCATGGCCCTTCTTTGTACTCATTTCAATAAGTCCATATCCTTCTTGTGCTGGGGGCCTCAGAGCAGTACTCCAGCTCCAGGTCTCACAAGAGCAGAGGGGGAGAATCACCTCCTCAGCCTGCTGGCCACACTTCTTTTCATAGAATCATAAAATCATTAAGACCTCTAGTGTAACTTGAGGACATTGCCTCTAGTCTTATCACTAATTATGTATGAGAAGAGGCTGACCCCCAGCTCCCCACACCTTCCTTTCAGGTAGTTGTAGAGAGGAGCAATAAGGTCTCCCCTGAGCCTCCTCTTCTCTAGACTAAAGAACCCCAGTTCCCTCAGCTGCTCCTCATAGGACTTGTGTTCCAGGATCTTCTTGTAGCTCTCCTCTGGACATGTTCCAGGGCCTCAATGTCTTTCTTGTAGTGAGGGGACCAAAATTGAACACGTTACTTGAGATGTGGCCTCACTAGAGCAGAATACAAGAGGGCGATCACCTGCCTGGTCCTGCTGGCTACACTATTCCTAATACAAGCCAGGATGCCATTGGCCTTCTTGGCCACCTGGGCATGCTGACAGCTCATGTTCAGGCAAGCATCAATCAGCACCCACAGATCCTTTTCCTCTGCACAGCTTTTGAGCCTCTCTCTCCCAAGCCTGTAGCGCTGCATGGGGTTGTTGTGGCCAAAGTGTAGAACCCGGTATTTAGCCATGTTGAACCTCATTGATCCAACATGTCCAGGTTCTTCTGCTGGGCCTTTCTACACTGTGGCAGTTTGACACTTCCCCCAGCTTGGTTTATAGTTGACTTTCTGGGCTGTAAACACACATTGCTGACTCATGTTGAGCTATCTGTAATCCTGTCTGTGTTTAGGATTTTCCCAGCCCTGATGCAGGACCTTGTACTTAGCCTTGCTGAATTTCATGAGGTTCACACAGACCCACCTCTCAAGCCTGTCCAGGTCCCTCTGGATGGCATCTCTTCATTCCAGCATTCCACACAGCTTAGTGTCACCATCAAACTTGCTGAGGGCACATTCAATTTCATTGTCCATGTCACCGACAAAGTTATTAAACAGCGCCAATCCCAATACTGATCCCTGAGGAGCACCAGTTGTCACTGATCTCCACTTGGACATTGATGACAACTCTTGGAGTTGTGGATGGAGTGCGATCCAGCCAATTCCATAGCCACCAAGTGGTTCACCCATCATATCCACGTCTCTCCAGTTTAGAGACAAAGATATCATGGCGGGCTGTGTCAAACGCTTTTTACAAGTCCAGGCAGAGGATATCATTTGCTCTTCCCCTATCCACCAATGCAGAACCCCATTGCAGAAGGCCACCAGGTTTGTCAGACATGCTATGCCCTTAGTGAAACCATGTTGGCTGTCACCACTCACCTTCTTATTTTCTATGTGCCTTAGCATAGTTTTCAGGAGGACCTGCTCCATAGTTTTGCCAGGCAGAGAGGTGAGACTGGCCAGCCTGTAGTTACCCAGATCTTCCCTTTTTCCCTTTCTAAAAATGAAGGTTATGTTTACCCTCTTCTAGTCAGTGGGAACTTCACTAAACTGCCATGATTTCTCAAATGTGATGGATAGTGGCTTCACAACTACATCCACCAGTTCCTTTAAGATCAACATGTGTATCTCATCAGGTCCCATGGAGAGTCCTAAGCTGAAGTGAATTGCTAGAGCTTTTTTCACTGGTGAAATGGACAGAAGGAAACTTTTGTTTTTCTTTTTTGTTTGTTTGTTTTTGTTTTTGTTTTTTGAATGATTTGAGGAGTGGGAGATTAAACTAGGTCCTTATTGAGTTATTTTGTACAGCAGTTCTTGATTTTGAGTCAATAATAAAGGAATCTGTATTTGTATTTGAGTAATGATGGAATTTTTAACCCACAGAGACTGCACTAAGTCAAAGACTGTAGAACTGCTGGTCCATGACCTACTCTTTGCTAATGATTATATAGAAATTGTGAAAATGCTACAGAATTTGCAGTACATTGCTATTTTGATCCTGCTGCTAAGTGGTTTGGCCCAAACATCAGCTTAATAAACAAAGGTCTGGGTCCAGCCATATCCTAATGAAAAGCAAATCAAGCCAGTTGTTTTTGTTGATAGTGTAGCACCAACTGTTCTGCCCCTGTGGAAACGTGCCATCTCAGAATGTCATGATTGATGATGAAGTCCTGTGGAGCAGAGGAAAAGCTTGAACAGCTTTTGAGGAGATTAAAATAATCTTTCAAGAAGGAAATAAACATCTGAATCCAAACAAAAGTAAATGTGCACCATGCTGTTGGAATCTCTGTTCTCTTGTGTGGCTTAAAAAATGATTTACAGCGGTTCCAGTAAGCATTTGGGGCTCTTTCACACGCATACTCTCTGTGTCCATGCAGCACAAACTTCCAGAATAATAGCCAATGTAGTAAAAGTCAAATATTCATCATTCAAGTAAGAGTCCTACAGGCTCAGATATATTGGACTGGCATCTGAGACATATGTCAGAGTGTATAAAATTATTTCAATAGATGCCAAAAACTAGTTGGATTGCCAGGAAGGCAGGCCAATGAAAGTTTAAGAAAATGTGCACAGGCAAATCATTATCTATCTGATGTTATTTCCACAACATAGGAAAACTGCTATTATTGTAGATTTGCTGGTGGAAGAGTTGCCAGAGCTGGTGGTTGCAGTGATGGTGTCAAAGTCATTAAGTTAAACCAGCAGAATAAAAAGCAACAGAGGAAAACAATCACAACAAACATAAAAAAAAAAAAATCATCTGTGTTGCCTGTGGCATATAGTAAGTTATGGCAACATTAGGCTAATCTTTCATCCAAGCCACAAAATACACTAATCTAGTCTACAGGGACTATACATTTAAGAACTCATGATATTTTATTTTATTTTATTTTATTTTATTTTATTTTGTTTTGTTTTGTTTTGTTTTGTTTATTTCACCAGTTTAATCCAGTGTTATTCATTTTACACAAGGTCCAAAAAATATTCAAGTATTGTTATCTGTTTTTATCTCTATGCAAGGGGTGGTGGGTGCCTTATGTCTAAAATGGAAAACAACTTGTTTCAGTTTTGGACACAATTTTAAGGTATGATTTTATCTTCAGATTGAGTTTTGGGTGTTGGTGGAGTGGATTATGCCTCAAGAAATGTTCCCGGTTTTGGAGCATTAATGGTATTCTGTATCACCATTCAGTGTATATATATGGCTTTTAGAGCACTTAAGAGTAAACATTTAAAGATAGATTTTCAACCTTAGGTATAACAGAATGAAGCTCAGCTATAATCAAAAGGCTTGTAAGTTACCCTCTAAAGGTCAATAAGTCATGAAAGACATAGACAGTAAAACCCCAAATATCACCACTACGTTAGCAGGATATGTCATTCTTAAAAACAGTGAATAGTCATTCATCAATACAATACATTCTTAACCTTCACTTGGGCATCTGCTCTATTTATCATGTTTTGTTAAAACAGACAGAATTACTAGTGATGCAGTCTTTGACTGACGTGTTTCCTGCCAGACATGACTACTGGTCTTTCCTTTTCTTTTACAGGAGAGCAAGGTTTTTGCTCTTTATCTGTTTTCAGAAAAGTCTTAAACTATGCTCTTCTCAGTTTTTTATTATTGTCTACCAGCATTTATCATTAGTAAAATTAATTATTATGAGCTTGAATTTTCACTTATTTTTTTCTTAATTATTTAATTTTAATCTCCCTATTCCATTTATCATTTTATACTTCATCATTGTTTTCACAACTAATTTAGTTAACATTGTAATAAATGGCTCAGTCTTCAAAATAGGACTATAATCAAAGTTTAAAATTTATTAAAGGAATAGAGGTAAGCAAACAGCGCTGAGTGCGCCGGGAGTCTCTGCTCCACCAAGATGCACACCAGTTACATCAAGCAGCTGACTTTTATGCTCCTAGGCTAATACGTATTCATTACTACTTCTAAAAAAACAGGGTTATTATAATTAGTTTCCGGAATCCAAACCCTCCTACTGGAGCATGCGTATCAGTCTCTGGTGGTCCCTCTGGGGGTCTCTGGGGGTCTCTCATGCTGAAGGCTCATAGTCTTCCTCCCTCTTGTCCTTCTCCTTTGTCCAACTTGGCTGTATGTCAGAGACTTGTGCAACGTCCCTTGCAAGCTTTGTCTTTTAGTTGTTCTTCATCTCTCCCCATCTCCTTAATCTCCTGGCCAGATATCAGAGACTTGCATAGTGTCCCACGCAATAGTCATCATAGTTAGCAGTTATTCTGAAACTCCCCAGCTATCAGAGACTTCAAGGAAAAGCCTACAAATACATTTCCCTTCAAGCTCTCTATTGACATGAGTTGCTAAAACATTCCTTTGCGAGATAGAATAACTATATACATTAACCACTCTGTTTTTCTTAGACTTGTGGTTATACAAGGGTATGTAAGACAAAAGGTCACATTCATCATACCATGCGGCCCTAGCATTGTTCCATACTGACATGAATCAGATGAACATATTTCACAACATTTTTGCAAAACCTTTCTTTAGAATATATATACATAACCTGTATCTTAAGTCTATTACTGACCATCAGTATGAATATTTTCCCTTATCTTGTATTCTTCTACTAGACACATCTAGGGTACCTCATTAATAGCCTGTGTAATGAAATATCACATCTTCATGACAAGAATAAGATTTGTTTTCCTTAGAAAAAAAAAGTTATTATACCCATTTTCTTTGATTTTTTCTTTGTTTTCCACAAGTTCAATAATATTCAATTAAGATAAGTATTTCATGAAAAATTATTGCTTTAACAACAAATAATTTAATTTCCTTTAGGGCTCACTTGATGTCACTTTATGGATTCACTTGGCATCAAGAGGTATTTGTAGAAATACTTCCAGTGGAATACAGTGTTCAGTTTGCTGAATTAGAATAAAGTTATCAGACTCAAAGTGTCTGGATGTCTAACTAAATACCTGCATTCTTTCAATATAGCCATTTCTGTAGCTTAGTGAAACCAAACATGGTAATGAGTAGAAGGATACTTCACTGATAAGCAGAAGAAAAATTTTATACTGCACAAAGGAAAAAAGAAAAAAAAAAGTTTTACACTCAGATGTGTACACCTAAACTATGCATATTCCATAAAGACAATCGCTTATTAAAAGCAGAAGAGATTGCTTTTTCTCACAACAGAACCTTATCACATAAGCACGTCAGAATTCATTATTTTAATTTAAAAAAAAAAAAAAAAAGAAAGAAAAAAGAAGAAGAAATTAAATATATTTGTGAGATAAAGATATTTGAAGTAAAATTCTGGGATACTCATTTAGCAGAATTTGTAATTCAAAAAGAAAGAAAGAGACTTTTAAACATAAATTCCAACTTTTTGTATAAGAGTTAAACATAATGCAAGCTTAACCCAATCATTTTTTTTTTCACTTAAAGTATGTAAATGTTTAATTTTTACTTCCCAGCTTTCTTGTACCCCTTAAAAGGCAAAATAAGTGGATCATTTTTACCAATATGCCACTCTTTTGTTTTTGTTGTTGCATTGTATAGTACTGACCAAATCAAACAGACCTAAATAACACAACTGAAAGTCTCATCAAATTTTACATTATATACAGTCAATTGTAAACTATGTTTCTGGAAGCAAAGCAATAACAATGAGAATGAGAATACTAGTAACATACTCATTAGCTTAATTTGTTTCATTTGTCCATAAATTTGGGCAAACCAAATGCAATTATAGTATTCTTTAAACATTGCACTTGTTTTCTCAATACTTTGTATAAATTATTGCTATGATAAACTACACAAATAAATAAACTCACCTGCCAAACTTATTGTACATGCATTAAAACTATTCTGACCATTAATTCACATTTCTTTTAAAAAAATACCTCTCCAATAACGTCTTTTGCTTTTTATTGTCAGCTAACAGAAGCCACAATTTACTCTATGTAAAGAACTTGATGTGCAGATAGGTTCATTCTGAGTTCTGTATTGGACATAGTCAGGGAAGGAAACATGATGAAATGGATAACCTTTCTGGATCATTATTGGCACTCTATAATTTCATGCAGATGTAACTCTTCTTTTAATTCTATCCTTTGATTCCATCCTTATGGAGATTTTTTGTTCCTTTTGCTCTTGACATTCCCTTCATTATCTGTGTTCAAACCTGGTTTACAGTTTTTCATGAAGTATTTAATTTAAGGTGCAAGAGTGACCTTGAAAATATAGATTTTCAATTTAAAATTTGCTCATGAACTGTATTCTTCAAGATCATTTTGAGACCAAGACTTTCAAATTCTACCTAAAGGTGAATAAGGTGAATAGAAATGTTGAAAGAGTTTCTGCGACCTGGCAAGCTTAATTTGCGTATTTATCACTTGGTTTTAACATCATTTTATAATTTTTTTTTTTTTTTTTTTTTTTTTTTTTTTTTTTTTTTTGTATCAGAAGCCTTCCTAAGAGGATATTTTATAACCTTATCTTAGGAATGACAGTGACAATTATATGTAGCTCAATGTGAATAGGAAGGTTCACTGAGTATATTTAAGGGAAAATATATGTACCAAAGGTTCTTCTTTGAGTCACTTAACAAGTACTTTCAACAGGAGTCCTACTTCTAATAATTATGTGCATTTTAAAGTTTAATTTATGATACCATAATTTATTAATACTACAGAGAGATTTGTTGGACATCAGAGTCAAGTAGTCCCCTGGTTGCATTAGACAGCCCAACGTGGACTAAGATGAGGAGGAAATTTGATCTTGCTCAGTCCAAAAAATTATAACCTAGGTCGTTGAAATTCATTGAATAGCCTCAAGTACCACTGAAATTTACAATGTGAATGGTATCCTAGAGCAGGAAAAAAAAAAGTCTGTTACCAGTTTGTTGTGTTAAATAGTTATGGTTCTTTCTTTTATTATAGACAGTTGCTTCTAGTGACTGGAAAATGAGGCCTTCTTTTAGACTACAAAAACACTCTAGATAACACTAGTTTTAGAATTTTACAAATACATCCAAAGACAAATAAACAACTTTCAGGGAGCAGAAGTTGTAAGTAGTGCTAGAATTTGTTTAAAATTGTTACTTTACAGGAGTTTTTTCCACTAGTAAATAACACTATGTCTCAAACTCATATTTTTAATATGCAACTGGATAAAAGCTACAAGTTTTTACCAGACAAATGAATAAAATCCCGATGCACACAAATAGATTTTTCTTCTAAGAGGCTATTTTACCATGTAACAGCAGCAGTAGCTTGGCAAATACAGAGGAATTAATGGAAGGCAACATAACTCCAATTTTAAAGCTTCAGAAAAGAAACATGCCGTTAACTCTTGGCACCACTGAGTTCAGTTAACTTCAGAGGGGACAGAATATTAGCACTAGGTTGTTATCTCTGATGAGTCTTGAATTATACATATTTTACATCTGCATTGACCCATGTAGTCCTTCATTTACATTCAAGTGTTATTTTATGCCTTTGCTGGTGTTCTAAAGTAAGAAAATTACTGAAGACTGTAAGACCTCATACTGAAACAATCAGAAGGATTTATCACTTGAGCTACAGCAATTCAGATACACTTTTTTTTTTCCTTCTCAAACTTTGGAAAAACAAAAACAAAAACAAAAACAAACGAGGGCATACTCCATTGTTGAGATTTACACACACACACACACCCACACACACACACACACACACACACATTCAGTGTTAAATTTGTAATATCCTGAGCCAATAACAAGATAAAAAAAGGAATGGTGACAACCCAGAGCCATGAAAGTTTAGGTGAAGTCTGAATCCACATTACTACTCTAAGCTTTGTAAGACAGCACTCAGCTTGCTCAGAATTCAGGACCCATTTCCCTAGGTTAGAGCACGCAGCTAAAGCTGGCTGGGCCAGGAAGAGAGAAGACTTTGTGCTGGCATCTTAGACATTTTATGGTATTGCCTACATTATCATAGGCAAATGTGGTTAAAATCTGGGGAGTGTAATAGCCAGTAGGAGCATTTGGCAACAGTAATAAATGTTTTCAGGTAACTAAAACATTTTTTCATACTCTGATGAAGATGTCTGTGGGATGAGAACTGCTGGTGATGAGTTGTACCTATAAATACATATAAACATTTGTGTTTGAATGTTGAGATGGAAATAATTTTTCATTAAATCTACTGGAAAAATCATTAATTATGTTAAACTAAAGCTTTTAAAATAAAGTTGCTTTTAAAACTTTTTATCTTTAAAAACATTATGTTTTTAAGATAATTCTGACCTCATAAATATTTTTACTTTAAAGATTTCAAGATCAATATTTTTTCTCCTGTTTTTCCCCTCTCCTCTCAGTTTCCCGTCTGTTATCTTCAGCTCCTTTTCTCTCAGCTCTGGAAAAAACTTTCAAGGAAGATGAGATAATAGTGCCTGTCTTGCCTCTCTACCAGGGAAAGTAATTGAGAATGTAATTTAAGAATAGCTCAATTATACCACTCAGATAAGCACAACCTCATAAGCACACCACCATGTATCATTTGTAAGGTATTACAAAGAATCTATAACTTGTTATTTTGCAAAATAGTAGACAAAGGTGAACTAGTGACCATAATTTAATTAAGGGTAATATTAAATTATAAATTATCTTGCAGCATAAAGCACAAGAAGTCAATAAAATCAAATTAATACTGATGTACTATGCTGAAATTTTGTGTGGTCTATTTACATTTCAACTGAAAACTGGGAAAAAAAAAAAAAAAGTATTTTAAAGAATGCAGTTAGATAAATTGTAAATACACACATTTCTTGACTACCGATTTTCTTTTGACAGCAAATATATTTCCTGCTTGAAAAAACAGTACAAATGAAGTTGCTCTGGCAGAGGGGTCTAACAGACATTTCAGTCTGATGATGATCAGTCAAGGTAAAAAATTAAGTTCTTGGTATAAGATGAGTAACTCTCCGCTCCAGAGTGGGATGAGCAGGTTTCTCTCTCTCTCTCTCTCTCTCTCTCTCTTTTTTATATCTTCTCATTAATAATGACTGTCATAGACCCTTGAGCATATAAACTGCAACAGTGAAACCTATTGTCCATCCTTTACAGAAATCATCAAGTTATCATATAGAAAAACTATCACTTGACTTGCAGAATCATTTGTTTTCTACATGAATAAAGATTAACCTATCACTCTTCCTCATGTCCTTCCTCAAACTTTTGCACTTCTAGAAACAAAACTATTTTTCAATGCTAGCTTGTTGATTCCATCCTCATTTTACAAGAAGGAAAAAAGCAAATCATTATTTTAATAACACAGACGCAGGTCCCACACTTTGAATGACAGTTCCAATTAAAATGGAAAATCCTTAAAGTTAAAAAGTCTTAGATATGTACTAGACCCACAAAAGAAATTCTTTATGCTTAAAACTTGTAGTTTTGTCAACACCACTGTTGGTCCAACTAGCATATGGTAAAGTATGACTGCAGTTCCACTTCAAATGCACTTTCAGGAAAACATTTCAGGACAAACTCTTTAATCACTGAGTTTGTATGCTGAACTTGTCAACAACAGCATCATATGCAGTCTTCATCTGGGTACAGGTGTAAGAAGCAGCACTAGACCCCAAAGTTTATCAGAGTCACCAACATAATTATCAGTTTTAGCCCTTGACACCATGGAGTCCAACTGTCCATTATTTTCCAAATCATATTGACAGACCTGGTATCATTAGACCAGGCAAGACCTGCATGTATTTTGAATAGCTCTTGCTCAGTGAGTCACCCCCAGAACAGCTATTTTATGTGGCAGTCTCAAGAATATTCTCAGGGGAATGGCCTAGTTACTTCCAAAAAGTAGAGTACCCTTTCTTTATTCAGAGTTGTCAATGTAACATGTTTAATAGCAAGATACTCATGCCCATTTATTCTTTCCATCTAACCTCACTGAAGGCAGGATTCTGGCAGACCAGAGACAAGTAAAAATTAAGGCTATCTTATACTGATTGCATATCAGATTTAGTACAAGATTCCTGCCTATAGTTGCCTCAGACTTTCACATTAATCAGTGTTCCTCTATCAGTCTTTCCTGACAGTCTGTTTTTGTCAGTTAACACAAAACCTAAATGTGCCAGTTAACACAAAACCTAAAAGTTAGAAGACTACTCTTGAAAAGTCCTAGGTCAATGACCACCTTTTTTTTTTTATACTGTAGAAAATCCAAGAGGACACCATCTTAACTCATACTGAATGTGTATATACTTACTCTATTTAATAAAATGAACACATATTCCACCCATTAGATGTTTTTCAGCAGTGATATTTAGACCTGCCATTCATGGCCCTTAGACTGTGAGGAAAAACTTGGTAACTGGATGTTGATTTGACACATATATTTAAGAGAACCAGCTCTCCATGTATTTTTAATACTGTTTTACTCGTGGATGTTTGTGTGTACATTTGTATATATACGTAGGCAAATTGTACATATATGTTTGCAGATCGGTTGACTTGTATGTTTCAGTTGATCTTCTCTGTCAACTATCTATCAACTACAAATAAAAATAACTTTGTAACTTACACTATTTGACTAAAACAGTACTTAGAACCATGACCTTGGAAGTTAAAGTTTTTTGACTTTATCCTCAATATATAAATTTAACAGAATACAGTATGTTTCTTGCATCTTAAATTACTTTGAAGTATATGTTAACATTTTCAACTCCTGGAAAAAAATACAAACAAACAACAACATCAAAACCCACATCTATTATGTGAGCCCATGAAAAAAAAAAAAAAAAAATCTAAAAATATATATATTTAAAAAATATTATGGCATAAACCACTGCGTTTTAATATTCATAGTAACCACAGTTTGGAAGGAATCTTTTGAGGTTATCTTCTCTTATCTTTTTCACAAAAAGATAAGTCTGAGTCAAGACCTCTAACGTACCAGAAGGTGGTCACTGCTATGAGTGCAGGGCAGGTCCTGTGACACATCACCATCCAAAAACTAGCAGTCACATGCAGTCTTAGATGACCCCTCATGGGCTCCTTTCCACAACAGCTGTCCTAGTTCCTTTGTCCATTCAGTTTAAAGATCTCCTAGTCACTTGTGCGCTCTTCATGTTAGTTAAGTAGGAAGCCATACTCAAGCCTGCTCCATCTCTTCTAATCACCATGAGATTGGCTACTTAGAAAGCACCTTCTGATGCTGTCTTTTGGTTCCCACTTTTGATTCATGGGTCTTGTGAATGCTGAGCCAGCTGCATGCTCCTTCCACCCACACTTTTTAAGAATTAAGAAAACCACCAGCCTGCTCTGTGCATGGGTTTGGACAATGTGACCTTTGGAAGTCCATTTCAACCTAAATTATTGTTCTACAATATATATATATATATATAATGAACACAGAACAGAAAGATCTATAGAAAAAAAAAGTTCTAGTATAACACCATTCTATTATTTGAAGGAATATATCAAATTTATAGTGACAAGTGTTTCACTGCAGAATTTTTTAACTCAAACATGACACAGTCAGTTTAGTTGTAAAAATAAACTAAGATCACTGTTGTTTTAACATTTTAGGGTATTCCTTTCATGTTTTCTGCCTTTAAGTTAACTGAAAAAATATTGTGTTGTTTTTATTATTGTTTTTCCTTAATGTACATATTGGTTATTGGGGTAACTGCTGTCAGTTAGTCCAATGGTTTTCATTCTTTTCAGATAGGTAAACAGATAGATAGATAGATATTTGATTCATTTAGAATAGGAAAGACTTTTTCAGATAACTTATTTTCTCTACTCTTGGACAGACTTTTCCACTAGATAGATGTGAATAACTTCTGTGATATTTTTGTTGCTGGGCAGCAGCCTGAGAGATATGAAAAGAGAAGCCAATAAAAGCAAAGTTACATGAGAAGCCAAATCAAAATATGCATATAACTCACGTAGTTCTTAAAAATACAGTGTGATTATGCAAATCTTCCTCATTCTGTTATTTAAAATGTTTGTCAACCAATCAGTCTTAATGTGAGGAAGACAAAATATCCATCTGGCATTTTTGTAAAGCATGATTATTTCAATCAGAGCACAAGGATTCCCTTTGTACAGCTCTGTTCCAGCTCTGCCTCGAGTTGTAAAGTATGCTTCAGCTATTTTCTCATTGTGGCAGAGATATATGCTTGTTCCTGCCAGAGGGGAAAGCCCTTCCCCAGATTTGGCATCACATCATACAAGGCCCAGCACAAAGCATTCATTAGTATCTGGGCTCCTCAGAAACACCTTGGAGTGCAAGTCATAAGTTGTGCCGGCCCTACTACTTCATTTGGCTTCTTTGCCTCTGTAGAGTCCATGCATCCTTACTTTGCCCACATTGCTTGATCTGAAACTTAGTATAAATAAAGAAAGTATTTCTGAGCAAGTCGTAGGATATGGTACTTATGAGACTGTCCAAGTCTCATACAAGTACTGAACAAGTACAAGGTTACAAGTACTGAAATAAAAACTGCTGGCTCATCAAGATGAAAGGCTGAATGGATCCCTTTCAAATGATTTACACTCATTCAGTGTCCACCAGCCCTAGATTTGAATTTTCTAAAGCCAGACTAGCAGCTGAACACAGCACTGCAGGACACACCTTGTGACAGCCTGCCTTCATGTCACCATTGAGGAGTAGGTATATCCCTTTGCTGTGGTTTAACCTGGTCGGCAGCTAAATTTAACCCAGTTGGCCACACAGCCATTTGCTCACCCTTCCCCCTCCCTCCCTCTATGGGATGGGGGAGAGAAACGGGAAAGTGACGCCTGTGAGTTGAGATAAAGACAGTTTATTAAGACAGGATAATAATAATAATAATAATAAACAATAAATAATGTGTATGAAACAAGTGATGCACAATGCAATTGCTCACCACCCACTGACCGATGCCCAGACTATCCCTGAGCAGCTGGCCCCCCACCCTGCTAGCCACCCCGATATACCATTATGTCAGATGGTATGGAACCCCCTTTGGCTAGTTTGGGTCAGCTGTCTTGGATCTGCCCCCTCCAAGCTCCTGCTGCACCCCAAGCCCGCCTGCTGACAGGACAGAGTGAGAAGCTGAAAAGTCCTTTGCTTGGTGTAAGCACTGCTCTGCAACAACTAAAACATCAGCATGTTGTCAGCACTCTTCTCATCCTAATCCAAAACATAGCACCTACTAGCTTCTAGGAGGAAAATTAACTCTCTCCTAACTGAAACCAGGACACCCTTCTACTGAACATGACAATGAATGTAACATCAATCTGTCACACTGATCAAGAAATTGTAGAGCCTCCATACCTGCTTTAGAAATGCTGCTAACTGTCCACAAATGTTTCTTTATATTTTATAGGTTAGTTAATCAGGAGGTATTTCTCTTAAGATTTTTTTTTCTCTCTCAAACTGTATTTGAAAAGGTGAATCAATGTCAACTTTATGAGATCTTACCCTTTTTTGCTATAAAAGAGTTTCCCTAATGAAAAGTCTTTTACTGAACAAAATTAAAAAGCAGCTGCTATTAAAGCAAAATATTTAATCAGCCACCTGCTTTCCTAGAATTCAAAAAGGTTATTGATTTCTGTCATTTTCAATTTGGGATGATATTTTGTTGAATTGTATGCATATAATCCTCCAAAATATTTAGTTTTCAGTCAGGACACGAATTGAGCTTTCACTAATGGAACACATTTGGGCTACCGTGATACTTCCTGTTTTCAGATTAGGTATATTGGATAGGATATTTTATGTTTGGTATGTCTTTCTTAATTGCCCTCATCCTTCTCACTTTCTATCCCTCATTCTCCTTTGTTCCTCTTTCCACTATCCTTTAAGACAATGTTAAAAAAATTCACACTGTGTCATTGTACCTTTCCTCCTTTCTACACAGTTGTCCATTAATGAAACAATTGTTTCACGAAATGTTCAAATCAGTACTAAATGACAATAGACAACTTCTTTTTCTGCCTTCCTTAGTTTCTCTTTTCCAGTAAATGCATGCATATTCCACCTCTGCCATGCCAGTAAACATCCGTAATTTAGCATGCTTGCTTTTGGTGCATTGGAGTTAACATTGGCATATAGAGAGTATCACTACAGGATAACATGCTGAAGTTCAGACAAAAGTAGACTAGCAACTGACAACTGCACTTTCCAAAAGAAGGAATTGAAGAGAAAAGTATGTTTGCCTGAGTGCAATCTCCAGGCAAAGTTACTGATAAAAGGAGAAACTTTTAATATACTGAAATGCTACTTGGCCATGCATGCTTCAAGGGGAAAATCATCAGGAAGGGTAATTTGAACTATACACTGAAGCAGTACACACAAATGAAAGAGTAAACAGACCTGTGAGATATTACTTGGAAATCTGTGTTTGCTTCTTGGATATAGTGGGCTTGCATTGCAGCATTCAGAATTTAGGAGAGAAAGGATTTTCAAATGCAATAGAACTGAAGTTCAAATTAAAGTTCAGTTCTGTCCTGAAAGCTGTTCAAGAAACTAGGGTGAGCATAGTTACTATACTGTATATAAAACAAGAGAATTTTTGTTCATTTTAGTAGCAGTAGTATAGAAAATTTCTGGTAGAGAGAATTTAAAAAACAGGTGAATAGGTGGTTTGGATCACTAACTCAGAGTGTTAATTAAATTGACTGCATGTATAATAAGCAAGCAAATAAGGCAGTGCTCATAAAGATTTTATGTCTAAATTTAAGGACATTTTGGAATTCAGACTGCAATCTCATTGCATCCATTGCTGCTAAAATTGAGAGGTTCCCAAAACTACTTCATTAGCAAGGTCCTAGCATTATATGTCATGTCTGACTGGTTCATGCAGCTCTTTTCTGGTGCAAGTTGTTATATTTACTTTAGATGTGCACAAGATGGCTACTGGTTGGTCCTACAGTAGTTTCATGTGTTCTCTGGGATCTCTTCATTCAGTTACTCAAATTCACAGTTCATCGTTAAACAGCAACCAGTATCCTGATTGCTCAGATGTAGGAATCCAACCTTGGAAAACTGTCTGGTAGAGAGCTGAAAGAAGAAAAGGTGAGATGTCAGCTGACTCACTGATCTGTGGTCTCAGATCCATTTTCAATTGTCAAAAATACAGCCAAAGGTGGACTGAGTGTTCTATCAAATGGCTGGAGCACATTATCAAAATAGTCAAATCCCTCATTTACATGATTCCATGAATTTCACTAGCAGTACAGTTATAACTGATGAAATAAAATACCCAGGTAGGCTTATAGGACTCCACATATATCTATGGACAGAGGATTTGACATCAAGTTGTACTGCATTAAAAAGATATTTGGTGGCAGGCAGACCAGGCACTTGTGATATGATGTAAAAATATTAAAACTATTGCTGACAGTAGAATCTGATAAATAGAGATTCTGAGCAGACTTTAAGAATAATCATGGTCTGGACAACTTTAGGAAATGTCTCCTGTAGGCTGGAAAACTCAGACTTGGAAAAAGAGAGTGGGAGTGTCTGATTTTTAGGAGACAATTTATGCTCCCTTCTAACATTTTATGATTCCTAAATACATTCATCCAAACACTAAACATTTCTGGGTATAGATTAATGAAAATTTTATTCTGAGACTGCTCTTCATCCCAGTCACTTTAACATTTGTCACCTTTTCAACCATGTCACCAATGAGCACTTGCTTTTGTTCCCCATTTGCCATCAGGATACTTAACCAGAATCACAGAATAGCCAAGGTTGGAAGGGACCCCTGAAGATCATCTAGTCCACCCCCCTTCCCAAGCAGGATCACCTAGAGCAAATTGTACAGGACGGCATCCCAGCAGGTTTTGAATACCTCCGGAGATGAAGACTCCACAACCTCTATCTGTGCCAGTGCTCTGTCACCCTCACAGTAAAGAAGTGCTCTCTTTAAGGCATAGTTCCTCTGCTTCAGTTTGTGCCCATTGCCTCTTGTTCTGTTGCTGGGCACAACTGAAAAGAGACTGGCTCCATCCTCTTGACACTCTCCCCTCTGATATTTATACACATTGATAGGATCTCCTCTCAGTCTTCTCTTTTCCAGGCTAAATAGGCCCAGTTCTCTCAGCCCATCCTTGTATGACAGGTGCTCCAGTCCTCTTATCATTTCCATAGCACAGAACTGGACACGACTATCCAGGTGTGGCCTCACCAGGGCTGAGTAGAGGAGGAGGATCACCTCTCATGACCTGCTGGAAATGCTCTTCTGTTGAATCCATCACCTTTCCAGGGATGGAGGTAATACTGACTGGCCTGTAGTTGCCTGTGTCTTCCTTCTTGCCATTTTTGAAGTTTGGCATGACATTGACTTTCTTCCAGTTTTCAGGCACCTCTCCAGTTCTCCACAACCTTTCAAATATGATGGAGATTGGCCTAGCAATAACACTGGCCAGCTCCTCATGGGTGCATTCCATCAGGGCCCATGGATTTGTGGATGTCAAGTTTGCTTAAATGTCGATCCTCTTCAACCAAGGGAAAGTCCTCCTTTCTCCAGACCTACTCTCTTGTGTCTAGGATCTGAGATTCCTCAGGGCTGATCTTAGCAGTGAAGACTGGCAGTAAAGAATGGCAGACTTTAGATAAGCTTCTGAAACAAACATACAATTTAACTACTAAAACATCAAGCAAGATTCTAGGTGGGATTTGTCTTTAAAAAACAGAGAAAGTAGATGCAGTACAAAGGGAGCATTGCTTGATGGAAATTTTCAAAATCTGGCTGTAAAACAGCTGTCAGACACTGTTTTAAACTGCAGGGTTTATTCTCTTCCTCTAGAGACTTTAGGTTTTACATAACTTTTATCTCATCTAAAGTCAATCTAATATAAGCTATCCTCCAGTAATTTTAGTGGCAAAGTCTCTTAGCTTGCAAGCATTTTTCAGTGTTTGCGTGTTAGTCCATTTGTAGGGTTCTACTTAATATGCACCACCATAGACTTCAGTTTATATATCTTTCAGTCATGCTGGGGATGTATAAACAGGCAAAGGAAACATAATGTACTGAAAAACACATTCTGCTTAATGCCAACAACTGCTTAGTAGGCTCCTTTATGAGCTTATTTAAATCATGTATTGCAAGGTATAACAGAATTTTTCTGTGAGCTAGGTGGAACTGTCTAATTACTCTTCCTAAGTGAGTGCAACAGAACTCCTTGGCATTCTTGGGAGTACTTTCCCTTTCAGACATATGCACTATAGTTGCCATGGACAGCAATGTGTGTTTGCTACCAATCATCTTACTATTTTTAAGGCCCCCACTTACAGGTGACTCTATACAGGTTCACACTCAACCTGTTAGAATTTAAGGGCAAGCTATCAGATAGTTTTAAAACAGAAAATAAAATACCTTCTGCTTAACAATAACTTCTGCTGCCTTGGAGCTTAGTTGACTTGTTTTCCTAAATACCTGTTGATTGTAATCATTCATCATATTTTTTTCTCGTATTTATAGAATAAGAAAAGTAAAAATTAAACTGTAGATGTTCCTCCCCACTGTTTTATGACACCTTCCAACAAGACTGGAAATCTTCTCAAAAAGGCACATGTAGTCTGTATGGCCTTTATCTCTCTCCTCCTTTCACCTTACATAGACGTGTTGTATTATTTTTATATAAGTATTTTATTTATATATTTATCTTTATATATATGTTTATATATTTTCTAAATATATTTTATTTACATACATATATGTGTGTATTTACCTATACATGCCAGAGTATTTCTTATGTCTATCAAAACATTAATGTTCAAATAATGTAAGCTACTCTTTAAGCACCATAAATATGTTTGTTCTATATAAATTAAGCCCACTGGCTGTAATGACCTTGATGTTTTACACTGTCTGAAATGCCAGCAGTCATTTAAGCAGTGAATTTATGTATGAGAAATGTGCTTTTTTCACATTTCACAATTTGAGACTGACACAACAATGAATAATTTTTGGCTAAATATTTTCTGAAATATTTTAGAACAAGTTTTCTTTTTCAAACAGATTTTATTTATTAAAGTGGGAAAAAAGAGGGACATCATGGGTTTCTAATAGTTACTTGTCTATTTTTTTTACTTTTTAATTATTTTAATTTTAATTGTTTATTGTTATTTGAATCTGTGATTCTATTTCTGCTTTGTGTGTTTCCTACTGATTTTAGGAGAAAAAATACTGTTAGACAAAGGGATCCTCAGAGGTCATTAAATGGAAAGAAGGAAAACAAAGATTCATGTCTGTTTGTTGGAAAAATATTGTTTCAAAAGTTCACTTCAAAAAATAAATCATCTTTCAAAAAAGGTGAAAGCCTCTTTTCTGTTTTGGTTCAGGAAAATTGTTTTTTCTATCTTCGATGAACTCTATTTAACACGTTCCCTCCCCCACCCCACCCCCAAAAAATTGAAAAAATAAAAAAGTGTAATCCTACACTGACATGAAGCTGTGGTGACATTCTTTTTCATAGCTTTTCTATGGTTTCAATGTTGTATAATGCTGAGCATTTTACTTTTCCTTTATAAAGTCTTTTAATAATACGCTTAAATTTAAGCTACTAATTTCAGTTGTAGCAATGAAGTAGTATTCACTGACATGGCAGTATTTGTTGAAGCACGAAAACAATGACTTGATGTGAGTAAACATGTCACTTCTGTAACTGAAATAAGAAACATTGCTTTACATGCCTAAATTTAAATATGTACTTTAGTCAAAGAGCCCAGTGGCAGAAGATCCAGAAGATCCTTGGTCCCCTTTTCTTAGCTGCATGAACAGTACAACCCTGTTGTTGTGTACCATGGCATTGGGCCATAAACACTGTAACAAATTTGTAAGGCCTCAGAGCTGAGGCTTGCCAGTCCTGCTCTTTCTGAACTATTTTTGACCTTCCTGCAGATTCATTGTTTGTGACTTATCTTTGACAGCAGTTTCTCTAATCAACCACATCCTAGTTTGTTTTGCTTTTGTTTATCTTTGTGTGATACAAGCATAGTTTTAAACAAATAATAGTCACAAGCTGCTATTCTGTAACTATTCTTACCAAATCAAGAAATACTTTAAAAAAAAAAAATAGAAAAAGACTCTTTTTTTTAAAAAAAAAAGACAGGATTCCAGCTAAGTCCTTTTACAGGCACATCCATACACTGAAGAAGCCTGAAGAAGACTTATTTTTCCCTAGACCCTCTTGGGTGACAGGCTGTTCCACTTATCAAGGTTTCAAAACATTCCACATCATCAAACTACTCTTTTCTGGTACCAGTACTTGTCCTATATCCCTTCATCCTCCTTAGAGCCCTTTAAACACCCTATCTCATGCCTCTATAAATGTGAGAAATATGAGTTAAGCCTTTGCTACATTAAAAATGTTATTCTCTTTTAGGCTCTAGTTCCCATCTTCAACTTTTTTAATTCTTGCATGTTTTTTTGTCTTCCTCTCCCTCATTTAATTATTTTATTAAATAAATAAAACTTTTTCACTGGGGGGAGGGGGGGCAGGGGGAATGGGGAATATCCACCTTCATCCCAACTTCCCTGTCAAAAAAGGTGAGATAAGTCAGTTTCCAGAAGTGCCCCCCACTCCCCTTGGGATAACATGTAATTTGGCCTCAACATCTTAATTTTAGAAGACTAAGACTGATTGAGATGGCTTCTAGGGTTCAAATGCTTCAAATAGCATGATTGTTTCTAATATTAGTGTTAAATATGTGCTCAAAAACAAAAACAAAAAAACAGTTGAAGAATAAGAATTACATTTAGTTAAAAACAAAGGAAAATTGATTTCCACCCCATAAAACAAATATAAGTTAAAGAGTTTGAAGTTACAGACTCAGTGACCCAGGAGAGATCAGGAAGTCTTTTACCCTGTCCTAGGGCATGACAATCTAGATGATATCATTTCTGCCAGGAGCTTTTGTAATTCTTGAAGTTTTCCAGCAGTGAACACTAATTCACTTTCCTTTCTACTAGATAATTGTACATGGACATCTTGTCATTACAGGTGTATCATTACAGGTGTATGACTTCTTCCTTGCAGCAGCCTTTGTAAGTCTTTGGAGATCTATACCATGTCCATGCACAGCACTAGTCTTTTTTGACTAAAAGAACCCCAGACATATTAATTCATGACATTAAATTCATGACTAATCATTCTTTTCTCTGTCTTCTGCATAATCTCTGAAGTTGGTTGGTCTACATCTTTTTGAAGCAAGGCATGTGCCAAAGTACTCCAGTTGAGTGTAAAACATATTTGTTTATTCACAACTTTTTCAGCAATTCCTCTCCTTGGCTTTGGACCATTTTCTAATCTACTGGTCACTAACTAGGTTAGATTATTCTGTTTTAGGACATCAGAATGTTTTTGATTCACAGTCAGCTTACAAATCAATGATGCACCTCAATCCGTTCACTAGACAGCTGCTCTCTACCAAGTTCCTTATTGCCACTTGAATTTGCCTGAGTGGTAAGACCTTGCCCTTTCCTCTGGTAAAGAACATCATGCATTTTTTATATCGTATATCATCAATTTTTCAAGTTCATTTTGAGTCCCAAATTCTCTCTCCTGTATATGAGCAATTGCTTCCAAAGTAATGTAATTCATGAGTTGAATAAGCACATTTCATCACTCCAGTTGTTAATGAAAATATTGAAAACAACAAAAGTCTGATTCTGCTTGATAACCTTTCATTTTTAATAGCAAGCCAATTCCTCATTTGCACATAAGAATGTCGTATGTCAAAAAGCCTTACTACCATGAAAAAAATGACATCTCCTACTTCTCTTCTATCCACAATCCTTATTTCCATGTCAGAGAAGAAAATTAAAGTGGTCTGACAGAGCTTTTTTCTTGACAAATCCTTAGCTACTTTGTACCTCTTAAAAGCCAATTTTTTCCACTGGGTTGTTCAGCTTCCAATTTCTTAACTAGTGATGTCATGGAATCTCAGTTGTTTTCTAATTAGTGCATGGCTCTTTGGACAGAATTAGTCTAGATTGCTTATTTCTAAAAGTAAAATAAGATTATTTTTTTTCTAGGCTTTTTAGCAGTTAGAAAAGGAATATATAAGCAAACTTCCAACGTATATCTTGATGCTTTATTTGACTATTCTGCAATGTAACCCATGAAATGTCAGATGATGGAACTTTACAATACTGGTTTTGGATTATTATTATTAATTATTATTATTATTATTGTTATTGTTATTATTATTATTATTATTATTATTATTATTATTATTTCTTTTACTATTTTATTTTTTTAAACTTAACATTTAGCATTATCTATAAACACAATTTATTTAATATGTCATTATAGTATGGGATATTCTAATGTAAACAATATGAGTATAGATATTGATTCCTATGAATTTGAATTCTAGGGCAAAACCAGACATTTTCCATAGGTATTATCATCATTCCCCTTAATTCCAATGTATGAAAATAATCAACAATTCTTAAAAACAGACATAAAACTCCAAAAAGAAATTTTAAATAATTTCCCATTCTAATGCAATAATCAATGGCTATATATTCTTAATATTTTTGTTTTTGAAAATGTTGTTGGAAAAGCTGAACATTTTATTGATAGTGCATTATTCCTTGTTTATAAAATTAGTTAGAAGAATTTTGCCTTTTGTTCATGCTACACTGAATATCTTCATATCATTATAGCCCTCTACTTACCGAGGATAACTGTAACCACATGTTATGAATGATACAGTTCACACTAGGCAAACTCAATGTTTGATGGGAATAATTAATCCCTAATATTCAATTATCAGAGGGGAAAAAATCCCTCAGAACAAGACATTTGAACAAGAAATTTTATTTTTAGTTTGCAACAAGTCACACTGAAATATAAAGAAACTTCAAGAACCTACTAAGAGGTTTTCTCTCTCATCCTTAATTTATCTTTTGTGCTATTAAAATTAAACAAAGTTTTCATGAAAAGTTTGTCTGTATCTTCCAGGAGTATGAGAAAATTAGTGCTTAGACAGATAGCTTGGTTATTTGTGGGTAAATCTACCTTTGATACAGTAATCAGGTAAACTTTATGTTTGCACATAAACAAGTTGATCAATAGAGAGTCAGAAAATCTCAAATGTATTTTTATTGCACCTATTAGTTTTCTAACATTTGGCAAATTACTTTTGTATGCGTGTGTGTGTTGCTTTCTTCATGCTACTTTCAAACATACAACGGGAATGTAAGAAAAGTTCAAAGATCCATCTGGTGTTCTGTTCATCATTGTGTTCTGTTAATAGTGGTCAAAAGCAGATGCCTAGGGAAGAATATAAAAACATAAGGTGATACTTCCCCAAATACTGCTTTAGCTGCTAATAATTTATAGCTTAAAAGCTGTTTTAATTCTCTGTGCCAAAAGATATCACAAAGCATGACTCTTATTACATAGAAACCCTCAGAACTCCTGACAAAATCAAGTGATCAACCTTAGGTTTTGTGCTTCTGTATCCTTCATGTCCTTACACTTACGTGAACAACATATGACTTCATCAATCAGTTTCAGAACTATTTTCTAACCACATTTATTAGCGTGCTGTAATCTCATTTATTACAAGTGCTTTAGATGGATTTACAGATTTATCTCCTCTCATTCTGAACACTACTTCTGAACCCTACCCCAAAGTGGGATGGGGGAGAAAATCAGAAAAAGGTAGAACTCATGGGTTGAGATAAAGACAATTTATTAGGACAGAAAAGGAATGGATAATATAATACTAATAACAAAACAAGTGATGCACGATGCAATTACTCGCCACCCACTGACTGATACCCAGCCAGTCCTCAAGCTGCAGCAGTCTTCCTTCAGTCAACTCTCACCAGTTTATTGTTCACCATGATGTCACATGGTATGGGATATCCGTTTGGCCAGTTTGAGTCCATTGTTCTGGCTCTGTCCCCTCCCAGGTGACAGGGTAGCATGAGAAGCTGAAACGTCCTTGACTGTGTGAGCACTGAACACTGCTCAACTACAAATAAGGATCAAATAAGGATCAATATGTTATCAATATTTCTTTTAACTCCAAAACATGGCACCATACCAGTCACCATGAAGAAAATTAACTTTATCTCAGCCAAATCAGGACAGAATTAATCTATAATTATGGTGACATAATTAAATTTTTTACAGCATGACAGTAATTAGCTGCCCTGGATATTTTTTCACTTTTTTTTTTTTTCTTGTCAGTTTTAAAGCGCCTAATGTACCAAAGAGCTTCTGTGGATTTATGTAAACATTTCCAAAAGATGGTATTCCAAGAAGAAAGAAGTTAATGATAATATGAAGTATTCTCATTGAACAAGAATATGAAGTTAATGAGAATATGAAGTATATCCTATAGTTTCAGAAAACTTTAAAATACAGAATTTTGTTTTTCAAAACATCTATGTTGGTTTTGTTATTGATAATTTAGATTCACCTTCAAACAAATATGATTATTTTTTTCTGAAGTTATATAACATGACTTCATATAACACGAACATATAACATGTCATATAACATATAACATATGACTTCAGATTTTTGAAAAAACGAAACAAAACAGGAAATTGCACAAAAAAAACATTTGTGTAAAAATTACACACAAAAAATACATAAAAAACAGGAAATAAAATATATAAAAAACAGAAAATTACAGCATACATTTTCAATTGTTACACTTTTGTGTAACAATGCCAATGTCAAAAAAGGAAGGCGATGATATTGATTAAAGGTAATCAATTCTGGTGGGAAAATTGGTTTATATACAACTTTTTAAAAAGTCAGATTTAAACTAGTAGTGGCTAGAAGGTGAAGACTATATAATTACAGTATAAATGTTCAAATTTGATTTCCATCTAAGCCATTAATAAAGCCTTTAGAATTCATTTCTTGCTGATTACATTCTCCTTTTTTATAATCTAATTTGACAGCAGCTTTAGGCCTTTCAGACATGGATACATGACATCTGAGTGTCAGGTAAATGCCAATGAAATCAGTCTTCTATCTTTCCTATTAAAACTGTCTGATGGTGACAGTTTGTAGACCTAATATTCAGTCAATAAATAAATAAAAACCCAACAGCCATAGACAGTATTATAAACAAAAAACATTCAAGTAACACAAGAGAAGAGTAATGACCCCCTTAATAAAAAATAGATAGATTAGATAGATAGATAGATAAAGATACATCGTTACAGTATTTTTCACTCTTACCTTGAGGACTGGAAATGTCACTAAGTGTTTTTTGTATGTGTAAAAAAATGACTGGAGTACCTAAATACATGATAAGAATAGTAGAATAAGTGGAAAGCAAATGTTAACCATCCAGTTTTATTTTATTTTTAAATTAATTGGTTTTCAGCACACAGTGTCTTTCTTCTATACAAAAGACTGTGAATGGGCAACTGGCACAGATGAATAAACAGACTGCAAAATTCATATGTTACTTGCCCAGTCTAGAGTTATAGCAAGTAGAGTCATATTATGAGTTTGGCAAGAGTGGAGTTGAAAAATTATTTATGACTGGTTATTTTTTTTCTGAGAAAACGAGTGCCGAAAATGATCTTCCCTTCCACTTTTCCTCACTGACTTTAGAATGATGCTCTTCCCTTAGCTATTACCTTTCCCAATTAAACTGATGTTGCTGAGTTTCTTTCCAGTATTAAGCACAAAGTAGGCAGTGGCTTATAGGAAAACATGACATGAGGCCTGTAAGGAGAGGGTTTGAGAATGAAAGTGTTCATAGCATAGAGGAGATGATCACAACAGTCAGCCTTGGAGCGTATATGATTTGCTGTAAAATAAGTCTTATCAAGCAGTTTGTAAATCCATAGCAAATGGCAACCTAGATCTTCCTAACACTTAGGGTAATTTATGTTTGGTTATGTACTTGATCCTTTGACATATATAGAAAGTGGAAGCAGGGACAAGTAACCTGGGAGGAATACAAAGACATAGGACATGGCTGAGGTACTGAAAACCTTCTTTGGACATGTATTAGCATTTACCAGCAAGACTAGCCTTCTGGAGTGTCAGGTCACAAAGACAATGGAGAAGTCTAGAGTGAGGAAGATTCTGAGTGGAAGAGTTATGCTTGGCAGGAGAATTCTTAAACAAACTGTACATACATAAGTCCACAGAGCCTGGTGTAATGCAACCATCTCCTTGGAGGGAGCTGGTTCATGTTATTCTGAGGTCATTCTTATTATCTTTGAAAAATCATGGTGACTGGGAGAGCTGCCTTTCCTTCTGGGGGGACTAGGGGAAAGCAAATGTTACTCCTATCTTCAAGAAAGTCAGAAATGGGGGCCTGGAGAACTGTAGGGTGGCCAACCTCACCACAGTCCTTGAGAAGGTGATGGAGAAACTTCATGTAACTTTCCAGTTACATGAAGGACAAGAAGTCATTGGGCATAGTCAGCATGGATTCACTAAATCATGTTTGACCAGCCTGATAACCTTCTATGATAAAATAACTGGCCTGGCAGATGAGGACAGAGGAGATTATATTGTCTACCTCCAGTTCAGTAAGACTTTTGGCATTGTGTCCTTTAACATCCCCATTGAGAAGCTGGTAAAGTATAGACTGGATTAGCATAAAGTGACATGAATTGAAAAGTGGCTAAACAGCCAGGCCCAGAGATTGGTGATTAGTAGTGCAAAGTCTAGTTGGAGGCCACTAACTACCAATGGGTGCTTAGGTCAGTATTAGGTTCAATCCTTTTTAACATCTTCGTCAGTGATTTGGATAAATCATTGCAATTTTGCTGATGACTGGAATGTGTGGCAGATACAGCAGCAGGCTGTGCTGCCGTCCAGTGGGACTTTGACTGGCTGGAGAAATGGGCTAACAGGTACCTCATGTAGTTCATCAAGGGGAAGTGCAAACCTAGGGAAGAATAACCCCATGCAAGAGTATATGCTAAGAGATGGCTCTCTGGAAAGCAGATTTACATAAAAAGTCCTGTCCTGAATCAACAATGTGCCTTTGTGAAAATTAAGCCTAATGCTATCCTGGGCTGCATTAGAATGAGTTTTGCCAGGAGGCTGAAGTTGTGATCCTTTGCCTTTTTTTCAGCACCAGTGAAGGTGCACCTGGAGTACTGTGGCCATTTCTGGGGCCCCAAGAGAGACATGCAGCTACTGGAGAAAATATAGTGAACAACCTCTAAGATGATTAAAGGACTGGATCATCTCTCCTATGAGGAAACTCTGAGAGACCTTCAAAAGCTTGGCTGTTGGGGGTGTCTTATCAATGTATATATCACAGAATCACAGAATTTCTAGGTTGGAAGAGACCTCAAGATCATTGAGTCCAACCTCTGACCTAACACTAACAGTCCCCACTAAACCATATCCCTAAGCTCTACATCGAAACGTCTTTTAAAGACTTCCAGGGATGGTGACTCCACCACTTCCCTGGGCAGCCTGTTCCAATGTCTAACAACCCTTTTGGTAAAGAAGTTCTTCCTAACATCCAGCCTAAAACTCCCCTGGCACAACTTAAGCCCATTCCCCTTGTCCTGTCACCAGGCACGTGGGAGAATAGACCAACCCCCACCTCGCTACATCCTCCTTTAAGGTATCTGTAAAATATATAATATAATATATACCTATATAGAGAGGGTCTAGAAGTAGCCAGGCTCTTTTCAGTAGTGCCCAGTGAAAGGACAAGAAGCAAGGAGATGGACACAAACTGAAACACAGGATTCTCTATCTGAACAACAGGAAACATTTTGGTTTGGTTTGGTTTGGTTTACTGTACAGGTGACTGAGCTGTGGCACAGGTTGCCCAGAGAGTTTGTAAAATCTCCATCCCTGGAGATATTTGAAAGCTGTCTGTACACAACAGACAAGTCCTGGGCAACCTGCTGGGTGATCACTCTTGAGAAAGGGGTTTGGACCAGATGACTTCAAGTCCCTTACAACCTCAGACTCATATTTCTTTTCCTCATGAGAAAAAGAAATGGAACACTCAAGTTTCTCGGGAAGCACCTGAGTACCTGGGGGATGTATCTGCCTTCTATGTAGTAGGAGATTAAGATTTTTATTTTTTTTAATTTTTATTTTTTCCAGTAGGAGGCAGATACCTGATGGTTTCTTTCATCTCTCACCCATAACTTTACCCAAAGGTTACTCTTCAAAGTCCTTGCCCAAGTGACACAGTCCCATTACCTTTGAGAGCAGTCACAGCAGGTTTTTTTGAACTGCATGCCTGTATATACTCTTGTATATAACTAAATCGTATTACTGCAGCAATGTGAAAGCAGCTGTCAGGACTGAATTCTCATCTTTCTAAGTAATATAAATGCACAACTGGACAATCCCCAGTACAAACAATTCATAATTTGTACAGTACGGTAATAAAATCTATACCCATAAACAGTGTCACACCTTTTCCCCTTTTCACAAAGAATAATGAAATTTTCAAATGTCTGTGGAATTAAAAAAAAAAAAAAAAAGCTATATGGACACTGAAATTGAAGCATTTAAGATTATATAACAGTATTATATGAATATTGCTGCGTTTTCTGAATTAGTATTGAATTTCATTTTATTTCAGACTCAAAGTTGGTGGGATATACATAGCAATTCGCTTGTGAATTAATGACTAGCTGAGTCTTTCCCATGCTAAGCAATAGAAGCTATATTTTATAAATGAGCTAAATATTCAGTTCTAAATCTTTAAGTTGCAAAGTTCAGGTAATCTCCCTTGAGCACACACAGAAGCTTGATTTGATATAGGCAAGAATAAGAAATTATATTGAGGCCCTTTGCAGGAAACAAAGTGTTAAGGTCCTCTTCAAACTTCAGGAAAACAGCTCTCTCTCTCTCTACCTTGTAACTTGATAATGATCACAAAGATCTATTTATTTGCCAAACAAAAAATTATATGGGCTAAAATAATTAAAAATATATTTTACATTTAGTTACTTCTCCCATCCCGTCTTAGGATAGAGATGTTTTTCTACTATGAAGAATCTAGACCACTGAAGAATGAAGTGTCAATGATTTCAGGGAAAATTATATCTTGAAATTGCATATGAGCTGGTGTCATGTCAAGTTGAATAGGATTAGCACTGTTTTCTATGGGAACTGGTACAAACACATTGTATTCACCTAGAAAATCTTACTGAAAATATTCAGAGAAATGCATACAAATATTTTCTTTCCAAGTCTAAATATTCATGTTTCCCCCCTCAAAAAAGGTAAGACATTTTTTAAAATACCATAACTCATATAAAATTTTGTGACCATTGGTTTATAGTCCTTGATAATTTGATAATTCACATCAAGAACTATTATACTGCAAACTAGACATAAGCGATTCTGTATTTTGGGCCACACGTGGACATTTAGGGTTGGGTTTTTGTTTGTACAGTAACTTCGCTTTAGGCCTGGAGCATTCCTGTGAAGGAAAAAAGAACTGTCTATCCTTAATTCTCCTGCCAGTCACTGATCACTGATCAAGGAATTAGAAGCCCCGCTTGTGAATATTGTCAGCTATGATCTCCATTCTCCCTCTTAATTATAAAATTAATGTAGTACAAAAATAATGATAACTAGATTTACATTTTTAGAAGTAGTTAACCTATCAAACTACTTTTATTTCATTAAAAAACAAAACAAAACAAAACCAACCAAACAAAAAAAACAACCAACCAACAACAACAACAAATTGGAAACCATAATTACAATAAAGATATTGTATAAAAATATAGTGAGAGAGTGAATATTTAGGATGTGATGCTGATTGTTTTGAACAATAATATTAATTCTTACAAACAATTCAGGAGGTTATGACAAAAAGATTTATCAGTGACTCAAAGAAAGAGCTGCAGTAGAAGCTGGAGCTCTTGAAACACTCTTTTATATTTATAGCCTCTTGAAGCTACAGTTTCCTGACTAACGCTGACTATATGGAGATGACCATCTGAATATAGGAGCAATCTATTTGTCTTCTATTATGTGTTTGTGAATTCTAACTCCATGTAAGACAGGTAGTATATCATATGTGAGAAACAGCGACCTTCCATCAAATTCTAATAACATTACCAGGTTCAATACTCTTAGAGCTAAATCTACACAAGACAATCTTTGCTCAGCTATCAGCCTATAGACTAAGGATACTTACTTTACTAGCAATGAAACAAGCACTCAAAGCTTTGCTTTTGTCCATGTCTCTGTAATTCTTAGTATCTCCTCATCTGAAATCCACCAGAACTCAAGAAGGATCAGGCTATTGTGCATGGCTAGACATTAATAGCACTTTTATCCAAATGATAGTAGTGACTTGCCCTCCATCTTTTGTAGGAACAATATGCAACCCTCAATCTAGAGGGAGTTCCAGCGGCAGTACTACAGGAACAATACACTTTGCTTGGAATAATAAAAACAACAACAACAACAACAACAACAACAACAAGGGAAGGTTGTTCTAAACATCTGGCCGATTAGGCATTCATCTAGAACAGGATAGACCTGATTCTAGCCCTTATTGCACTGGGTGCTTGATAAAAATAATGCAAACATCAAAGCACCAGGATGTGCTTCAGTACATCCCCTTAATTGAATGTTTCTTTGATATAGGCACAATTGTCTTTCTTGCACATTATAACATTTCTGATTTTATGTAATAATATATATATATAAATATATATATAATATAATATGTAATGACAATATAATGTCAAACTCCAAACTGGTAGTCTCTTTGCAAAGAATTCTGTTACAAGCTAGAATTTTTCATTGTGGAATAACTGGGAAATGTGCTGTGGAGGCATCAGTGGAGAATTACTGTCCACATAGCAAAGGCCAGAAACTGATCTAAAGTCTTGGATCATTTCTTTAGTCACCTTCCTATCTATATTCTCTGAAATACCTTACTTAGCACCAATATTTTGCAATTATACTTTGGTTGCTTTGTTTTGTTTTGTTTTCATTCTTACAAGGATTCAAAATGTTTTTAGTAACTTTTCAATTCTCTAGAGCCAGCATTTACACTTTGCAATGTTTATGCAAATAAGGAAGCAAGCAATCTTTTAGATAAATGATTTCACCTTCTTTTATTCCTTGAATTATGTTAAGTGCTGCAGATGACACAATGCAAAATGACACAGCAGATGACATTTTCTCAAAGGGAAACAAGTCCTATTACAAAAAAAGTAGTCTGACTGATGTTTGCACAAGCTATAGAGCTGAGCATCTAGCCTGAATTAGCAGGATAGACACAGGCCAACATTGAGCCAAATTGCAAATTTTAGTTTACCAAACTCTGCCACATAAATCCGATACACTTACCAAACCATTGAAGGTTTTGCCCCATGTCAGATAAGAACCAGTGCCAGATAGCTTCAAAAGGTACTTGCCTCTGGCCAGAGCTGAGTGGGTGATGCTGGTTGCCCCTCTGTGAGATCATATTTAAGAAAGGGAAAATCTGCTGTGCCACAGCAGCTGGGAGAGAGGAATGAAAAAAATACAGAAAGAAACAGCCCTGCAGACACCAAGGTCAATGCAGAAAGAGAGGGAGGAAATTCTCAAGGTGCTGGAGCAAAAGTTCCCCTGTGGCACGTGGAGAGGCCCATGATGTTTCCTTGTAGCCCATGGTGTACCACATGAGATCTTTCTCACAGAGTAGCAGGGTGAGACATTGTTCTGGTTAGTGCTCATATTGCTTGTTGAAATTTGATGGTGATTTCCCCCAGTTCTGTTCTCCAGATTTGAGGAGTGAAGGTTGTTAGCTTCAACTTTCTAGCCCTCTTTCTATGAGTCTTTTAAGGCAGGAAGGATCTAATTTCTTCCCTTTCAACAGAATATAGCCTGCAGACATGGACACACAGAAACTGTCTCACTGCTGCTGCCCTTGGCATGTTCTATAGTAAAGGGCCAGGAGCAGTAGCAGCACTTTATGGAGAATGCAGTAACAAACATCTCTTTAAGCATGAGAGCCCACTCACCTCTAAAATACTCCTGTCTAGAAAAATCTTTCTCTCTCCAAGACAGAATTTGAAGCTGGAAACATAGCCAATCAGATAGCTATTAGTAGCCCTACTATTTATTTCAAGTGAATATTCTTGCTCTTAAGACTGTTAACAGAACTCAGAACTTTGTTAGTTTTTCAAAGCACATGCAGTGATTTTCAGATAGACTTTAATTATTTGAATACAGAATTAGGACTTTATAAGGCCAAATTCAAAACAGTAATAGTTAAAGAAGATAATGTAATGCTTTTCCTTGGAAACAAACAGAACTGATTCTAAATTAAAGCAAAATTACAAGACAAACCTAAAGTAAGTGTTTAAAATGTAGTTGTTCAAATAACATTCTTCATGGATTCTTAATTTTTTTTCCATTAATTTCTCAGGCAGCAATCTGTTAGCAAAGGAACTTTGGCATAGTTTTCATGAACAATAATTTACACAGAATTTGTGAAAAGCAGTGAAATTTAATTCAGGGGAAAAAAAAAAAAAAGAATTAAAAAAAAAAGACGAAAGGATATACCCAGAAAGAAAAATATGCAACCCCACTTTTAGCACAAGCAGATTGATTTGGTCTCAACTTCAAAATTGGGTGGAAAGAGCAAATGGTAAAAATGTTCTTTGCAAAGAAAACAAAACAAAAGAAATAATCAAATAACTGCAGGTTTTGGTAAACGTTGTGTTAGTCTTCGGCATTGACTTAAAGAGTCTCAGTCCTTTGAGTCTGAATTAAACTGGTCTAAAAATAATAACTTAACACCTCATTAAATTTACTTTTCCAGCAAAGCTAATACCAACATATAAAAGCAGACTTTTGAAAATATACTACACTAGCTTATCACACACACATGCACACAAATACATGCACAAAGTTTCAGAATTTCAGTATGTTATAGTTTTCTTTATAAAATATGATGCAGTGTTTAATATCTGAATTTGACCATGGTATCCATAACATGCTTGTTAGATATAAAAAGATACAGGTATAGTGGTCAGATATAGATAGGGGACATTCATGGTAATGAATGATAATGAAGAAGCTTAGATGGAGCACTGAGATGTTTCCCATGATAATTCACTAAAGGCAACAATAGCTCTGCAAAAGCAGACTAAGAATGTAGTGCTACAAAAAGTAAGATATTAGGACAAGTAGTGAGTGTACAGTTGAAGAAATAATTACAAATGTTCCAGAGGCCAGTTTGCATAGCTTTATAAGTATGAATTATATAGAATAAAAGAATGTTGTATTTTATTAAATATGATGATAGATAAGTATCAGCAACAACATTTTGCCTCACATGAGACAACTTAGTATTTTACATACTCTATATATTAGTATTTTAAATAAAAAAGAAAAATCTTGTTTTGGCTGCTTGTTGAATTGGGGCTGCAGAACTGGTGATCAGTATCTATAAATTATACCCTTAATTAAAATATATAATTACAGTATTCATTATTTTAAATGACTCAAGTGATATGTGTGGCATCTGAAATGAAAGGAAAAAGACAAATAAGAGGCAGTAATGGGGTCAAAGGCTAATGGAGAAAAACAGCTAAAAAGGGCAGCATTCACTAATTATACAAAATTGGGTCTGGGAAACTCTTGGGTGCTTTCCTGATTCTGCCATGGTGTCCAGGCTCTTATGCTAACTGTGCAGACAACAGGCACTCTGTACTGTAGTGGTGTGTCCCAAAGTACTCAGACACCTAGAATTCTCCTGTCTGTGCAGCTGGGGTCTGACAGGTAAAGGTCCTGTAGGCTATTTTAGGTCTCACATGCCATCCAAACTTTACATGTGCTTTCCTTGACACGGATCCTGTGAAAAAGGAGGTGGTGTTGCCTTCTTTTACCTCCAAGGTGCCTGTGGGACACTAAGATCTACAGGATCTATAGATATTAATGCATTTGGCTTCATACTCAGAGTAATCATTTAGATGTGTTTTTTTTTTTTTTTTTTTTTTCTTCACCATCCCACTATATGAGGATTTTACTGAATTATTTCATCTTGCATTCAAGGTAGATGCTTGTTACAATCTTAAATAAAGCGTGTCATTTGACTTAAATTATACGAGATTTTTCTATTTTACAAGTCCAAAGAAAATCTTCCAGTGCCTTCCGTGTCTTCATTCAGAATAATAATAGTGATATCCAGGTTTATGTAGATTTCCAATATCCAGTACCAATTTGCCTTTTTGTTGTTGTTGTTTTCTGGGGAGGGGGGTTGTGGAGGGTGGAGAAGAGAATAGAAGTATATTGTTTACTCAATATATTTTAATATTGTACATAACATTTAAGAACATTAATTGAAAAGAAGATTAATAATAAAAGGTAATTTCTTTGGGGGTTTCACACTTCTATTGTTTAATAAATACCATCAAATTATGTAAATTAAAATAGCAGAAAAGAACAGGAAAAGGGTAAGAGAAGACCCTGGTAAAAGAGGGTCTTCACAGCATAGTTTAGAGTTCACTGAAAACAGTAGAATGATTCCAGACAGTAGAATGAAATTTTTCATGCTTATAGTTTTATATCTTGGAGAGTCATTCATATTTGTTTAATCGTTGTATTTATATATCTTAATTAATGTTCAGATATCTGTCTATTCCTTTCTAGCAAGTTAGTGACTTAAGTTATAAACTCAGAAAGCTTTTGGTATGATTTATTAACATGTACTAGATCATCTTAATATTTTTTGAATTACTGGAACATTTTATTTCAAAGATAACATTTTATTATGTGGATCTTTACTTGTCTGTTAAGAACTTCTCTTTAGTTTTGTCTAATTATGATGATTTATTCTTGCAGCATTGAAGAAAACTTAAGTCCTTCAAAACTGAAAAATGAAAGCAACTTCTTTTCTTTATTAAAAACTTAGTTGCTGTGAAGAGCACATTGCTTTGGAAAGGCTTCAGGAGAAGCCATGAAAGCAAACTCCTCAGGCTTGAAAGACTAAAAGTTAAAGCTATTGTGCCCTCATCTGTCTCAGTATCTCAGTGGTGCAAAAACTTCCATCTGCTTCAGAAATCCATTAGTCAGGGATCCTTAATGGCAGATTGAACATAATGGATGAATGAGTTTCTGCATTGCTCTACCTGTATTCTTTGCTTTCTAACATATACATGATGGCTTCAAATATTGACAAAGCTTTGAATGTACACTTTAAAGATTATCCTCTACGATTTTGGACCAAATCAGCACATAAGGATAAATGTTTGATAAATTACTAATGGAAACTGCAATTAGAAGGCATTAAAAAAAAAAAAAAAAAAAGTTGTTTTGTTGTTGTTGTTGTTTGTTTGTTTTCTTTTCTTTTATTTTTTTCTCTATTACCCCCAGTAGAGCACAATGCTGAATCATGTTTCCTTGGAAGAGATACAAGGAAGCCTAGGGAATGCTCAGGTAATGCAGCTACACCTTACCTTGAAAGCCTCTTCAATGCTGTACATTTTCTTTAAAATGTGAATGTTGTTTTATTTTCCTAGTTACTTCAGGCAATTACACCACAAGGAAGAAGGGAGAAGCATGTTCTCTTTCTTTTTCTACTTAATATCTGGATTCTAGAGATTGTTCCCCATCCTCACCCCTTACACCTCAGGAAAAAAAAAAAAAAAAAAAAAAAAAAAAAAAAAGAGATAGAGAAAGAAAATTAAATTGTGGGATTTTAACTCTGCCTGTAATGCTTTTTTTTTTTTTTTTTCTTTTCTTCTTTTTCTTCTTTTAGACTAATTATCATGCCTGAAAGTCATATTCTTGAAAATCTATAAATTTGTTACTTTTTCCTTTTCATTCAAATATTGAATTAAATCCAAAATTGCCAAAAGCACATCACAGTCACCATTTCTGCTAAATTTATCTAACTCAAAATCAATCAACCAAACAATCAAGCAAACAAACCATTAGGACAGTGACATTAAGGTTTGTGAAGATGGGCAAGGATGAATAATATAGGAGGCTTTAATCCCCATCCATTTTGCCTGTTAAGATGTTTACAGGCACAATGGGAAATGTCATGGTCTATTATTTCAGTAACTGCCATGCTTAAGTTTTGCAAGATATTGAGCAAAACCTCTACCATCAGAAAAGCCATGACAAGACTCTCAATGTCCTAAATGCAACCAAGATTTTGTCCCTTGTTATCTGTCAGTGGTATGGTAACTCCATATACCTGTTGAATGCTGCTGAATGAACTCTGTACCAATATCTGTTGATCTGCATGGAACACATTTTGCTACTAAGGATAATGTTCCAGACCTGCCACTCTTTTACTCAAAAATTCATTAAAGATGCATTTTCATCCCAACCTGCATTTTAGGAATATTTTTCATTGCCTATTACAGTATCCTATAATTTCAGTAGGATTTTCTTCATGCAAATTTGTGTATCCCACCAGATATATATTCCAAGAGCTTTCACTTGTCTCATTGGTAATTCAGTGAAAACAGAGAATACAAGGCTGAATTACTTGTTAATATTTTTAAATAAATGCAGGGGAGAAATAAGATAGAGATAATAATGGTAAGTGATATCAACAGCATAAAGGCTCATTACAGTAAATTCTTAAATGATTGTTATGCCTACCTGTGATTCTACTAAAGAGAACAAAATCTTATATTTATTTAATTTGTCAGGTGCATAATTATTCTACAGGCTTGGACCCTTTTTCTGTTAGGACTTTTACCTTATTTCAAAAGTAGTTTTGGAAGCTTTCATTATGTTTTCATGGAATTTAGTAGATTACTGTATACGTATTGCAAATTTAGATATGCCATAGCTAGCTATTTTTAAGATAAATGGAAATGGTGTCTTTTGCTGGCTGCAATATTACTTTACATTAGAAAAATCTAGTCTAATATCTGTCTGGATTTCTAAAGGAAGCATAATTCTGGATTATATTAAAGATGAAGTTATACTCAGTGCATAATTTAGCTGCTAAGTTTAACCCTTTTCTTTGAGCTATCACAAGAAAACAGTAGTTACTGCAGACTTCTGTGTGTGTATTCACTAGACTTTGATACAATTTGTATACAATTTATTCCACATTTTTTCTCCTGCACACTGATCTGACATTTCATCCTTTTTATTTGTAAAATGTGACAAATCACTTATCTTCTTCTTCCTCAAAGGAGTGACAACCCCTAAAATGAGGATGATTCACCTTTGAATTTTTGCGAATTATTAATGGATTTTTCTTACAAATAACAAAAATTGCTTACAGTATAGAAGTTTTCCCTTTTTTTAATGACCTTGCTTTACTAACATAAGCTTTTATTTTTATACAGAGACATCATTTTATCCTGTTTTTTTGTATATATTTAAGCATGTGAAATGGAATGTAGGCTGTATCTTTGCCTCAAGTGTTATATTGTAGTTTCAACATTACAGAACAGACAATAAATTTTAGAACTAAAAAAAGAACCAGAAAACTTTTAAACATACTCTGAATAAAGCTCTTCATCAGTGCAGTGGTTTAACCCTGCTGGGCAGCTAAACACCACAACCACTCTCTAACTCCTTCTCAACAAAGGAAAAGAGGGAGAAAATATGATGGAAATGTCTCAAGGGTTGAGATAAGAACAGGGAGGTTGTTCACCAATTATTTTCACAGGCAAAACAGATCCAGCATAGGGATATTAATATATTTTATTGCCTATCACTAACAGACTAGAACAGGGAGAAACTAAAAGCAAACTAAAAACACCTTCCCCCACATCCACCCTCTTCTATGTCCTTCTCCCAAGTGGTGCAGGGGAACAGGGAATGGGGGCTGCAGTCAGTCCCTAACACTTCATCTCCGCCGCTCCTTAACGGTCACTCTGTGCCCCTGCTCCACATGGGGTCCCTCCCAGGGGATGTCGTCTTTCCAGAACTGATCCTGCGCACAGGCAGCAACTCTTCAAGAACTGCTCCCATATGGCTCCATACCACGAGGTCCATCCATCAGGAGCAAACTGCTCCAGCATGGGTCCCCCATGGGCAGCAGCTAACCCCAGGCCCCTAGCTCCTGCATGGTCCCCTCTCCAGGGGCTGCAGCTCCAGGGTACTGCTCCTGTCGGGGCACTCCATGGGCCACAGTCTCCTCCAGGTCACATCCACCTGGTAGACCGGGGGCTCCTCCATGGGCTGCAGCATGGAGATCTGCTCTATGTGGGAACCATGGGCTGCAGGGGCTCCACCAAGGGCCTCTCCACAGGCCGCAGCGGAACTGCTGCTCCAGCACCTGGAGCACCTCCTGCCCTCCTTCTGCACTGACCTTGGGATAATTCTTGGGAGAATGCAGGGCTAATTCTCTCTGCATTTTCTCACTCTTCTTTCCCAGCTATTGTTGCACAGCAGTGTTTGTTTGTTTGTTTGTTTGTTTGTAACTTAAATCTGCTCTCCCAGAGGCACAACCAACATTGCTCACTGGGTCGGCTCTGGGTCTGTTTTGGAGCTGGCTGGAGCTGACTCTGGTCTTACATGGGACAGCTCTGCCCACAGAGGCCTCCCCTGCAGCCTCCCTACTAGCAAAACCTTGCCACAAGAACCCAGTACAATCAGTAATGATTTTCACTTAACATCTTTTCCACAACTTATGCTAAAAATGTCTGCCTTAACAGGATGTCAGGAAAAATTCCGTCACTGTACATTTTTCAAATAAACTTGTGTATGAAATGTAGAAAAATTTAAATCATTCTATTCTCATGTCTATGTCTCAAGTTTGATGGTTAAAATATTTGAGCCGTCTCTGTGTTGTTATCAATCTCCGTTAAGTACCACATCCTCTTCATATATGCGTATAGATTTGTTTGCACATACACCACCTTCATATATTTATATACATAACAGAAATCTGTTAAAGTTACAAATGGAGTTACCATTAAAAGTCTGTCTTTTTACTGATCATCATATTAAATATTTTATACTCATTAAATTTGGTAGAGCAGCTATAGCCTAAATTTATTTCAGTCTATAGAAAATAGCATGCCACTTTTAGTCATTATTAAAAGTTTATTCTGTGCAGAAAATAATTCACTCTTTCCTGTATAAAAAAAATGGTCAGATTTAGAGTTGTTGTGGATAATGTATATTTTGTATTCTAGTTGTGTTGAACAAATATGATGTATCATTTGGTCATTAACATTTCATGGCAATGTTTTTGTGGTTTCTATCAGGTACATTGTTAATGCAGTAATTCCAGCTGCTGCAAATTATACTTCCTAAAATCATACATGACAAGAAGTAAACCATGGCTGTTTTGCACAACCAGAGGTACTCAGAGTGTATAGAAATGCACCATGGAAGGATATTTGACTTGCTTTCATGCCATTTGCAATACAAAGACAAAATGAGGTAAACTATACTCTATGACTGCATCAACCTAATTCTCACAGACACATGTGGTTAAATATTCAGATGCTGGAAAAAGTGTTGAAATTATAGTTACATATGCAGGTCATTATATTCTTCAACTGTCACTAGAAAGACTGACATTTCATAGACACTAGAGTGAAGAGACCAAGTACTGATCCATAAAATGAGAGCAAATGAATTGAAATTGATGGACCCCAAAAGGTTCAGTGCTTCTGCCTTAACTCTTGCCAATGACTGTTGGCTTAGAAAGTGCGTTGACTTTAATACTTTGTAAGTATGGTTAGATTTAAATTTTAATCATTCTATCCATTGCATAGATTCATGCTGTCATATTCTGTTAGACAGCAGAGCTGATGATAAATCTAAACCCTTCTTTCCTTGCTTACAGAGCTAGCCTGCAAGTCAATAGTTACTTACAAGCAGAAGGGAAAAGAGTGAGGTTTGCAAGGTTATATTTTAGAGTACTTAAAATACTGAAAACTTCCCATGGAACACACTTGAAATGAAATCTCCAATACTCAAATTAGTGATTTCCATTACCTTACTTGACTATCAAATTTTGATACCAGTATAGCAGATACACATGCAACAGGTATCGGTATATATTAACATATATATGTATATACATATACATATACATGAATATGCACATATATAGTTACACCAAACCATACAGATGAAAACATGTGCTTGTGTGTTATGGTTTGGGCTGGAATTTGTATAGTGCAGTGTTTTGGATTCTCAATGAAAATAGTGGTGATAACACACTAATGTTTTAGTTATTGCAGAGCAGTCTTACACAGAGCCAAGGACTTTTCTACTTTTTGTGTTGCCCTGCCCTGCTGAGGGCACACAAGCAGACGTGAGGGGAAACAGCCACGACAGCTGACACTGTCCAACCAAAGGGATGTCCCATGTCATGTAGTGTCATGCTCAGCAATAACAGCTGGAATAAAGGAGGAAGAAGGGGGGGGAAGTTCAGAGTGATGACATTTGTCTTCCCAAGTAACCATTTCGTGTGATAAGCCCTCTTTCCCGCTTTCCTGGAAGTGGCTAAACACCTACCTGCCCATGGGAAGTAGAGAATGAATTCCTTGTTTTATTTTACTTGCACATGAAGCTTTTGCTTTATCTGCCTATATCTCAAACCATGAGTTCACACACTTTCTGATTGTTTCACCCATCCCATGTGGAGAGAGTGAAGAACAGTTATTTGGTACTTAGTTGACTGTCAGCGTTAATCCACAATATTGGGCCACCCTAGAGTTTTGTCATGACAAAGTGAAAAGGTTCATTCAGTCAAACTTCTTCAATCTAGTTAATGTTTAATAAAATTGGAATACATTTCTAACTGAAATATTTCACCCGGGAAATGCTGAAACGAAACACATTTTTTTTTTTTTTTTTTTTTTTTTCCACATGGAACCACTTAATCATTTGTTTCATTGAATCTGAAAATAATCTTCTCAGCCTGAATCTGAATTTTTCATGGAAAATATCTTGTCAAAATGTATAGAAAGCTCTACTCATAACTTCTAAGGTTAAGAAATCACAAGAGAGTGATGTAATACATCACTGTCTCATATATTGGGTTAAATTTCTCTTCATGTGTACACCACCTGAAACCAGATTACATTAGTGAGACGTAAATAACATGAGAAATGCTAGACTGATCAGGTTAAAAAAAAACACCACATAAACAAACAAACAAAAAAAAAACGCATTTTTTTTACCCCTGTTTTTTGTTTTTGTTTTTTTACAAAGTCCATCTGGTCTGTTCTCTGAGACATAGAGGAAAAATATGTGGATATCAAGATTTAGTCACTTTGTATACATAAATTACCCAAAATAAATGGGACATCAGATATGAGTATCTAATGGATAACAGAGGACAGAATTTTCTTCAATTCAGTCATATAAATGAATAAACTCTATGCTCCAAATATTTTTTTTATTACTACATAGTGTTTTCTCTTAACATATAGCCTTTTTCATGAGAACTGTGAATGTGTATTCATGAGTATTGAGAATGTGTAGTTCTTCAACATGTGTCACCATTTCATGCCTATTTCCTTTCCTTTTTATGTGTGGGAATCAGTGTGTGTGATTCCCAGCAAGACTCCCCAGTCTGTCTTGAAACTGAAATCTGAGGCTTACTCCACCCCTGTGGAAATAAAGTTCTAATGTGAATGGTTTCTTATGAACAAACAATCTGTAAAATGAGTCATTACATGATCTATTTTTATAAAATTTATAATATTTACCACATCATTAACTGATCAAGTCAATCAAAATGGAAATTAAATATTATTGCAGGTGGTTATTCTTTACCTACTTATTTGTATTACAAGTTAATGCAAGATTGAAGGTAAAATACTGAACCTACAGCAAATTTGAAAGTTTTTTTTTTTTCTTTTAACAGAAAGTTTTGAAAAGTTGGAAGTGTTGAAAGTTTTTTTTTTTCTTTTTAACAACATGAGAACTTCACATGCATTTTTCCAATTCTCAACAGAAACTAGGAAGTGCTGAGAGCTTCTGAAATGAAGAATAAGGAAGAAAAATGCATCTGTCTAATAAAAAATAAATGTCTTTTTATATTATAACTTAAAATATGATACCTCAACGTATTTGAATTAATTTTGAAAAATATTTTCCAGCAGAATTTGGGAAATAGCTTACTATTTCCCAAATAGTAATTATAGCTTACTATAATCCCTTATTAAAATGCTTCTTCCCCTAAATTATTTTCTGGTCAAATAAATATGTTTTTTTTTGTTTTGTTTTGTTTTAAAACAATTATTAGATATGGCTTTTAATCAAAAAGAACTGAAGTAGAACTGCAAATTTATATAAATAACTGGAGAAAATATATTATTATTCCCATTTACATTAAGATGAATATATCCACTTAAAGACAAATTGATCATATAGTATTCCATAAAAAGTCTAAGAGAAACAAGAATTTAATCTGTGTTTTAGCTCATGACCTTAACTGTAAAAGTACACGGGCTTGAAAATGTATAATTATTAATACAAATGACAAGTTTATAATAACTATACTCTCCTCACTATGGTCATCCTTTTGTTTCTCCATCAAGAAGAAAAAAGCTAGTAGACTTTCTGAGAATGTCATTCAGTTTTATGGACTATTATTTCCTCTGTGCCTTGTAAATCTAATTGTCAAACAGCTCAGAGTCTCTTTTGTTGAGAAACTCAAAAGCAGTTTGAATGACACTATCAAGGACAGCAGCAGTTTAGCTATTGGAGTCTCTGCTATGCTGCATGTCAGTGACAAGAAACTAGACGGAGAAAACAAAATGCATTCACTTTCAACTAAACTCGACTTTGATTTCACAAGTCATTTCTTTCCTCTCCTTTCAGATAGACAAAATGCAATTACAGAATGAGAGTTAATTGTTACACATGGATTTGCCTTTAGCTGAGTTAGTTTAACAGAACTCTCCAGATTATTTTGAGTGAAATGGTCACAGTTTCAAGAAAAAAGCAATACCCAGTATTACAGTGTGTCTAGAGGACAGATTACAGAGAACCATAAGAAGTGACAAGAACAAGTACATGTTCCCGTAACTTCCATGATGGCTTACAATTGTTCTTTTTCCAATGTACGTGATGTTCTGAAGTATTAAAGACCAGATAAGCACAGCTAGCATGAAGAGGAGAATTTTATGACATCACTGTACTGTGCAGAGATAGTTCAAGAGAATACATTTCAAAAGACTAAGAGTATTAAATGGCTAGGTTTCTGAAAGTCAAGATTTAACCAGTGCTCACTGTCTGTTTCCCTCCATTATATCACTATTGCCATTTTAGTCAAAATGTATCACAGATGTTTGACGTTCCTGGGTGATGCTGTAGTATATTATCTAGTTTTCAACTGCAGTATTTCTTTTTTAGGTGAGGAGAAAGGCTGTGTCTTCTAGAGTGTGTCTGAACCAAGCAAATCCCCCCAAAAAAATCCCATGGAAGAAATTGGCACTTTATACATTAGTTTTGGGAAGAAGGGGAAAAATGCATTGCCAGACTTTCAGTGACAATACATTCAGAACAAGGAAAGGTTGCACTGAATGAAAGGTACCTAGGAAGTCCACTGCTCAAAGTCTGGAGAGAATTATAGACAAAAATATTTGTGGGATTGCCTGCAGTTCAGAGAAGGGTCAGATTATTTTAAGTTAACTTCTACAGAGGACAAAGGCAGTCTACACCAACTGCCTGAAATATGAGGCATGAAATCCTACCTGTTTGGCTTCAGTCATGCTTTGACTTTTGTTCTTTGTCTCACTCTAAAAACAGGATTGTTATGAGTGCATTACTAGTGCTTCTTCTGTTACAGTCAATCTTTTGATTACATTGTGATTTTAGTGGTGGTACTAGCTCCATCACATGGGAAAAATATTGCAGAAAGTGGCTGCTAAAATAAACTACTCAGTGAGGAAACTACTTTAAATTGGTCTATATGTCTGTGGCTCTATGTAGAATTATAATCATGATCTAAGCAGTCTTGAACTTTGTATATTTTTCAAAAGCCAGACCCATTTATCTCCTTACTTTCTTAAATAATCTCACAGGGTTTTCATATTATATTCATATTCAGGAAGATTTATATTTTATTTTTCCTTTAATGTTGCAGATATGAAAGTGCTCTGTTTTGCAGTCCTAATTCAGGCAATACTCAATCAGTTATCAAAACGAAAACTAAAGCACACACAAAATGATGCAGGAAAATAAAGTGAATGGCAATTTTTTTTATTATTTTTATTAATTATTGTTTTCATTATTGGAATGATTCCCATGTCTGTTTAAGATTTATAGAACTATTTCCTTCATATTTCATGGAAAAAATGGCAGTTTTTGTTTGGTTGTTTTTTTTCTTCATTTAGGATAGATATTCTAGAGTAAAACATTCTAGATCTTGGTGTTAATATAGAGAATTGTAAGAGTAATGTTTAAGCTATTAAATTAAATGTTATTTCAGAAAAGTCAAGCCATTAGTCATTTTGTTATCACTGTGTCATACAGAAGTGTCTTTTGGATATTTTGGATACTTCATGTCCAAAGAAGGGCAAAAAAGCTGGTGAAGGGTCTAGAGAACAAGTCTTATGAGGAGCAGCTGCTTTTTTTTTTGTTTTGTTTTGGTTTGTTTTGTTTTGGTTTGGTTTGGTTTTTAGATTGGAGAAAAGAAGGCTCAGGGGAGACCTTACTGTACCTTACAATTACCTTAAAGAATGTTGTAGCGAGGTGCTCTTCTCCCAAGCACCAAGTAATGAGACAAGGGGAAATAACCTCAAATTACATAGGGGAGGTTTAGGTTAGATATTAGGAGAAATTTCTTTACTGAAAGTGTTGTGCAGCATTGGAACAGGCTGCCCATGAAAGTGGTTGAGTCACCACCTCTGGAAGTCTTCAAGAAATATGTAGATGTAGAACTTAGTAAAATGGTTTATTGGTGGATTTGTCACTACTAGGTTAAAGGTTGGACTAGACGATCATAGAGGTCTTTTCCAACGTCAATTATTCTGATTCTATGATCTGCAAAAAGCACTCCAACAACCGAATTGTGAGTTATGTTGTGTCAAAGCTGAATGAATAAATTGAAGTTTTCCTGCAAATTCCCCCTTGCAGATCTACTTGAGGAAAGTTCCAGCAATAATATCATTTTTCTGTTCCAAGTAGATGTACACAGAAAATGATACATACATATGCATATTAACAATCCTGTAAATATTTAGATCTTTCTAAACAGCATATACCTTCTCCACTTTTATCAAGTAAAAAGTAAAAGTGTAAAAGCATACACCTTCTCCACTTTTATCAAGTAAAAGTGACAGCAAGTTGAATATGAGCCAGCAGTGTGCCCTAGCAGCCAGGAGGGCCAACCGTGTCCTGGGGTGCATCAAGCACGGCATCGCTAGTAGGTCGAGGGAGGTGATTGTCCCGCTCTACTCTGCGCTGGTGCGGCCTCACCTCGAGTACTGTGTGCAGTTCTGGGCACCACAGTATAAAAAGGACATGAAACTGTTGGAGAGTGTCCAGAGGAGGACTACGAAGATGGTGAAAGGCCTGGAGGGGAAGACGTACGAGGAACGGCCGAGGGCACTGGGCCTGTTCAGCCTGGAGAAGAGGAGGCTGAGGGGAGACCTCATCGCAGTCTACAACTTCCTCGTAAGGGGGTGTCGAGAGGCAGGAGACCTTTTCTCCATTAACATCAGCGACAGGACCCGCGGGAAAGGGGTTAAGCTGAGGCAGGGGAAGTTTAGGCTTGACATCAGGAGGAAGTTCTTCACAGAGAGAGTGGTTGCACACTGGAACAGGCTCCCCAGGGAAGTGGTCACTGCACCGAGCCTGTCTGAATTTAAGAAGAGATTGGACTGTGCGCTTAGTCACATGGTCTAAACTTTTGGGTAGACCTGTGCGGTGTCAAGAGTTGGACTTGATGATCCTTAAGGGTCCCTTCCAACTCAGGATATTCTATGATTCTATGATTCTATGATTCTAAGTAGTACTTGTGCTGGTACTGCCTAATAGTAAAGCAGGCTGGGTGATGTAAGAATTGCAAATTACATTTCACAACATATTATATGAGGTCAAAAATGAGAAATATATAGTGAGTAATTTTATCATAATAGGAGTGAGAAAGAGGTAAGTAGCAGTCACTAAGGCAAGATTTGTAGACAAGATTTTATATGATGCTTGGAAAAGACTCTATATTTCATTGTTTTATGTATGTCTGAGGTAATATGCAAAATTAAGAGACAAGATTCTGTTGTCAGTTACTAAGATCAGTCGTTATTGCTACCATGACTACGCTGCCCTAGGTGGCTACCTCATTTAAATCAATGTCCTGAATAATTCACAACAGAAACAAAAACATATGTAGAAGCAAATGCACCACTGGTATGTCAGGAAAAAAAAAAAAATCTACCTTCTGTTGTTCTCTTTTTTGTTTTAAATGTGAGGTAAAATTTGTGTACAGCCTGTTCTCACTATATTCTAATAGATTTTCCAATCTTTTTAGAAAAAAAACTAATTTTTACAGAATATACAGGAAAACAAGGAACAGTATCCTATATGCTATATGGTGGAAAGTCACAATTACATATGAATACTTTATACATCAACTGTCACAATTGTCTTTCCTTCAGAACAGGTTGAGTAAAAAGAAATCCCAGATAATGGGCTTATATTTTCTCACAACCCACAACTGAGAATGGAGAAAACTAACGCTATCTCAAAGTATTATTTAAATTCTTCATACATATCAAGTACTTCCAGGGAATCAAAATAATATTTTTAAAGACAAAATAAAAATAAAAACAAATCTTCTTGCAGTCATCTCACTACTTCAATACTTGTCACAATTTCTTAAATCAATGTGGAAATAAAACTGAGTAATAAAGAGACAGTATTTCTGTTTCATACATTTATGACCTTATAGTTAATTACATGTAACTTGTATTTCTTGGGATCCTTTTATTCCAACATCTTAAAATAATTTCAAGTAAAACAAAAAACAACAATAACAACAACAAATGCTGATCTCTCAGAGACCCAAGATCTGGCTCAGAGTTGGCTCAGACATTTTAGCCATGATCATTCATTGCCACTATCATTAATTTCACAGAACTGACAGAGCTGATGCTCTTCTAGAAAACATGCAGCAACCTTACTTAAACACATTTCCCTATTACCTTCTGGACTAAAGTGTCCCAATTGGAACAAAACTGAACTTTCACCTCATAAGACATAATATTGTCTTGTCATTCATTATTAATGAATTGTTACTTCCATTACTGTAAAGATATTCAAAAATATTATTCCTTAAGAGTAATTGATAAAACAGAATATCATTTATACTTCTTTTCACATTTTTTCATCTAGTGACTAGATGCCCAAAAATTGCAGCTCAGATATCTTATATTTATTTTTATGAATCTTTTAAAATATCAGTATTTTAATTTACTTTCCTTTGTCTTTAGGGTCTAGACTAATATAATGAAGTAATAATTCTATTAATTTGGAGTAAAATTTATTTGTCTCTTGAAATTGTTCCAAATAAAAATTTTTTATGGATACACAAAACACTCTTGCTAAGTATTAGCAAACAATAAACCTGTAGCATTCCTTAAAATTTGATAACAGCTTCTTGCAGGGACAGAAAACTTTAGTAGTGCAGAGGGAGAGTAAATTAAAGACTATACAGATACAGTATGGTGAAGAATTTTAACTCACTTCTGAAGAATGTAAACTCACCTATACTTCAGAAAGATCTAGCAAGATGACAGTGGAAACCAGAAGAAGATTAAAACTGAAACTGCTAAAACAGAAATGATACAGGAATATTCTGTTGATTCAATAATACAAATTAGCTTCTTTCAGCCTTTTATTAAAGATAATTTCCACATGAAGCAACTTTATAGAAGGGTTTACATTCAGACAATAGTTTATTCAGTGAAGGCTTACCCACTGTTTCTGACATTCCTGTCACTATATTGTATCAATGTTATGTGAAACAACAACATATTAGTCTTTTCTCCCTACTATTAAAGTACACATCACCTTGAAAGTAAGCAAGAATTTTTATCACTCTTGAGTAGTTCATCATCTGAGTTAAATCTGTCCAGTATATTAGCCAGCTATTTAAAATCACTAACTAATATAATGAAGGTCTTAGAGGAATCCAAGAATCATTGTAAAGAAATGGAAGAGTAAAAGCACAAAATTTAAATACCCCAGAAGGAAAAGTATAATATATAAGTGGAAATCAAGAAATACGTAGTTTAGCAGGTAATATCATCCCTTTGAACCATGTACATTGGAAAAAAAAAAAAAAAAAAAAAAAAAGCATAAGATGTAGGGTCTTCGGTGAAGAAACCAAAAACACTAACAACAGTCTGAAGAAAAAAGTCATAGACTAGGAATTTGCACTTCGATGTTCTTTTTGAATTAGGGATACTTTTTTTCTGCATTCTTGAGAAAGAATAATTAAGAAATAAATACAGCTGAAATTTCTAGTCCAAGGCCTTTCTTAAAAAAGATTATGTACAAAACCACTGAAGAACTTGAATTGAAAAACAGGGGACAAGAGGAATGGAAGAAGGAGACTATGAATCCAAAAGGTTTACATTTCAAAAGAAGTCCCTTTGAAATGTGGAACCTTCCTTTCTTTCTTTATCCCCTGGCATATATCAGGGGAGGGTGGGGAGAAGCAAGGAAATTGAGGAATGGAGAGAAGAAAGAGGCAGAAGGGACAGAAAAGCAACTTATAAATCCTTTAAAGGGATTATGAGTAAGAAAAGGGACATAGCTATAATTAGGGGAAAAGAACACACACCTATTTAGTACTGTCTAAAATACAATCCATAAGCTGCTTCATTGGCTTTCTGAAGTGAAACACTTCCTTTTAAATTTTTATTGAATAAATCCATATGCATATGCTTTCATAAGCGCTTTCTCAGGTAATGTGATGATTTCAAAGTGAAAATACTGAGTGTTTTAACTACTGCATTCCTTATTTTGAGATCAGATAGTATATGTACCTATTCCTGTATATTTTACAGAATTCATTATCTAACATTTCTGTACCAGTCTTTTCTTTGTGAGGTCTTTTCCTTTCAATTACTTGCATTACAGTCTATTATTCTTTAATGTGAATTCATAATTTACTTTTGTGTTCCTTAAAGCTGTTAGGCCAGCTGTCTAGCTGTACCCTTCATCCTCTACTTGACTTCTTTTTTCACTTGTACAATGACTATATTGATACAATGTCCCAGGAAGGGGGTTCTGAAACTCAAAAACGTGATTGGAAGGACAGCTGAATTCCTCAAAGGAGTACTATAGTTATATATGGTAGTATTTTATTTTGAAGGTCCCAGTCACTTTGAACCAATATTACTCTTGGCCTTTTATGCATTTAAAGATTCATTTCCTTTTGTTGCTTTTCTTCTTTATTTCCACTGGGCTCAGTAGAATCAGTTGAAAGAGACCACTGAGATCAGCTTTTATAGGGTAATAAAAACAATGCAGGAGTTGTAGACATTGTTCAAATCTCCTTCAACAAACTGTAAGTGTACAATTCACCAAATTGTTCTGTTTTAAATCTATCTGCTAAACAAAAAGATGCAGCTTGGAACACCTCTAAAATTAAGAATTGATCTCTAATCAGGATGTGGTACTTTGTTCCTGAAGACACACCATCTCACCCTCCACCCTCACATCCTGCCCCCCGGCCCCCAACCTTGCAGACTTCAGGCAACAGTTACTTTTCTGTGGACGCTGCATAGCTCATGTGAGAGCTTCTGCTTTCTTTTCCTTTCTCACAAAGGTAGTCTTGTTAACACAATAAGCAGTGTATATGGTTACACATTCACTGGACTATTTTACAGGATGTGTGATGAGTCACTAAGAAAATGACCAGAACTTTTTTTGGAATAACCCAGTGAAATTAGTAGTATTTTGTTCAGTTAGAGAGCTCTCCATTATGAGATGCTACTACAGAATAAGGATAACACCACACAACACATACAACCCACACAGGCTAATTGCTCACTTAATTCTAGAAACTTCTTCAAGTTTTGTGGGGGAGAAAGGAACCATAAAACAGTTTCAGTTTTCATAACAAGGATGCAAAGTGATCTTTACACAGAAAGTCTTACAAGCTTAGGGAAATTTAACACACTATTTTATTGATGGCACACCTGTTCATTTTGAAAGTATTCTTAGAATCGCAGCAACATAAACTGCAGTAACTGACATAATACCATGTTGATCATTTACTTTTTTGAAGCAACACTGCTCTGGCTAGTTATACGCAATCTGTTCGTTTCACTTTCCTTGTAATACAAGGAGGTAGAAGAGACTTCTGAATGAAGATTTATGTTGCCTTTGCTCCTCATGTATTGTCTCTATCCTTTTCCAAGCCACCATAAAGTGAGTCAATAGCAGTAACAACACTTTTGAAATTTTACAGCTTGTCAATGTAAAAATTTATGTGAATCACTATTTTTGCATCACACTGTTATTTTGAAAGCATTTATATAGTTGTTGTTGTTTTTTTCTGAACAAGAAGAAATTAATAACTACATAAAGCACTTCTGAAAATACATGAGATATAACCCTCATACTGTGGACCTTTATATCTGCCTCAGTCTCTTACACAGCTGCTGCCTCTGCATTTTTACAAGAATGGCAAAAATTAAGCCTAGCCAATAAAGATAAAATACTTATGAAAAAAAAAAAAAAAAAAAAAAAAACAAAACAAAAAAAAAAAAAACAATGTTGTATTGCTAGCAAGGTTTATTTGCAGGTACTGGGAAAATTACATGCTTTTAGTGAGATACTTAAAGTAATGATTGCCCACAGTTAAGAATGTTTTTTAGTAAATGAAACATCTACTTCAGCAAACACCAGTTTCACCAGAACAGTTTATAAAAAGATGGATCAAAGGAGCTGTAATTTAGGGTAGGGCTCCAGCAGAAGTCCAAGAATGGGTGAAGAGAGCAGCATGTGGGGTGGGTGTCATGGATGTACAGAGGCAGTAGCAGAGTCTAGGGCTTGGTGGCAGAAAGGAATACTCCGGAAAAGATCAACAGGTATGAAAAGATTTTTATTTCCCCTATGGATTTTAAGGGGAAAGTATTTTTCTTTGCTAAACTTCTTGCTTTTTGCTTTTTCCTCACATTTTCTTTAGAGGTGTTAAATTAGATATTAAACCTCATCTAGAGTTAAGCTAAAACTCTGACTGTTAAAAAATAACAGATAGGCAAACCTCCTGGTCTGAGGTTGTTTATGAAGTCTTGCCAAGGCGATCGGCTCCGGGGCAGACATTCTACAGTGGAGTGGAGGATCGGGCAGGCAGGGCTAATTTTTCCGGCACTGAGCCCACTTGAGGGAGCCGCCAGGACCCGGCAGCCCTCAGGAGGGAGGTGAACGAGGTGAGAACGAGGCGTAGAGAGAGCCAGCAGCGCCCCCTCCCCGGCCGTTCATAAACTGCTCCTAGGGAGCGCGAGCAACCAGGAGCGCGGCGAACAGGATGGGCAACAGGGCGTGGCGCGTCAGAAGGGAGTGGCGCAGCAGTTAGCGCGGCAGTTTGCGCAGGCAGGGCTAGCAGGAAGGGCAGAGCGCTCCCCCCCGCCCATACGAACACCTTCTCTAACGGCAGTCTACTGCTAGCTCAGCTGCAATGGTGTACACCAGGCACAGGGTGCTCTCCTGGAAGTCTGTGCACAGCCAGACCAACTGCCCACTCCAAACTGCGACAGTATGGGTCTCCGGGTGCAGGGAGTGCCTGAGCCTGTTGCTACCACCTGCAGGGGGCAGAGAGACTGCGTGTGTGAGGTGTGAGCAGGTGGACGACCTGGTCTGCCTCATGGCAGAACTCAAGGAGGAGGTCGAGAGGTTGAGGGATACCAGAGAGTGTGAGCACAAGATAGATTTGTGGAGCAACTCCCTGCGCAGCCTGAAGGACAGGCACCGGGGTGACACATCCCAAATGGGGTTGGACCCCCTGCCCTGTTGCTGTTGGGCAGAGGCACAGGCAATGCGCCCCCCCCCCCCCCCACCAGCCCCACGTTCCCAGGTGCCCTTACACAACAGGTTTAAGGCCCTGGAGCTTGAGAGACCTGTGGGTGAGGATGAGGTAGGAAGCCTAACCAGGAGGATGCCTAGGGCGAGGAAGTCGACTCCACACCTCAGGATTGCCTCTACCAGGACAGAAAGAAGGGTGATTGTTGTGGGCGACTCCCTTGTCAGGGGAACAGAGGGCCCTATTTGTCGGCCTGACCCTACCCATAGGGAAGTCTGCTGCCTCCCTGGGGCCAAGGTCAGGGATGTTGCCAGGAGGCTTCCCAACCTGGTTCACCCCTCTGACTATTATCCTCTTTTAATAGTGCAGGCTGGCAGCAATGACATTGAAGAAAGAAGCCTGAAGACCATCGAACGGGACTTTAGGGGACTGGGATGGTTACTGGATGGAGCGGGAGTACAGGTGGTATTTTTGTCCATCCCTACGGTGGCAGGGAGGGGTACAGAGAGGACACGGAAAGCCCACCTGATAAACACGTGGCTCAGAGGCTGGTGCCAACACAGAAATTTTGGGTTTTTTGACCATGGCGCACTTTACTCAGCACCCGGCCTGATGGCCGCAGATGGGTCCCTATCTCTAAGGAGAAAACAGATCCTGGGCTAGGAGCTGGCGGGACTCATTGAGAGGGCTTTAAAGTAGGTGAGAAGGGGGATAGGGCTGAAACAAGGCTTGTTGGAGCTGTGCCAGGGAGAACAATGGCAAGGCTGGGAGAGAAGGCAATGGCCCAGCTGAAGTGCATCTACACTAATGCACGCAGCATGGGTAACAAACAGGAGGAGCTGGAAGCCATCGTGTGGCAGGCAGGATATGAATTCGTTGCCATCATGGAAACGTGGTGGGACCGCTCACATGACTGGAGTGCTGCAATGTCTGGCTATAGGCTCTTCAGAAAAGACAGGCAGCATGGAATGGGTGTGTTGCAGGAAGAATGGCCAAAAACATGACAGACACTAGTATGGTCAGATCATGCTCCATTTTATTACCCGAATAGCCTGACTTTTACAGTGAACTTAACAGGGGCGGATAGTGTCTCACACAAAATTATTGGTCAAAAGCATTCAGACAAACAACTACAAGAAAACAACCCCACCTGCAATAAGACAACCCCTTGTGATTAGCAGTCATGTAGACCTTGTCCTTGAAGCCAACTACTGGCAACAATATTTTTCTAAATTCCTCAGTTTGGCGATGTGGGAACACTGTCATGGGAACTTCTCATAGTCATCCTGGTAGCTTGGTTTGCTCAGCTGAAAGCAAGCCATGGGATCTTTGCTGTTTCAAAAATCCCTCAACAGGGGTGGTGGTGTGTCTCTCTATATCAGAGAGAGTTTTTATGTCATGGAACTTGAGGCTGGGAATGATAAGGTTGAGTCCCTATGGGTTAACATCAGCAGGAAAGCCAACAAGGGAAGCATCCTGGTGGGCGTCTGTTATAGACCGCCAAACCAGGGTGAGGAGACTGATGAGGAGTTCTACAGGCAGCTGACAAAAGTTGTGAAATCATCAGTGTTTTTTCTTGTGGGGGACTTCAACTTCCCAGATATATCTGGGAAGCACAACACAGCCCAGAGAAAGCAGTTTAGGAGGTTTCTAGAGAGCGTGGAAGATAGCTTCCTGACACAGCTGGTTAGTGAGCCTACCACAGATGGTGCCCCGCTAGACCTTCTCTTCACAAACAGAGAAGGACTGGTGGGAGATGTGGTGGTCAGAAAATGTCTTGGGCAGAGTGACTATGAAATGATAGAGTTCTCCACTCTTGGAGAAGCCAGGAAGGGGACCAGTAAAACCGCTGTGTTGGCCTTTCGGAGGGCCAGCTTTGAACTGTTCAGGACACTGGTTGGTAGAGTCCCTTGGGAGGTGGTTCTGAAGGGCAGAGGAGTCCAGGAAGGCTGGGCACTCTTCAAGAAGGAATGGCGCAGGAGCAGTCTGTCCCCACGTGCCCAAAGACGAGCCGGCGGGAAAGAAGACCAGCCTAGCTCAACAGAGAGTTGCAGCATGAGCTTAGGATAAAAAAGAGGGTATACAATATTTGGAAAAGAGGGCAGGCCACTGAGGAAGACTATAAGGATGTTGCGAGGCAGCGCAGGGAAAAAATTAGAAAGGCCAAAGCTCATCTGGAGCTCAATCTGGCTACTGCCGTTAAAGACAACAGAAAATGTTTTTACAAATACATCAACACAAAACAGAGGACTAAGGAGAATCTCCATCCTTTACTGGATGCAGGGGGGGAACTTAGTTACAAGAGATGAGGAAAAGGCAGAGGTGTTTAATGCCTTCTTTGCCTCAGTCTTTAGCGGCAATACCGGTTGTTCTCTGGATACCCAGTACCCTGAGCTGGTGGAAGGGGATGGGGAGCAGAATGTGGCCCTCACTATCCATGAGGAGATGGCTGGTGATCTGCTACGGCACTTGGATGTGTGCAAGTCGATGGGGCCAGATGGGATCCACCCAAGGATACTGAAGGAACTGGCAGAGGAGCTGGCCAAGCCGCTTACCATCATTTATCAGCAGTCCTGGCTATCGGGGGAGGTCTCAGCTGACTGGCAGCTAGCAAATGTGACTCCCATCTACAAGAAGGGCTGCAGGGCAGACCTGGAGTAGGCCTGTCAGTTTGACCTCAGTGCCGGGGAAACTCATGGAGCAGATTATCTTGAGTGTCATCACGCGGCACTTACAGGGCAAGCAGGCGATCAGGCCCACTCAGCATGGGTTTATGAAAGGCAGGTCCTGCTTGACGAACCTGATCTCCTTCTATGACAAAGTGACACGCTGGGTGGATGAGGGAAAGGCTGTGGATGTGTTCTACGTTGACTTCAGCAAGGCTTTTGACACCGTTTCCCACAGCATTCTCATCAAGAAACTGGCTGCTCTTGGCTTGGACTGACGTACGCTTCGTTGGGTTAAAAACTGGCTGGATAGCCGGGCCCAAAGAGTTGTGAAAGGAGTCAAATCCAGTTGGAGGAAGGTCACTAGTGGCATTTCCCAGGGCTCGGTGTTGAAGCCAGTCCTCTTTAATATCTTCATCGATGATCTGGACGAGGGCATTGAGTGCACCCTCAGTAAGTTTGCAGATGACACCAGGTTAGGTGCATGTGTCGATCTGCTGGAGGGTAGGAAGGCTCTGCAGGAGAATCTGGATAGGCTGCACTGGTGGGCTGAAGCCAACTGTATGAGGTTCAACAAGTGCCGGGTCCTGCACCTGGGGCGCAACAACCCCAAGCAGAGCTACAGGCTGGGAGATGAATGGTTGGAAAGCTGCCTGGCAGAGAAGGATCTGTGAGTGATGGTTGATAGTCAGCTGAATATAAGCCAGCAGTGTGCTCAGGTGATCACAGCATTCTGGCTTGTATAAGAAACAGTGTGGCCAGCAGGTCTAAGGAAGTGATTGTCTCCCTGTACTTGGCTCTGGTGAGGCTGCACCTTGAGTACTGTGTTCAGTTTTGGGCCCCTCGCTACAAGAAGGACATGGAGGTGCTCGAGCGAGTCCAGAGAAGGGCGATGAAGCTGGTGAGGGGTCTGGAGAACAAGTCCTATGAGGAGCGGCTGAGGGAGCTGGGCTTGTTCAGCCTGGAGAAGAGGAGGCTCAGGGGCGACCTTATTGCTCTTTATAATTACATTAAAGGAGGCTTTAGAGAGGTGGGGATTGGTCTATTCTTCCACCTGCCTGGTGACAGGACAAGGTGCTATGGGCTAAAGTTGTGCCAAGGGTGTTTTAGGTTGGATATTAGGAAGAACTTCTTTACTGAGAGGGTTGTGAGGTATTGGAATGGGCTGCCCAGGGAAGTGGTTGAGTCACCATCCCTGGAGGTCTTTAAAAGACGTTTAGATGTTGAAGTCCGCTGACTTCATGGTTTATGGTTTAGTGGAGGACTTGTTAGTGTTCGGTCAGAGGTTGGACTTGATGATCTTGAGGTCTTTTCCAACCTAGACAATTCTGTGATTCTTCATGAAAGACAACTGAGTGTGGACACCGAAATCCCAAGAATGGGTACTGACCTAAAAGATCTAGGATTGGATTCAGTACCTAAGCTTTTTTTTTTTTTTTGTAAAAATTTCCTTATATAATGACAAAATGTTTCTTTGTGGGTAAAACTTTCCTGGAACCTTTACTGTAAGTTTTGGAGATCTTTTTGGCTGGTTGGTTGTTTTGTGTTGTTTGATTTTTTTTTCCTGTTGTTTTTGGGTTTATCTTAATTCCTGTTTTTTGTTGGCTTGCCTTTTGTGTTTTGTTTGTTTGTTTTTGTTTGTTTGCTTGATAAACATAGACAGTTTCCTATTGTGCTTGTAGATTTTTATCTATTTGACAGATAAGTCTCACTATATAATTTTGGTAGGCCACAGAAAGGCATTTACAAACATTGTTATGAATTAGCTATGACAAAATTTTGGTCATCTTGCCCTCTTGATCTCAGAGTTCAAAGTCTTAGTTCCACCTACAACTCAAAGTGTTCCACCTACAATTCAAATAAAATTCTCATCCTGTAGTGCTAGTATTCACATTTTTTTTCTGCAGTATTTAATTTTCTTGTCCTCTTAACCATGTAAAATAAACTCCCAAATCCCCTTTTGTAGTGAAAATGAGCAGGCTAGAGTCTTGCTCACATTTATGTCAGCTACACACCATTTTACAAGACCTGAAGTCTTCACCTGAGGTGAAGAACATCTGATGAGTAAACTGACTTTCTCTGTAATGTAGTGATCTTGATGTCTCTGTAATGCAGTGATCTTGATGCTTAGGGAAGTAGGAGGCAAAATCAGACAGAAACACATTCTCTAGACATCCCAGCTGAGGGTGACCTGTCTGCATTTCCTGAAGGAGTGAATTTCTTTCCAAGTTGTACGGCCAATTTTGCCTGAGGTAGAGCAGACTACCTGTGACTCAGCAGGGCAAGTCCCACGTACTATATGGGAGTACTCCTAGCCATTCCACAGCATGTCCTGCAAGTGAAGGTGCCTCCTTTCTAGATTCTGGTGCCATACTCAATAATCTGACTTCAGATCAAAGGATCAACATAGTTTTATTACATAGGACCTGTTACTCTCTCCTCTCAAGAGCAAGATGCATTGTCTCTCATATGAGAGAGCCAATGCACTTGTAGTAGCTCAAAGAAACAACCTGATAATTTGAAAAATTCAATTTTAAATGTTTTCATCTTGACTATTTAAGATATATAGTAAGATATTTTTGTATGTTGTTCCATGTATGTGCACCATGTTGTAACAATGATTTCTCCTAGTGCCTAGCTCAGAGCTCATTTTTCCTTCCCTTCCTATCTGAATAAAGTAAAATTAGGTAAACATTTACTTTCAGCAGAAATTGATAAAGTTGGACTTTAGATGGACAATTAGTACTTTTGCAGTAATACCTCAGTGTTTTGTATATCTTCTCCTTGCTACCTAGAATGTTTCTGAACTGTGTAGATGCATAAACACAAATATCCTTCTGTCACTGAATGGGCTGCACATGGAGGGAATGGTTATCCTCTAATCTTTTATGTCCTGATAAGTGTCTGGGCCTTACAGTATCAGATAAGGCACAAACATATGGTTTGGGATAAATTCCAGGAAAGGAGAAAGGTTATCTTCATGATACTAATCTGTTTGTTCTGACCATAAGAGGTTAAGTGAAGTTGGAATAGAAGAAGGAAAAAAGTAACTGAATCAGTAAAAAAAGAAATGCTCAAGGGAACAAGGTTAGAGAGAACTGCATGCTTCCCACAAGCCTGGCATGACGTCAAAACCCAAATTTTAAAGATGCTGGAAGAGATCAGACCACCCACAAAGTATCAGTGAAAGCTGTCAAGCACGCAGACTGGCATGGAGAGAAAGAAGAAACATGCTGAGAGCATGCTGAGACAGTCTGTTTCCTTCAGAAGCAATAAGGGAGGAGAAGTAGAGCAGTCAAGGCAAATTCACAAAGAAATACTGAAATTTAAAAGTGTACATAAGAAATATACATGCAGGTATTATTGAGATTTGTTCCCTCTGCTGTTTACCTTGAATGAAAAAAATATATACACTTATTTGTTCTCTAGCTTCTGTTTCTGTATCAGTACAAATTTGCACCATTAAAGGTTCCTGCAGAGAAATGGTCACAAATGATAGATGCAGTGTAACAGGTCACATTAGGTTTACAGCAAATAGAGATTCAGCCTTGAAGTACCTACCATAAAACTAGATGAACTGCGTACTCCCAGTTTGAATTAGACGGGGGAACTCTGGAATTACATATATATATATATACACATATATGCGTGTGTGTGTGTGTGTGTGCGCGTGTACTTGTACATATACGTTATATATATATATATATATATATATATATATAAACATAATAATGTCCAAACTGAAAGAAATATAAATGTGTGTCAGCTATGTCCTATCAGGTCAGCAGCCATTTCTCATTGATATTTATTTATGGGATAGTATTTAGATGAGTTTTCAATGGGAATTCATAACTATTATACCTCGGCGCTCCCCCCAGTCCCAGCAAGACATTATAGTTCATCACTCAGCTAAACCTTTTTTTGTTTGTTTTTGTTTTAAGCCAAAACTTAGTTTAAAAACTAAATATTTAACGTTGTAATGAAGCTGCACTTTAGACATATTTTGGCTGCAATGCATTGACTGGAAATTTCCTTGGTGTCTATAGGTCTTTTTTTCTAACACGGTGAAACAAATAGGCATTTTGAAAGACTGCACATATCTGCCCATATTTTCAGCAATGCTGGGGAGTTTCACATGTGCAGCAATCTGTACAAGTCCAGAACCCCAGAGATGCTCAGGCCAGAAGGACCTTTTCAAGATCTCTAGTCCAATATCCTGCCCAAAGCAAGGAGAGCTCAGGCATCGGACCAGGATGCTCAGGAATTGTGAAGATGGATTTATACAACCTTTCTGAGCAGCCTGATCAAATGTTTGGCTATTCTCAGGGTGCAAAATGTTTTCCTTATATACAGTCAGAAAGTCCCTTTTCTCAGTTTATGCCCATTAGCTTTTCTCCTTCTACAAAACATTGCCACACAGAGCCTGTCTGGGACTTCTTAGTACCCTTTATGAAGGTACGGGAAGGCAGGCAGCTGTCAGGCTTCCCAAAACAGTCTCTTCTGCAGGCTTTTCAAGTCCTAGTCCCTCAGTCTCTCCTTATGGGGCAAGTGTTCCAGCCCCACCCATCATGGTGGCCCTCCATTGAACTCATCCTAGTCTATGAACATCTTATAATGGAGAGCCGAGAAGTGGAGCATGCAGAATGGTAGTAGATGGTGATAATCCCTTCCCTTGATCGACCAGCAGTTCACACAGCCCAAGTTGCTGATGACCATCTTTACTGCCAGAGCAGACTGCTGACTCATGCTCAACTTGCTATTCACTCAAACCCTAGGGCCTGTTCAGCAGAGCTGCTTCCCAAATGGTTAGTCCTCAGCCTGTATTGCTTATTATTATTATTATTATTATTATTATTATTATTATTATTATTATTATTATTATTATTATTTTATTTATTCCGAGGTAGAGAATTTTTCATTTGCCCTTGTTGTCATGAATTTTGCTCCGCCAAACTTTCTAAGCCCAAGGAATATTGAATTCTGGAAACATTTACCCTTATGAACCACACCTTCATAACGAAACTGCAAAGCATGTTAGAAGTCATTTTGCAAAATTAGTATTGCCAAGCACCTGAAGTCTTTCAGAGCTTCTTTCTGTTCCTTGAAATTCAAACTTGAATTGCTTGTGAGCCTTATGAATATGCAAAAAAATTCTTTTTATTTCAACCAGTTATAAATCACCCTGTTTCAGATTTAAAATGATATTTTAGAGATTGAGGAACCAGAAAACAACTATTTTTCTAAAGTCCTACTGATAGTTTTATTATAATTATTAATCTGAAGAAAAAAAGAAAAAAAAAAAAAGCTGGTCTATGAGATCCAAGTGTTTAAAACTAATAATATGATAATAACGTAAGCTTTGGTTTAAGTCTTTGGTTAAATTTGGTATGCTGAACAGCATTGAGACCTAAGAGCAATTGCAACATCAGTAGCATTTCTTTTAGACACTATTAGAAATGTTTTAATATGTTTTAATAGATTTGCTTATGCATTTGCTGTTAAGCACTTTTGCACAGCTGAATTATGAACATATGGCCAAGAGAGGTTTACTCAGCAATGAGAGAACAATGACACTTCGTGCTTTTAGAATTTGATTGAATACTTGTTTTCCAGTTGTTCTGTTTTCACTTTAAAGGGAAAATATCCAAATAAAAATTTGTTTAGCTTCCAACTGGATGCAATGATTACTTTATTTTCTGTCCATTGTTCAGGTTTGATCTCTGAAAAGTGGGAAATTGTGGGAAACACTTACAGATAGTGTTTGTATTTTCTGTCTCCTAAACTGAACTAAAGTTTTTCTCATTAAGAGATCCAAAACCCTGTAAACACAGAAAACCTTTAAGCCTATAATTCCTAATTACTATTAAAGTTATATTACATCTGTGAGGGGGGAACATAAAATCTAAAGGATCTAAATTGTTAAATCCAATGCTCTGATGTTGCAAAAAGCATATTTGCTTAACATTTCCAGCACAATCATCTCCGCTGATATTACTGGGACAATATATGGCAAAAAAGGTACATGTAGGATTATTTTCAATACTGTGAATTACTGAAGTACTGTTGCATTAAAGGGTAAAGCAGCTTGGCAGGACCTAAACCCCCTTGCATTCTAGCTTGTCCTCAGATATCAGAGGGGCTGAGGATGGCTGGGCTTAGATTCTGAGTGGTGCCCAATTCAGCACTATAAGTCTGGTCATATTCAATATAGTGAATTACCATGATCACAGATGCACAAATAGCACAATGCACCTTCATTTGAGTAGATTAATGACTGGTGTAGTTTACTGAAGCAACAGGATTACAGGTTCTTTTGGATTACCATTGAGAACTACACTAACTGTAAAGCACATGCAAATACCAAGAATATGACTAATGCAACCAACTATGTATAAGTTAACTTATAAAACAACTCTATAGAGACTGCTGGGTTTCCCAGGGAAGCCCTCAGTATAACCAAGGGTTTGAATCTCACCCAGTAGGTGTCCCTAAGGGGAGGAAGAGAGGTTGGCTGAACGCATTGACTGGTCCCAGAAATCAGCAATGTCCTTCTTACTTGTCTGCAATGGTATCTTCCCTAACATTCTCTCTTTGTTGAGCTATTTTTATACTATTTTCTTATTTTTAGGTAGCTTGAGTGACTCTAATCATACATACCTTTATTATGATTGATATAGAATTTTCTCTCTCTTGCTTTAAAGGTACAAGACTTAGAGAAAATCAGACTGCTTGCTTCCTGAGGGGTGGTCACACTTTGGGAAGGAGGTGTGTTTTGACATTATTAAGATATAGTGAGCACAGGTCGCCAAAAGAACATGATTTTGATATCAGTTCAGCTCAGGGATGGCCATTCAATATATCAAATCTGTAGTAGCATCAAGTTCCCCATCCCTGTGATGCTATTATAGAGCCCAGCTGTGGAGTCTCCATTCCAGTCCACCCTCCATGCTGTTTCTCTTACAGTCAGCACACCAAGCTCCCCTGGTGTTGTCAGTATCTAAGGTTGCAGGTTACATTGCCAAGTGGACTACCATGGAACCTTGGATACCTTCCTTGCATACCTGCCTCATCTCACCCCGGAATTTTCCTCAGCACTGAAACTTTTCTTAAGATGTGGATATACCTTTAGTCTCTATAAGTCACCTCCAGCAATCTTTCTACAAGCACTTTGATCCTTCTGCAAAGAAAAGGGAATGGAAGCTGCTGAGAATGTGATCCGGTGTTATTTACTGCCATTTTGGGGCCTGCCATGTTTACAGGGCTCTTCTTTAAAAAAATAATTTCAAGAGAAATAAGAGGTGTTTGTATTTGTCAGGAGAGAACGGAGGAAAGTACCTATGACTAGATTATAGGAAAATAGGCCATAAAGTATTGGTCGCATTCATCTGCAATTATTGGTCAGTGATAACTTAATACAATTATTTCTATTCTATAGAAACATAAAATAAGACTCAAACAGTTTCGTGTCTCTACTTCTATCTTTGTTGCAATTTAGTTCTTTGTGCTATACCAGAAATTCCACAATAGTAAATCACTATAACTACATATCTGTCCTGTCTATAACTTAACTAGACCTTGGCAAGTTTTTCTGATGTGAAACGTGTTCATTCACAACCTTTAGAAAAGCAACGGCTTAGATATTGTTAAAGAAATCTATATCTTAACATTTTACCATGACTTTGTTTTCAATTGGTTTATCAATGTTAAGGAAAAGTTGGCACTTTGTTTGATAATGTTCTTTGCCATTTTCAGTTCTCCTAGTATCCAGTTACTGAGTGGACACTTTACATAATTCTTTAAATTTACCTGGATAGAATAAGAAGGTAACTCTGCGGAATTATTTCCTCTATTTAAATGTAATGCTATGAATGTATCCTGAAAACAATTAAATAAAACTACTAGATAACAGTAAAGTGAATATGACTTAAAATAAAAAATGAATATAATTTGCTGTTTCTCAGTAATCTCATTTATCTGAAAGTTTTCAATTTTAGTAGGGTAGTGTAAAGCCTACTTACCCATAGCTCCCAAAACAATTTGCCTAGTTGAGATACTAATTTGATAACTTTTTAATTACACTGTAGCAACACATATTCCCCTTGTCATGTTCCAAATGTTTTTATTTCAAATAAGGAGAAGAGGAAATCCCTTGATAATTTCAAAACAAACCACACATAAATTAGGTTCTGGTGGGATATCACTATACATAGAGATTTATTATCAGAGCTATAGGAAGACTTTTAAAAGCCATGAAAATTAATTTGGATATGATTTGTTTGCTTATATATTCTTATGTTCACATTTGGCATGTATACTGCACACTAAGTTTTCAGAAAAGAATGTTTATGTTGGAACATACTAAAAATGAATACTACAGAATGTGCATGGGAAGTGAATGTTACATTAATGTAGTATGATTTTATACTGGTAATGTAGTATGATTTAATACTGACAGCTAGCTAAACACCACCACACTGCTCTCTGACTGTCTCTTCCCAAAGGAAAAGGGGGAGAAAGTATGACTGAAAGGACTCAAGTGTTGAGATAAGGACAAGAAGATCACTCAACAATTATCATAATGGTCAAAACAGACCCAGCATAGGGAGATCAATATAATTTACTGTCTATCACTAACAGACTAGAACAGGGGGAAACTAAAAGCAAACTAAAAACACCTTAACTCCATCCACCCTCTTTTACATCCTCCCCCAAAATTGTGCAGAGGAATGTGGAGTAAGGGCTGCAGTAAGTACCTAACGCTTCATCTCCACCACTCCTTCATGGACACTGTCTGTCCCTGCTCCACATGGGGTCCCTCCCACAGAATGCCGTCCTTCCCAAACTGATCCTGCATGGGCTGCCCACAGGCAGCAGCTCTTCAAGAACTGCTCCCATATGACTCCATACCACGGGGTCCACCATCAGAAGCAAACTGCTCCAACATGGGTCCCCCATGGGTTGCAGCTCCCCGCAGGCCCCTTGATCCTGCGTGGGCTCTTTTCCACGGGCTGCAGCTCTGGCCCAGAGCCTGCTCCTGCGGGGGCTTTCCATGGGCCGCAGCCTCCTCCAGGCCACATCCACCTGCTCCACCAGGGGCTCCTCCACGGGCTGCAGTGTAGAGATCTGCTCTGCCATGGGACCCATGGGCTACAGGGGGACAGCCTGCTCCACCAGGGGTCTCTCCACAGGCCACAGGGCAACTTCTGCTGCATGCCTGGAGCACCTACTCCCCATCTTTCTGCACTGACCTTGGGATATCTGCAGGGCTAGTTCTCTCTGCATTTTCTCACTCCTCTCTACCAACTACTGAATAGCACTTTTTTGTTTCTTAACTATGATCTCAGAAAGGCACAACCAGCATTGTTCTTTGCCAGGGCTAGCATCAGGGCACTTTTGGAGCTGGCTGGAACTGGCTCTTACTTAACATAGGCTTCTGGATTCTTCTCGCAAAGGCCACTCCTGTAACCTTGCTACCAAAACCTTGCCACACAAACCTAATACAACTGGCCAAATGATTCTAAAAGTTAAATTGTTCCAATCCAGGAACTGTTTTTTTTCCCATCAAAACTAGACAATATACCTTGATTGCCAAAAACAGGTATTAACCAGAGTGTGAACTACCAAAGGTTAGACAGCTTTCTCTAAATTAGACCAGAAATAATTTAGAACAAAAAATACACTTGATAAGACTAAAATTCTTACAGATGAAAAGAGAGAAGCTGGATGTTTTAGACACCAGAATACCACAAAATTCTCCATTGCTCTAAATCTCCCTGTTGCAACACTCATGAATTTAACTGAACTGTGTGTTCCAATTTATTTATTTTTTCCCACTGACTCCCTCCATATATTTTAAACCCACTGGTGTCCTGACTCCATTCATACGTCAGTGTCTTTCCAATTACGGAATGTAACAAGCATCTGACTGAAAAAAATAAATAAAAAAAAAAAGTCCTCTGTTTTTATTAGAACCAGAATTTATTAATTAACCTTCTTCAGCAAAGATCTTGGACACCTCCATACTACTCTCAAACATACATGTATCTGTAGAATGGAAACAACAGAAGCACATCCATCCAAGAAACTATCAGCTACATTTTATCCTTAATCTCACATGAGGAAAAAACTTTGGATTTGAATGTTCTGTTAAAATCGCATTGGATTTGTAAAGATACCACAAGCCCTGCTTCTCTGTATGAACAGGCATCTCTGCACTTCAAAATATATTAAATTATTAGCAGTCATATAGTAATTACTACATTTACTCTAGGTCTACTAGCTTCAGAAACACCTTATTGTTATTACCAATTTTGAAAATAATGAATTTAGAAGCTAATATAAAGCTACACTTACAGTAAGGAATGCAAATAATATTTTAAATGCTAATCTTTTCATTATATTTTTTCCCCCCAAGAAAAGATATAATATTTCATCATTAAACTGAGTGGGTCAGTTTTCGTATATAAGTATATTGTAAATGTAAAATCAAAATAGTAGTAAATCTGGGTTTTGGCCCAATTGTATTGCAAATTAAAGCAAGATATTAGCTTTTGTTTCTCTCCCTCTCTATATAATGCATATATATGCAAATATACAAATAATTTTTTGTGTGTGAGAAATACTATACTCCCTCTCCTACTTGGTTTATGATATACAGAAAATAAATAAGCATATGCATGTGTAGCATGTGCTATTATTAAGCTATGCAAATGATAATTGAGATGTTTCTGCTGCATCTGTCACAGAAGTTTATAAAATTCTGTGATAGAAAATATCTACACACCATGGGAAAACTTGAGATTCCATTTATCTTATTTTTCTAATTGAAATAGTACCGAAACAATGGTTTTCTGTATAGTAGCTGGCAGTTGAGATAGCCTTCTCTCCCAGGAAATAGCAGTACTTCTAATTAACATGTTTTCAAAAAACAGCCTGTTGACAGTGAGCTTCAAGAGCAGAAAAAGGTTGCTAGGTACCTGTACTCACAAGATCTGAATTTCTTATTATTTGTGAAAAAATTTATTGAAAAGGTTTCATCACTGGCAATTTACTCTGTTAAGAAATTTATTCTTCAGTGACTGGAAAACATTAATTCAAATCTTTTTAATGAACTAATGGGTCATGTAAAACACCTTATACTTTAGCAAGATCATTTTTAATCAAACATTGTAGGTTTAATGGGATAATATTTGAGCTACAATTCGTGCATGGAAAACTGATCACTATTACTACACAAATGGTAGTAATCCCAGATAAATGGATAGGGTTGAAATATTACTGTATTCCAGTTTTCTCATTGTTTTATCAGTCTTGACATCTTCTGATGACATGCTTCCAACCTACTTTCTGCCAATGGTAATGTCCATAGAAGGTTTATACATTTATGTACAACTAGAAATGCGTATTTCCCTATTAGCCCATTTTACCTTTTTATGTACCAAATGTTGGAATTCTTTTTACACATTATCATTAGAGACATCTAAAGAGCATATTGACTTTTTAAGACAGGCCAAGATATTTTCAAGAATTGAAAAATCACTGAAAATCAAACTTTTCATGCATACTATATGCCTTTCATACATATTCACTTTCTGTCTTCAGGAACCTTCATGTACGATAGTAGAAATTCCCTCCGTTTTCTGAAGGACTCTAGTTCACTTTCTGTCTTCAGGAACCTTCATGTACGATAGTAGAAATTCCCTCCGTTTTCTGAAGGACTCTAGTCCAACAGCAATTATATAGCTGTTACAAAATTATACACCAAGAGAAACAGAATCTCAAGAAGTGAGAAAAAACAGCACTGCTGGTAAAAAAAAAAAAAAAAAAAAAAAAAAAAAAAAAAAAAAAAAGCCTTGTAAAGCCTTGTGTCTTGTTTAGCCAGTGAAAATAAGAATGTTTCTCAAAATCTGCCTAACATCAATCCAATTAAACCAAAAGTGTTTTCTGTGTTGGCAGGAGGTGGGGAAGGGTTGTTATTTACTTGCTTTGTTGTTGCTGTTGTTTTCCCTTTAAATTAAAAATCTGCAAAGATTTAACAGAGAATATATGAAAACAGGGTATGATTACATTGATATTCTCCTCCCCCCTTATGCTCTTTACAACTCTTGGGTAATCAACTGTAGTTATCACAGATTTGCTAGTGAATAATCTGACTGAATTAATAATACCCTCCAAAAAAAACTTTAATTTCTTTATTTTTACTAATCTTGAAACATAATTTAATTGGCCATCATTGCATGTTTATAGTTATCATACTGTAGGGTTGAGTAGTCTGAGAACAGAAAGTTTAACTGACATCAAATTTGGACACAGGGAACAGAAGCAAGGTCTCCTGCTAAGAAGGTTTTTCCCCAGAGAAAGGCAATATGTCCCTTGAACAATTCTTCTTATTCCTAAAAGGATGTGTATATGAAGGAAAATAAAGTCCAAATTTACCCATTTCTCATATTATGAGAGACATACTACAACATTTATTGAAGTGACAGGGAGTCATTGTGTTATGGCAGATGAAACATTGAACCAGGAATCATGTAGACCTGATTCTAATTTCTAAAACACGATAATTATATTTATTTTCTTCATGATGAATATTCTGGTCCTTTGAGATACTGAGCACCCTCCATCTCCACTGAAGTAAATAAAATGCAGATGTGGCCCTCAATGTTAATTCAAATCCTTGTGTTTACTGTAGGCACGATGCCTGTTTTTTTTCATCTCTAACTAGACTAGAATAATAATTATCATCATCCTATTATCCCTGTGCTATAAATTAAGAAAACCTTGCTTCACAGTGAAGAATCTCTGCAGATTTCAGCATATAAAGAGGGAAATGAATGGGAAGAGACCAAAGATGCAAAACTCTTGTCAAATGTGTATGAATTGATAGAAGTTGTGAACTACAGCTGCTAATCCAATGAACCAGATGGTATCAATTGTCAAACCAGGTGCAGGAAATAGGGTTGTTAGCCCTCCTGCAAATCAATTAGGTCAGCAAGAAAAATCTGTAAATGAACTTCCCACCAAACAAACAAATTGTACCAAAAACTGTTTCGGATGCTCAGCTGAGTCATAAATGATCAGTCCCTTTGCAAGTGGCAGCTGCCATTAAATCTCTTTATTTCTTCTATGAATAAACTTACCAAAATTTAATTTTCAAGTGTTAATGTACCATTGGAAATTGCCTAATCCAACACCTTTCTCTTTACTGATCCATGTTAATTGAAAGTGTCAGAAAGCATGAAGAATGTCATTGAGCTAATACCAGTTACTACTGCATATGTTTCAGTAGACCTTATTTATCCCAATACTCATGTAAGTTTTTATTTCACTTAGGAAAAAAAAAATATGCCAAAAAGGTGTTTCTATAAAGCATAGGGTAATATTAGGTAATCAGTTTTTGGTTGATGTTTTGATACTTTCTAATGGAGTCTGATTTGTAGTTTTCCCAAAATGACATACACTACACAGCAGGTTTCTTAACACATTGTGGAAAGTGGTGGGCTGCTGGAATAAGTTTAATGTTCTTAGATGGAGATTTCTAGGGTGATCCTAAGAGTGTAAGAAGAATGGAACTGATTATTTAATTTAGAGAAATTCACCATATTTTGTTTTATCCTAATTCTGACAGGAGGAAATACAAGACGTTTAAAGGAAATGTCCAAGAATAACTATAAATAGGTTTCTCCTCAAGGGACTGCCTTATTAAATATGCTTTGTAAATGTCTTTCTAGTCAAATGTGGAACAGAAATCTTGAAATACTTCATAAATATATTAGCTATATACATACATTTTTATACAGATGTGTATATACACATATATTTATATTAACTATATAAAAAAATGATTTTCACTTACTATTTTTAGCTAATGGGAGACATAGAAACCAAGTCTGTGAAAGTTTCTTGTGGATTACAAAAAAAAAATGTTACATTTATTTTGTGGATGAGTTAGTGTTTAAAATATTTATATGTTGGAGGAAATTAAGTGACAACTATTACTTGAAATGCGTGTAAGAGAGAAAAAAGATCAACTTTAATACTTTAGTATGGTAAACTGTCACTGAATTAATCATTATATTCTTCAGTGTTAAAGGCAGTATTATTCAAAATATTTATAGGTAAGAGGATATTTCTTCACTACATTGTTGGCTCAATGCAAAAGTACATGAGCAATAATGAGATCAGGAACTCAGAGCCCATTCCCTCATTATTGATGTTACACAAAAACACTTTTTCCAGTTAAAAGAGAATACACCACATATATGTGGATTTGTAATGAAGTCTAAGTAGTGCTTTTGTCGTCCATGTTATAATAGTCCATATCCAACTACCTCCTCTTCTCTGGGGTAGTTATGTTAGTTATGCACACTTTGGGTCTTAAGGCCAACAGCATCAGTCTTAAAACTTCTTTCAGAAGACCTGGGATGAGTAGCATTACAGAGAGCCAATGCACTCCACTGGAAGGATGGGGTCACCTCCTCTTCTGATATAGGGTTTGTTTCTCCATCCTGTCCTGCTGCCCTCTCCCTGCTCCCCAGGCAGGGCTGAAAGCTGCCCCACAGACCCACCATACCTCCAGTTCTGTGTGCCCCGCAGGGACTGCCTTGGGCTGTCAGCCCCTTCCCCCTGGACCCTCACAGAGCTGAAGCTCAGCCAGGCCCTACAATGGGCACTGAGCCACAGGGCACCAGGGAAACCAAGCTCAGCCCCGCACAGGCCCAGGGCAGCCTGGCCACCTCTGGGGCCTGGCACAAACAGATGCAGACTGCCTTCCCTAGCAATGGCAAAAATGTGTTTACTAGAATACACAGATCAACTGCTTCATGTCCTCCCTTTTTCTTCCAGAAAGTTTTCATTTTCTTTTTTTTTTTTTTTTTTTTTCACAGAATGGTATAGCTTAAACAGGAAGAAAAGGGATCAGCCTTGTTGAGAGCCCGATCCTAAAAGCATTTTCATGGCAGATGCAAGAGGCGCATGTAACCCTTCCACAGGAGTATGAAAGCATAGGCTTTTTAGGATTTTTAGGATTTTTGGATTTTTAATCCTATTGAATACTTAGTCATGGGACGAAAGACTATGTGTTTTGTCCTCTGTGTAAAGCATTCATTCTGTGCATACATTGTAGCAGCTTTCAAGGTTTTCAATGTCTACAAGGCAAAAACATCTACCTACAGACTTTTGGACACCCAGGAGGTAAAAATTTTTTCCATGTTTCCTTTTTTTCCCCACATGAATGCAAGAAGTATTCCTACAAAGTCCCAGTTCAAGGTTGGAAAGATACAATGGATATGCATTGAATTAAGAAGAATTTGGATGGGTTCTAGAACAGAAAGGAAACTATAACCCTCTTAAATTCTCCTAAGACAAAGCAAATGCAGAACAGTTTCTTCCCATGTCAAACTCATAGCTTGAGCTGATTATTCAATGCAATAATTTAGTGACTGAATAATTGGAACCGACTGATTTATTGATTCAATTTTAAATGTGCCCATTATTTGATCATTGTACTGTTCATCTTTAATTATCTAATAAAACTGTAGCATATTAGCTTAGAAATATGTATCATTAAGTGAATATTTGCTTGCTTATGCTTTTCTAAAATCCATAAATGGCTAATAGAACTGATTTATTTTCCTAAGTTAAAAAATGTGCCATGAACTCTCATACCACAAATAACTGCAGATAAGCAGCTTTTGAGCAGTTGGCCCTCCTTCCATCAAAAGTCAGAGACTGAGCTAATTCCCTTTTAGATGTCTTTATCCTAATCCTGAATTCAAAGCAGAATTGGACCCTTAGGCTTGATATCTAGGAATAAATTATGAAAAAATATAAGTTGAAGAAAAAAAAAAAACAAACAAACAAAAAATACAGAGGAAGAGAGAGAGAGAGGAAAGAAGGAAAGAAAGAAGGAAAGAGGGAAAGAAGGAAAGAGGGTAAGAAAGAACGAAAGAAGGAAAGAAAAAGAGAGAAAGAGAAAGAAAGGAGAAGGAAGAGGAAGAGGAAGAGGAAGAGGAAGAGGAAGAGGAAGAGGAAGAGGAAGAGGAAGAGGAAGAGGAAGAGGAAGAGGAAGAGGAAGAGGAAGAGGAAGAGGAAGAGGAAGAAAGAGAAAGAGAAAGAGAAAGAGAAAGAGAAAGAGAAAGAGAAAGAGAAAGAGAAAGAGAAAGAGAAAGAGAAAGAGAAAGAAAAAGAGAAAGAGTGAAATTGTCTCACATTAGCCACACACTCTTTGGAGTTTAACTTCCAAAGTCAAAACTAGAGATGAAAGTGCATGTCTAGACACTTAAGAATCAGATCTCCATGTAGGATACTGTGGTGCCTAATAATGAATGGAACAGATCTCAACCATTAAAACATGAACCAGAAAGGAAGAGAAAAATGACCTTGAATTGTACTTAATAGCCTGATTGTGCAGAATATGATAAACATGAGAACTTCTTTCTCTTGTTTTTCCTGAAGTAACACCTTATCTTCTTGTACTGGATCTGGCTGGGGATTTTCAGCATAGCAAGCTGTATGGTGCCGTGCTTTGGATTTGTGGCTGCAACTATCTTGATAACACACCAATGTTTACACTGTTTCTGAACAGCACTTGCACAGCATCAAGGCTTTCTCTCTTTCACATCCTGTCCTGTACCTCCTTCCCCTCGAGAATAAGCTGGGAGTGGGCAAGAGAATGTAAGGGGACAGCAGACCCAAATTGACCAAAAGGATATCCCACACTATATGATGCCATTGTCAGCAATAAGAGCAAAGTGAAAGGAGAATGAAGGGTAAACATTTGTGGTTATGGTATTTGTCTTCCCAAGCAGCTGATATGCAAGTTGAGGTTCTGCTTTCCAGTAAGTCATTAAATATCTCCCTGCTATGGGAAGTAGTGAATGTATTTCTCTTTTTGCTTCGCTTGTTTACACAGCTTTCCTTTTGTCTATTAAGTTGCCTTTATATTGATCCACAGGTCTTCTTGCCTTCCTTCTATTTTCTCCCCATCCCATAGGAGAGGGGAGTGAAAAAACACCTGAGTGGGCATGTGTCTGTTAATCAAGGTCAACTCACCACACTCCCATCCATAGACTCTGATCAGTTCTTTCTGTTGAAAAGGTAATCACAGTTTCTGTTCTTTTCTGCTAGTAAGGGACAAAAGATTCAGAAGCCAGAAAGACACCCAGCAAGAGAGATTATGATGGTGCATAAAAATTGTTTACATGTTGCAGAAAGTACTGCTGGCTAAGTGGCTTAACCATGCTCAAATGAGGGATTGCAACCCTGTGGCCCTCCTCTCCTACTAAGTTCTGTAACCCACTAATTAGGGCAGTTTTGCAGCACATCTTAGAAACAGTGGTGGAAGCTTTGGTTCTGCTTCTCTGCATGACTTCACCAACAAAAAAGACAGAGCTTTTACAGATGGTTCTCTCTCTTATTTTATATCATTATCTAGAGGTTGGCAAATGTGTTGGGTAGGCAAAGAAAAGATGGCACAAGTATTAAGAGGAAGGAGGGCCTTCTTGAAGAGAAGCAGAGAGCTGAGATGGGACTACAGAATGGAAGATACAACTAGAGATGGGAAAATGTTGTAAGGACATTTTACCAGATGAATCTATGTGTTGCTGTACAACTCACAAAACTTGGAAGACTAGGGAAGTATCCTGTGTGACTCCTGTCACTGCTTCATGCCAGACACAGATGTGGAAGAAGGCATGACAACAGGATCTGGAACAGTGTCCATTCCATAGCAACTAATATTTAGCTTTATATTTTCTTGATTTCCATAAGAAATCATAAAGAAGACCTAATTACAAAGAAGCCTTAATTCTAGATAACTGCCTTCATTGCTGTAATCTTATTTCAGCCATCTAAATTGAATCTTATATGTTTCAAATTTCTGCATCTAATTAGCTATTACTTTGTGCAAGCATACTCTTCTCCCCTGGAGAAAAAGTAGTGTCTCCTTACCACAACAGCACCACATAAAACTAAGGTAGAACAAAGAAATAAAAACACAGTTAGTTAGATGGGAAAATGCATGCTTTTGTGGACAAGTAACATTTTGGTGAATGTTTTGAATGTATCTTGCAGGGAAGAGAACATGACACCCATTACTAATACCTGTCTGCTTCAGAATGGCAATTTCACTGGCCAAGTCAAGATGATGCCTGCCTTGAGAGTCTTCACTGGACCATTCCATTCAAATATTATTGGGTTTTCCCAATATGTGAAAAATATATGTGAGATGGATGACACAGTTAGCTTGATTGCTTCTTTGTAGTACTAGAGAAAGGTGGTTTCTGAATGGAACAACAGAAAAAAACAACAAATGTAGAAACACTCAACAGATGGTAACAGTAGTTTTTTGAGTCTGTTTGCTTGTGGATAATTATTTTTGTTCTTTGACAGCAATAAGAAAACAGGTTGCATTTCCTTACCAGTATTTTCTGCTTTCCTACACCCCCCCAAGTACAACAAATCTTTAATAGCATCATTGCCCAATAGATGTTTCTCTCAGTTAAAGACAATGAACCTAATCTACCCCCAATCTAAATCATTGCCTTCCTAACCAAGTCAACTGATGCACACCAGCTGGCATCTCAGCCCAGGAGTCACACATTAAAATATATATATTTTTAATCTCTTTATCATTTCCAAGAAAACAACAATAACAACAATATCAGAAATGAAATTACCTCATCTCATAGCAGAAAGTACACTTCTACTTTGAGAGTATTAATCAGAGATAGAAGATTACATATACTGTAGGAACTCCAGGGGGAGAAAACAAACAAACAAACAGACAAGCAGACAAACATTAAAAAGGCTCCATTCATATATATAATAATTATAGCACATATTAATTATTAATATATAATATAGGAGTGGGAGTCAAGGTCAGAGACGGGAGTCAAGTTCTGAGATAGCAATCTAAAAAAGACATTTGTTAGAAAGATTGTCAACAGGAAAATAACATGAATATGTTAAAAAAAAAAAAAGTGCAATTCAAGTTTACAGAAATGTTAACAAGATAAAATAGTTATGCATGTAGATAGAATAAGAAAATTCTTTTGCTGACACGTAGTCCCATGACAGACTTCATTTAATTAAAAAGTAAATAAATCCTACAAGTTTTCTTTGACTGTTAATGAAAACAATGCACTTGTCACTCCTTATGAGCGTAGAAATCCTAAAGCCAAACAATGTGTGACAAAAGATTAATATATTAATCAAGTGATTGCAACTGAGCAGCAAGGCGACCCTCTCTGTAGCTGAAGAAGTGTCACTTTGCTGTTCTACTGCACTACTGATTTTTAATTTTATAGTATCTTTCTGCTGAATTCCTCATGTATGAGCTGCTGGAGTATGAATGGAAACAGCACTTTTCCACTGATTCCTGGTGAGTTTATCCTTTATGTACACAACGGACTCACATTTGATAATAATCACTTTCCTCCTTCAAATTGGTTGAAATCAGTGACCTTGGCAGGGAGTGAAAAATCATAGTTGGTTGACCTGGTCTTCTCTGCTGTCTGGACACAGGCTGCAGTTTCATATCACAGAATGTTCATCTGCTTAAAATGTTGCAGATTTGCAGAGTAAAACACAGGCTAAAGGAGATGCTAGAAATATGAATGCAGAGGCTTCTAATAGTTTCAAGTTCCTCTATGAGTCAGTCCCCACTACCACTCAAAAAAAAAAAATAAAAAAAAAAATCCAAGAACACATGCCTTGAGATACTTCTGCGTAAATGAATACTTAGTTATTGAAACCATCACCATGAATCTGGTACAGATCAGATGAATACACTTCTTTACAGATTCAATATATATTTTAAGTTTTAATATCTCATTTTTTTCTTGTGGGATGACAGTATATTCATTTTCTAAACAAAGTTTTATTTAAAGAATAAAAATAAATACAGAAAGGTAAATAAGCAGATTAATTTATTCTACTAATTTTTTAAGAGAAGAATTCACAATGAATCATGTACTGTTTTCTGACTTTTGGGTGGTCTGTACACTGATTTCAAGTTTTCTGAGTAACCTTATCTTCTAGTTTTAATAGAAAATGACAGGGGAAACTTTCTTCCTTTTAACCTCTAAACTGATTATGAATAGCTTATTGGCTATGTTTGTGATCTGATATTTAGAATTCACATCTAATTATTGTTAGTCACAGGAGATATTATGACATCAACTCTGATTTATACCTGACAATGGAGAGCAGAGTGGAGAGGATGCTCCTCTCCACATGCTGCTTAGAAGTCCTGTGTGTTAGAGAGGGAAGAGAGAGTGTCTTGTGTCAACCTCCTGAATGCCAAAAGAGGATTATGTTTCTAGGTACCTAAGTAAAGAGCTGCTATTTAAGAATCCCAAATCCTTCTGAGTTTCGTGCTCCTGAAAACTATCTCACCTCTGACTCTTGGCCATTAACATTTATCTTTGAACTTCTTCTACCAAGAACCTCACAATACTTGCTGAACAAAATTCCTAGTCCATGACCACAGTTAATCTCATGGCTACATACTATTTCCAGTCCACTTTTCACCTCCATATGCCCAATTTTATTTAACTTAAACCTCTCAGATCTTTTTGAATCCCCTCTGCTCTATCATCCTCTGTAAGCATCCTATATGTCATTCTGCTTGTTTGAGACCTTTCCTTGAATCTTTCCAAAGACACATACTCACACTTTTCTTTTCTAATAGAAAGTTCAAAAGCCCAAATATAGGTGAAAAACAAACAAACAAAAATTCATACTGAAAACAAACAAACAAACAAACAAAAAAAGTTCATACTGTTCTTGTGAATATGAATGGACTCAGTAATATCTGTAAATGTTGCATCTTCTCTTCCTCCCAACCCTCCCGCCCCACAATTTTTCATTTTTTCTCTATTATTAGACTATCATAAAATTCATTTAGATTAAAGTTTCAGTCAATTTTTTGATTCATAAAAAGCAATTGAACTTCCCATCTGTGGTCATATTTTTGAAGCACGAATGAGATCTTTACCACAGTAGTTCCTTACAATAGAACCTTATACAGTCAGCTTCATACACTAAGCAGTGTTTGCTCCACACAAAAAAAAAAAAGGTTACAAATGTGGGCAAATCACTAAGCTACTGGCTAGGCCCTAGCCTGTGGCTGAGTTTATGCTAACAGAACATGACATGGAAGTCTACTGGACAAGACATGAGAAATTGCTGTATATGGTAGATAACAGAGTGAGGAGCTGACAGAAGTGAAATACAGTGCTGAGAAGGATGTCTGGATTTCAGAGGCTACCCAGGGATTTGTGTACCAGTCTGTGGCAAACTTCACAGACATTTTGAGGGGAATCTTGGGGACATTTAGGTGAATAAAATGTTTCAAGGCCAACAGTGCCTAAATGGGTATATAATTTATACCATGTAATGTTGAGATTTGGGTACAGGTATAGTGAAACTATTACCAATGGGAAAAACATAATTAGGACAGGTTGCTTGTATGGGAAGAGACAGGATGGAAGAAGAAAACTACAACAGTAATGAAAAGGAGAGTCATAAACCAGGAAAATGGATAATAAGTTACCACGGGAAATAAGCAGGGCTGGTTATTGCAGTTGGAATGGGAAAATAAAGAAAACACATTGTTCTGAACATAACACAAAAAGGCAAACCTGCTTCCACAATCAGAAGGAAGCCAGTAAGGAAGCACCTGGATGGAAATATCAAGCACTCTGATATCAGCACATCAGCACCTACACGCCAATCCACAAGTTGTACTAGGTTTGTTAATCTTGTTTGTTAGTCTTGACCATTGCCTCCACTACAGCCACAAAATACAATGTACAAAATATGTATTTGTACAACAGCTTTTCTTTGAAGAGTATACATGATCTTTGTTTATATCTTATATCATTTTGTGGCAAGACTCTAATAGGCAGTTTTTGGTAGCCCACATTCTAACTGCATTCTACATCCCACATGAAATATGGTACTTTGGGTGTGAATAACTTGAGACTGTAGGCATAGCACCTTTCCATATAAAGATTATGCAGTTTAGTAACCCTTGTTGCCTTTGCCTATGTTAATGCTAAATTGGAACAGGGTGGATTCAACATAAATTGAAATGATTATGTATAAGCAAATACTTTAGAAATATGCTGCACCTCTAATGTTTATTAAGAAAGTCAAGAAAGCTTCCTAAGAGAAAGCTTTTAATTCTGGTGTCCTGGCTAAATTTCAGTTCAGGTGCTGCCTGTTCATTTTTCTTTGCATTTTTAATTAGATTCAGCATTCTTCTGCTTTTGTCCTTAGCCATTTTATAGTGTGACTGCATTCTATTAGCCACTGCAGCATTCTACATCACAAATACACTGCAGAACTAACTAAAGCAATTTCTTTCTACATAACTTGTAATCTAAAACAGTTTTAAGGCATTCCAGGAAGAACAGTCGTCTATAAGCATATGGACACTTAGTATGAAATCAATGTAGCAGGCAAATGTTGGCCAGCCTCTCTGGTCGTGATCCAGCAAAGCACTTCAACACATGAGCTTCTCTTGGTTTCATTTCGCCCATGTGTGTTTTGCTAGGTTTGTGTTGAAGAAAAGGTAATTCTGTCTGATCTGTAATTAGAAATGCTGGTGAGGGTTCTGTATTGTCTTTGACCCTAATCCCTCATCTGGAGTTGATTTCAACTGTTTCTTTCTCACTTCAAGCCACGATGTTTAATGCAGCAACCACACAGCTTTCCAGGGAAAGAGTAAGGTAGGCAATAAAGCAGATTAATGTATGTTTTCAAGGGTAAAATGAAATTATTAACCTTCACCTCACAATTGCCTTTAAGAGAAAATCAGAATATACTTCATAACAAACACACAAAAAATATCATGGTGATCTTTAGTTGTAGCAAAGTTCTCTTTGCTATACAAAATGCATAGAGAGTACTATACCTGATATGAGCAGCCTTTTTCTTATTACTAAACGAAATGCTCAGACTACGTTCTACATTACTTTTGCCTTCTTTCCATAGGTGTCAAGTATAAAAAGTACCATGGATAATGTTAATTTACCATGAAAATTTGAGCACATATCACTTCTAGTTGAGTGTTTGGACTTCTGTATTGCTTTTGCATTCTATAAATGAGATGAGATTCTATAGATAAGAAACCAGGACTCAAATTCCAATTACAGCTTTGTTTGTTTGTTTGTTTGTTTGTTTTTTCTCCTTGTGACAAAGTTGTTAACAGACAACTTATAAGAACTATGAAAACAATACTATTTAGGAAACTGGTTTACCAAAATGTCATACACCCAGCAAGAATGCATTCTTAAAGGGCAGAACCTCTCATTTTTAAAGAATCTGAAGATACCCCATGCTAAACATATTTGAAAAGAAACATATGGACACAAAGGATACAAAATTTAAGTGTTCCTCTCCAACCATATCTTCATGTCAGAGAAAAGTACTTTACTTTTAATCCTAGGTAGCCTCTCTGAAATAAATTCATTAAAGTATTTATTCTCTTAATCAAAAAGAAGGATCTCATTTTGATTACAATAAATGTAAGGCTAGCAATAAAGAATGAAAATATATAATCACTCTTTAAATACAATACTATATGCTTTCTTTGCATGATGGTGTGGTGGTTTTACTCAGGTGGGCAGCTGAGCTCCACCACAACTGCTCTCTCATTCCCCCTCCTCAAAGAGTAAAGGGGGAGAAAATACAATGGAAAGGACTTGAGAGTTGAGATAAGGACAGAGAAGTCACTTAAAAATTACAGTGATGGGCAAAACAGACTCAGCATAAAGAGATTAGAAAAATGTATTGCCTACTACTAACAAGCTAGAGAAGTGAGAAAGGAAGAAACAAAGTAAGAAACAAAGTAAGGAAACCAAAAAACCCTTCCTGCCATCCACCCTCTTCCACCTACCCCTGAGTGGCACAGGGATAAGGGAGGATGGGGGCTCTGTTCAGTCCCCAAAGCTTCGCCTCTGCTGCTCCTTCATGGTCACTCTCTTCCCCTTCTCCTCATAGGGTCCCTCCCATGGGATGCCGTCCTTCCCTAAAGGATCCTGCAGAGGCTGCCTACAGGCAGCAGCTCTTGAAGAACTGTTCCCACATGGCTCCATTCCATGGGGTCTATCTATTGGGAGCAAACTGCTCAATATGGGTCTTCCATGGGTGGCAGCTCCTGTGTGGTCCTCTCTACTAGGGCTGCAGCTCCAGCCCAGGGCCTGTTCCTGTGGGGGCTCTCCATGGGCTGCAGCCTCCTCCAGGCCACATCCACCTGCTCCACTAGGGGCTTCTCCCTGGGCTGCAGTGTGGAGATCTGCTCCATGTGGGACCCATGGGCTGCAGGGAGACAGCCTGCTCCACCAGGGGCTTCTGCACAGGCTGCAGGGAAACTTCTGGTTCATGCCTGGAGCACCTCCTGCCCTCCTGCACTGACTTTGGAGTCTGCAGTGCTGGTTCTCACTCCTCACTCTCCCAGCTGCTGATGGGCAGCAGTTTTTTTCCCTTTCTTAAATCTGCTCTCAGAGAGGCACAAAAAACACTGGTTATTGGCTTGGCTCTAGGCAGCAGCAGATCCTTTTGGAGCCAGCTGAAATTGGCCCATAACTAACATGGTGCAGCTTCTGTATTCTTCTCACAGAGGTCATCCCTGCAGCCCCTGCTATGAAAACCTTGCCACATGAACCCACTACAGATGGTCCTTGTAAGACATTTTGCACCAAAGGCAAGTATCTGATACAAAAACTAGAACTTACTGAAATATTTTTACACAGGTGCCTTTTCAGAGAAACTCACAGATTTGCTAACATGAAAACATTTGACATGTTTGCATTGATTTTGTTTCATTTTTTTTTGGTAGGCAACTACTATATTTTGCAGCTCTAATATTGGTTGAACAGAGTATGGAAAACAAAGTAATAATCATGCTATTTCTATATTGATGTGATCACAGAATTGCACATAGTCAAAGAATTTTGGGGGTTGGAAAGGACCTTAAATATAATCTAATTCCAACCTCCCTCCCATGGACAGGGACACCTTCTGCTAGATCTGGTTGCTGAAAATCCCTGCCAACCTGGCCTTGAGCACTTCCAGGGATGGGGCATCCACAACTTCTCTAGGCAACCTGTTCCAGTGCCTCAACACCTCCTGAGTAAAAAAACTTCTTTCTAATGTCTAAATGAAATCTACCCTCTTTTAGTTTAAAGTCATTACCCCTAGTCCTATCACTACTCTCTTTGATGAAGAGTCCCTCCCAGCTTTCCTGTAGCCTCCTTTTGCTACTGGAAGCCACTATAAGTTCTCCTTGGAGCTTTCCGTTCTCTAGGCTGAACAAACCCAACTCCCTCAGCCTGTCATCATAGAAGAGGTGCTCCGGCCCCTTGATCATCCTTGTGGGATGATCTCCTCAGGACTTGTTCTAATAGGTCCAATGGTTCCACTTGTTCTAATAGGTCCATGTCTTTCTTATACTGGGGGCCCCAGAGCTGAACACAGTGCTTGAGGTGTGGCCTTGCCAGGGCTGAGTATAGAGGAACAATCACTTCCCTAGACCGGCTGACCGCAATATTCCTGATACAAGCCAGGATGCTGTTGTCTTTCTTGGCCACCTGAATACACTGCTGACTCATATTCAGCTGCCTATTGACCAATACCCCCAGGTCCCTTTCTGACTGGCAGCTCTTCCCCTAGCCTGTAGCGTTACATGGGGTTGTTGCATGCCAACTGCAGGACTCAGCACTTAGACTTGCTGAACTTCATACAGTCTCCCTCAGCCCACTGGTCCAGCCTATTCAGATCCCCCTGCAGAGCCTTCCTACCCTTCCATGATGGTGCACAGAAACCACACAATAGCAGACAAGGTGCAAGCAAATGATTTGATTAATCCCTGAGGCTGAGCCTAGATATAGAGAAACAATTAAATTAGGTGTTATAAAATGCAGTTTCCTTTAAAAGATGCTGGGACTACCCTTGAGAAAAGTATTAGATACTGAGAAAAAGGAGGGTTGGGGATGAGAGAAGGGGGCAGGGGTTGGGGGGTGGGGTGAGGCAGTACCTCTGAATCACTGCTCCATAATAAACATGTGGATGCATTAAAAAGAAAATATTTAAATTATTTGGATATTTTGCATTTTCTTTTCTTTTTTCTTTTCTTCTCTTCTCTTCTCTTCTCTTCTCTTCTCTTCTCTTCTCTTCTCTTCTCTTCTCTTCTCTTCTCTTCTCTTCTCTTCTCTTCTCTTCTCTTCTCTTCTCTTCTCTTCTCTTCTCTTCTCTTCTCTTCTCTTCTCTTCTCTTCTCTTTTCTTTTCTTTTCTTTTCTTTTCTTTTCTTTTCTTTTCTTTTCTTTTCTTTTCTTTTCTTTTCTTTTCTTTTCTTTTCTTTTCTTTTCTTTTCTTTTCTTTTCTTTTCTTTTCTTTTCTTTTCTTTTCTTTTCTTTTCTTTTCTTTTCTTTTCTTTTCTCTTCCTTTTTCTTTTTTCTGAAATGCTTCTTGTCTTAAAATTTAAAGGAGAGAAACTAAAAATGAGGATCACAACAGTCAAATAATTAAAAACAGTTTGAAACTATGAGGTGATCACAACAGTTAAATAGTTAAAAGAGTTAAAAACACATCAACATACTAGCTTCTAGGAAGATAATTAACTCTAACCCAGATGAAACCAAGACATAGACGTTAATAGATGGAAGAGACTTCAACAAGGAAAAAATAGGTGTTAGATAAAAACTCCACTGCCAGTGCTGAAAGCACTAACCAGAATGTCTGCTTCTCCCTTTCAGTGTCCTGACTACAGACCTTCTGAATTACTAACAGAAGCAGAATAGACAGTGAGACTTCTTCAATACTTTTGGAAAGTGCACTAAGCTATACATAAATGCCTACTGAGTTTAGAAAACTCTGAACTGTAAAGCAACCACAGAGCTGCTGGACAGGAGCACCTGGTGGGCAAGACATAAGCACTTAGTAACTAGTTGGAGGCAGGAATTCACATCTCATGTCTTTGATAGTGGTTATATTCTACCTGCTTCCTGCTTTTTATCCACTCATTTTAGGCCACCTTTTTATGCACCAACTTATTCTTATGTAACACTGAGGTACTGTTATAGTAACACTGAGGTAGCACTACTAAGTTGTTAAACAACTAATTCTGATTTGATTTTCCCTGGAGGAGGCAGTTAAATTTGAGGCACTGCAGAACATGTTTTACAGGTGCCTATAGCACTGGCTTTAGCATTTTGTCTTTGCTTATTCCAAATTCTTTAAAACCAGTCAAAATAAATAAATAAATAAATAAATAAATGGTAGTATGGCAGCAAGAGATAAAAGGATGAAGATTCTTTAAAGCAATATATTTCTTATTCATATTTTATTCCACTTAACCTTCAACAGAATCTGTTCTCCCCTTCACATAGATTCTTAGTGTCTCTCCACATTAATTGGACCTAAAACTGTACAGCTGTAAAACTTACTCTGTAAAAAGATTGGTTAATGCATACAACAGGCATATAGCAAAAGAATCACCATTTATGAGTGTACATTTCCTAATCACATATTCCATTACAAATTAAATTCTGTCTGAGGGAACATGAAATCTAGCACTTTAGTTGGCTAATGGAAAGAGTCTTCTACTTTCTGACACTGTTTGCAATCTGATGTCTCATCTAACAGCTACAGTCCCCCAATTACAAATATAGTTTAAGTAGATAATGCACATTAGTTCCTTAGCAAGTGTAATGTAGCATTCAATTTTTCACTCAGTACTGACTCAGACTAGAACTAGAATCTATTCTTCAAAATGACATTGAGCTCTTTAAAATATTCAAACTTTTCCAGCACAAATGAACAAAAGTCTTTTCATTGTTTCTACACTTTTTAAATTATTTATTTATTTTTTATTACTGGAATATTTTATGACCAGCCAGCTACAAATATTCTGATACTTTCCTTTATATCTTGCTTTCCTTTGATTATTTTATTTAAAAATTAATTAAAATAAAACAATGAAATTGTGTGTTTTGTACATCACTTCACTGTTGAGACTTTTGATGGATTTCCAATTTATCCTATGAAAGTCAACAAAAGATAAATGTAAACCCATTCCATTAAAGCAAGCAAAGTAAATATATCAAATTACTCTCATTCTGCTGCTGGCTTCAGTGGGTTTAGGGGCATGAATACCTCCAGTTATGCAGTTTATCTTGTCATATAGCGCACAGGCTAGAAAATGTTCATCAAAAATTTCTTATGAAAATTTAAGGTTTCATAGGAAATCATTACCACTTTATTCTGATCAGGTTCTCATGAATGATGTAGGTTTTTTTTAAAAAAGATGGGCTTGAAAAATTTAAAGAGAACCTGGAAAGTTTCAAATATATACTATACAAAACAATTAAAATATATATTTTTTTTAGGTTTCTACAAAATGAATTAGCTGAATTAAATTTCCAGCAAGTTCAATTTCATTTTAGCACACGGGATTATAGAATGTATTAGGAATGTAAATTTGGTGAGAGAAAAAGAAAAGAAAAAAAAAAAAACAAAACAAAAAACCCAACAAATTTCCAAATTCTTTCAGTCTTGCTTGACCTTGTAATTCCTAGTCCTGCTGATCAGAAAGGTATGTTAAACCTCATTTTGAAAAAAGACTGATAAATATAACTATACTAAAAACTAATACCTATGATTGATTCCATTGTCACTATAAAATACTGCCAGCCATTCCTCCAATGGAATATTTTTCAAGTGTTTATTTTGCAGTAGAAGACATTTTAATTCAATGCATCAAATATTAGTAATAATGTCACTCTGACTCTCCCCCCCCCTCCAAAAAAAAAAAAAAAAAAAAAGTTCATCCAATGTCAGATTCTAGAAAGTCAGAAAAAAATATGGGAATACAGGTTAAATACGGGAAATCATAGGGATTCTTTTACAATACAAACATATTTAGCAAAGTATCTGCATGCTTGATCACAGATACAGTTGAAATTGTAACATATTTTCTGTAACTTTACATGAAGCTTATTATAATAATTCAAAGACTATAAGCAAACCAAAAAGCCTACATAGTCAATAGAAGGATGCTATTGTCAAGAAAGAGGGGTAGTGGAGTTCTGATACAAATAGGAGGAATACTAGAGTGGAGAAAAACTCAGAGCCACACCAGATGATATGAGTATTCCTTAGTCTATTCTTTGGTAAGTTTAAACACAGAAGTGAGAACACAACAAGGTGAAGATTTTGAGCATAGATCACAGAATTCCCACATAGCCTTTACATTTCCAAATTTTTCTCTTTCATATAAAGGCCCATTTGAAGTGGGATGGGTTTCTATCTATTCTCAATCATAAGAGCACTGCAAAAGTAAAACAACAACTTGCTGTACTGGCCATGATGCAACTGGAATATACCTCAAGTCTCAAAAGGGGCAAAAATGTTTCATTCATTTAACTAATACTAATTGTATATGTTATAGCAATTTTCCCTTAGCTATGCCCATGCAATCCTGCTGTGACTGTGTTTGTTGAAGTCAGCAGGGTCACAAAAAAACACCCAATGAACAATATCAGACAGAACAAGTTCATAAAAATCATAATCTGTTCACAGTTCATGAACAAAGAGAGATACATTCAGTGAATATAAAAGAAGACTGACATGCATTCAATGAGCCCCTTAGAACATTAATGTCCCCATGACTGCATAGTACAGTACCTTGACTGAAGAAAATGTATGCTTTAGTTCTTCATACTTTAAAAGCTATCACCAGGAACAAGCTGGAAGTCTTTTTTTAATCCCTATTTATTCATCGAGAACACATTGTTTGTAATCTTAATGGTATTTATGAAACACTGTGAATCACTATCTATCCCTATTAAATCTACCTTCATATTTCTCTCCTCTCCTGTTCTCTCAGCTCCATTTGGAGAAGTTGATGAGGCTGAATGAAGTCCATAATAATAGGATTTAATGGGTATAGAATCTGTAGGTAGACAAGGTCATAAATGTTGAGTAAGTAGCAGCAAAGGTAAAAGAAAGGAGCATGGTCTTAAACAAATCAAAACCTTGCAAAAAGCTAGAGTTAGCTTCTATCCTAAGAACGTGATTCACTTTTCCTCAGTGAATGAAATTCTTTGCTCATAAGCAAAGATTAGATTTTATTTTTATAACAAGCTTATTTTTATCAGCTTGTTCTCTTTTGTGAATTTTTCATCAAATATCTTGCTTATACAGTTAAATGTTTATAAAGGTACAGATTACCAATATAACTTATGCATACATATTCCCCTAGGTTACAGAAGACTTTATGACCCTGAATTCTTTTGTGAATCTGGGATTTTACAGATATTATGAATAATCTTTTCTATAATTTTTAATTTTTAATTTGAGTGTTTAGTATTTTTTTTCTACTAGTACTCAGCCAAATAGTTTAAACTAGGTCTAATTCAAATTTCCTCAAGAGAAACCTGTGCAGTGTCAAAGTTAGCTTTTCACAGATTGTGTGAACTGTAAGCACTATTGTCATCTAGTTATGTGACATTAAGTTCATTTTAATAAATGGATTTGAATATTTTAGGTTTTGAAGGACTGAGTAAACATCATCATTCAGGAAGACAATACACACCCAGACCAGCTGCCCATCCAAAAATGTGGCAGTTCAGGTCACTGGATGCAGGGAGTGTCTGAGCCTGTTGATGCCATCAGCAAGAGGCAGAGAAACTATGTGTGTGAGGTGCGAGCAGGTGGATGACCTGATCCACATGGTGGCAGAACTCAAAGAGGAGGTCGAGAGGTTGAGGGCTATCAGGGAGTGCGAGCAGGAGATAGACTGGTGGAGCAACTCCCTGCATGGCCTGAAGGACAGGCACCGGCATGACACACACCAAATGGGGTTGGACCCCTGCCCAGTTGCTGTCAGGCAGAGGGAAGGGACCTGGGAGTTGAGGAGGAATGGAAACAGGTCCCTGCTTGACCTCACAGGCGATGCCCTCCCCTTCCAGCCCCACCTTCCCAGGTGCCCTTACACAACAGGTTTAAGGCCCTGGAGCTTGAGAGACCCATGGGTGAGGATGAGGTAGGAAGCCTAACCAGGAGGATGCCTAGGGCGAGGAAGTCGACTCCACGCCTCAGGACTGCCTCTATCAGGACAGAAAGAAGGGTGATTGTTGTTGGCGACTCCCTTGTCAGGGGAACAGAGGGCCCTATTTGTCGGCCTGACCCTACCCATAGGGAAGTCTGCTGCCTCCCTGAGGCCAGGGTCAGGGATGTTGCCAGGAGGCTTCCCAACCTGGTTCACCCCTCTGACTATTATCCTCTTTTAATAGTCCAGGCTGGCAGTGACAACATTGAAGAGAGAAGCCTGAAGGCTATCAAACGGGACTTTAGGGGACTGGGACAGTTAGTGGAGGGAGCGGGAGTACAGGTGGTGTTTTCGTCCATCCCTATGGTGGCAGGGAGGGGTACAGAGAGGACACGGAAAGCCCACCTGATAAACACGTGGCTCAGAGGCTGGTGCCAACACAGAAATTTTGGGTTTTTTGACCATGGGGCACTTTACTCGGCACCCGGCCTGATGGCCACAGGTGGGTCCCTATCTCTAAGGGGAAAACAGATCCTGGCCTTGGTTGCCATCATCGAAACGTAGTGGGACCACTCTCATGACTAGAGTGCTGCAACGTCTGGCTATAAGCTCTTCAGAAGGGACAGGCAGTATGGAAGGGGTGTTGGTGTGGCTCTCTATATTAGAAAATCTTCCGATGTTGTGGAACTCGAGGCTGGGAATGACAAGGTTGAGTCCCTGTGGGTTAGGATCGGCAGGAAGGCCAACAAGGGAAGCAGTCCCTTGGGGGGTGTCTGTTATAGGCCGCTGAACCAGGATGTGGAGACTGACGAGGAGTTCTACAGGCAGCTTACAAAAGTTGCGAAATCATCAGTGTTTTTCCTTGTGGGGAAAACTTCCCAGATATATCTGGGAAGCACAACACAGCCCAGAGAAAGCAGTCTAGGATGTTTCTAGAGAGAGTGGAAGATAGCTTCCTGAAGCAGCTGGTTAGTGAGCCTACCACAGATGGTGCCCCGCTAGACCTTATCTTCACAAACAGAGAAGGACTGGTGGGAGATGTGGTGGTCAGAAAATGTCTTGGGCAGAGTGACTATGAAATGATAGAGTTCTCCACTCTTGGAGAAGCCAGGAAGGGGACCAGTAAAACCATTGTATTGGACTTCCGGTGGGCTGACTTTGAGCTGCTGAGGACACTGGTTGGTAGAGTCCCTTGGGAGGCAGTTCTAAAGGGCAGAGGAGTCCAGGAAGGCTGGGCACTCTTCAAGAAGGAAATCTTAATGGCGCAGGAGCAGTCTGTCCCCACGTGCCCAAAGACGAGCCGGCGGGAAAGAAGACCAGCCTAGCTCAACAGAGAGTTGCAGCATGAGCTTAGGATAAAAAAGAGGGTATACAATATTTGGAAAAGAGGGCAGGCCACTGAGGAAGACTATAAGGATGTTGCGAGGCAGTGCAGGGAAAAAATTAGAAAGGCCAAAGCTCATCTGGAGCTCAATCTGGTTACTGCCGTTAAAGACAACAGAAAATGTTTTTACAAATACATCAACACAAAAAGGAGGACTAAGGACAATCTCCATCCTTTACTGGATGCGAGGGGAAACTTAGTTACAAGAGATGAGGAAAAGGCAGAGGTGCTCAATGCCTTCTTTGCCTCAGTCTTTAGCGGCAATACCGGTTGTTCTCTGGATACCCAGTACCCTGAACTTGTGGAAGGGAATGGGGAACAGAATGTGGCCCTCACTATCCATGAGGAGATGGCTGGTGACCTGCTACGGCACTTGGATGTGCGCAAGTCGATGGGGCCAGATGGGATCCACCCAAGGATGCTGAAGGAACTGGCAGAGGAGCTGGCCAAGCCGCTTACCATCATTTATCAGCAGTCCTGGCTATCGGGGGAGGTCTCAGCTGACTGGCAGCTAGCAAATGTGACTCCCATCTACAAGAAGGGCTGCAGGGCAGACCTGGAGTAGGCCTGTCAGTTTGACCTCAGTGCCGGGGAAACTCATGGAGCAGATTATCTTGAGTGTCATCACGCGGCACTTACAGGGCAAGCAGGCGATCAGGCCCACTCAGCATGGGTTTATGAAAGGCAGGTCCTGCTTGACGAACCTGATCTCCTTCTATGACAAAGTGACATGCTGGGTCAATGAGGGAAAGGCTGTGGATGTGGTCTACGTTGACTTCAGCAAGGCTTTTGACACCGTCTCCCACAGCATTCTCCTCAAGAAACTGGCTGCTCTTGACTTGGACTGGCGCATGCTTCGTTGGGTCAAAAACTGGCTGGATAGCCGGGCCCAAAGAGTTATGGTGAATGGAGTTAAATCCAGTTGGAGGCCAGTCACTAGTGGCGTTCCCCAGGGCTCGGTGCTGGGGCCGATCCTCTTTAATATCTCCATTAATGATCTGCATGAGGGCATTGAGTGCACCCTCAGTAAGTTTGCAGATGACACCAAGTTAGGTGCGTTTGTTGATCTGCTGGAGGGTAGGAAGGCTCTGCAGGAGGATCTGGATAGGCTGGACCGATGGGCTGAGGCCAAGTGTATGAGGTTCAACAAGGCCAAGTGCCGGGTCCTGCACCTGGGGCGCAATAACCCCAAGCAGAGCTACAGGCTGGGAGATGAGTGGTTGGAGAGCTGCCAGGCAGAGAAGGACCTGGGAGTGATGGTTGATAGTCATCTGAATATGAGCCAGCAGTGTGCTCAGGTGGCCAAGAAGGCCAACAGCATCCTGGCTTGCATAAGAAACAGTGTAGCCAGCAAGTCTAAGGAAGTGACTGTCCTCCTGTACTCAGCTCTGGTGAGGCCGTACCTCGAGTACTGTGTTCAGTTTTGGGCCCCTCGCTACAAGAAGGACATCGAGGTGCTCGAGCGAGTCCAGAGAAGGGCGACGAAGCTGGTGAGGGGCCTGGAGAACAAGTCCTATGAGGAGCGGCTGAGGGAGCTGGGCTTGTTCAGCCTGGAGAAGAGGAGGCTCAGGGGCGACCTTATTGCTCTCTACAGGTACCTTAAATGAGGCTGTAGTGAGGTGGGGGTTGGTCTGTTCTCCCACGTGCCTGGTGACAGGATGAGGGGCAATGGGCTGAAGTTGCGCCAGGGGAGTTTTAGGTTGGATGTTAGGAAGAACTTCTTTACTGAGAGGGCTTTTAGGCGTTGGAACAGGCTGCCCAGGGAAGTGGTGGAGTCACCATCCCTGGAGGTCTTTAATATAAAGGACCCTGGAGGTCCTTTCAATAATGCCTGTATCTTCAGCATTCAGGTATCCTAACTCCATTACAAAACACCCAGAACTGCTGCTTTTGACTGTGGAAGGAGTCCACTGAAGATCATATCTTGATGAGCTCTTCATCTTTGTAATTAACAAAACAGTGCAAAAATTACAGCAAACATAAATTTTATGATGAGCAACCACTGAAAGAATGGAAAATGCCCTGAAAGTGATGCTATTATTTCTGCATATATTCCAAAGTGAGTTAGCTAGCTGAGACCACTCTTCTTTCTTGGAATGCAAGGAGTCTCCTTGATTCCTTTATATCCTTGACACAGATAGCACATTAGATTTGAAAATTTGTCATCAGATGTAAGAAACAGTCATACACATCTGAGTTTAACTTAAAGAGTGAAGTCAAGTCTTTCACAATTATAACATCAAAGAGAACTCTATCTGCTATTTATTCCTCTTTTATATTACTCATAATAAAATTTTACAATTGTTGGTGGAAAATAAAGTTCTCAGGAAAACATTTGGCTTTGTTAAGCCTAAAAACACAAACATTGGTTCAGGTTTCTAGGCAAAAACTCTCTGAGTTTTTTTTTTGCATGTTAATCTTTTTCAAAGTATTTTTATTTTTTTTTTCCCTGGGATCTAAGCCTGTACACATTGAAAAGGTAAATGAATCTTCTACAAAGCCAACATGTTTGCCTCTAAAAGAAGGCTCCACACTTTAAACTACAGTACAGTTTTTTTTGTTCCACTCCACACCCTCACAAAAAAAAAAAAAAAAAAAAGAAAAAAAAAAAAGAGAGAGATTTGAAGTGACTCTAGATCAATTTAAGAAGACAAAACATCTCTGAAATGTCTGGACCATTTCATAATTAAATTGGTCAGGAAGATTAGAATCAAACAAAAGTAAAATTCTCTTTTCATGTAATCACCATGGCTGTTTCCAGAGGCCAAAGAACAGCTATGAAGAAAAGGTCACTTTACCTGTGAACATATACTTTTTTTTTTTTTTAAATAAGTTTTCAGGGAAAGGAGACGACTAAGATAATATCTGTCCTGACCCATTTCCTATTTTCTCTGTCTTCCTAGATGCTCTTGCTGCAAAGACTCACTAGTCCTTCTTCTGCACTAAAAAGTCATATGTAACAAAAATAAAATACAGTGGGCCTTCCTGAAAGGGAGAAAAATTATAGTAATAGCAATTTGTACACCATGCACTTTTTTTTATATCCTACCAAAGGCAGTTAAGAATTTGACACTAATTGTCTTATTTGAGAGATATACCCCCCAAAAAACAGTAATCTCACAAAGTATCCAAAATTGGAATTCATATTCTATGGATGTGAAGGAATATCATCTTTGATTTATTTGTAAGCACTCTGAAACTATAAATAATACAATAGTGTTGAAGTCCAGTATTTTCTTTCTACTCAGCTAGAGTAGGATACCATTCATATAAGAACTTCTGCACTGTTTACCACATATTATAGTTTCAATAAACTCCAGAGATCTCTCAGCAGATGAAGCACAAGCAATGACAAAAGATCATCTTGCCATCTCTGATCAAGAAAACCTCTCTCATTAAGATCTATTTAAATTAAGGAATACATACAGAGAATTGCAAAAAAGTTTGATAAGAATTATACACTGATACTTTGTAAACAGTACAGAAAAGCAGTTTAGTGATTCAGAAGTACTAAGTGAAGGATATTAAAATTATTAAAAGAATTAAATCAATCATTAGTGAATTAAACTATTAACAACTTTCATTTTTTAAGATGAACAGTCCTCTTCTCAAGAATACTTACAGATTTTCTTATCTCTATACACTATTAGTGTCAAAGCATCTTGCAGTTAATCAGATGAGTTTTTTCAAAAGCATGAGTATTTCATTTCCAAATAGGGCAACTTTTCAGTGAAGGAGTGGATTTAAAGTATTTGAGAAAGTGAAAAAATATCTAAAAACTATGAAAGATACATCAAGCTCATTTTACATTATTTTGTATTTAGGTTTCTTTTTTCTTCTCAGTTACATATATTCCCCCTAGCCAATCTCCTGAGTAAGATCTCTCTATCTCTTTCTTGTCAGCCTGTAAAATAGATTGCCTGTCTTTAAAGTTATGCAGTCAGAAAATTACAAGTCATGTTAAAGGATGTCGTTTATAGCCCTCCTTGACAACTGACGGGCTCTGTCTACATGTAATTTAATCCCTTCTGCCTCTAATATACTAATTCATGGATCTTAGCAGAAAGACTGTTTGTCAAAGCAGAACTCTTCATATCTTCAGGGAACTAGCATAGAATTAGTATCTCTTATTTAAAGCATTTTATAAAACCACATGCCAATATGTTTTAACTGATTTGGATATTCCTAGTATTTACTCTTTGATACCAACTGACTGTCATCTATCAGTGCTTACAGGGTACTTATATAAGGATGTATTTGGATTTTGAAATTGCTATTGAAAATGGACTTGCTCGAGTACAACAAAGCTCTACTTATGCCATTCCTTTCTATTTATTTATTTATTTATTTATTTTTCTGCAGAAATAAGAGAGCTGGCAGGAGGTCAAAGTCTGTTTGGATGTTACCAAACTTAGATATTAGGATATTAGCCAAGTTTCTGTTTCTGGACACCCAAAATTAAACAGCATGCCTAGTATCTGTTGTCTAGGTGTGGCCAGTGGAGTTCATGTCAGGAATTTCAAGCAGATGCTAGCTTCATTTGTTATCTTTTACCACAACCATATTTAAGGAGATTAATTTCAAATAATGTGTCTACTGTTTAACTTCAAAAAGTTAAAAATTCTAACAAGTTTAATAAGGAAGGTCTTCTTAAGTCTTGAAAACCTTATCAACACCCACAACTTTTCCTATTTTTATATATCAGATTTGATAAATCAATATAAAGTATATATGATACAAAGCACATCTTTTCTTCACACAATACAGCATATCTGTTACCATATTGTTTCTACATTCTCATCAAGTCATATGTTAATTTTGCCCTTTCAAAATAATAAAATCAATTGAAAGAATAACTGTTAACAAGGACCATTCATTCATTGGTCCTACACTAGATCTATCCTATTTCCCTCAGTGGTCCAGTTAAGCTTCTTCACTCTATCCCTTGACAAAAGCAAAAGAACAATTTAACTGCTTCCATAATATCTCTATAATAGTTGCTACATTCTTTTGCCTTATACTTTACACCTCTTTGTCAGAGATTTTTCTCATGGGATCACCTTCCTTTTCTCTGGGACTTGCTTGCAGAGATTAAACATAACTCTAAAGTTCCAGCCTGGTGTAGGGTTTAGGTAACGTGTCACTACATATTATGTAAGTATATAGAATATTCCTTTCAATGAAGGACACCATTAAAGTTTGTAGCGAGGACTGCTTCCACATGTGAATTACAAAATATGTCTTCTGTTAGAAACAAAGATTAGCTCTGCCATATGAAAGCATATAGAATGAAATTATTTAAAGTAACATCACCCATTTACAGACATTACACTAACAAATCATTTGTTAGTGATGATAATAAAATGGACAGAGGAGATATGGTAAACCTCATCACTTGAAAATGTTCCCTTACACAGGACTCAACACATAATTACAGTTGTGTTCTTTGGACAGAATCTACAGGATTCTGCTACTGCAGAGCTTTATCTGAAGTGTATTTGAAACCTTTTTTCAATCAATCCTTTTTTTCAGCTATTCAAAGTCATACCTGAATTCCAACCAATGAAAAATCCCAGTGAAATTAGGGCCATTCTAAAGATATTTCCAATTAAATACCTGCATAAACATCTCACTCACTTATGGCCTAAGAGTGAAATAAAGAATTACTTCAGAGATTTTCAGATACTTATGTGTGATTCAAAGAAATCATGAAGGTCTGCCAAATCCCCGCATGACCAAGCATCTCCCCCCTAAGCTGTGATATAACTCAGATACAGTGAGTTCCTTTACAATTAAATTTGTTGCACATATGGCCAACAGCATTTACACGGTTCATTTGTAAAAAGTTACTGTTTAGAACAGTGTTAAATGTGAGATGATGACAACACTACTAACTGTAGTGTATTTCTGTATTTTTACAGAACTATGGCTGTTATGTCTTCCTGCTACAGCCAGAGACCATAGATATTGTTCAGAATTCATTCACGCCATCCTATAAGCAATTGCTGTGGAATCAACTGCTCAAGGGACTTGTCTGCTCACAGGTCATTCCAGGCATACCTCTCAAGGGGGAAACTAATGAGAGTGAAAATGAAATAGTCCAGCAATGATACAGAACAGTAAGACAGAGCCAATGGTAAGAATAGAGACAGGCAGACAGGAGTGCTCATCCTAAATTCAAAATGAAGTCAACCTAATTTTAGTTTTAGTACTGGTAGGATTTTCTAGCATTGGCTTGAACAGATCAAATTTAGGTTTCCATCTTGATTTATATAAATATGGGGTCTGAATTGACACAAAAGTTAGGTATTTGTGATTATTTTATTTTATTTTTTATTCAGGACATTCTAACAACTCTAACACCTGAGAATGGACACAACAGATCTGTTTTAATTTCAAGTCAAAAAATGTTCAATATCTACTTAGCATGGTACATTTAGATGTTGAACTTAGTGATATGGTTTAGCGGAGGACTTGTTAGTGTTAGGTCAGAGGTTGGACTCGATGATCTTGAGGTCTCTTCCAACCTAGACAATTCTGTGATTCTGTGATTTACCCTGCATATATATGCCATATATGCCATATATTTATAATAGTCACATATCTCAAATATCTATTTAGCATGGTGTGTATATCCTATATATTTATGCCATATATGCCATAAATGTTTGCTATATATCTACATATAAAGCCTATAGAAAGAAACAAAACAGATTATTAATGATTGTACTTTAACTTATTATTTTAGAGTTCTATTATTAGAATGACAAAATATAAAAGAGTGAAATAATAGAAAATGATAAGAAATTCCCTTCTTTGGGAAGTCATATTGAAAATACAGATGTATAATTCTTTTTAATACATATTTGAATGAAGTTCGATACCTTATTGAGAGAGAACGAGATTACAATAATTCTTCCATTGTTATTGAATTCCTTTTATTTAAGCCTAGTGCTGCCTTAAAAAAAAAAAATAAAATAATGTATTTCACAGTATGAAAATTACCATTGTCCCAGAGAGACAGTGCAGGATAGATATAATACCAAAAGCCTTCTTAAACTGGAATATACAGCACCATCCTTGTTCTAGCCACTTCTTAGAGTGTTGAATGAAAACTACAAATGAGTGGTCAGCATTCATAACACCATGTTAAGAATAACTACTGTTTTCCAACAGTACATTATTAGAAATGCCTATAACAAAGTAATGTTGTCAGAAGAAATTCAGCATATTCAAAGCAAGTTATTAACTATATGTAAAAAAAAAAATAATCTAAAAAACAAAAATTGTAACATTTATCATCTTATCACCAAAGTGACTTGTGATGTTACACAAATATTATCACTTCTGACCTCTTTTAATAGAGGATATGAATATATTTGTAAGATATAAATATCAGAATATATCTTTTGACATAGATATGTCAAAAAGAAAGAAAAGACCATGTCACTCATTACTGAAAAAAATATTTGTTTTCCAATAATTTCTATTAATAAGTAAAGAACTCCACATAAGCAGAGGTTCTGGGGAAAAAAAAATAATAATTTGTGCAAATGTCTTGACTGACAGTGTATTAAGTACAAGTGAATGTTACCAGAAGATTGTGCCTGCCATGAAGTGGCTTAGTGTCATTTTTCTTCATTCTCAGTGCTGTTTTATTGTTAACTCATTTTTTAAAACAGCAGATTTCTTTAACCTATCAAAGTTCTTTGCCCCCTCCTCCCTCCAGAAATGTCTTGCACACTGATTTGATTTATGCCAAGACAGTGAATTGTATTTTTATTCTAAATGTCAGATTTACAAGTTCTGTGTACTTATTCATAGATACTTTCATCTCTCCTTGCTAAATGTGATTTTTTTATACTTCAAAGCCTTAAAAACTTTACTTTTCTTGGGGAAAAAGAAAAAAAAAAAAAAAAAAGGAAAACCACCGATTCTCATATTCTTATGCATATGATTACTGATATAGGAGAGGTTGATATTAAATTTCATGAAGATGTGTGGCCAAGCTTGACCTTATTTAAAAATATAAATCTCATTAGTACATATTTAGGAAGCAAGTTAAGTCTAGTGAACCCCTTTTTAGGTTGGGGAGGGAGGGGGGGAGTCTGTTTTCTGCGCTAAGCTTGACTGTGATATTAACTGACATTTTAATATTTTACCAGATTTGTGTAAATCTTAAGTATATGCTAGAATCTTGAGAATAGTAAACTGTTAACATAGAAGCATGAGCTACCAGCTAGCAAACTGCCTTTTAGATGCAACAATCTGCTCCTATATGGCTTCCAACTCTGTTTCAATGCCTGTGGAAAAAACAAACAAACAAACAAAAAAAACAACACTGTTTTGCCAATGAATAGGTACAACACACTACAGGAGGAAAAACTACAGGATGTCTTGCTTTAAAAAGCAAGACATTTCTACATAAACTACATGGTAATTAATTGGATTTTCATATTATTTCACTAAAATGTGCACTTATATGGAGAAAGAGCTACATTTTCAAACCGATTCCTTATTTAGAATATAATAAAAATGTAATTTTTTTCAAAAAGCATTTAAAATGTAAGAAAACCAGTCCAGCTTCTTCACTGCAATTGTGTTTAACAGGTAGGATATGTGAGATTGATTCCAGTTCTGATATTCTTAAATACTTAAACTCATACTGATGACAGACTTAAAAAAAGCATTGTGTCCCTCTGGATTTGCATCAGCAGGATAAATCTGAGAGACTTTGTTAATATTAATACACTGTGTGGTCGTACAACTGGAAAAAATAATTCTCCACACTTCCTCATGCCATAAGCCTCATTGGATGCCCCTGAGTAATAGGAAATTTATGAAGAATAGAAGTGTTTGGCTGCCTACCAGAGATACTGGAATATTTAATTATGTGAAGTGCTCAGCACAGTTACCAGTACAGCAAAAAAAAGCATAGAAAGACAGATCATGTAACTGTTACTGCTTTTAATATACTTTCTCAGCCCAACCTCTTCCCTGTTAAAATAGTCTCTAGTTTCTCCAGATGCTGGCTAATAGTCAATTCATTTGAACTAAGGAGAATTACTCCTAATCAAACAGCTTCTAACAGAATATATTTTTTCTTCTTACCATGTAAAAATATGTCCAATCAGAAGCTTCACTGAGGTCCTCAGGACTCCATTCATTTCTCATTTGAAGCTAGGTGTTGTCTTTGTTACCCCAATCCAAATTACGTGACTTTCAGCTACCAAAATAGAGCTAACTGTGCCTGAGCTGGCCTCAGGTTTGGGGATATCCACAAGATACATGTCTATGGCAAACCTGTGCTTTCCAGTGCCTGAACCTGGATACCAAGCACCATATGTTGCAGATTCTCAAAAGATGCTGGCCAACCACATTATAATAATGAAATACTTATGTGTGATTTAAAATCTACCTTACATCCAGTCCAAAACTTAAGGATGCTCTTTTCGAGAGAGGTATTTGTGCATTTTCTCAATGCTTTCATCACAAAATGTATTCTCTCTTTTTGCCATACAAATTTATTTTCTTAATTCAAACACTTGCTTAAATGAAATTTGCCAAACTTTTCAATGGGATTTCTCAATACACCCATGCCACAGTGACTATTTACCACATGCTAACAGAATCTTACCTAATATAATCAGAAGGTAAATTCTGTAACTTCCTGAAAGCAAAACTTAGTGAAGTATACATAACATTTTTTAGGCATAGTATCTTGTTCAAAGATGAAAAGAGCATACCATATATACGTGGAGCCAAGAATTTATTGTTGGTCAAACTTGTGTTTTCACAATCTGACACTTTGTGATATGAAATACGGGAAATTTTTAATAACAATACAGTTAAATTGATTTTTTAAATAATACAGTTAAAATTGTTTATATATATGAAAAGAAGGAAGGAAGGAAGGAAGGAAGGAAGGAAGGAAGGAAGGAAGAAAAAGAAAGAGATCCTTCTTATTTTCTACACGTTACTTGGTATTATGCTCACCCTTCCAATGTCCTTCTACATCCTATCATTGAAAAATTTTTTGTGCTTTCTTACCACAACATGTTGCCCTCCCCATGCTCCCAGTGCAGGGCCAAAAGCTGCCCTGCAGCACCCCTTCTCCCCACCCATGTCCCCAGGACTGTGTGCCCCACAGGGACAGCCTGGGCCTGTCAGCCCCTTCCCCCTGGGGCGCTCACAATACTGAAGCTGAGCCAGGCTGGGCAATGGGCACTGGGCCACAGGGTGCCAGGAAAACCCAGGTCAGCCCCACAAAGGCCAAGGGCAGTCAGGCCACATCTGAAGCCTGAAAGACAAGGTAGCAAACAGCCTGTGGCCTAACTAGGGTAGTTATTTTCCTAGTCTCCTAAGAATTAGTTAAAACATATTAAAACTATGTTTTTAATACTAGTCATTTGAGTTATATTTTCTAAATAATTTATTTCACTTTTAGGCCTTTAGTAGAGACTTGTAGAACACTGGATTAGAATTCAATCAGAAAGTGTGAGCTACCAACTGAGAATCCAATACAATGAAGTTATCCATCCCTTTGAAATTCTTCTCCATGATGCATTATTACTTGAATTAAAACCATAGTGAAATATGCATCATGCTCTGTATTCTCCAAATTTGTTAGAATAGAGTAAGCCTGGCTCTGATAATTACAGACAAAGCTGATGCCTTTATTAGACTAACAAGGGAGTTGTTGAATATTTGCTGAAGTTCCAATTAATTACCATGGAAGTTAGATTTTATACTCTGATGACCTAGTTAAAGAAACATTAATTATAATCAACTAACCTTTTTTGGTATTGTCACATGAGGCTAAAAGCTACAGACCTCCTACAGAAATAAAGTTAACATTCTTCTACTGTCACACAGATGTCCGATGGGTCAACTGTTAAAATTTCTTTTGGGGATTCTTAAGATAGAATAAAAATTTCCAAATAGGAAAGCATACAGTTCACATAATTGAACAGAAGGATAAAGGTCCCAACTGCAATAACAAATGAATACAGATGAACCTTTTTAGTAACACCCTGCAAAATATAAGTTCCCTTAAAACATAAACAAGAAGGGGTACAAAAAGGTGTCAATGGAACAGTGCTAATCATCCAGTTTCCAGTCTTAGAGAACTGAAGGACATTTGAGACAACGAAAAATCTGAAAACTTCAGAAAAACTTCCTCCGAGCTATTTATAGGAGCTGTTGTGAACAAATACTTCCTCAGTGTATGATCTACCATTGATACAGGTTATTAAGCCTTTTCCAGTTTCAAATGAGAATGAAACTACATCTGCAGGTTAGGATGATTTTATGTATAAATGAATATTCACACTCTCTAATGAATTAATTTATTATACTTTTTTTTCAGAAAACAAAGTAGATTCATCCTTTCCCTTCACACTACCATTAAGGCAGAAAAGATACTGAATACTGCAAGCTCAACTCTATAAAGAGATTTACATTTGCTGTGTACAAATATATTTATGTATGTGTATATATACATATATATAATAGGTAACGATTGTAGAGGCATAGCGGTAGCTCCAACATTTAAACCTTCATGCCATGTTCACTATCTATTACCAAAACTATCCAAACAAATAAGAGGGCTGGGCAATCACTAACTGCATGAAGTTTAACAAGAGCTAAGTGCCAGATTCTGCACTAATAAAATAACTACCCTAGTTAGGCCACAGGCTGTTTGCTACCTTGCCTTTCAGGCTTCAGATGTGGCCTGACTGCCCTTGGCCTTTGTGGGGCTGACCTGGGTTTTCCTGGCACCCTGTGGTCCAGTGCCCATTGCCCAGACTGGCACTGGATGGGGAAACCCTGGATATACATACAAGCTGGGAGATGAGAGGCTGGAGAGAAGCCCCATGGAAAGGGATTTGGGGCTTTCTGGTTGACAGCAAGTTGAATCCGAGTCAACAGTGTATCCTGGCAGCCAAAAGGGCCAACCATATCCTGGGCTGCATCAGGCACAGTATAGCTAGCTAGTCAAGGGAAGTTATTGTCCTTTTCCTCTGCACTGGTGCAGCCTTACCTCAAATACAATGTGAAGTTTTGGTCACCACAATATAAGAAGGATATAAAACTATTAGAGAGTGTCCAAAGGAGATGAAAAGTTCTTACTTTGGTAAGAGATATGAGCTAAAGGGACAGAGGCAAATATATCAACCAAATAAAACATGCAGTCTTCATTTTTGCTATTATCACTCTAGTGACTAGGAGTGATAATTTTCATAAAAAAATTCTGGATGCTTGGGGCTTTGTAAGTATTAATTCCACCAAACAACCTTTATTGTTTTCTAAAGAAAATTTAGAAGTAATTTATTATTTTGGGTGATGTTTTTAGTATTCTCTAGATTATTTGACAGACACCCCAGCCTGTCTTTTCTCTAAGTCAAAGTCATAAAACTGGGTCCTATCACTGGATACTAGGGAACAGAACATGAGCCAGCTAATTTCCCAGTAATTGTACTTAAAATGAATGATCTCATAATAAGGTAGGTCTTGGGGATTTACAACAATGACTTTTCCTAGGTACTCATAATACATGCTTTTGAAAGTAGAAGTTTACTAATAGCAGTACAGAAACCAACAAAACCAAACAGTTATAAAAATACATGTGAAACTTCAACAAAAAATAATTGCTGAATATTACCCAGGGGGTGTGGAAATGTGTGGGGAAAGTGGGAGGAATGTGTCAGTTAAAAAAAAAAAAAAAAATGTAGTTCTGTTCTGTAGTTCAGAACCAACTTAATTTAACTAGATGTGTCCTATTTATGAAAGTGTACTGTCTCTATGCTACATTAACAGAATTGGGTTATGCAATAAATAAATAAATAAATAAGAAATAAAACAGAAAAGAAGATCCCTGATTCTTCCCATTAAGTTCAATGAGAGCAGAAGTGGGCCACAGATTTGCTTATCCACAAAGCCTGAGAGCTCAAGTCCTTTGAAGTGTTGAGTGATCTCAATATTTTTTTTTAGCTTAAATTGAGACTGCAGACAGAGCCTGCCATATTCCCAGTCCAGGCAGGTTCATGTCTTTAAAAAAATACACATACCTCTTCGGGTGTCTCAAAGTATCTGATGCAATTTGAATTAGACTGTTTGCATCAGATCACATATTTTATGAACCTAAGGAGTTTTTCTTAAATAAATAATGTGTGAAAGAGCTGTAATCTTAGTATTTTATAAAGCTGCTTTTTTCTCTAGCATAAAGATATGACTAGCTATTAAAACTGCTGTTAGAAAAATGGATAAAGTAGATCTAGGGTGAAGGGTTTTCTCTCTTCTCCCCCTTTAAAGAAATTCTTTTGAATAATGTCAAAGTTGCTGTTTGTTATGCACAATGGAAACAAAGGTTAGTAAAGAGTAATCTTTTATAGAACTATTTTGAATTACATATTGCTTATCAAGTTCGATCTAAAAGATAACAGCACTTTCTGCAAACTCTCAATATATTTTTCTCCATCATGTTGTGCACTGTACTGCTTTAAAATCATCACTTTTGAAAACGTTATGATCAGAAAAAGAAATGGGTTGAAGAGAAAGGATTTTTATGGTTTAACTGCTGTAGAAGCTTCAACTCTCAATTATTGATTTGATTTGTTAAGAAGAAATTCCAGACCATTAGTCTAAGACTCTCCAAAATGTGCAGTGTTAAACTTCAAAAAATAAAATGTGATTTATTTTTAAAGGTTAAATATGTCAAAATGGCTCCTACTGTAACTAAGAAATACATAAAAAACAGTCAAAGCGTAAGTTATCTGTGGTAGCAACAACAAAATGAAGATTCTGTAATGACTACCACAAGACTGTAAGGAGATAGAATCATAAAATCATTTAGTTTGAAAAAGACCTCTAAGATCATCAAGTCTGACTGTTAACCTATCACTGTCAAGTCTACCACTAAACCATATACCTAAGCACCACATCTACACATCTTATGAACACCTCCAGGGATGGTAACTCAAATACTTCCCTGGGCAGACTATTCCAATGCTTCACAACCCTTTCAGTGTATAAATTTTTCCCAATATCCAACCTAAACCTCCCCTGGTGCAACTTGAGGCCATTTCCTCTCACCCTATCGCTTGTTGCTTGGGAGAAGAGACCAAACACCACCCCACTACAACCTCCTTTGTGGTAACTGTAGAGAGTGATAGGATCTCACCTTAGCCACCTTATGTCTAGGCTAAATAATCCCAGCTTTCTCAGCCACTTATCATAAGATTTGTTCTCTAGACCCTTCACCAGCTTCATTGCCCTTCTCTGGACATGCTCCAGCACCTTGATACCCTTCTTGTAGTAAGGGGTCCCAAACTGAACACAGTATTCAAGGTACAGCCTCACTAATCTGGGTACAGGGGACAATTACTTTCTGAGTCCTGCTGGACACATTATTTCTGATACAAGCCAGGATGCTGTTGGCCTTCCTGGCCACCTGAGCACATTGCTCACTCACATTCAGCCAGCTATCAAGCAATACCCACAGGTCCCTCCCTTTCTAGCCACTCTTCCCTCAGCTTGTAGCATTGAATGGGGTTGTTGTGTCCCAAGTACAGCACCCAGCACTTAGCTTTGTTGAACTTCATTCAGTTGGTCTCAGCCCATCAGTCCAGACTATCCAGATCAGATGTAGAGCCTTCCTACCCTCGAGCAGATCAGCACAAACACCTAAATTGGTGCTGTCTGCAAACTTACTGAGGATAAAGTTACTGAAGAGAACTGGCCACGGTACAGAGCCCTGTGGGACATCACTTATGACCAGCCTCCAGCCGGATTTAACTCTATCACCATGACCCTTTGGGCTCAAGTGCAGCCAGTTTTTTACCTAGTGAAGCGTACGCCCATCCAAGCCATGAGCAGACAGTTTCTCCAACAGAATGCTGTGGGAAACAGTGTCAAAAACTTCATTAAATCTGGGTAGACAACATCCACAGCCTTTCCTTCATTCACTAAGCATATCACTTCATCAGAGGAGAACAGGTTAGTCAGGCAGGACATGCCTTTCATAAACTGGACTGACTAGGCCAGTACTGACTGTGCCTGATCACCTGGTTGTCCTGTATCTCCTGTGTGATAGCACTCAAGATCTGTTCCACAACCTTACCTGGGTATTCTTTCTAGCCTTTCATGAAGACAGGCATCACAATTGCTAGCAACTGGAATTTCCCATGATAGCTAGGAATGCTGATAAATGATGGAAAGTGCAAGCCCCTTAATTACCCTTAGGTGGATAGGAGAGGTAACATGCTGGATACACACAGATTGTTAAAAGAGTCAGCCCAGAGGGCTGAAGTATTGATACAGAGATTTTCATCTCTGTTTCTGGGTTCAGAACCCACCATTGCATCATTTTTTGTTTCATGGTATGCTGGCAGAAAGAGAAAATACGGAGCAACTTACTGTACAGAACAGAAAGTCGTGCCCCCCAGACAGTTCTACCAAGACCCAAGCAAACAGCGCTTCACCTTATCCATCTGCATACAGCCCCATGCAGCACTTTGGGATAAGAGTTGGCAGGGGAATTAATTTGTGGCAGTTCAGATTCAGAATAGGATAGGTTTTCAGATGCTCATTACCCATGGTACCTGCCAGATTTTCATGCAGCTGCATTCTCCCTGAGAATGTCCAACAGCACAAGTGATCAAGAATGCAGACAAAACATGGGATTAGAATTGCAGATATGTGTCTAACAAACACACAAACTTGTTCTCTGGAGCACCTGCTCAGCCGCTCACTGCCAGGGGAAATCATACACAAGGGGAGAGACACAAGGAAGACCTTCAGTTGCTGAGCAAAAATTTGTCACTCCGTTTCTGTCACTTCTTATCTTTTAGTATGCAGCTGTGTCATTTTTAGGTTTATTGTAAGTCTTTTCACTGTATTAATCATTTTCTTGGTCTCTAAGATAATCTTCACATAAAAGCTACCTACCCAATGCCACTTATGGAATTATTAAAAAATAAATAAATAAAAAAGGAAAGAGACAAACAAAGAACTGAAGGACTTTAAAAAAGAGCTACAAAACACTGAATTCCTTAACAATAATTACAGTAAAAAATAGGTTATAGGTTAGTAAAAAATCAATAATCAACTATTCCAGTATTATTAAAAACAACTACATAAAAACATAATTTACTGTGATATACTTAATATTGTATTTTAATGTTATTTTCAGATAGACTGCTTTACAAGGAAGATAAATCTATTCTAAACTGTTAAATTATCTACCTTTAGTGGAGCACTTACTCTCTGGCAGGGTTAAAAATCTTTCTGCACCTTCTTCCTATAAAACTACTGTTCTAGACACAAGACATGAATGGCTTAATTCTAGTTTTGGTTTCTTTCTTTATTGCTTGTTTTGCTGTATCTCTGAATTTTGCCTTCTTTCTGATAGATAAATTGTTACCATTTCACATTCAGTTCTCCCTCAGTTTCATCACCTATCTCACAGGCACTTTTTATCAGCTTCTAGGATATTTAGATTTTCACAGAACTAAAAACTACACGTACCACGCCTGCAACAGAATAAATCAAACACAATAATGCAGCACTGGTGAAATACATGGGTATAAATGTCACTTTGATATGTATAATATGAATATTGCTTGGTGTCTGTATGCTAACCTCTCAATTAACTTATATTTTTACAGTTAGAAAAACGGTCTACAAAGGACTTTGCTTCATCTCTTATTGCACTGCTGCTACAATATACATACATTAATGAAAGGAAACAGTGGATTTCTTACCAAGATGGAGGATTATTGTGAGTAAAATCCACAAAATTTAACATTTTTAAAAATTATTTTTAAATAAAGAATTAATTTTTTCTTAAGAAATAAAAATAAAAAGGAAAAAGAAAAAGAAATGATACGTTTTCTATTTGTGTCTCTATATACAGTGATATATGCAAATATCTGTATGTATTTGTCTGTGCATTCATCTATGTATGTATATGGTCATGATATTACTTGAGCTTTAAAGTTCCTCAGAGGCGTGTGAAAGACATTTTATTAAGGATCAGAGCTAAAAATCCCAGTGTCCATCCAATAGCTATTGTGCCAGTAATTTGCCTAAGGAGAAACAAACAGCACAGTTATTAATTATTTAATCAAATAAAACACCAGTAAACCACATAGAGAATATCCAAGAACCCCACTTATGAACTTAAGAACTTTTACTTTGCAAAATCAAGGAGGTCACCTGTTGTGAAATAATTCTCATGGAAACAGCTAACAAGATAGAGGTTCTGGTTTTATTACATAAAGTACACTGACATGACAGCTTAAGTACAGTTTTAGAATGTCATATATTTAAATTTCTAGTAAGTACATTTAATTGCAAGCTTCGTCTAAATGCTTTTAATAATTTCTTTTCTGAGAAATATTTGCATATATTTTTGAAAGCAACCATACTGAAGAAAACATAGAATGCTCTTTCAAGACATTTTTTTCTGGAGTAATCAGCTTTTATACATGTTTTTGGTGAAAGTATTCTCCTAGACCAGTTAGACAATAGCTAATGACAATCTGTACTTTAGGGTGATAGCAGAAGGCATGGGGTACCCATTTTATCTCCCATTATGAACTTAACATATCTTGATACACTGTACTGATTAAATTTATAGAAATGATAAACAGAAAAAAAAATGATTAGAAATACTCTACTACCATAAACATTGGCCTTTCTAGCTCACTACTCAGTCTCCTGCAGCCACAACACTACCACCATATATGACACAGCTACAGAGCTACAGAGGGTAGTCAGGCATATCAGCCTACCTACTACAGGTGTTACATGCCGCTATGCTCTCCAGTGTCCATAACTGCTAGAAGTGCAGGGAGAGAAGGCCTGATTCCTCACTTTCTCTGTGTCTCTGTAAAAGGCCCTGTGATCAGAGCTAAAGCAGGAGCTGCAATTCCTTAAATGGCTTTCCTCCTCTATCACCAAGAAAGGATATTGAAAGCTTTCCCCATAAAGACTACAGCAACCTTTTTTTTTATCATTATTATTTATTTATTTATTCTTATGGCCGCCTCCACAGCAATGGGCACCTGGAATGAAAAAACTTTAGTAATATCCGAAGGCATGAGTTGCAGCTGCAATTAATATTATTTCAGTGCACGTGACTCACATTGCATACACACACACACAAAGACTTTGAAAGAAAAAGCAGTAACACACACACACACACTGAGGATTATAAACAGTCCAATTAATGCTTAGTATTGCATTACTACAATTGTATACCCCTCAGGGCTGTGTGCCCTACAGGGATGGCCTGGAGCTGTCAGCCCCTTCCACCCCTGGAACTGCCAGAGCTGAAGTTCAGCCAGGCTGGGCAATGGGCACTGGGCCACAGGGCTTCTGGGAAACCCAGCTCAGACACATGCAGGCCAAGAGCAAACCAGCAATTTTCTCAGACCTGACTGGGAAATATCAGCATAAGTCAAGAAAGAAAGTTATAAATTAATCCCTTCATAGTTTTTCTGAAAGGTCTGAAGTGTTCTGGGATTTGGTGAATAATTTTTCAGAATTTACCTTACTTTCTACTACCATGACTACAAACCTGAGACAAATTCTCTCAGCTTTCTCTTTTCCAAGCTGAGACTTTTTAAATTTTGCTTTGCGAGATAGCTACTCCATCCCCACAATCACACTAATTGCTCTTTCTTATACCTTCTTGTACCTTCTCACTAATTCTGCTATGTCCTCCGTGAAATGCTGAGACTGGGACAGTAATTGTTTCTCATGATGTTAATCACTGTATAACCCATTGCATCTGGGGTTCCTTCTACCACATTCTTTGAACCAGGAAAACATTATTTTTCCCCTCTCTTTTTCCTTATTTAATTTCCTTACTGTGCAGTAGTGAACAAAAGGTTCTGATAACAAATCTCAGATACATTTGTTACCTAGATCCTCTTTCTCTCTTTCTCTCTCTCTCTCTCTCTCTCTCTCTATATATATATATACACATACATATATATTTTGGCATTGACCTGATCACTCTGTGAGAATTTTAAGACCTTCATTCCCCTCACACAATGTATCTGCATAATGTATGTTATATGATCATCTGTAACTCATCTGAAATAGCCAAATAGCCATAAATGTTCTCTTTGAAAAAATAATTTGTATATTGTATACAGTTATAACTTTGTAATCACAACAGTATAAAAACCTGTAAGCCTATTATAAATCACCATGGTATTTTTCAGACTTTGATTCTTCTGCAAAAGCTGGCAAGCCAACAAAATTGTAACCCAAGAATAAACAGCAAGGAAAAGAAGACGATACTCTCCTTAATAGCCTGGTTTTTGGTCTTCCATACGCTTGTGAGACTCTTGTGAGATTTCTACTCCTATTATTCATGCAATAGTTACTTGCTGAAAAAACGAACATCAAGACAGATGTCTTGGTCACTGCTTCTTTGAAAGTTCAGTGCATAAAACCATAGAGCTGGATTCGGGAAAAACTTGAGTCAAGTATTATTTTTGTTTGTTTATTTGTTTTTCTTTTTACAATATATGAACAAACAAACATTCCTGGAACTAAACTAGTTTGGAACTCAACCAAATACAGCACAAATCAATCAGTAAAAAAGGGCTCTAAATTATTGTGTCCTACATCCCATTTCAAAAGTAGCTCCAAAGCAAGCCTGCAGCGGATATGGCTATAAACTTTTCTCAAAGTATGTCAATTCCCAGCATAGTGAAATGACCTTATAAACACTGTGAGAATTCATGGAGAACTGGACAATACTGGCAATGGTAACCATACCCACATATTTCCTGTACAGACAGATGGGGCATCTGTGCTCCTGGGGAGGTGTTTTAACTTCCCAATTCTACTAGCATTTTCACAAATACTTAAAAAATCGTCCAGTGTGTGCAAAAATGGAAATCCTTAAGAAAACACCTACATTAATCACATCCTGAATACACTTCTAAATTGCAGATGTGGTGCTCCTGCTAACTTGCACCCATAAGGATGAACAGAATATTGGTCTTGCAAGATCTGTGCCATACCAGAAACACAAACAAGCAACAAAGGTCTCTGCCAAAGAAACACATTTGTCAGTCAGTGCTGCAAACTCTACACGTGCAGTTATACTGTAGCCTCTGCAATATCCACTTCTGTTGAGGTTTTGCAGATAACTGGGGCACAAAGATGATAATTCTTTCTGTTATTTGGGATAATTCCTTAAACTGCAGGGTTCTTTAGTTCTAATATGTATTTCTTCAGCATGTGACTCCCCACTCTCATTTGCTCTCGTCTTTTTTGAATTTTCACAGGAGTGTTGTCTTTGCAGATTTTGTTTAATAATCCAAGGGGAATCCATACAGGCTTTTAAAAATTGATGCCATGAACCAGTATATCTTACCTCTGTTCCACATATATTAAGTTTACCATTTGACCAACAGAATTTTCCAGATCAATCCCTTTATCCCTCAAACACTGTAAGATATCTTTCTCCTCACCAACATCTCCAATCTTACTTCTGTCTGCACAGGTGGCATTAACAAGACCAGGAGTGATGGCAGTCAAGCTGATTTTCACAGATGGTTCATTATCTTGTTTCTTTAAGTTCTCTTTCAATATTGCTTTGTAAACAGTTCATTATCTTTCATATGAGTCTAAATTTAAATATTCAGTTTAATAATGAATACCCACTGAAAAGTATTTAATAAGAGCTTTGAATACTTCATACATAATACAGAAAAAGAAACCTTTCTAATTTAAACACTAAGGATTAGATATTCTTGTTTTATTGGGTGTAGAAAGCCAGCATAAAATACTCTTTGCAGGATTCCCTAAGAAGAATTATGTTACAAGATTCCATAACAAATAACCACAATATTCCTAGAACTGATATTTTTTTTACTAAGTTCTTTCTCAGGATAATACTTCAGCAGCTTTCAATCAAAACAGACCTGATTAGTTTCAAGTCTGTCATGGAACTGTTGATGGTTGACAGCATAACTGTGTATTTGTATCCTTCTAATGTTTCAATAACCCATTTTGCCATTAGATTACATTTTGCCTCCGGCAACATTCAGTGAGAAATATCTTAGGAGTACTTGCTGAATACATTTATTGAAAAAAAAAAAATCATTTTTATGCATACAGTGTTATGTAGCTAAGAATACTATGTTATTTCCAGTCAAATAGAACAGATTTAAGTCATGAAAAAGTTTACAGAGACTGAACAATAGGAGGACCCTTGGTTCTTTAGTTCTTATCATACAAGCTATTTCAGGGTGGAATTACAGCAGTTCTTCAGAAAATGATGAAATGTTTTGTTCTGCATTGAAACACATACAATGAAACAGCATTTCTGAAAATAAACTAAAATAAATGAAATGAAATTAACTTCAAAGGTAAAATAAAATAAAATCTGTCTTTATTATTGCATTTATTTTTTTTCCTGCAACTTGAGACAAAAGCAGTTGATGATGGAATGGAGGTAAATTTCAAACGTATATATACAATTCTTTGTGAGTATTGATATGCCATTACTGAAGTCTTTTCGTAAGAGTCAAACACTATGCAGAAAACTAAAAATTCGGAAACCCCCATAATAGCACTGAGGAGTGGAGAGCCAAAAAGCCAGGGTGGGAGTAAATGATTGGAAACTGTTACTGAAACTTTTAACAAATTCTTTCTCCACAATGATTTGTTATTAAAATTATCTCCACCAGTCATTGACAAAGGAAAGTCTTTTTTAAACATACTTTTAACCTATAGATTCACAAGATGTTATTGATGTAAGTGGATATTTTCTTTGACAGAGCACTTATTACTGTTACACAAATCTATTTATTAATCTTTTTATTTATCTATTTGTTTATTATAATTATATTTATTATTTTATTAATCTATTTATTTATATTATTTATTAATCTATTTATTAATCTATCTATTAATCTTTTTATTATTCATATGATCTGGGATACAGATCCACGTTTTGTTAGGTGCTGTACCAGATGGATCCACCATCATGGTGAAGGACTCAAGGAGACAGTAAAAAAATAACACTGTCACAGCTATCACCTCTTATTTCCCCTCCTCGTCTGGTAGCATACTGGCTACTGTTGCAGATCATAACATGACATGTTTGACACAGCACCCCTCTGAGCATTCAACAAGAAGCTTCTGCAATGTGACCTATTTGCCAGCCTTTCTCTCTTTTCTTCTCATCAAGTATTCATTTTTTTCAGTAGTGAAGATGAATATAAAGAGGAAGAATGAATGGGGAATGACAAGTTGCTGTCGCTAACACTGGTCAACATGTCATGCCTAAGAAGTGTGTTATGCTCTTTTATGAGTAAAATATACACACTGTTCTTCAACTAGTTGTTAGTTTGTTTGTTTGTTTTTTTCCACAAAAATCATAAATCCCATTAAAAAATACATAAATAAATAAATAAATAATAAAAAATAAATAAATAGGTGGAATAGTTGGAATAGGTTGGTGTACAGATATTCCTGCATTACTTATAGTGTTTTAGATATGGGTCAAATGAGAAGTATTAATTGAAGTGGCATACAAAATGATCATACACCCATTCCCATAATACATGATTAGGGATAGGAAATTAAATTATTGAGTAGGAACTACAGAAAAAGTATGGGGAAATATTTTTTATGTAATGTACACCTAAATTGTCAAATTTGTTGTTCCAGACTTTTGCAAATGCCAGAGGCTTATCTGTAGTGAAAAAACACTAGAATAAATTTGTTGAAGAAAAATCCATCAAAAGCTCATCTCTTTATGGGTTTAGGATACCTGGAAGACAGATAAAGATAAAAATAAAAAATGAGGAGAACAGGGTCTGATGGGTCAATTTTCATAATTTGTTTAGAATACTGTCCCCAGACCAAGAGTTAAGAAGATAACAATGCAGTATTCAAGAGTTTAAAGTAGTGATTCCATTCATTTCACATATATGTTTATTGTAAATACTATTACCAGTATATCAGATTATATATTGCAACCACACAAATACATTTCCACTGTTACATGGTTTGGGTATTTTTTGTTCATTAATGAGATTAGTAATTATCTTCTTTATTTCAAATAAAGGAAAAAAAGGACAAAAGGACTTTAATGCGTTAGTGCATCATATTGTTTGGCTGCAATAATATAACAGTATGTAACTAAGAATAAGTTTAAAATATTTTGTTAAATTATTCTACGTATAACATTAGTTTCAAGAAAAGTACTAAATACTAAAATTGTAGCTATTTTTTTTTTTTCTTCACTGTCTCACTGCCTCAGTGAAGCACACTGTGCCAGACGTGAATGGGAGGTAGCTACTACTGATTGCCTGGGCATCCATGGGCTATAGACACCCTAGAATACTTCTTTTCAATAGCAGTTGTGTAGTGAAAATTTCAGCAGCTCTCCAGCATTTACAACTTGGAGAGCTGTATGACATTTGGGAGTAGTCATTTGGCTGTCTGATGCATAGATACAAGTTAAACCCTGAAGCTTTGTAAATTATGTAGATCATGGCTTTTCAACTTGTGGCTAATCTCAGGTTTAACAAGATCTTGTTCTTTTCCTTATTATTTGAAGAAAGGGGAAAAATATTATGACTCTTTTCCAGTTGTAACATGAGGTTACATCATAGGGAAAGCTACTAAGAATAGCATAACCACCCCCATAGGAGAATCAACCAAATTTTCAGCTCCTTTCATGGAGGTTGTCATAAAATCATGCAACTTGCATCTGTTTTAATGAAGATGAAATCTGATGTGCTAACTTGAAAATCCTAGGTGGTCCCTCTTTGCCTAGCCTTTGTTCAATTTCTGAACAGTAAAATGCTGCAAATATGCTATTCTATTTACCCTGTTTTCTTTTTTTGTTTTGTCAGAATAGCTTCTGCTAAATTAAAATAGAATGTAATGATTATCAGTGAGCTACTGGATTTTTTTACAATTACAATATATTGATCTTTTTTATCTCACCCTCTAACATCTCTTGTATCTGTATGGTAGCTGCAGGAGAAAACCTTCATAATGTCTTTATAGCAAATATGGACATGGGGCCAATCTTGGAGAATTAATCTTAACATTTACAAATAGTTTACATCAGAAGTACCCAGCAAAGGGTACTTCAAAGGGTACAGCAAATTTTTCACCTCTGTCCAGATTTCAAAGTACTGATGAGGACACCATCAACCAGTATAAATGACTCGTTAATTGTATAATAAAAAATCCTATTTTAATTTGCAAGGGCTGTATCATACCTAATACCATCCTAATAGTACCTTAGGCTTTGAATTTAATTTTAGACAAAATCAAATATATATATAAAAATAATAAGGAAACCATAATAATTGTCAGTACTATATAAGAAGATCATAAGAAGCTATCTACACATACAAGGTGATTTCACCCCAGTCCTTTGACATCTACTCATGTTATTCTTTGTAAGAAAGCCAGTGAATATTTGTGTGGAAAGAGTCTATATCTGTTTGTAAGATTAAGGTAGGTGTGTAAATTTTTACTATAACAAAAGTTCATAATACACCTACTCAGGAGGTAGTCAGTAGCACTGTCATAAAAGCAAAAATCTTATTTAATTCCCTTTTTCAAATCCCATTTTATTCCCTTTTCTCCATCATTTAAATGCTGCTGTACTGCATTACTGTAACTTAAAGGAACAGTTAATAATACATATTACTTTTGTTGTATTCCCCTACCTATACCTGACTGACTTAGAAAAATAAGATGTATTTTTCTCTGGGTGTGAACACATGAACAAAAATCACACCAAAAAACAGAAGAGCTGGTATTCTGCTAGTATTCTGTATACTGCTTGAAGGGTAAAGCTCAATGGAATTGGCTTTGCTATATAGTCACACTTGTTATGGATATATATTAAATGTACATATCTGAATTTGTTTTTTTTGTTTGTTTGTTTGTTTCACAGTTCTTCAAACAAATTTGTCACAGAAGTGAGTCATCTTCAAAGTGCACTGAGTAGACTACATTCTTTCCAAACAATCATTTACATAGTTCATTTCCTAAGGCAGATTCCTGAGGCAATAAAGGCAAGCACTTTCAACACAACATACACAGATACTGTATATCTCACATACACAATTTTCTGGGTGCTACCAAACCATTTATCAACAACCTAATACTTTAGCATTACTTACTCTAGATTTCTTTGGTTCAAAAAATTTCTATTAAGTCATTTTGAAAAGCTAATTTGAAAGAAAATGTTTAACAGTAGCACGTGCACTGACACATCATGCATTCGTTATACAACAACCACAGTAACTTTACAGCAACTGCCTGATTTTGCCATTTCATTGTTTTTCTGCTTACAAAATACCATTGCATTAGTGGAGTGTAAAAGTCCTCGTGTTCAAAATATATGCTAAGAATAAGATCTATGGCTGAAGCTGCTTACTCGTTTATAATTTTTCATCTAGTAGCTAGCTAGAAAAATATATTTCACATTTATTTCTTCATGCTTTCAGATAATAACTTCTGAAACTAGAATCACTAAAGTTTAAAACAGATATGTCTCCCCGTAACTTGAGGAACACCAAGAAGTTTCATATATAAATAAATGTATTTTTTAACATTCATGTTTTCTGTACTTTCTGTGCAAAGTATAGATTATACAGATTAACATATATAAATGGCTGTATCTACTTATCTTTTTCATTAGATAATTTTCATTAGTGTGCTCTACTGACAGGCAAGCTTGAAAACTAAACTTTTGCTCTTCGTTAGTGTGAGCAAAAGTCTGAAAACTGGTAGGTTGTGGTACACTGAGTTTGGTTCTCTTATTCTATATCTCTCTCTTCCTTCATACTAGTACGTTTGTTACTAAGACTGTTTTCTGTTTGTGTTGCTTTAAGGACAGCTCTCTGTGATGCCAAAACAAAACAAAAATCAAACAAACAAACTACTGAAACACCAGAAGACAGGTTTTCGAAGAAGACTTTGTGAGGACCCTCCCATTTTATTCATTCACTCAGAATTCCTTCAAACCTTTAAAACCAACTACCACAGAAATGTCTCTGGCAGCAGCAGCTTGCCTGCTGTTTTGCTCTCTTAAGTGTGAACTGACTTGGTGCCCACGCCTCCCCCTGGGCAGGTCAAAGTTTCTATACTTTCTTTGAGAAAACATTCTCTATCTTACCTTCAAAGGATGTATTTTTAATGGTCTAATGACAATCTGCCACAAAATATATTTTGTTCCAAATACTAGCTCTCTCTTAGCATAACTTTTATAGGCATCTTAATTGAGACAAAATGTATATGTCTGTAGCCATAGCCTTTGAAATGCGCAATTACAGAAATTACCTGTGATATACAGATTTTCATTCAGAGTTACAAGGCAAATAAATAGGTGCTATTGACTATTTACATAGCTGTTTTTAAAAAAAAAATAAATACATTCCATACTATAATAGAATTCACCACTGACTATAGAGCTGCATTATTATTATTATTATTATTATTATTATTATTATTATTATTATTATTATTACTATTATTATTATTGTTGTTGTTGTTGTTGTTGTTGTTGTTGTTGTGTCATTTCTTTCTTACATCATGTAGTCCTGGAATATTTAGGGGAAAAATTAAAGGAGCATGCATTAAATGATGGTATGGGAGAGGTCTGATCCTTTGGGATGCAACTTTTGAGTCTGAATACTATGAAGATAACAATAAAAAAGACAAATGTAGTTGTGCCAGCAGCCTGAGAGAAGGATTAACGAGAACCTGACCCCTTTTTGTCCCAGATAATTCAAGGGAATGAAGCCTATTTAATTCTATAGCTATCTGGAAGCTCACTTTAGCTAGCGATAGGAAAGGGGTTTAAGAACAGCCAACAAATTTAAACATTTAGATTGAGTTTACTGCTACCTCTTTAGTTAAAAGAGGAAACGTCTTATACCTAAAGAAGTGGATCAGATGCCGCTACAAGGGATGGGAAAAACTGATGAACTGCAGTTTTGAATTCTTCATAAAACAGTTTGTAAGATATTCCATGGTGTTCTGTTTTTTGTTGACCTGTGATGTAGAAAAGGTCATGCTATCAATAAATTAGAATTTCAAGAACAAATTATTTAACTATAATTCATGTTCCCTAATTATTGAAAAGAAGCAGAAGTTCTTATAGGAAAATATTTCATTAATACCTATGATTTCACTTCAAAAAGACATGGACAAAACTGTGCAGCTGGAGTAGAAGTGAAATTGGAGAGCTATTCTGGAGTGTAATCATGGATCAACTCTCTGGATTTGCTTTTGCTTCTCATTTGCTCAGAGTAGTATGTGCCAATTTGGCACATGCTTCTTCCCTCTTCTCTTCTAGTTCCCATGGATTGATAGAACCAAGGTACATCCTGTGGATTGAGCTAAGCACTACGCTAATAACATTGCTTCCAAATAGAAGATTTATGTCTACTACTATATTCTTTTGAATAATATGCACTACTACACCTCCATACCTGCAAATACTGAAAGAATGTCAGATAACACTTTGGTGGCTTTTTTTTTGAAACAGAGGGAAATAAAATATTTCAGTACAAGTGACTACACTAGCTTTCCTATCTTCTGTTGAAACAAAAGCAAAATAAGATTATGATGAAAACAAATAAATATTAATAATTTATAAATGTTAAAAATATAACATAAAAATAATAAAAATATATTTTTTAAGGAAACACAACTGTATGGGTTGTGAAGCACTGAAACAGGCTGCCCAGGGAAGTGGGAAGTGGAATCGCCATCCCTGAAGGTAAACAAAAAACGTGTAGATGTAAAGCACAGTGACAAAAAGCTGTAAAGCATACAAAAAGGTGTAAAGCAAAGTGACATAGGAAAAAGTCTCCAAGATCATCTGGTCCAACCATCTTGACATTGGTACTACCAATGTCAACCACTAAACCATGTCCCTAAACACCAAGTCCAACCTTTTGTTAAACACCCTCAGGAATGGCGTTACATGGGAATAAACTTTTATTCTCACACCATATATTGAACTCTTACAAAAGAGTTGAAACACATATATTGAATAGCAAAAATTCATGCAAACTGAATAAAAAAGAGATGAAAAAAAAAGAAAATGATAAAAAACAAAATAAAAAAGAAAATTGAAAAGAAAAATGATTTTTTCCTACTGGTCTGTCTAGAAATTGGTACCATAATGAAGTATTTTTCTGCATTAATAACAGATACATGCTATTTGAAAAAAAAAAATAATGCTGCATTTGGTAGATAGGAAGTATCCAGAACTGTAGGCAGCAATTCATCTTCCTTACAGACACACATACACACACACATGCATACACACACAATCCTAATGGATAAATTTATGACTTGAAGATGGAATAACAGCTTTCCAAATATTTTTCTTCTAATACCACTCAAGTATGATACCTTTGTTACTTGCCTATGATATACACTTCCATATGAAAACATTTATTGTTATTATTACTACTTGTTAACTCTTCTACCCCTGGAAAAACAAAATGGAGTGACAAGAAAGCAAAAGTAAAATGCATGTGAGCAGAAAGGAATAATATTTTCAGTATGAAGATCCTGTCAAACAGCATGCTTGCGCAGTGCTGCCTTTGAAGGATCTAGTCCATTAATTTAAAAAAAAAAAAAAAAAAAAAGATGCTCAGTGTAGATTTGATAATGGTATTACACAGGTTTAGAAATTGCCTGTCACTTCAAAACACTTCTTTGTCTGAGGAAAATAAATAATCTACAAAAGAGCTTTTTGTTGGTTATATTCAGGGAGATAGTTCTGACTCACTTATACTGAGAGTTTCCTTGAAAGAATAACTGTACGTACATAAAGAAGCGAATCAGTTTTATAATAAAAAATAAATAAAAGCTAAAAGAAATTCATGGTAAAATGACATTGGGCAATAGTCACACTTTGTGACTTGGTACATTCAGATTGTGCATCAGTAAACCTTTTTTTACCAGCACAGTAGTGCAGCAGTGGAACAGAGTATGCAGAGGGGGAGAGTAATCTCCATATCTGGAGATTTTCAAGGCTCATTAGAAAAAGACATAGTTGATCTGATTTAGTGCTGGCAATAGATATGTTTGAAAAGTAGGTTTGAATAGGTGGCTTCCATCTGTAACATTTAATCAATATTTCTATGACTCAACCATTACTAAAAATATATAAATTTCTGTTGCATCCTTCATAGCTCTATGCAGCTTAGTTAGTCAGGTTAGGCACCTTTTATAGTCAATGGGAAGAAATGGCTCATCAAAATATGATCCATCCTACTTCTTTTAACTCTCTATTTCAGGAAAGGATTAATTACACTCTAAACTACAATGACTGTAATTACAGTTTAATTGTAATTAAACTTTAATTGTAAATGTCATTTTTACTCAGATAAGCCCCACCTTTTATGACTGCTCAGAAAACATACTATTGATCAAGTTAGAAGCTGATGGAGATTTTATGAAACTTATTCAGTGATTTTTTCAGGTAAACTTCATAACTTTTATTAAGAGCTTTAACAACATAGAAGCTATTCACAATTAGTTTCATTCTAATACTGTTAACAGAAATAGCAATACTACATAGCAATAATACATGTATATGTCTCAAGAAAATGAGAATCAAAACCCTTTTGGTCTTATTCAGCAGTTATATTCTCTAAAGATATTCTGAGAAATTCCACCCTAAGAAATAAAAATAAGAAATACTTCTTTAGCCTGTTCATCATATTGTCTTTAATAACATAATCTTTTATGGATACCATGGTCGGTTTAGGTCTGACCTCTGTTTTTGCTTCTTCAGATCTCCAAAACTTAATGGTTTGATATTGAAAAATAATAAATCAAAGCCTAGACCCAAACCTGGCATTCTGGAATTCTATAGAATATTCTATTCTATAGCTATAGAAAACTTACTTGGTCCTCAGCAAAGACTGAATTAATGACTGTTATTTTTAGCAAGAGGAATATTTAAGGGAAATAAGAAAAAAACTTAAAATTAAAAATAAATAAATATATATATTAATATATTTATTGAATATAATTATTAATTTATTAAATATATTTATAATTTATTAAATATATATTCATTAAATAATAAAAAATAATAAAAATGGCTTACATGTTCGTTTTCCTTGCAGACTGGAAATTGATTCTCAAAGAAAACAAATGGATATTTGTCTCCCAAAAGGATGTTGTCAAATCTAATTGACCAACTTAATTCTGAAGCCCCAATGGAATAAGAAAGAATAGGTTAGGTATTTCAATACTTTTCATGAGATTGAACTTGCCTTTAGTTATTTTAGTTATTTAGTTATTTTTCACTGCTTAAATTTGTAAGTTTTGTTTGTTTGTTTGTTTGTTTGTTTTTTACCATCTAACTGATAAAGATTTAATTTTGCTTTGTTCCAATGTACATATTTTATTATTTAAACCTAGGCAAGTTTAAATTGGCTTACTTTATGGTCTGATTTTCAGAAGTCTGCTGATTATTTAGAAGTTTCTAAAGCAAGTTTGTGACAACGTGTTGGAAGCTAGGTATACAAATGAGTTACCAACTCACACTCCAAAGGCAGATTTTCCAGGATATGCATACACAGTTATAGAACCAAAAGAAACTCTTGTGAATACAGCTGACATCTTCATAGGTCATCTGCAAATGAATACAACACTAAAATGAAAACAAACAAACAAACAAAAACTACTAACAAATTAAGAAATATTAGAGGCATTTGGATACTGAGTCTGATACGAGAAGAAATGTTATCTTATCCTAGGAACTTGGATAAAGCAGATGAATGTGAAGTCAGTTGAACAATGCTCATGAAAGAGACATATTCTGAACCAATACAGCTTCAATGTCTCTTTCAAAAATGTGTATTGGTATTATATTAGTATTGTATTAGTATAGTATTAGTATTATAATTTATTAGTACTATAGAAGGACTACTGGATTCCTCATGTCCATGTCTCCAGTCCATTACAGTCATCTGAACATACTATCACACTAGTTTGAGATACATTAAAATATTTTCTTCTGCTATGAAGAATGGCTGAGAGTGATGGGGATGTTGAGCATAAAGAAGAGAAGGCTTTGGGGTGAACTTATTGCAGCTTTTCAATATTTAAAGGGGGCTTATAGAAAAGATGGAAAATGACTTTTTACTTGGGCAGATAAGATGAGTAATGGTTTTAAACTAAAAGAGGGAAGATTTAGATTAGATGTTAGGAGGTCCCTTCCAATTCCTAACATTCTGTGATTCTGTCATTCTTCAAAATTCTTCACTCAGAAAGTGGTGAGGCACTGGTACAGGTTGCCCAGAGAAGTTGTGGATGACCCATTCCTGCAAATGTTCAAGACCAGGTTGGATGGGGCTTTGGGCAACCTGATCTAGTGGGAGGTGTCCCTGCCCATGGCAGATGGGTTGAAACTGGATGAACTTTAACTGGATGATCAGAAACTTCATATGAAACTGCATCCAAAATTGGAATTATAAGAAGACAGTTTCCCTCAGAAGAGTCTTTCTTGCAGCATGTCAGGCAGTGAAGTTAATAGAAAAGTAAAAAGCAAAATTTTGGACTCATAGCCAAGTAAAGATGATTAGCTTCTTTCCAAATCATGTGAATAAATAAGAACATTTAAATACAGATTGATATTTTTAATCTAGACTTGTAAAAGATTAAAACAAAAGGAATCAAAAGTGCCAAAGAACTTTGGAAAAACAAGTAAATTTTTGATTTTTTTTTTTTTTTAATAAAAATTTGTGTATGACACTTGCATATACAACAGAAAAGAGGATCAAGCAAGTCCACTGAGCTTACTTCAAAACTGTGTTTGGTTGAGATGGGTATAAAATGTATGGGTCTGGTGTCTGTATGTTAGAGAAGTGGCTGAAATCATGGTGGGTACTAGAAGAACTACACAAGACATCTGAAAGCTGGAAAGAAAAAATCTCTAGAAAGTTTTCAATTAGCTTAGAATAACCAAAAGGAGATTGAGAATTGATATGGTCTCAATGCAATGGTATCTTCCAGATAAAAACACTGAGTAATTATATTGAAGTTCAAGAGAGAGATGTTTAAATAATAAAAAGATAGATGTTTTAAAATCAAGAGAAATGGACAAATCAAAAGTCCATATTTCTTTGATATCCTCAGATCAAGACATAAAACTTTCCTCCAGGATTGCTTCAGCTGAACACAATCATTTTAGACAAATATACTGGGCTCAATGCAGGAATAATTGGATGAAAAACACTATCTTGTTGAATGCAGAAAGTAAGGCTAGACACACATGATTGACTTTTCCATCTATAGTTCCATATTAGAACAATTATTTCCTGATTAACTCTCCCTCATTTTTGAAGTGTTTTATCTGTGTGGAGAAGCACATCTTCACATTTCAGCCCCAATGACCTCCTGAAAGCTCTTTTAGTTACATCACAAGTCGGGATTCTTAAATCATCTGCCAGTTTTCTATGCCTCAAAAGATAAGCAGATGAGTAAGATTTCCAAATGACAAAATAGAAATGTAAAAATACATCAATGTATGAAAGCCACATATCTGTGCATGCACAAAGTGTTTGCTTTCCATATTTATGAAACCCTTACCCATTTGACTATACTTGTGAAGTGTGCCAGAAATCCTGACCAGAGGACACATGGTAGAGTTAAAAACATGCAATAGCAGGCCAGAGAAGAAATTCCAGTGGGTCAAGGTAACTATTGTAAGGCAATTTATAGGACAAAATTATTTTTCAAAAAATAAATTGGAAATCAATTCTGCTAATGGAAGAAGATATGATTGTCATCCCCATCTCCCCCCCCCCCCCCCCCCCCCCCCAAAGTTAGCTTTGGGTAACTGGTTAGTCTGAGTAACAGACATAGAAGTTCTGTATAAAGTAGAAGGGGGGAAAATGACTTTTTTTTTTTTCTTTTGTATTTGTATTTCAATGTCTCTACAGTTACTGATTGTCAGTATGTTCTTCTTTTCTTCTTGTTGCATACATTGCCCACCTAAACTCTGTGAGATGTAAGAACTCAGAATTTTCTTCAATACAGAGACCACTAAATTTTGAAGTCTCACAGAAAATTATGAGAACTAGTTAAGGAGGTACCTACAATCAAACTTTCCTGATAAGCCTTTTGAATCATGGTCTACAATCTTTGCAGTAATCACTACACAATTAAAAGCTGTTTACATGACAGATAGATACAGGTAGATATGATTCAGATTTGTAGTAGAACAGAGGACTGTATTTCCTTGAGAGAACTACCACATTAATTTTAGATGACTGGATTTTTAAAATCAATCTGTGTTTCAGTTCAGCTTTCAGTCCTTTACTTTCTGATCCTACCAGGAATCAAGAATAGCAAAAGGACATGAAGCTGAAACATAAAAACAAACAAAATAAAAGGATCCCAGGAATATATATATATATATATATATATATATATATATATATATTACATAAATGAGGTTCATTTTTAGCCAGTAGCTCTGTTTTCTGAGTAAATCATCACGTATTTATTTATTGTCCACCTCAAAATACTATCATTACCCTAACTAGTTGTACCAAAATTTTGGATAATCAGGAACCGTATAGCCATTTAGGAAGCTTAGGAACAGCTTTCAAAGGGTGATTAAACTGAACATCACCAAATGACAAAGAAATCTAAAAATTTTTCATTCCAGTAGCTGTGAATGACATCTTGTGAGCACCTCCTACAGCTTAAAATTCGTATATTTTAAGAGATTTTTGCAGGACTTTATCCAAGGTCTCTTCATGTATATTATATTTTTATTTTCTTATTCTTTTTTTAATACAATTTTGGTGTGAAATTGAGATAGATAGAGAAATATGTTCCAACACTGTTTAATTTTCCAAGGAATTAATCTGTGTGAGCGGTACTGGTTTTGAGTCTCTGATTAGTTTAAACAAGAATTTGAACCAAAGTGTCTTATATTAAATTGAGTACTACAACAACCACAACACTTGTCTAGACTGAAGGAGGAATGGCTTTAAGTAGCTGAAGAAAACATAAGGCAAGTAGAAAATACAGCTTGACAATATCACCTGTCAGTCACAGAAGCATTTCAGTCAGTGCAAAAATGAGTGTTAGTTGGATCAATTTCCCATGCAGCTTATTCTTTTAAAACAAGAAATTTGTCAAAATAGGGCTTTAAAAATAAATGATGTTTCCAAATGAACAACATGAAGGATTCTAAAGACAAGTTGTATAGCTTGAAATATATGTCAAAGGTAAGCCACTGCTAAGAAAGTAAATGGATCTGTAATGGTTACCATTTAGATACACAGGAGAGAAACAAGTATATGTCTTATTAACTCAGTCTACCTCAAATCTGGATGAGAAGGCCAGAGAGATATTATCTTTCACAAATGAATGAATGTAGTTTCTATAATCATTTAGATATTATTTACACAAAAGAGGACAATGAAGGTGAACACAGAAATAAAGGCAGTGCATTCCAGAAGCATGGCACTCCAATCAAAATAACCTAAAGATTAGCAATAAGTAGAAGGTACTACTTTACCTAAATTTAGTACTGATCCAGCACAACCTGCTCAGGAAACTGTAGTGAGGGGACAAGTTAAATGGAAGACAAAATAAAAATGAAAAGTCATATAGTAATAGAGTATCTTGGGTTGGAAGGGATTTAAAAGATCATCTAGTTTCAACCTCCCTTGAGCAGGGATGCAACCCACTTAGGGTTGCCCAGGGTCTTGTCCAACCTGGTCTTGAACACTTCCAGGGATGGGGCATCCACAACCTCTCTGGGCAACCTGTTCCAGTTCCACACTACCCTCTAAGTGAAGAATTTCCTCCTAACTACTAGTCCAAACCTCCCCTCTTTTAGTTTAAAACTATCACCCCTTGTCCTATCATTATCTGCCCGAGTAAAAAGTCATTCTCCATCTTTTCTATCCTTTGCATCCTTTAAGTAATGAAAGGCTGCAATGAGGTCTCCCCAGAACCTTCTTTTCTTCATGCTGAACTTCCCCAGCTCTCTCAGCTTGTCATTATATGAGAGGTGATCCAGCCTTCTGATCAACTTTGTGATCCTCTTCTGGGCCTCCTCTTGTGCTCGGGGCTCCAGTCCTGGACAGAGTACTACAAGTAAGTCTGCATGAGGGCAGAGTAATAGTCCTAATAAATTAACCCACTGTGAAGCCATCAGCAGAATAAGAACGCTTTCCAGAATCTGAACTTCATTCAGCATCATAAATAATTATGGTCCCTAAATACAAAGGGACTATCCTGGGAGTAAGATGAAAAATAGTTTTAAGATGTGACACAAATATTTTTTCCTGTAGTAACAGTTTAAACATTTAGGTCTTCCATTCGTCATGGTAAACAAATCATTTAACAGTGTTTGAGTGTATTGTTTCTTTAGTATTTATATTTACAGGAGTGCACAAGACTACTTGAATTTCCAGTAGCACCAATACACAGTAACTGGAAATGCTCAACACCAAAATAATAAAAAGCATTTACCTATAGAGTAAAAATCAGTACATGGCACAGAGGTCATTTCTAAACATGGGTATCCAGAGTAGTGGAACCTGGGAAATAAAACTATCCTCAGCTGTTACTCTGCTTTTCCTAGTTTCTAATTTCTCCATATATTCTCTGGAAATAGATCACAGGTTCATTTGTAACTGTAAAAGAAGTTGTATTAATTCTTATATGAAAGTCCATTATGAAATATTAATTATTGTTATTATTATTTTGAATGTGGATCTAAATAAAGGGATTAATATAAACTGAATATAAGTTCCCAGCATGATGATGTTATAAAAACTTGTGGATGACACCTGGATATACAATGGAAAAGAGAAATGAACAAGTCCGCTCAGCTTACTTCAAAACAGCATTTGGCTGACTGAATCAGAGGGATTACCTGGGATCGTGAAAGCGTTTTATGTGTAAATTAAAAGAATAACTTCTGGGTCTGTATATGACAAGAGCCAGGGGTTGTGAGCAGCCCTGCCTTACTTTCACTGCTTGCTAGCTCCCCGACCAGGGCCCAGGAGCTCCATTCCAGCTCCAGCCCCATTGGCAGCCCATGCTGAGCCCTGGCCCCAATGGGACATGCACCCACACTGGTGCCTCATTCCCAGACCCAGCTCTAGTCCATCCCCTCACTGCACCCAGGCTGAGGATGGGCCGCACTGCCACCCCCAGCTCTGCCTGCCAACCTCTGGGGCTGGAGAGTGAGGGTAGGCCCTGCCTACACCCGGGTCATTCCCTGCTCCTGGCTCCCACCTCCTCATGCTGCCATGGTGCTTATCTTTGTAATCATCTACTGACATACTGTCGCTATCTGAGGTATTTAATGAGCTGCAAGCAATAAGCAAGTACAAAATGTTTTGTAGTGTAATCAAATGCAGTTTAGTGAACTGAATAACCTTCTTCAGCCTTTATTAAATTAATGATTTGCAATAAACATTTTAAAATAAAGAAACACAAACACAATACTTTCTATATTCAGTTAGTTTAAATTCTCTTTTTGTAATTCTCAGTGTGCTCCTATTAAATTATGAGAATTTATGAGAAAAAAAATGAAAATGAAATGAAAAAACATATTTCTTCTACAGGAAAAGTTATACTTCTAAATACCTGTGGATTGTAGCTAAACTCAACTAAACACAATGAGGGTTAATGTACACAACAAATATATTACTTGATAGACTTTATATCTAGTCATTTGAATGGGACCCATTACTATAGGTAGCAGTGATATGGTGAGGTAAAATTCACAAGCAAAAGCACTCTAAAAACACAAATGAAAACTTATGATGCAGTTGCAGTAACCAAGGACTATGCAGATACTTTGCAGTTTCAATACCATGTGGTTACAATGGAAAACACAGTGAAGAATTTTATCTACCGTCATTTGCAGGAGAACAACTATAATCCAAGCTTTTGGTCAAGCATCTGCAACTGTAATCTTTCAAAAACACCTCAAGTTAAATGTGTTTTGTTTAAATAGACTCACTATGTAGATTTATTTTTTTTTTTAAATCTTTATGGTACTGACCCAATGCCCCTTAAATTTTATTCACTAGTTTAAGAAGATGCTTTTCTTACACTGCTTCTACACATAAATTTATTTTTAGTCTCTTTTAATCTGTGACTTCTATATTATTTTCCAAATGCACAGACGGCTTTACCTATTTTTTTTTCTTCTGTTAGAAACCTCCATAAATGTCATTTCTGGTTTGGGGTTCAAAAATCATTTTAATATTTTATCCAGAACTAGACTGATCTTACTAGCTATCTTTCACTACAGCAGGCAAATAATAGTTTACTTGATTTAACTCTGGAAAAAAAAATAAAAATCATTCATACTCCGAATCCTGGAATTTACATTCAAGAAAAGCAAGGATCTTTTTGGAAAACTAGGGAAAAAATGGAGATCACTCCACTGGAGTGATCCAGTTCACATTAGGCACTGAACTATTTCTTCCATATCCCAGATTTAGGAAAGCACTAAGATACTAACATGATTTTTCACCTCCATTGTTCATGCTGTCTCTTTGACAAAAACAGCTAAAAATTTCACTTAGGAACATAAGTCTTTCCTGAACAGAATAGAAAGTGCTATGAATAAAAAATGCTTGTGATAGAAATGGACTGAGTGCCTAAAGCATGAAAGGAATGTTTGATCTATACTTTTCACAGCACAAAAACAAAGGTTGAAATCCTACCCCATTGAAATCAATGGCAAAACTCCCATTTTACTTTAATAGATTTTTTTTTTTTTTAACCTGAAAGACCTGCAAGGATGAAAGAATGACGTGTTTAGGTTCTTTTTGGAGCATTGTTAAAATACAGGCAGTAATTTCCCAGCAACATTTTTCATGCAATTCCTTGCTGTAGGGCTAGAATTTGGCTGAATCTGAGAAGACAGGACTTTGTTCAGTTTGTGGGAATGGGAGGTGTTTAGCTTCATGGGTTTTAAAGACAAAGTATTCAGGCCCACCTCCATTCTGGGGAAATTTACCACTCATTCACGTGTTGCAACCTATTTGCGGTAAAAATACTGTGTTTCTGACTCATACTTGACGACTGTATTCCAACAGATTTCTCTATTCCAACTTCAAGCCCTTTTAATGTTCCATGCCTTCAGCTCCAAGAACTTCATTTTTATCTACATGAAGGAAGTTGATGAGTATTTCAGTTGGTCTTCTCCTGTTCCAGGACCAGGAAGAGTTTCCAGGATATAGAAAGAGTTCTTGAAATCTGTTGCTTTCGTTAGCTAGTGTAGTTCCACAGTGTGTGTTATACATGGTGCACTGTTACAGCTACACAAAGAATATGGTGGCTTCCAGGACACTGGACCCGTTGGATAATCAGCTAGGGAAGTCACAAAGCTGGTTCGATGTTTCAGATCAATCGTAATTAAAACAACAACCAAAAAATACAGAACATGAATGAGGTCCTCTTCCCAGCAGCTCATCTGTAAAGAAAGTGTACTTGGTTTTAAAGATTCTCAGTTATGCAGCCACAATAGAACAGAAAGCCATTTTTCCTTGTCCCTTTTTCTTTTCTATTGCTACTACACCATTTGCAAAATAAAGCCAGGACAACTATCAGCATGCTGCTATATGAGACCTTATTTTCTTAGGATTAACTACCTAAATCATACTTTTATAAGAAGTACTTTTATTAGATACTATGGAATTCTATCCTTGAAAGGCAGAAAATATTGAAAAGCAGCACCTTTCACCCATTGAGGTTTATAAGCACAGATTGAGGGGGATGTAAGGGAACTGGCATCCTCTATAAACAACATTTTTCCTTTTCTGTTTCAGAAGAATTTCCTCAGTCTGTAACACAGAGAGACTATTTTTGATTTATCATTTATCCTTATAGCTTATCTTCATATTCCGTATTCTATGTTTGATGTTTTGTCTTTCTAATACCTTTCTTTGAATGACACAGTAGTCAGATATCTGTCTTTATAAAGACTTACCTTCCTAAATCTGCTCGATTGAACTTTTTCATCTACTTGTTAGCCATTAGATTTATCTTTTTGTTAATTTAATGAATAGAAATAACAAACAGAATTTTAAGTTGTTGTGTTATTCGTTGGATCTTGAGAAGTGAAAATAAAGACTTTAACTTAAAAGAACAATTCGTCATTGGAATACCCAATTTATTATTTTGCCATTTCTGCTGTAATTATTCAAATTAATTTACTTTGTCTTTTAATTGGATTAATTTGAGGTCATTCCTTTTCTTTTATGGAGAACAAAGGATATTTTTTGAGTGGTTACTTATTAATGTAATGCACCGTAAATGTACACATACTAAAAAAGGGAAAAAAATGGCACGGAACTAGCACTGTGTACTGCTTTATTAATATCCATCTGGGTAAGATACATTTGAAAGTTCTATTGTTAATTCTTATATATGGTCATTTCTGCAAGTAATTTAGACATTAAAATAAAAATGTTCCAATTTACTGAAGTGCACAATAATAATAATAAAAAAAAAAAAAGTGAAAAGTACACCTGAGATCTATTGACTTTTGTAAAGTCAATAAGATGCTCTGATTACAGTGTTTCCTAATGCATTGATATATGATGTTACTGTACATTGTAGTATTTTGTGTTATTTTGAACTGCAGGATCATAACAAGAGTAGGACTGCTTCAAATGTTATCTCATCCTAAAACCATAGGCTAAAGCTTAAAAAAACAATGCTTGCATTTTAATTTTCAAAACTAATTTGACCTCACCTTTTCTTCTGTAAAGCTGATTTTTGGAGACAGTCTGGAGCGTGTATCTGCACAGGAAAGTAAGGGGCTGGCTTCTTCTTTATAGAAGTATGCTAAAAGCTGCCAATATTGGTATTTTACTTTCAGTTCCTGAGACTTGAATTGTACAAGCTCATAAAATGTATGTGGTAAATGCATCTGGTCAATGTCGACTAAGGAAGTAAATTGTTGAAGGGAGACACCAAGTCAAATCCATTTTGCTATAATTAGCAAAATATGCTACTAACCAACAATTTATTTATGTTCTTTATGTGCAGGTGAAAAATAAATGAGAATTACTTCTCTACATGAAGTATTGCTTTATCCCATAATCTGTTAGTGGTATTGCTCTCCTGCTCATCCAAGTATCTTCTATCCTTTTCTGTGAAATGCAGAGGAATGGAAGGGATGAGGAAAACCTTCATATCTAGCTTGCTCTTGTCCCAGGGTCAGTGGAATATGCCTGGGGACTTGGATGCTTTCAAATACTCCCAGAGGCCCTTATTCCTGGCTAGGGTCAACCTGACATGAGTTTTGCATCATTCCCAACAGAGAGAAACAGACTCCCAAACAGAGAGTAATTTATCTAGGAAGTGCACATCAGGAGATTGGGGTTATGTACCTAATTATTTGTTATCGTGTATATCTTAGCTAAGACCTCTATGCCTCACCCAATTTAAATCCATAAGGAAAAATCCTATTGTCTTTCATATTTATATGTGAATATATTGTTCTCATGTGATAGAAGTACTAGAGTGCAAGCATTCTCCTATGGGAGTCATTGCCATTCAGAGCAATTTCTTTAACTCTGCATAGGTAAAAATTGATAACCGTGTTCAAGATAATTAACCTTCCTCAAATACTGTTGTTGGTCTTGTGAGGAGGAACGTTCATAAAAGCTGTAATCCAAAGACATCCATTCTGTTTTTCATTGCTTTTTTAATTAATTGTTATTTCTGTTTGTAGATATTTTATTAGGGAAAAAGAAATAATAATAATAATAATAATAAAAAACACTAAAATTTGTTTTTAAAACTACTTTCAGATCAAAAATATGATCAGAATATTTATCTGTAAGCTCATCTCCAAGCTATCAGTATGAAAGAACATTTTTCAGTGATCTGAACCCAGATTCATCTCCCCTGAATTAGTCCAGCCAAAAGGCAGTTAGATAGTTCTCAAAATTAGCCAGCTGCATTTCAGTTGCAAAGAAATACCCTAAAGCCAGATAAACTATTTCCCCTTTATGTCCCATAGGCAGTACTTTGGATGGTAGGCATTCATCCTGAATAATCTGTTTCCCTTTTATCTTGACCTGGACAGCTGAATAGCCTGAAGCTTGCAAGATGGTCTTACGCCAGGCCCATAAGTTATCCTTTCCCTCCTCCATTTATGAGTTTGCACAACACTTCAAATATCTTGCAAATATTTTGCAAGGAGAGTTGATTGTTTATTGTCTAATATGAGGAATAGAAAACAATTGGTCACTTAAGTATAAACAGTAAGATATAGTACCCAGTAATCTATTTTCCAGATTTAGGTGACAATGTTCCTAAACGCTCTCCCTTTCAAATTATTCTTTTTCACTTAAGACTGTGCATCCAGAGGTAACAGTCCCACATTGGAAAATAGGAGATTTATACAATTAAATGGTCATCTTACATGTTCACTACATGAGAAATTTAATGAAAAGAGAGTTCTCGAGAAAGAGCTAAGCTATGGAGAGGATAGAAGATCATCATGACCTCGGAGCTTTGCGCAGGGGGGGTATAGCATAGTTTTTGAGGGAACAACCACATGCTGTACCCCATACTGCCAAGGCTGACATTTATCCCTGAGACAGCAGGAAGTGCAAGTCTAGGGAGCTCTCTGCAACTTCACAGTCAGTGTCACGAATGTTCCACTTTTCAATGCGATGAGCAAGACATAATTCATTTCTTGACATTTTTCAGCTTTTGAGTACCTAGCCAAATCCAGCTATGGCAATGGCAAGCATCTTATCCCCAGGGAGGGGGGCATATCCCATGACCAGAGTCACTATGCTGAAGAGCAAATTAGAAAAAGTACATCACAGTAACACACAGTAAAAACATTCAAATCAATATTGATTCAGAATGCCATTAGGTAGTATAATGCCTACTTTACTAAGGTATAGAAAAGCCAGTCCCTTTTCCCTTCTGGAAACACAGTCCAGCTGACAGAATAAGGTGCATGAGACCAATTGGTGAAGGCCAAATGCAGCTGCTGGTTCATTCCATTCCACAAAAATTTATTTTCCTCTTTTGCACATGAAGGTGAAAGATCATCAGTTTTTTTTTCTTGTTACATAAAGTACTTTCAGATGAATGGGAGCAGAAAACTACTTTAACTATTAATAATTTCATTTTTAAAAGTTTATTAATTTTAAATTTCTATTTATTTATTATTTTAAAACTGTATAATCGTTGTGTCTGTATTCCTGCCATGGAAAAAAACAAAAACAAAAACAAAAACATTACTGTATCTTCAAGTAACATGGTTTGAATGCAGCACACATTAATAAGCATATGTTAATTAGCATATGCATACTGAATGTGAGTCCAGCTACCTCAATCTTGAAGCCATTTTCTATGCAAATAACTCCTCCTTAGGAGACAGCTGGAAGCTGAATTTGTAAAAAAAAGTCCATAGGGAAGATATTTAAAACCTGTTATTAATCCATTATATTTTTAAAAGTATCTTTACTGCCTTTTTTTTTTGGGGGGGGGGGGGAGTGTTTTTCTGTATACATATATGTTGGTATTTATAGAGAGCTGAATACTACAAGTTCCTTTATAGTTTTATGGCACTTTGCTTCTGTTATGATTTTCTGCCCACAGTGTTTCCCATTAAAAAGCTCCATCTCTAGTGAAAAATTTAGAAGGTGAACACTCATTCCAATTTCACTACCTGATGTATCACGAACAGTTATTTAATTTCATTAAGTAACTATTTAACAGGTGCAAGAAATTATGAAGATACAGTAGACCCTCTATAGATAAAGGCACTTTAAACAAACATCCACATTATATTGTTTATCTTACACCCATAAGTAAATGCTCTGTATATGTATTTGAAAGATTTCCACACTAGACCACACATTTTGCCATTATCCTAAGTGACAGTACTACAAAATCTAGATATCATTCAGTTTGTTAGAATGCTAATAATTGTTAACTTTTTTCAGTTCAAATTATTTTACCACTATTGAGCCCACTATAAATAGTAAAAGGAAGTAGATTAGATTCAACAGGAATTACATTCAAATAAATGTTCACTTTTAGCTTATGGATCTGAAATGAAGAAAAAAGTTTGCTGTGTGACAGTAAGTACTTTCAGATTTGTTATGTGTATATATTCAGTATAAAATCAATTGTATCTAAACAATCCTTCCACCTACTTCCACTTCCTTTCACTATACACTGCATATCTTATCTTGACTGTCTTTTAATTTGACACTGAAACATATCGCTATAGCATGAAGGACTATACTTCGTCTGTTTGCTGTAGCAGACCAACCTCCAGTAACTAAGGTAGAGCTGACTAATGCTTTTGAAAAATAGGTGCCTGAACCCCACTTACTTGTGGTGTAAGAGAAGAGCTAGGTACCCACAAGAAATAAAAATATATGGAACAAAGTCTTTCCCATTAAGGAGATAAAAAATTTAAGGTTCTAAGCAGTGAATATTAGTATCACTATCATGGATAAAACGTTACTTCTTTACAAGATAGTGCATATTTTGAGAACTTTCTGATAGCAGTTACAATCTATCTAAACAGTCCTAGGTTAATATAAAGAGACCTGACAATTTAAAAACATTCATATGAGGAAAATATCCAGAGGAAAACCTCCCTGGTGTAAATATTCAACTGAAGTCAATGCATGTATATCAATTATTCTCACTGGAGATCTGACTCTCTGTTATCATCAAGGTACTGCTGCTTAACTAAAATTTAGTAGGACCCTGCCTTTCACACCTCCAAGTAGACATCTCTTTCAGATTGTATCACTATATGAATGGAGCAGTGAAAAATTGACACATAATTAAAGTGATTATTTTAGCTTTCTGACAGCCTCCTAAAAAGACAAGCAAAATAATGCAGGCCATTGCAATTTTTTTTAATTTTCAAAACAAAAACGTAGTTTGTGCAACAAAGCACAGTCTGCATCCATCACAGCAGGAGAGAGAAGCAACTGTTAAAAGGTGAACTCTTATCTGCTTGGAAACATTTTCCATGACAAGTATTTCTTAGGTGATCTACAGTGCTTTTGTTGCAAAACAGAACAATATAAATATACCAAAGGATTGATTAGATTTCCAAAGTAAGCTTCTTGAAGAATATTAGGGGGTGAGGGCTGGGAAGTAAAATGAGAGCCTTTAACAAAATTACAGTCAGTTATTAAAAATTGGAAGAAAGGGCTTCGGTAGCAATACCAAATTGTACTCTCCTCTTCAGTATAAGATCTGAGAGCAGGAGGAATAGGGGCAGTCGTCACTGCCTCCAGGTACTGAGGATGCAGTCATGGTATAAAATATTCAGATCTTACAGAAGCACTTAACTCTTAATCACTCCACACCATGATTCATCTGTTATTCATCATTTAGTCTCCAGAATTCAGTTAGCTGATAATTCTATGACTTGAATCTGTGTGACTAAATTCTAAAATCACTCCTTTTGAAGTTATACATCTTTATTCTGAAAAACATCACTATTGTCACTCACTAACATACACAGTTATCTGTTTTTCAGAAAGTCTGGGTGATATATAAGAATCACTTTGCTGATCATTGAAAACTCAATTTCTTTAATTTTTTGAATTAAAAGACATCTTGTTCCCTACAAAACAAACTTTGTTTTCAAGATACTTATGCTTAAGGACTGTGACTGCCATGGATACAACTGGTGCCAATTGTTCCTACCTGCCTGCAACCATCTTCCCCTGAGATCCTCCTTTGCAACTTCTGCCAACCTCTTCCTCATCCTAGGGCTGCCCTCGTCACACAAAGACAGCCTGAACATTGACTTGATGTTTCCTTGAAGGGAGGGGGTACTGAAAGCCTAGGGGCAAGAACCTGCTGTGGTTTTATTCAGGGAGCGTTGCCACTACAACCTAGCTGCTTTGGTGCAAATACCCTTGCACTGCTGGATGAGATAACAAGGGAGCTGTTGCCCAGCTGTAGGTTCACCATTATATTCACTCCTGTTTAGAGCCCTGCAACAATTCCCCATACCCCAATGCCTGTGACTGAGGTTCATAACCCCAATACCAAGTATGACACTCCCAAATCACAGACCCTCACCTACCACCTCACCGCCTCCATGTTGAACTTCCTGAAACCCGGGACCATGGCTCTGCCCCTGCCATGTAACCCCTTCAGCAACACTCACAGCTACATGCTGTTACATAGCCAGATCCTTTAAGAAAAAAAAAGGAGGGGAAACACCTTCACCCACAGGACCATATCAACTGGCTCTCAGGAAGAGAGTTGTCCTTCGGGTGTTTTGGCACTTTGTTGCACACAAAATTAGCAGCCCCTAAGGAGTATCTCAGAGAGCACCTGGTACATGTGTTCATATACTTCTCCACTGGCCCCATAGGGCCTTTATATCTCTTCAAAAAGAACAATCAGGAAGGGGAAAAGAGGTTGCAAAAGGTAGCAAATAAAAAGGTAATTACAGGGCAGTCAGAACAACAAGAGTCTGATGGTACATGGAGGACTTCGACAATAATATATACTTTAATAATTTAGAACTAAAATCTTTCAGTGGGATGGCTGGCCATGCATATGTTTTTCTCCACTGAAACTTGTGTTGCATGCCAACTACAAAGATTGCATGATTTGTCATCCTGTTTTAGTTTTTTACTCTGTAGTCTTTTGCTATAAGAGAGATGAAAAGCAAGATTATTTCCTTATATGCAAAAAATGCTGTAGCTGGTATTTATCTTTACTCTGCATGTTCTTCACCTATTTGTTGATTTTTTCTGTAAGCATAGTTTTCAAGTCCAATGGGAAAAATACCACCTTTTCATCTTCCTTGTTTGAACTTTGTCTACAAAACTATGCTTTGATAGCAGAGGCCTTCATATGTTTGCTGTCATTTACTATTTTTAAAAAGAAACATCACAGAAAGGATGAAATATGAGAGCTCAAAATTATTGTGTGATGTGATAATGAAAGATACCATCTCCGCTGCACCCTAAACTGTGAGTTGGTGTCTTTCTAGCAACACACTGAAGTACTGGAATATGCCTTCAAGTTTATTCTGAAAAACAAACTGTCCTGAATTTATAGCACAGATAAGCTGTCATCAAGTTAACTTTATGTACTGAAAACTCAAAGATATATTTTCTAATACATGCACTGAACAAAAGTTGTCTAGATTGCTTGAATAAAAGCAGCAAGAGAAAAGAAACCTATGCTATCTCATTCACAAAACTTGTATGTTATCTTCTTAGTCCAACGTACTCAAGGTGAACTGTCAGATCGATCCAACAGCCACAGTAACTGCCATTGACAGAGTGACTACCCCTTCTACTGCCTCATCTTCTCTAATGGCAGCTTTTGTGTGGCCATGCATGTATTCTCACCTGGTAGATGTGTGGCCAACACACTCTCACAGTAAGAAGAGGGTTCAAACAGAGAATGAGTTATTGAGGTGAAGAAAGATTTTAATTATATATGAATAGGAAGGAGCATCTCCAGATTTGCACCAAGGTGCTCAAGTGATATAAGTTAACATAGCTCTTTTCAAAGAAGTGAAGTGCTTCATGCTATTCATACTAACTAGAGATTCAGGTTAACTTTTCACTGCTCTGATCCACCAGCCTAATCCAGACAAGGCATATATTTTAGAAGCGGTTGACAGTAAATCAAAATAAATCAGTTTGTGGGTATCTAGCAGATGGCTAAATAACTTTTCTTAATCTGATTTTTTTTTTTTTTTCCTATAATGGTGGCTTTGTTAATGCTCTAAAATATTTGGAACGAGAATTTTTTAATGTTTTGGATATGTAGAATGCTACATATAATTTGTCATTTGAAACATTTTTGAATCAGCAATTCTAATGTAAAAAGATAAAAACGCATTAGAATATACTAACCTCTTCTGATTACAGAATGTCTCTCAACTACACATAGAATTGCTGATTTTGGACTCTGTAAAACTGAAAATGTTAAACAGGCCATCAAATTCTGTTATTTTCTTAGTCCAGCTACACAGCAGTACTTTGTCCTCAAAAAAATTGATCAAAGTAGAAAATTACCCAATCAGATATAACAGCTTCCTAAGACTATGATAGGAATTAATAATACTTGTATCAAATGTTTGTGAGATGGTCTGATTTTATACTAACAATTTCTAGTGCTTCTCTAAATAAATAGACACCAGAGAAGATTGATATAAAACAAAATAAAAATATTAATTAAAAAATGCAAAACATTATTTATGAACTTTCCTAAACTTTAGTCAGCAGTAATTATGAGTATCTGACATAAATTATGTATGCAATGTCATACAGGAAAGTTAATTTCAAACTGCAATATGTAAAAGTGCATCTAGAAATAGCAGAAGAGAACCTCTCAGAGGGAATAGACTTTATACATCGGCTTGCCTTTTGGTTAGGAGCCAAAGTCATATGTTGGAAGAATAATTCAATTTCATTGTCTAAGAACTAGTGCTACTTATTTAGCTTTCTCTGATTAGGTAAAAGGAAAAACCCAACAGAATATAACAGTTTTATTCAGAAATAATGAATATAAATTGAAACTCAGCTAAGTGTTCAGCTTAGTGGCAAAACTAAAGGAGAACAGTGGAGTAGAAGAAACTTCTGGAGTAGAAATGGTAGATAAAACACTGTGGGTTTTTGTTGGTGGTGGTTTTGTTTGTTTGTTCATTTGTTTTGTCATGAAGGAAAGAAAAGACTATGTGGAATTAAAGTTCAGAAGTTTTTTCAAAATGTATAGTCCTCCCAGAAGCACAATAAGGTGCACAACTGAACACCAAAAGATCACAGAATGTTAGGAATTGGAAGGGACCTTGGAAGATCATGTAGTCCCATCCCCCAAAACACTGGAGAAGACAAGTTCAGTAGTATTATGAAAAGGCTGCAACAACAAGAACGGGATATTCTCTTTGTGTTTTCTATCGTGCAGTGAGGAACAAATATCCTCAAAGGATGATTTTATAAGGCTAACTACCACAATCTCCCAATGTTGTTAGAAAAACCCCCAGAGAATTAGATAAGGGCTGATAGTCTGTGTACTGAATTTTCATGATGACAATGGAATTCCATTTTTTTCTTGAAAGGGATCATTCATTTAAGTACTTTGCAGTAATGGATTTATGAATTTACCATGGACAATGACCATGCAACTCATTATACATAAGAAAAATCTTGTTAGTATTCTGAGTCATACAGAGCAATTTTTTATTTTTATCCATAATACTGTTTTCAGAATGGCTTTTTCACCTTTCATTGTAAAGGATAATTGATTTTCTGGACAGGAAAGAAATACAAAAATCATTCAACATTTAACATCAAATACCATGTAAGTCCTATGAAAAGGAGACACATACATGCTAATTCAAGGCAGAGTAGCATTTCAATGTGGGAGACAGTAGAGCAACTTTGGAGACACAGATTTTAAAAGACAGTAGAGGTAGGCCTGAGACATAGGATGCAAAATCTGTAACAAGCAGTTGCTCAAAGAGGCTGAGTTCTGCCTGCTAGTCAGTTTTATTGGCTCTCCTAGCAATAACAGCTAGCAAAGACAAAATATTTACACAATATCATCTCCTTTGAATGCATACAAGCATAACTCTGGCAAAGACACAGCAGCTATACAAAGATTAACAGACATTAAAGGGAGAAAGACAGGCCTGTATAGTGAATAAAATTTAAAAAAAAGTACGGAAAATTAATTATGCTATTAAATAGAGCATCAAAATCTGATAAGCTGATGACAAACTATGAAAGAAAGAATAATAAGGAAAACACAAGTTGAAGAGAAATACTCTGAACGTATAAAAGTGCTAAAAGATTAAGGATTTGAAAAATGTAACATTCCTATAAACTGTAGTAAGTCTGTATTTTGTCATGTCACTTTTCATTTTATTAACATGGGACAAAAGACTAGAATGAGCTTAATATGCAAGGGACAGATATTAAAACTGAAGAAATACTGCAGTTTGAAACTTCCGTGTTCATAAGAACTTTGATGACTTTGTTAAAATTATTCAAGGAAATCAAAGTTGTGTCCTGTGAAACAGCATCCCAGCATGTGTTTCACACTCTGCATCGCCTATTTAAATTGTAGACAGATGTACTGAAAGAAAATTGACTGCACATGACTTCATGGAAGGCAAAGAGCTGAACAAGGTAAGACATATGTGAATGCAGTTTCTTTATCTTTTCACTAAGTGGCATTTCTCCAGTAAGGGTAGTATATAATTTCTGAGGTTGTAGAGGGGAAAACATCCCCTTTCCCACCTCATTTTCATGTTTATCTTTAATTAAGACCTTTTTAACTTATCAAAGAAGTTAAATAATGTGTTTTGTTCCTTCTGTTCACCTTTGATAGCTTTTTAAACAACAAGACACAGGAGGACAAGCAATATTAAGTAATGCCATACAGCTTTACAATCTTGAACATGTTAGACCAGAAAGTAGTATTTCATTCCAGCGAGCAGACAGAAGTTGGCTTACACTGAAGTCACTACAATGAGACTCCTTAGGATGTAAGTTTGTCTAAAAGCTTCTTCATTCAATGGGAAACCAAAAATCATGGGAAAACAAAAATAAAATAATAGAATGTGATTTTTAACAAGTTTCTCAAACGTAACTTCAATATACGCTTCATGAACTTTTTTTTTTTTTTTTTTTTTTTTAGGTATCTAAAATACTAAAACTGGTTCTGGTTATTTTAATGGTTTCAAAAATGATTGGGGATCGCATCACTGTTCAAGTCTTTCCTATTCTGCTTCACAAAGATTCCAATTATTCTGAGATTCCCTCGTCTGAATGGAAAAAAAAGGCAAATACTTTCTTCTTGGAAAAATGGGTTGCATGATCTATCTTCTCTAGACTTGTTATCATCCATTTAGATCAGAGACATGCTATTATGAAACTACATTTATTATTTCTTGCAGCAGTAAATAAATCTGTAGATCAGTAGAGTATTTAAGCAAGAAAATTCAAAGGGGTACACTTTATTTGCTCAATAGAGAGATTCAGGCAATTCTAAGTGTAAAGTAAATAAAAACTACCCTTATTACTGTTGAAAAGTAACAGCTTCCTCCAAATAATCATGTGGAAAGAGGGGACTTCTATAGGAAAAAGAAAAAAAAAATCTCAAATGGTAAGCTGCAAATGACAGTTACCAGTTATTCAACTTGACATGGTGCTGTATTAAGCTTAAGGCATTTACATTTGCTGAATAATATTAAAAAAAAAAAAAAAAAAAAAAAAAACACTTTATTTGTGAAACAATAAACATGTATTAAATTAATATCTAATGATACACACAGTAATTCAGCCAGCAAAATTACATCCACCCAGGCCTACAGTCACAGCTCTGACTGCAGCACAGGTCCAGCTTTAGATATAGATAGAAAGTCTGGCACAACTTAAACCCTTATATACCTGTAACACTTCATATGTGAGACTGGAGCTGTCAAATCACTGAGTATATTGTAAATCCATTCTTGCTCTTTTCTGAAGGGGAGGTAAAGTACAAGCAATACTATTTATAAGAACAAATCAGTCTAACAGCATATTGTTGTGTTTTACTATAATCCTCAGCTTTGAACTCACTCTCTCTAAGACTGAGCAGTCATACAGCTTTTCTGTTATCTCAGGAGTGATCCTTCTCTCACTAACAAGATAGATTTCATAGCTCATTTTCTGCCCCAATGGTAGTGTTCACTGGGAGCTAAGAAATATGTTCAAATTCAATTATTTGATTATGATCTAATTATACAGACACCAAAATATAAACAAGATCTAAATATAATTTTTCAAAACAATCATAATACAAACAGATATTTTTTTTTCCCATTTGCACCAACTAAAACAAATTAAAAACAGCTAAATTTATGGTATTTTTAGTCTTTTGAACTATACAAAGAAAATTAACCTACCTCCTATAGAATGTGCATTGACTGGACAGAGTTAAATACCATGGCTCATGCCTAAATATTTGAGTTAATTCAGCAGGAATACAAAACTTACGAACCTTCGTGAACTCCAGGAATTGTATTTAAATTGAAGGTCAGACACCATGTGAAACAGATTTTTCATCTCAGTAAAGACAGGAATGATTCTATCTTGCTAATGCAATATTATAAAGGTCTGACTAAAACGCATCATACTAACAGAGAACATCTGATTTCATCTGATTTCACCCCTCACTAGCCTTCCAAAAGTCATATTATAGAAGTTCAGTGCTTGCAAAAATTCCTAGGTTAATTTAGTTATGCTACCCCCACTTCTAAATCATATCTGCATAAAGCACAAGCTAGGGGAGAAGAAATTCAAATTCTTCTTTTTTTCCATTATAGAATCATAGAATGGTTTGGGTTGGAAGGGACCTTAAAGATCATATAATTCCAAACTTCCTCTCATGGGCAGGGGCACCTGCTACTTGACCAGGTTGCCTAAAGCCCCATCCAACCTGACCTTAAACACTTCCAGGAATGGGGCATCCACAACTTCTCTGGGCAACCTCTTCTAGTGCCTCACAATATTCTGAGTAAAGAATTTCTTCCAAATAGCTAATTTAGACCTACTTTTTTTTTTTTTTTTTTTTTTTTTTTTTTTAATTTGAAACCATTGCTCCTTGTCCTATTACAATATCTAAATGATGTGCTTCCTATGTAATAAATTCCTATATATGTCACTTCCTATAACAGTGATATTTTAGTGACAAAATCATCTGAACACTCTCTTACAATGTATTTGTGTGAGCTCTTCATACTCTCCCTTTGACAGACTAAACTCAAAATAGATGAGTCATATCCTGCACTAGGAACACTGTTTAGTATAAAATAGGCTATCTTCCACAATGAAGTGTAAAGGTATTTTTTCCCTTTAAACTTTCTATGTAAGTTTAATTCCAACAATACTTCCCAGCTTTAAAGACATAAAACCCACCTGAAACGCACATCCTATACAGCATGAGATTCTGACAAGATGATTCCTTCATAGACACATGGATCAATAATATGGTAATTCACCTTCAGTCTTTGCCTTGATTTGGCCATCTTATTCCTTTATTCTACATATTCTTGTGATGATCCAGTAGTTTTAGGCTCAGTAGCATGTTCCTTTTATTTTTTTTTAATTGTTATTTTTTATTTTTTACTTCTTTTAATAAAGCATATAAAAAAAATCCAAATTTTCACTTCCCATTGTGCGACGACGGTTATAAGGACTAAGGTGAATTAAGTGAGTTATCTGATTACCACTTGGCCTGCTTCCTGAATTAAAGCTGCTATGTAATCATCTAAAACTCACAGCTGGGTTTTAGATGATTACATATTCAGACTGCTGCTAAGCTCTAAATATTGCAAGGCGATGAATGCCCTCTGTTCCCACTTCCTACCTCTTCTGCTGTAAAACGCAGAACTGACAATTTTGTTAAACAAACAAACAAAAAGCTTGAAGAAAACTTGTTTGCATCTGGGAAGGACTGGGAGGACAAGGAGGAGCAAGTCCCATCCCAGGCTAATTGGTGTCACAGCTAATTGCTCTCACACTCCTAGGTTGGAGACCCTTACCTGCTTCAAGCAAGGCTTTCTCCCTCAGACTGTCACTTATAATTAATGTATTAAATACATCGAATAGCCCCAATAGACCAGAAGGGGGCAGATAGATGGATTCAGAGGCCTGGTGTTAGGGCACCAGGCCCTAACCTGATTGGTTAGATGACCAATTATTTTTTGACCAATTCCATTGCAAGGGCTACTTATTTCAAGCACACTTTCATACAGCAGTGCTGGTACTGATGTCCTCCATACAGGTGACTGAAGAGGCATGGCGAGTCAGGCATTATTGGGCCTGAGGAGTTGGCTTTTCTACATGGACTATTACGGCAATTTTGGTTTTAAGTCTCCTGTGACAGTCAAAGCAAGGCCAGAAGTAGAGAGAGAGGACTGCAAGAACCTGTACCCCAGAAATGCAGGCCATGTGCAATAAAGTCGGGCTCCTGTTCTCACATGTGCAGCCCAAGGAAAGGGGCACAGGAGGTGCAGGCAGGGTCTCTGGCAGAGAGGTGGAGTCGTGCAACTCCTTTTTATATTAACTCATATTAACTTTAACAGGGAAAGTGTTAGGAAATGAGTGCAGAAGGCCAAGGCTCAACCTGTAGCTATACTAGCAAGGTAACAACTTGTAAAATGACAACATGTTATGGAAAGCAACTGACTGGCTTTGACCAGTGACCGTGCTAACAAAACAGCAACACTCAAAACAGCAGAAATGCGAAAAGTTAGACAGCAAAGGGGCTGATAGCTTCAGAGTTGCTGACCAAGGATAGTAATTACTAGGGCAACCTTGTCACACTGAATAAGGGTGTGAAAAATAGAATAAGCAGGGGATGAGGTGTTTATTTGGGAAGGAAAGAGGATGTTGATGGGGAAAAATTTGGAAAAGAAAAAAGGTGAATTTAATGGGCAGCAAATCATGTGATTTGGACTGTTCAGGGGTTATCAGGCAGCCTGATGCCTAATGAGTACAGTGGAACAGGACAGTGAACCCATTGTAATTGCAGATGCATATGACATACACCCCCAGATGGGGAGACAAGTACAAATGCTTTCCCTACTATCAAGAATGGCACAGCAGGTGAGGCAGACTGGACTCCCAAACCACCTTCTCCGTAAGTAATAGCTAATTGTGCAGGCAAGGCCATTTTCACATATATAAAACTTACCAGTGAGATACAGAAATAAAATACAAACATAAAGAAAAGAGAAGGTGGAGTAGTGGAAGACATAGATTTTTAAGACAAATAAATGTCTCCAAAGGGTATTGATCTAGCCATGATCTTCAGTAACTTAACCACAGAAACTTAAATGAAGTAAGCTAAGCAAGTTTAAGTTAACAAATAAATAACAAAGATTAATTCTTGACAGTATTCCAATATTTCCAGTTCTTCACAGTCATCTGTGAAATCCCAGGATGATTCAAAAATCACTATGATTAATATAGAATTGTATAATCAATAATATTATGCCCATAATTGTTACCCAACAGCCTTCAACTTCTAAAATGTAGTGTTAGCTCCCTGAATGACAATTTGTCCTGAAAAACCAGTGGTATAACACAGCCCCATTCTAAGCTAAGAAATAAAACTCATTTTCTTTGTCTATGTATCATTTTTTGACTGGATAGATTCTAAGGCTATCTCACATTAATGGCTAAGTGACAATGAAAGAAACATATTTATGACTTATTTACAGTCTGATCCTACGGAGGGGTTGGAGGGAGGAAGATGTGGGGAAGGATTATGATTTAAAAAAAAAAAAAAAAAGAAGAAAAAAAAAAGAGCAGTATGAGCAAAAGACAACAAAGAAATCTCATGTTTTAAAAAGACATGTGATTAAGGGAGTGGAGCATCTCCCTTAGGAGGAAAGGCTGAGGGAGCTGGGTCTCTTTAGCTTAGAGGAGACTGAGGGGTGACCTTATTAATACTTATAAATATGTAAAGGGTGAGTGTCAGGAGGACAGAGCCAGGCTCTTAGTGACCTCAAATGACAGGGCAATGGGTGCAAGCTGGAACATAGGAGATTCCACTTAAATATGAGATGAAACTTTTTCACAGTGAGGGTGACAGAACACTGGAACAGGCTGCCCAGAGGGGCTGTGGAGTGGCCTTCTCTGGAGGCATTCAAAACCCACCTGGATGTGTTCCTATGTGACCTGATCTATGTGTTCCTGTTCTGGCAGGGGGATTGGACTAGAAGATCTTTCAAGGTTCCGTCCAATCCCCAACTGCATGAAGTTCAACAAGGCCAAGTGCCGGGTCCTCCAGCTGGGGTGCAATAACCCCAAGCAGAGCTACAGGCTGGGAGATGAGTGGTTGGAAATCTGCCTGGCAGAGAAGGACCTGGGAGTGATGGTTGATAGTCATCTGAATATGAGCCAGCAGTGTGCTCAGGTGGCCAAGAAGGCCAACAGCATCCTGGCTTGCATAAGAAACAGTGTGGCCAGCAGGGCTAGGGAAGTGATCGTCCCCCTGTACTTGGCTCTGGTGAGGCCGCACCTTGAGTTTTGGGCTCCTCGCTACAAGAAGGACATTGCATGAGCGAGTCCAGAGAAGGGCGATGAAGCTGGTGAGGGGCCTGGAGAACAAGTCCTACGAGGAGCGGCTGAGGGAGCTGGGCTTGTTCAGCCTGGAGAAAAGGAGGCTCAGGGGCAACCTTATCACACTCTACAGGTACCTTAAAGGAGGCTGTAGTGAGGTGGGGGTTGGTCTGTTCTCCCACGTGCCTGGTGACAGGACAAGGGGGAATGGGCGTAAGTTGCACCAGGGGAGTTTTAGGTTGGATGTTAGGAAGAACTTCTTTACTGAAAGGATTGTTAGACATTGGAACAGGCTGCCCAGGGAAGTGGTGGAGTCACCATCCCTGGAAGTCTTTAAAAGATGTTTAGATGTAGAGCTTAGGGATATGGTTTAGTGGAGGACTTGTTAGTGTTAGGTCAGAGGTCAGACTAGGTGATCTTGGAGGTCTCCTCCAACCTAGATGATTCTGTGATTCTGTGATATGACACAGTTTAAAAAATATGATTAACTTTAATGTCTCAAGAGAAATATTCTACCCAGAAAGAACGGGAAAAAAAAAAAAAAAGGAGAAAATGTGCTAAACCATCTGGTGGAGCATCCATGAAGGAACCAAGGAAATGTCTGGCTGAAGAAAAAGGTAAGGATCAGTGGAGCAGCTGGAAGAGAACATCAGGCTGTCTGGTAAGACTGGTAAGACAAGGATAAATCCACTGGCAACAGGAAGTAAATCAAAAGACAAAAGTTAAATTAAATTGCAGAGTGAGTTAATGAAATGGTAGCAATGAATAAATACAGGCCAAAACCCCAAAGGCAGCAATGGAAAAATTAATCAAATTGCAACAGTGAGGTGAAAAGTGACAGAGTTAATTAATTGCAGCACAAATGTCAGATGGTCAAATGGCAGGAAAAAAAAAAGTTAATGCTTATCAGCAGCAGATGACGTGGAGTATGTGGAGAATCCAGAAGATGGCATTTGTACAAATGCTGCAATATGCTTTTGTAGGAGGCTGGAGAGGGTCTTTCCTGGAGACCACCTAGTGCAGCTTGGCAGAACCATAACCAGCTACGGCCTACCAGGGATGTTAACCACAGCCTGCTCAGGATGTTTGTTAGAAACACAACTCCACTGTGGGGACTTGCTACATATTCCCCATGAAGACAGGAGAGGTGAGAGGGTGAACTCACATTCCTGGGCACTGTTTTAAAAGGGACAGTCTTGCTGCAAGCAAGACTCATTTCAGTTTACATTATGAGGCTAAGCTGGGGTGATATATACAGCACTTTATTCCTAACAGAAAAAAGACTGAATCTTTGTGTTATACAGCAACCAGGTTATTTTGCTTCCCGATTAGACTGTTGTATACCAGAGCTAAATGAACAAACTCTTATAATATGCAAATAGCAATAAAATAGAGGTTTAGTTAACTATTTATCTATTCATTCATTCATTGTGTGGCCTACATAAAACCTGACAGTACCTCAGAGCAGCTTTTTCCATGTTTTGGCTGTAATCAGTTGTGCTCACAAAATATGCAGATGACTTATGAGGGAGAGGAAATAGTACCACGTAGCATTTCTGATTTGGAAGTGAGTTCTATGAAAAACAATCACATATCCCCAATTTCCCCCTATTTTTAATGAGTTAGTAATGTATAGCTTTCCCTTCTAGCCTGTGAGAGCTTAATTTCTAGATTGGTGAAAAAATTTTCAAAAGCTTTTTGAAAGGCCAAGTACACTAAAGCTACTGTATCATTCCTATCAACATGCTTTCGATTGGAGTAAAAACCATTAAGAGACTTGCGAGGAATGACTAACTCTACAAAAAACACATTTGTTGTTCCCAGTCTATTGAATTATTTATATTTCCCACTCATTGTTTTTTATAGTTTCCACCAACTTGCTTGAAACCATGACAGTTGCAAAATCAGAGCCAACAGAGCTGTAGTGCACTAACAGTGGGTTACAGTCAAGAATTTTATTACTCACATCATGTTCTCCAATCTCTGTACCAAAAAGTGAGACAAAATATAGGATGATTTGTTTAAAGAAGAAAACTCAAAGTAATGTCTCATCTAAATGCAGTGCCATTCTCTCTGACTAAATATGGGCTTATTTCACACCAAGAACTGCAGAAAGACAAAGAAACAAAAGTGAACATGTGAAACATCTGGATTTTTCTGCCTAGTGAGGTCCCATGATAAGTGCCTTGTTCCTCTGCTAATGTAAATGAGCAGCTCCTTCTACAGAGACGCAAACCTTTGGAGAAACAACACCCAGAATCAGGATAAATAAATAAATAAAGATAGATGCAGTCCAAAGCTAAACATAAATACCAACATCTCTAGGAAAATGAAACAGAGACCAACATTTCCATCGTAGATTTTACCTTTCAAAAGCCTTATCTATAAAATCATCAGTCAATCAGCACTGTGATACACTCACTGCAGTGACCTTGCATAAAAGCACATATTCATCCACCACAAAGAAGTTTAATAAAATCTGGTCTAATTATATAAATATATTGATGCAAAGTACCCTCATTCAGGGTAACTCATTTGAGAAATGAGACTGGAATGGACTAAGTCTGCTGTACAATTACAGAAAGCAAAAGTTATTAGCTGCACATAATTGTGAATAGCATATCCTAGAACTACCACAAAGACAACAATGGCTTAGTTTTTCTAAAATGCCTATTTTAAAAAGAAAAACATAAATTATAAGTGACTAGGATGTAGAAAACAGCAGGTTTTTTTTCGCATGAATAATTTCAGATTTTTTTCTGCTAAAAAAAAAAAAGCAATTCTTCTTAAGCATTTGTTTATATACAAGCAAAAAAGAAACGGGCATTTTGATCGAGTAAAATATCTGTCTAATTAAAGCATCTTTTTTTTTTTTTTTTTTAAACAACATTAACATTTTTAAAACAACACTTAAAACAAGTCTGCTGCATTACTAATTATGGTTCATTGAACAAGAAGGAAAACACCTTCGACATTCCTGACAACTAATAAATAAAAATAAGACCTACACCTACAAGATGTGATTACATTGCTTCCAGTTTTATGCAAATGAAATTCAACTTGAAGCTAATTTTTGAACGTTATGAAGCTTCAATTAAGACAGGAATACTTGCTCACCTGAGTGCAGATTCTCTAGTAGAGTAAATTGCTATAGCTACTCAACCACGTGAAAACAATTTGAACAGCTGGACAGGACATGTCTCCTAGAGGTAAATACTGAAAAGTGCTAAGACAGTTTTGAAGACATAAATTTCCCAGGACATTTCCCCATATTTGCATTAAGATAACACTTTAATGCTTAGTGATGCTTCTTTTCAAAATAACTGCCATATGCAATAGCCTCATGTAAGTGAAAAAAGATTTGTTTGGAGGAGACTCGAGATCCATCACCTATAGTGGGAATCAGGAATGAAAATAAGCTGTTTTTGCAAACTTAACACTTACATACAATCCAGAGACTGTCTTCTGTTTTCTGCAGTGTTCAATATTGTTCTGTGCAAATTCATGTTTAATAGTAGATTGCAGCTGAACTATTCTTTATCCATAGTGGCCACTGGGAAGACTGTGGTGGGTGCAAGGGTGCAAGGGCAAAACTGGAAGTACACTACTGGTGAATTTTGAGGTTTCAGAGTAAACAGTAAGTAGCAAGGGAGGTGGAAAGTTGTAAAGCTTAACCATGACGTACTATTTAATCCGTTCAAATATGATGAAAAGTTTTGGAAACGATCATAGGAGCCACTCCATGTACGGACTTGCAAGCAACAGATAGTAAAGCAGTGATAGTTAAGCTTAATTTAATAATGGCAACCTCTTCCAGTAGAGAACTCATAAGGAAAAAGTCCATACCATGAGGCTGAAGAAGACAACGATGAGTGTTTTATGTTTACTGTTTTTCCTCTGTCCCAAATTCACTGTTTTTAGTGTACCTATAAAACCTCACTTCGTCTACACAATTTTATTATAAATTTGTCTATGTTAATGTTTATGTAAAATTTCAAATACTCCACAAAAAGGCTATTTTAGTTCTGCTTTCTTTATACTACTCCAAGTAATAAAACTATTTTTGTATCTATAATACTACATGTGATAGCAGCAGAGTGGTCTTTTTTAAAATATATGTTCATATTCAGGATTCTTACATGTAAATGTCCAATATTCCTCTAAACAATAAATTAGTAAATGTATTGCTGAAGTTGAAAGCCTCATTAACTTAAAGAGGAAATGATTAGATATGCCAGCGCACATTCAAAAAAAGTCAAAATGAGATTTAATACAGGCATCCTCTTTATCTTGAAGTCCAAAAATGAGGAGAAAATTTAGTCATCCATGGACATATGTCAAACAGTGAAGGTTTTCTGACCTCTTAACTAGTGCTTGTAACTTTTAATATTAATTCCAATTACAAGAAAGTCTTTTTAGATACAAGTTTCATGAGTCTTGATTGTTTCAGGTTATGGGGTGTAGGGGACAGTTAGTCCTATGTTGTTTCAATGCATCACTGAAAATGCATTATTTCTTAGTTGTTTCCCATGCAAACTCAAAAACTGAATTACACTGTGAAATCAGTTTGCAGTATGACAATGGCACTTAAACTTCAGACTTAAACATTCAAACTTGCTGTATAATATAATCACAAGCCTGAGATTTTAATAAACTGGCTTTTATCTTGTTGGTTATTGGAGGGTGGGGGGAGGAATAGAAGAAGCAAAATAAAAGCCTATGTAACACTCCACAGATTGAAATAAAATGTTGTTTAGTGTCATTTTAAAGTAGATGGGATATTTTCACAATTACGTTATCTACATAAGCTGGAATCCTTAGTACTTTTGCACTTTAGGAAAATGATATACAGTACTTGACTCAACACTATTTCTCCATTAATATATGTTACTACTTCTCCTTTTCCTCCTTCAGAACAAAACCTCTCAAGTATAAATCATCAAAAACCAACCAAACAAACAAACAAGAAGAGAGAATATATCTAGGAAAGGGTGATGCCTGAAAATCTAGAAAGATTTTCTGGATTTTCTGTGAAGAAATATGAGATTTGAAGGATGTGTGAATTCTAGTCAGTTAAAAAAAAAAAAAAAAAAAAAAGGTCAGGGCTTGGCGGTGGCAATAGATACATGGTAGTTTGGTCAGAGACAGAGAAACCTCCATGTTTATTTGTTTAATTCTGTTAATTGACAGCCTGTGGTTGGTGTAGCCGTATCTCTTTCCATTGTTGTTCTACTGAAGATAAATAAATTATCTTTGCAGCAGAGTCACGTACCCTGAACACTAGTTATAGAGTATGTCTTTTTTAGTTCAATGAATATTTATTTATACATAATGCATGAGCAGAATAACAGGAGAGCAGAACACACAGACATGCACTATAGGAAAACAGATATGCATGTTAAAGTTGGACAAAAGATTACCACATACAACTATACCCATTTGCATCATACTATAGAGGAGCACACTTAATACAATGAGTTAATAGACTCAGCTGTTTGATCAGAATTTTCTGAGCTCTGTTTCTAGATCTCCTGGAAACTTTGTCTGGGATATTTGAAGGACTCTGGGAACTCTTAAGGACCTCCAGGGTACTTGTGGTTCTGGAAGGATGGCTACAGAAGGCTACAGAAGGTGACTGCTAGTGAGCTCGAGAAGTCGATGGAACTGCTGATGACTACCTGTGTGCTCAGCAATGGTGACATACTGCATGGTATGGTGCCCAGGACTCCCTGGGCAAGAAGCTGCCACATAGTACTCCCCAGCTCCCAGCACGACAGAGATTTGTCTCAGCTGAGCTCTCAAGGCTGGATGCAGCTCTATATGTTTAGGACTGCTGTAAGTGCATGGGCGGGGGAGATGGCACCCTTCTCTGCAGGAGGTGTGCACTGACATATTCCTAAGTTAAGAGTGCTGCCATGGATAGATGCAGGCTTTTTAGGAAGAACAATCTGGAACAGCATGTAGTGGAGTTGCCCATGATGTGAGAGAATGATGGGAATGCACAGAGCTCTGTCTAAGGATGGACAGTAGGTCAGGCAAGACTTTGAGTGGCCAGGATTAGAAAGAACAGTTCAGGTGATGCTGTTGTGGGTGTCTGCTACAGATCAGGAAGGCCTTCTTCAGACAGCTTGAAGAAACTTGGTCCTTATGGGATACTTGAACCACTCTTCAGGGTATAAGCAGGGCAGGGTGGTTTCAGGAGTGGCACAAGCACAGCAGGGGCATACTCCTTTGGGTCTGGAAGATTAGAAACAAAGCACAGCAACCTAAACCCATGTTAGGAGGGAAGTGCCCTTGCTGCTCAAGATATTCTGTCATGGTTAACAGCAAGACACTGTTCACACAGTGAGCTCTAGTGTATAGATTTCTTGGCAAGATATGAACAAGAATGGCAAGAATGTGATCACTTATTGATCACAGAAGCAGAAAAGATCATAATTTGGCTTGTGTCTTTAGGGGAAATTGGTTACCTGAGATGTCAAACAGGCAAATAGTTCAATCCACTGAAGGCAAGAAAGAATGTGTCAAAACAAAAGAGGGGGTTGTTACTACTATTTTAACAGACCAAACCTTACTCTGTTTAAATATACCCTGATATATCACTTTCTATATTACACAGATAACTCCATTAGCACATTTTGAAAAATGTAACCAGTTATTTTTACATTACTCTGGTATCAGAGATGACTATATAATTTTTCAGGAGTTAACCTACTCTTGAGGTAGTACATTCAATAACTTTCATTCATCAAAGTCCATGCTTCGGTATTGTTTGTACCATAAGTTCCAATGTTGGTGTAATTCACATTACTTCAAAAAAATTCCCTCACCCACTCCGTAACACACAAAGTGCATGGATCCATTATCCTTCTTTTCAGCTGCTTTCCTCAATAGTTCACAGATTTTCTACAGAAAAGAATGATTTTTTTCCCCTCGTTTCTCCACATTCTTCATTTGAACTTATTTTTTCCTCTCTTTAAATTCCCGATTTTATGACTTCTAATCAAATTGTTTTTTCATCTTCAAAGTCTATCATTAACCTAGGTTTGCCAGTTGCCTTATGTCTTTGTTCATCTCTTGTTAGTATCCAATCTTTTTCTTTTTGCCACCTTGATGTCATCTCTTGTTTCTCCAGTACTTTCTAGTCTACATCCAGACTATATTCTTTTCTACACAATCTGTAAAAAAATAAAAACTGAAGCAGGTTTAACTTTGGGTTGGCTATTTTCAATGAAACTTTGCTTTTAGCCTCTGGTAACTCATCCTGAGTCTGATTTTCCACCAACTTACTATTGTGATTATCCATACCAACGGGCAATTAAATATCACAATATTTAATGTGGGTATTGCAGAGAAATACTGAGTATGTTGATCACTTAAGTGCCCAAATTCCAAGTCTTTCATACAATATCACTCAGTGAAAATGGCCCAATCTGGACTTTAATATCTATTCTAATAACACACAAGAGATTTATATTAATAGCTCAAACCCCTGCTAAGCAAAATCCTAAGTGATTTCTTTCAAGAAAAAAAGATGCATATGGGCACAACACTTTAATACTTAAGTGTCTATTATAATTTACATTATAAATCTAGATTCTAGGCAATGTATACTACTTGCTTAAAATTAGATCAATAAATTTCCACAATTTATATTACTTTTAATAAACAGAATTAAGCTCTGTTTAAGCTGAAGTGAAAATCTTCATGTACTTTTATTCTTTTCTATAAATATAGAATTTAGAGCATAAAAACATATATTATCAAAATTGACACAATTTGGGATTTCATATTATCAAAATTGACACAATTTGGGATGTATTCAGATAAAATAGTTTTAAATTTGCTACATAATTTATTACACTTTACCTACAGTAAATAATTTTGCCAATAAGAAAGAAAATCAATTTTCACAAGTAGGATAAATACACAATTCAATGGCTTTGCTATATGTGCATTGATATTTATATACTAAATTGGTGGAAATCAATATGACCATTTGATAGATAGTGGGATGATTAGACCTAAAATTTGTTCAAACAAGTCTGGCAAACCTTGTGCATGAAGGGGAAAAACTGTTCTGACTGCCATGAACACAGGTTCATATGTATGGAGGAGAACTTAATCTTGATTATAGAATTTTATAAAAGTGCTCACTGGAATATTGCTAATACAGTTAGGATGAGACTAGTTGCAATAGTGAAGCCTTCAATGATCATTTACTGCTTCTCTGTTAGGTACAGTGACTATAATGGGCAGTTTCTATTCTATTAAACCATCTCTTTTCACATTTAATTTATGATATAGTTGTATTGTGAGCTGGCTTCTCCTGAGAAGTAGGAAGAGCTATTTGTGAAATTTCAGGTGGCAAAATATAACGTACACTTATTGACAATATACTGAAAACATTAGAAACAGCTTCAGTTTCACAAAAGGATGTGTTTTGTCTCAGATACCAATAATGTCACCATAAAAATCAATCTTAATTAATGTCATACTACTTTGCTCGCTCTACCCCTGAATATTTTTCTTCATTTCTACACATGCTAATTTACCCAAGCCCTTCAGAGATTGTGAGTGATTAGGAGGGAAGCACAGAGACAACCATACAAGTCTCAGAATTTTTTTGTTCATATTTGGTCAAAAACATCACCAACTTTATCTTCTCCATTTTCCCTTATCTTTTCCACACTATGTACATGTGGAGTTTGTTGCTTTTACTATCTGTATCACACTCTGGTTGTTATTCAGTCTTTGACATTTTTGCTATATAGAACTAGATAACCATCACACTGACAGATTTGTCCTTTTTGCTTTATGCAATTCTTGTATCATGGTTGCATTAACAATGTAATTAAATTACATGTCAACATGTTGGCCTTTATGCATTGTTCATTACTTGTCAAGCTATGATCCATCATAATGGCCTAATGGGAGATTTCAAACCACCTCATTTGATCAGATTAATCAATTTACTGGTGTAGATTAATATTTCTGTGCTAGTGAAAGGCATACAGTTGCAAAATATATCAAGTTTTAGTCCAAATTCTAAATTTGAATATATATATATATATGATATAGAATCATAGAATCATAAAATCATTAAGGTTGGAAAAGACCTCCAAGATCATCTGGTCCAACTGTCCCCCAAAGTATATATGTAAGACATACGAAATTCTACGCCATACTATTCTGGTATATTTGAACTATTACTTGACTATTTACTATTACTTCTTTGTGCCCAATGCTTGTGTACAACCATACAGTACACAAAAATCATTGACACAGCTGTTGTAGACAAGACAAATACTACTAGTACTACAGCATATTGATCTTACTATACTACTAGTCATAATAGAAAAGGTTAAAGAGGCAATAGCTTAAAGTATTTCTATAATAATTGTATATCAGCAATATGCAATTACCAGTTTTGTGAGTTCCTTCTACGTAATCTGAAGCCATAAAGTCCTCTTTAAGAGAATCTAATATATCCTTCTTGAATTATTTTTCCTACTGATCTATGGCATGTTAGCTCCTGTCCTCCTTTTAAGGAAGATACTGTTAATAGAGTTCCATCTTTTGTTTCCTGTACTTGACAAGCTGTATTTAAAACTTACAGTATGATGTAGCCTACAATAAAGACATGCACATGATAGGTGGGAGCTTATTAGGGTCTCTACAATCCAGATCTGCACATCACTGAGGCTTTAAAATTGCAAATAAATAGTGTTCATCCTGATCCGATCAAAGTCTGGATAAAAAAAAATTAATTAAAAAAAAAAGAAAAAAATTAAAGGGGGAGGAAAATAACTTTGGTAAGTCTGCATACATATGCAGCAGTAGAAATACTCTATTTTCCTACAGATAATGCTAAATTTAGAGTGCTCATTTCCGTTAGAGTGATCATTTCCGTTGCTCACTTAATTTCATCGCCCATTCTAAAATACACTTCTCTCATCATCCCAGGAGGCTCTTCTGTCATCAGGAAGCCAGAAAGGAGGTGAGGAGGAGGCACTTCTGCCTTGGCAGTGCCTGATGCACAGCACAGTTATACTCCATTAAGAATCATTATTTTGTGGTTTCTCTGCCATGGAAATGTTTTTTTTTTTTTTTTTTTTTTTTTTTTCTGGTCTTGTACTCCTCTACGGAGGCTTTATCTAGTCCCAGTCTATATGAGGAACATTCAAAAATATTAGGCATCTTGGCTGCTTGTATCAACTATCTCATACTAAAGAAGAGTTTTTGTTTGTTTGTTTGTTTTTAACAAATAACTAATGTCTTTAAAGTTGTCAGTCACATGCCCTTTTTAATTAACAACAAATTAAAAATTCCATCTCTAGACATGTAGACAAATGCCATGTAGACATCTATACATACAGCACATCTATACATACATCTTAATATGTACATCAACTTTACATAAATTATACAGAACTCATATTACTGAATACTTATTTCTGCTAAATACATGGAATTCTTTTCATCCCCTATCAAACAGACATAGATCTGAACTACAAATAAAATAGATAAAAGGGAAACAAACAACTTACCAAAAAAAAAAAAAAAAAAAAAAAAAAAAAAAAAAAGGCTTGGACTGTCCATGAAGAGAAATGGAGGAAGTATGATCAACTTTTATATAATATTTGACTTTTATGCCATTGCATAGAACATGGAAAGGATTATAAGGGAAAACATGGTGACCTATTCGTACTGTGATAGCCCCTACACGTCCCTTTTCATGGATAAGGCCTTGTAGCCTTGTATTGGCTCTAAAAATGTAAAGCAGAAAGACAGATTCAAACAAAGGTACTTACAATCTAAATTGAACAAGTGCTAAGAATAGAGACAGCGTGACACAATTCTGCTTTAGCTGATAAGCACTGATCTTTTTGCACACTATCTAATTATGTGATATCAAGGCAAGTTTCAAGAGGGATCTAAAAAAGAGACCAAATATTGCTTTTTAAACTGATAATGGCAGTACAGGTATTTTATTGATAATTTAACACCTTAGAGAATTCTTCTTTTCCCCATCATAGAATCATAGAATGGTTTGGGTTGGAAGAGACCTTAAAAATCATCCAAATCTAACCCCGCGTTCCATGGGGAGGGACACCTACCAGTAGACCAGGTTGCTCAAAGCCCCATCCAACCTTGATGTTAGCTACTGACACCTCTGGTCTTAATTAGTTCTTGTTTCTTAGCTTCCTTCTTTGTCTTTCACAATAAAACAGAATGGTTAAGGTTGGAAGGGAGCTCTGAAGGTCATCTGGTTCAATCCCTTTTCTTAGGCTGGGTCACATACAGCAGGTTGCCCAGGACCATGTCCAGATGGCTTTTGAATGTTTCCAAGGATAGTACCTCTCTGGGACACCTGTGCCAATGATCACTTACCTCCATTGTTTTGTTGTTGTTGTTTAAAAAAAAAAAAGTGTATGTTCATACAGAGCCTCCTGTGTTTCGCTATCTGTTCATTTCCCCTGGTCCTGCCACTGGGCACTGCTGAGATATTAAACTGAAACTTAAATCATCATATGAGTTTACCTCCACAGAAATACCAATTTGCAATAAAAAAATAGCATTTCACAATAGTCTGTGTATATTACAAAGCAACTCCTTGTTCCCTGAGCTGATCTACAAAACACTACCCTTCCATTTTCTGCTTATCTCATCAGTGACTGTGCTAATCTTTTTAAATTAGTTTCCAAAAACATACAAACATTGTTTCAGTACTAAGACCACTGTGAGGATGGACTAGAAATATATACTTACATACAAGTCATAGAAGATTCTGAACTTGTGAGAGGAGAGGGCTTTATCTTTGTCACACATTCTCAGTGCAATCCTTCCAATTACTGTGCTATGGCTTTCAAATTATTGCTGCACATGTTTTGTCCTGGAGACCACAAAAATTAAGAATATGTTCTGTGTTGGAAAGGGGACGATTGGTGAAAACTCCGAGCTAGAGCCAAACAAAGTACTAATGACGACATGTACAGCAGAGTTATATCAATGTGGAGCTAATTATCTCTGCTGGGACACCCAGCTAATCAGCACAACTGTTAACCCATGCTACTGCACTTGTACAACTTTTTCAGTTAAGCTACTGTGCCTATTCAGGTCCACACTGATCCATGCAGCTCGCTTGGACCCTGGCAGGAGGACCACAGAGCATTGTGCTGGGCTGCAAAGGCATGCCTTGGAGTTCCTTGTGGAAATCAAGGAAAATGCTTTAATGCCACAAATGCCAAAACTTATTTTTGAATGTAACAAGCTTTTCACAACACATTTTGATAGTGCTGATGCTCTGAGTTTCCTGTTTCAATCAGCTTGGATATATCTTTATTGGCAAAAGGTCTTGGTTTCTGTTCGTGATGCAGCATGCTCTGAGTACTTAAGCTACAGGAATCAGCTTTTTCCATATTTTAAAACAGAAAATTTCTTTCATTTACACCTGTCCATATGTCTGAGTTTAAAAATACTAGGATGAAGTTTCATTAGTACAATTTTCTTGAAATTTGGAAAAGTTGCACCACAGATTGTGGCTTTATTAGTCTATGTAAAGGGTTTGATTTTATGAAAACAAACAAATGGTTGGGCAGTGATAGTTAGAATCAAAGAAAATAATTTATGCCCTTTAGATCTCTGATATTCGGTTTTGACACTGCCACAAAATGTATGCAAAAATATGCCAATCGTATATCCCCATGTACAAAATAAAACACTGTATACTATTAAGGTCTAGATTAGAAGTCCTGTCCTTGAAACAGAAGCAAGCATGAGAAATCCAAGGACTGTAATTATTACGCCAGCTGCTTGATGATTCTTTCAGTCTGGCTTTGTCTTTCATTTCAAATATATACCTGGGCACATTGTCTTCCCTGTTTGTACTAATTACTGTCATTCTGCCACTTTGCAATGTTTAAGTAATCCATATGTTTGAATTCAATCTCTTTTCCATATGTTATTTCCATTCAGCTGAATCATGCAGAAGAGGAAAGACAATCATTCAAGGAGTTTAATTTATTTGTAAGTATTTACTGAATCTGAGTTACCATTTTAATTTTTACCTAAGATATATGCCTGGGAGCACCTATTAAAGCAACAATAGAAAGCCATAAGATTGAGCTGTTTTCAGAAAGAGTATTTTAAAATGCAATATTCACTAGGTTTGCTATTTGTAGTGACTACAGTGACTTATGTAAGTGTTATTTAAGGAAGGTAATGCCAGAAGATGAGGCAGATATGTTTTGTGATAATCAATTATATAAACATATTCACACTAAAGGAAATGCTGTATGGCTTCATGTTATGTTAAATGAGTTGTTTAGGAGATTCTGGTTTTTCACTCCTACCAGTTTACAACACCAATTCTTTTAATCTCTCATATGTTTCAGATACTCACAACGTTTACAGGTGATATTAAAAAAAAAAAAAAAAAAAAAAAAAACACACAAAAAAACCCCTTGTAAATAAATGTCTGACATGGCATTTTCTGAAGCTCTTTTCCCAAATAATTTTAAAATAATAACTCTATGAACAAGATGGCACCCATATTTTTAGGCCAATTTACCTAATAATTTTCAAATGAAACATTTTAAAATATTTCAGATACATACCAAGCCACTAAACATGAACTCAGAAGTAAAAGAAATGTATTTACATCAGAAAGTCCTTTGAAAACATTTTCAAAGTCCTTTTATGTTAAGTACAAACTACTTCTCTTATCATTACATTTACTGCTGTTACTCATTATCCTTTCAACAGCAATCATATCAGTCTGAGAAACTTTAGTCTTTCAGTCAGATAGCTTTTTCTGTTTCTGTTATGCTTTCTGGCAGTGTTGTAACCCACAGCCCTTATTTCTCATAGGCTACTACATACTTCACCATCCTAATGCCAGCAATACGTTGCTTTCAAACTGAAAGAACTCATGGAAACTAAGCCAGCTGTTAGGAGCTTATTCTGTTTGTTTCATTTACTTCAAATTAGTTTTACTTTTAAAAGATCTTAGGTTCACTTCCCTTCTCCATTAATTATTTCCTAATAAGCAATGAGCTGGCTTTTTCTACCTAAATTTAATGAAACAGGTAGGAGCCATAAGACATTGCATATTATTGCTTAATTGCCTGACTGATTAACTGCTCATTATTTGCCTAAATGTTAATTTTCTGTGTTTCACATTAACTGCATGGTTGCTAAATGGCTATATTGCTTATACTTTTCTCATCTACTGTCCTTTCTTTGGAATCTATGCATTTCTACCTCTACAGCAAAATTTCTGTTGCCTTCTTTGTTCCTCCCACATCAACAGCAATCCTACAAAAATAGGGCAAGGGATCTTTAGGGCTGAAGCTAAAGTCACAGTTAGCATGACAAGAAACAGGGAAAATTGGGCCATGAGGTTAGTAGCAGCCCATCCAAGCTGTGCTGTAATAATGTTTTCTGTTCTTTGATCTAGATATCAAAGTAAGGACAGGTAGAGCTGAGTACTGACTTTAACGGGTGCAGGCAACCTGTTGTATTTTACACCTTTCAGACAAATCCTTCCAACTTCAAATAGCCAACAAAGTAAAATAAAATAATTATATAGAAGGTGAGCAGGCAATCTCTGAAACAGTTTATGCATACAAAATTGTCTATAGTGTCAGAAACTGGCCATGAAACAGTTAAACTGGGATCCTAGGAACAGAAAAAGTTCAGGTCGAGCAAGCATTGAATTCAATGCATATTACATCTCTCAGATTAATATGCCTGCTACCTTTCTTGTTGTAGATGTTAAGCATATGACAAATCTCATCACATCTTTCATTTATATAGGCAGGCAGGCAAACATAAGTCTGCTACAGTTCTGTTCTATGATTTTTTTTCTATTAAATTTTGTTTAGGAAAATCATTATATTTCAAAAGTCCAAAGTACATTTTCAACTGTGTTGAAAAATGGTATCAAGTTACATGGGTGGAATATAGCCACTCCATTTGTTGCTGTTGTTGTTGTTTGTTTATAAATTCAATTAACCATCATTTCATGTCCTCTCTTATTACATAAATGGATGTCTGACAGCCAACCTAGCTGGCTTATGTAATCTCTTTATTCCTTTAACTCTACTGAGCACACACAAAATCTCATCAGTGCAAAATACTTGTTTACTGTCTTGAACTAAGCAAACATTCTAAATCTTCCTTCCATGGAATAGGTGTGCTAGTTGCAGACATGGCATTAAGAGAGGAAAAAAAAAAAAAAAAAAAAAAAAAGCAAAACTTCTACTGTTCACACATGTCTGGCCCATTATCCATAAGGAAAATTTAATTAATCTCCAGGAAATACTCATTTTGTTCTAGTCTGTGTACCTGAACTTGGTGTATGAATTGACAGAGACAGACCTTGCTGAGACTGCAGTATACCACTAAGAATTTTATTTGCAGAGAGAGAGATTTTATCAGTCTGATAATACTATTGAATTCAAAACCACAAACAATTTTATTCTGTAACAAATTGAACATTGTGCAGTTCTGGTTGAAAAGCCTACACACTTTTTACTGCTTACAATAATAAAATGAAGTAGTACTCATATGACTTGGATATTTATGCCACAGAAAGAAGAGTTTATCAGCATCTTGACCACCAGATTCAAGAGGAAGGTTTTTGTCTGTATGCTTAAGATATTCTTTTAAAATTTATTTCACAAAGAATTATGTGGATGCACATAATACATATTATGTGGATGCACACAATATCTGCCTGTGGCTGCAGATACACTCTCCTATTGCATCCTCTGCATTGCCACGAATCTTAATTCCCACCACGATCTACTATGCTAGATAAGACCCACCCAGACACCATCATGCCCAGGCTGCTGTGTCAGTCAGGCATATGCCAACAGATGCTCCCTCCATCTCAGAGGAAAGCTCTGAAGTACACACCTGTGACCATGGCTGGAGCTAAAGCCCCACAGCAAGGGCAGAGGGCACCTGTGTCAGGCAGTGGTTGCACCATTCCTTTCCCCAGCTTCCCAACACAGAAGGCTGGGACCAGACCTTCAGCCAGGTGAGAGTAACAGGGGTTGAAAGGTCCCACATTTGCCCAGACTGATGGAACATGGCATTATTGGGGCAGCCTCTGGGCTTTTCACAGTGCTGCAGGACACAAGCAACACTACATGTGAATGTGGAAAAGCAGAACAAAATGCCAGGTCAAGATAACACACACATGATAACAGCAAGGAAATCCTCAAAGGGAATTCCCCAAATGACCACACAAACCAGAAGACTTGTCTGATGAACCCATCAATTGTATACAATTTTGAGGAAAGATCCACACAGTGTGTGGGTGGGTTGGGACCACACAGCTACCTGTAAGGCTCTTGCAGTCTTCAGGCAGGTGTCATACACCTTTCTTTTTCCTTGATTCAATGCTGTTTCATGTAATTGCTCCAGTCTGCGTGGGGGTACATCTCACTTGGGGTCTGCCATCACCTCACATCCTCTTACTACCTTCCACTGCTCCTGCTCCTGCCTCCCTTTGGTCCCCTCCTTGCTGGCTTTCTTCTAGGCTGCAAGGATGTGCAGAATCATATGAAAGACTGTATTTAATTTACATTCATTTAAACCACAGTATCTAGAACTGGATGACATGCCAGGACTGCTGTGGAAGACAACAACCTTAGCCAATACAAAGGCCTCAAGAAGTTGTTTTTTAGTGACTTAATCTGTCTTTCAGGGTTTGCATTATTAAACATTTGTCAGTATATTTTTCCAATTTTGTTCTAACAGTTCTGAAATGACTTTCTAAATAAACTTAATGGCCTGAACATAAAGTATTTGAACCGTTTCTTTTTACTTTTTTTTCCTATTGTGAAGTAATTTTTCTTTAGCTGTTACTAACAGAATATAAGATTGATGACACAAACCTTTTGTGTCGTCTTTTTTTTTGTTTTTTGTTTGTTGGTTGATTGGTTTACATTGTGTTTCAGTGTTTACCTCTGGAAGAAACATGCTCTGTAGTGGAATTGTGATAAAAATAAGTTTCTTCCTACCATGATGAACTTACTCAAAATATCTGCCTGATTCTTGTGCAGATCAATTTTTCTTCAGCCTCCCTGACTTCCTCATAACAGAGACTTCTGGAACTAGACTTCATATTAACTATGGGGCATCGATCATTTTGCTGCTAATCTCAGGAGAGACTCAGCCACTGTTCTCAACCATAACTGCTGCACTGTATAACCTGGATCAAGATCTGTACTTAATGTAGCTGTCATTTCCATTTTAACCAGTTAGCCAGAGAGCTAGCCCTTGATAAATTATGCAGCAGGACAGTCAATGGAAGAATATGATGACAATGCACACCAAAATAAATAAATAAATAAAGTTCATTAAAAGTCAAACAATTACTTTTTATCATTATTCCATTGATTTACTTTTTTTTTATGTCTTGTCCTAGTAAAGCCAAATGCCACTTCTTCTTCCTTACAAACTTTTTCAAATTTATCTTGGATAAAATGGATAATGTAAGGTGAATAATAGAGAATGAGAAAGTGGGAATAATAAAAGGTAGCTGACACTTTTTTTCCCAATGTGTATCAAACTGCCTACAACATATAAGAAAATAGAAGCCCAGTGTTGTGTTTTAACCTGGCAGACAGCTAAACACCACACAGCCATGCACTCACTCCCACCTAGTGTGATGGGGGAGAGAATCAGAGAAAGGTAAAATGCATAGGTTGAGTTAAAAACAGGACAAATAAGATAGAAAAGGAAGGGAAAATGATAATAAATAAAAAAAAATAACAATAAAAAAATAATTATAAGAGACACACAGTGCAACTGCTCACCACCCACTGACCAATGCCCAGGTCATTCCCAAGTAGCAGCCATCCCCCTAGTTTTATTGTTCCCCGAGGAACAATAATTGCTTCCCCAGTTTTATTGTTCCACATAATATCACATGGTATGCAATATCCCTTTGGTCAGTCTGGTTCAGTTGTCCTGGTTCTGTCAAACCCCAACTTATTGTGCACCCCAGCCTCCTCACTGGCAAGGAAGCATGAGAAGTTGAAAAGTCCCTGACTTTGTTTAAGCACTGCTCAACAACAGCTAAACATCAGTGTGTTATCAACATTGTTTTTCTCTGAAATACAAAACACAGCATCTTACCAGCCACTATGAAGAAAATTGACCCTAATTCAGGTGAAAACAGGACACCCAGGAATCTTATGCAGCTGCAGAAAATTGTACCAATCATATTGATATGAATGGAGAAGGGCTATATAAAAATGATGTGTTGGTGACATCAGTAGCAGTGGGTCACCAAAATCTTAGTGTGTATCTACCTGCAGATTCTCAGGACAATCATATTTGAAATAGAGACACTGACTAAATGCTGGTGACTCACATGGGTGAGATAGGCTAGAGAGATTAACCACTTTTATTCCCCAAATGATACAATGAGATACAGCTATAAACAGCACACTCCTATGCAGAACTCAGAAATATTAAGAGGAGCTTGAAAATTGATGCCCCCCTGTCCTCCATATTATTGCAAGCAGCCCTGGCTGGATTGCCTGGCAGTCCAAAGGTTATCTTTATGCCTGACTGCTCAGCAGACTGCTTACTTGCATCTGGGCACTGGTAAGTATGAGGCTGAGAGTTTGAGAGACTGAAATCAGTTGTGCTACAGGCTGGGAGATGAGTGGTTGGAGAACTGCCAGGCAGCGAAGGACCTGAGAGTGATGATTGATAGTCGGCTGAATATGAGCCAGCAGTGTGCTCAGGTGGCCAAGAAGGCCAACAGCATCCTGGCTTGTATAAGAAGCAGTGTGGCCAGCAGGGTTAGGGAAGTGATTGTCCCCCTGTACTTGGCTCTGGTGAGGCTGCACCTCAAGTACTGTGTTCAGTTTTAGGCCCCTCACTACAGGAAGGACATTGAGGTGCTTGAGTGTGTCCAGAGAAGGGCAACAAAGTTGATGAAGGGCCTGGAACACAAGTCCTGTGGGGAGTGGCTGAGGGAACTGGGATTGTCCAGCTTGGAGAAGAGGAGGCTCAGGGGCAACCTTAATGCACTCTACAGGAACTTTAAAGGAGGCTGTAGCAAGGTGGGGATTGGTCTATTCTTTCATGTGCTCAGTGATAGAATGAGGGAGAATGGGCTCAAGTTGTGTCAGGGGAGGTTTAGGTTGTATATTAGGAAAAACTTCTTTACCAAAAGAATTGTTAGGCATTGGAATGGGCTGCCCAGGGAAGTGGCTGAGTCATCATCTCTGGAGGTCTTTAAGACATTTAGATGTAGAGCTTAGTTGTTTGCTTATGGTTTAGTGGAGGACTTGTTAGTGTTAGGTCAGAGGTTGGACTGGGTGATCTTGGAGGTCTCTTCCAACCTAGAGGATTTTATGTGATTCTGTGTTTTAAATTTATCTTTCCTTCCCATGAGGTATTGCACTGAGCTACTTAAATGTTATTATGCACAGGGCAACTGAGCAATTATTATGTTTTCATGAGTTTCTAAAGATACATAAAGTGTATCTTTTGGATGTATCTGGGTATATATATACTGTGATAAGCAATTCAACATTCATTCATGCAGTTATAGGTAGTGAGATGAAATCATTCATTTGTTAAATAAAGGGTCTCATTTCTAATGCTAAAGTACAAAAGAAAACCAACATTTCTAGGACTGGGCTGATGCCTTCATTCATCAGGCTTTCTGCACATGGAAAATTCTCAGGAAAACTGTGTTAAAGCATGCAACTAAGTTAACAAAATTTGAACTTACTTTGTATTTGAAAACTGTAAGAGTCAATGGAGAATATATACAGGTATATATAGGTTTACAGTAAAAATCACTGTTCCACAGGTCTTGAGAAGGTCTGTAACACAAGGACTTTTTAGACACCCATGAGGATGTATTTCTTTAAAATGTCTCGGAATGTCAATCTGTCCATAATTTAGGAGATGGATTGTGGAGAGAAACATGACACCTCCAGTGCTTACAGTAGACCTCAGGGTAACATGAATAGATGAGGCTACTCCCAGAAGCATAGTCCCCTATGGACTAAAAAAGGAGGATGATAATAATAATAATAATAATAATAATAATAATAATAATAATAATAATAATAAAGTAAAAATAATCAAAAAAATCATATTAATTAAGGTTTTTACATTCCACCTTGTTAAGCTCCTATTTAAATACAGAAAAGAGAGATTTTGAAAAGCAACTTCTGCCAAACTTAGGACACCAGATCCCATACTGGAAAACTGCCTGGTTGCTCTCTGGAATTTGTAGGCAATGAAAGGGAAGGCCATTGCACCAAGTTAACGAGGACAGAATTACAGCGAATTTGTGGTCCATTATTGAATTACAGTATAAATACAGTTTGTGGAAATTGAATTTCCCTAACCCTGCCGTACTTGAATTTTTAACTTTAATATTTTCTCAGTTTTCTCATATTTTTAATAAAAGTGTTCCTGCAAAATATGAATCAAAACAGTTTTATGGTAGAAAATACTGGTTCAGCAAAATATTTTCTGGTGGATTTGCTGAACAAATATATTCTACATAAGATTTCTCAAAAATTAAGAACAATTTCAGAAAACAAAAACAAAAAGAAAATTCTCCCACACCAACAACAAAATATATAGATTTTAAACAAGTGTTTACATTTTTTGTTGGTGTTGTTTTTATTGCTATTTTATATTGTCTTGTGATATTAGTAATGGTAATCTAACAGGTGAGAGATTTGCATTATAAACACATGAAAAATATGTTTATATATACATATATATATATATGTGTGTGTGTATGTATCTATATATATAGATAGATATACACTGACCAAAATACTGTAGAAATTAATTGTTCTGGTCACATGTGGGATAGCCAAAGGGAAATTCTGACAATGGATTCATGCTCAAAAGGATGGAGAGGAGTCTTTAAGGAAAATATCTGGGAAATTTTTACAGGACGGAGGAGGGAGACTGTCAGCAGCCCAGATCTCCTCTGCTGTGAAGAAACTAGAAATGCAGGAATGCTTAGTATTTGGAGATTTTCACTTTCAGCTACTGAAGATAGGTTATGCTAAAAAAGCAATAAAGTAAGTTCATATTTGTTCTGATTTTCCACAAAGTTGTTTTTCAAATTGATTTTCTTACAGGACCACTAACATCAGTAAATTTAGCCAGTGACTGTATGTTTGTTTGTTTGTTTTGGTTTTGGTTTTGGTTTTGGTTTTCTAAATGTGGAAGTTCTGTATTTTTCATAGCACAAAAAACTCACCATATGACTATTTGTACTTTCTGAAGTGTGTATTGGTATAAATGCAAGTAGAAGAAGCACATGCCTATTTAGTTACTATGCATCCTAGCTACAGGATCTCAGAAACTGGAAAGTAGATTTGCTAAATTACCTCGACTGTAGTTTCGGGTAATAAAATACTCAACTTATCAATGTTAAGTAGGCCTCATATGACAATTGAGAAATGAAGTGCTATGATGCAGGAATTCAAAATTTGGATAAATTCCTTGTAAACTGATTTATGTTGCAACTTATGTGTTACTGTAGGGGGCCAGTGAGGACATTGGTATTCCTACATTTCTAAATAGAATTGCATATATACTTAAAAAAAAAAAAAAATAATACTTTAGTGTACCAAAGATACATAGCATTTTGTTGCAGGTAGTAGCTTTGGCTTAGTGGGAAAGTGGGGGTTAATAAGGAACTAAAAAATTTTTAATAACATTTCCACACAAAGAAAAACTTTTAGCAGTAATGATTTTTAGATAACATGAGCATGTAACTGACTTATTAAATAGTTATAGCCAGTAAAATATATAACTTACAAGCTTTTACTTGTTAAGAGGTGTCATTCACCTTTAAAAATCCAATAGTACAGTATAAACATAATGATCAAAAAAGTCCACAACTGTGATAACAACTGTGGAGTGACTGAATTATTTCATACCACATACAAAACACTCAATCTTGTGAACTGTGGCTAAAGATGTAAACAGCAATAAAGAATCACCTCACACCTACTAAAAGTTCACCTCCTTAGAAAGAGAACAAAGATAAGTAACAACGCCAGTGTTTGTTAGGGTGACCGATACAGGTCCAGAAGTAAGAACTAAGTATCAATCCTATTGGCTTCATTCTCACATGAATACCACATGAGTAATTGTAGACATGAAAGAATATTTCTCTTGTAAAATAGGATAAAAGACAGAATGTATCTTCTGAGGAATAAGCAAAGTAGTTGGGTTGGTGGGGGAATCAAGGAACTTAAAGAGGAAAAAAGAAGAATTGTTGAAACAGATTTGTTTGGCATGGCTGCAACATTAGAAAAAACACCCTCAACTATGTTAAATCAAATAGAGTTATTAAGGAAAAAAAAAAAAAAAAGTGTAGAAGCTAATAGCACACTGCTCAGATACAAGCTCAGCATAGTTTGCCTCTTTCCCATTAATCTTTAAATGCATTCACTGCATCACATAGCTGTTCCATTTTTTGGAAGGCATGTTCATCTCAGGCCATGGAAAATGATAGAAAAGATATTAGAATTTTTATCTTCATCTCCACTGAAATTAATCAATATAGGGTCTACTAAATATTTAAATTATTATTGGTGAATGATTTTTGTGTTAATATGCATTTGATTAATTTGTTTTACCTACTCATCTTTACAAGTGAGTTGTGATTAGTATGCATGAATCAATCATTTTTGAATAAGCACTTTGAATAAGCACTGAGTGGATGCAGTAAGTTGTGAACAGCACTGCTTGTGAGGGCATCTTTTGGTAATGGATTTTAAAGGTAAGTTAAAGTTTCTCTTCTCAGAGAGAAAAGGGGGGAGTAGGAAAAAAAAAAAAAAAATTAGCATACCTTGGAGTTCATGTACATTTTGTTTAGACAATATGTTGTAGACAAAAATGTTTGTTTTCAGTAGGAAAGATAAATATAATTGGATTGTTAAGAGCATCGTATACACTTCAGGCCACACAGAATATTGATAAAACTTTCACTGAAAATATAGAGTAACTGTAAAATGCTCTGTGTCACTTCACTTAATAGACTCTCTGGCCTTCATGGCACCTCTGCTATGAGGAAAGACCGAGTCTGTTCAGCCCGGAGAAGTGAAGGCTTGAGGGGATCTCAGCAATGTGGATAAATATCTGAAGGGAGGCTGTAAAGACAGAGCATGACTCTTCAGTGATGCCCAGTGGCAGGAGCACAAACTGAAACACAGAAGCCTCCATCTGAACATAAGAAGAAACTTTTTTACTGTGAGGGTGAGTGCACATAGGCACAGGCTGCCCTGAGAGGCTGTGGAGTCTTTACCGCCTTCTGCACAACCTGCTGTGTAGGTCCTTGTTAGAGCAGGGAGTTGAACCAGATGACCTCCTCCAGAAATCCCTGCCAACCTCAACCATTCTGTGATTCTGTGAGTAAGAAATTCAGTGAAATGTACTTAGGGTTTTTGTAGCAGCTGGCACAGAAATTCACACACCTTTGATATACATAGTTTGAAGAGTTTAGTTCATGATAGATTTAGTGTTTTTGTTTGTTTGTTTGTTTGTTGTTTGTTTGTTTTTCACATACCAAGTATATCACCAGGCTTGTGGCTTGCAGCTGCATGAAGGACCAGTCATTGTCTCAGACTCTTATGTTTCTTACAGACTGCAGAACATTTGATGTGCATTGAAGGAGTTTCTTGTTTAATTTCCACCAGAAGGAAATCATGTGGCACACACCAGAGTGACTACAGTGTGAAGCAAGATAATGTGCATTAAGTAACCAAAGAATGTACTTAACAACTGATGTACTGCTGTTAAAAATAATAAATAATAAAAACAAAAAAGTAATATAGACAGCCAATGAGCATCCCTCATAAAACATAGAACCTCGAACATGTAGTAGGAAAGAATGTTTATTTTATATTTTCCTCCATGTACGAGATTACCTTTATTGAAAAGGAGTTTGCAGACCAAAAACAAAAACATTGTTCCACAATCAAAACAAATGTTTTTTTTTTTTATGTCCCTTGTGTTTCTTTACAAAATTCACCTCACTTTTCTAAGTATGTTGCTGTGGTGAAAAAGCAGAACTTCCTAATATTGATACAATTCTAATAGGTTTTTATTATTATTATTATTTATTTCATGTTGTAACTCATAGAATATCCTGAGTTGGAAGGACACTGAAATTATCATTGAATCCAGCTCCTGGTCCACACAAAAAAGTCAGACCCTATGTCTGAGAGCATTGTCCAAACACTTCTGGAAATCCAGCAAGCTTGATGCCTGTGGAGCCTGTTCCAGTGACAAACCACTGCCTTTTCCTGATTTCCAACTTGACCCTTCCCTGTCTCAGCCCCATGCTGTTCTCTCACGTCCTGTCACTGTCCCCAGACAGCAGAGCTCAGCGCCTGCCCCTTCACTCCCCTCAAGAGGAAGCTGCAGGCTGCCGTGAGGCCTCCCCTCACTCTCCTCTGTTCTGGCTGAACAAATCAAATGACCTCAGCCACTCATATGTCTGTCTTCCCCTCTAGATCCTTCACTAACTCCTGTGCAGCAGAAGAGAAAAATATCCCGGGTCAGCTGTACCAAAACACATTTTCTCCCTCTCTTCCTAAATGCTGTTCTTAGTATAAAGATTTTTTTTTTTTCTTTTTATATGAAATTAAATCACACAGCTCTACCAAATCTATGGTATCTAGCAAATCTTTATATTGTAGGCCAAGTATAGATTTACTTGGTGGTTCTAGAGGCTAAACACCATATTTACAAACCTTGTATCTTAAGTCACAAAATGCATTAAAGGGGTATTCAGTAGAAGGATGTGTGATTCTACATTCTTACACATTGCATTTATACTCAGCTTCACATAGAAAGGACCTCAGTCTTGTCTTCAGTGTCTCTGTTAAGGAATTGCTGGAGAACTAGAAAGTGGCTATGAAATTAATTCTGTCTTTAATATTTACTTTCTCCTATGCTTTTTGAACAAATTTACTAAGTTCCATCATATTTATTTGCTTGTAATCTCACTAAAGTTAGTCAAATGATTGGTTCCAAATCTAGACTATGTGTTTAAAGAAAAAACAACTTCAAAATTAATCTAATGCACTGTAAGGGCTCAAGCTCTGATGAAAGTGAAAACAAACAAACAAACAAACAAACAAACAAAAGCGATATCTTAGCGATATGGTTTAGTGAAGGACTTCTTAGTGTTAGGTCAGAGGTTGGACTCGATGATCTTGAGGTCTCTTCCAACCTAGACAATTCTGTGATTCTGTGAAAAACCCCTATAAGTAATTTTTAAAAGACTACAATATATATATATTTTCTATTATTTTCTTTTTTTGCTGGTACATACTGGAATATGTTTCTACTATTTCAAGTGTAACAGAGGTGTATGGACATCTGATTAAAAAACTAACCTTTGCAAAAAGTGTTGTCATGAGAAGATGTGAATTGGATTATTTATTAGTGAAATTAGGCCCATATGTAAAAGTAATAAAGATTCCTTCTCATGGAGCTGAGCATAAGATAACTATATCAGTAGCACATGAGAAAATACTGTATATATTCTTCATCCAACAGAATTCCTATTCCACCACCACAAAGGAATTATTCTTTTAAGAGATTCAAAGTCACAGCTTTTCCTGCTTCTCTCTCAGAAACAATTTTTTAATACAATTGTTTTTCAAACAATTTTTTTCCAGAGGAATAGTTGCCTCCGAAGTCTCACGCTGAAATAGCCAAAAGAACATATCCATGCTCCAAAGTCTGACATGAAAGAGTGAAAGCCTTGAGTGACTTCTTGATTTCTAATTAAACCAGACAGATCTCTGAGTCCTACAAAATTCCAAATAATGTCAGAACACATTATATTGACAGACAGACAGCCCCAAACTGAAAGGACTGAAAATTTAGCAGTCTTTCAGGAAATATAGCTACAGCTTTATTTTGGAATAAATCCTCATAAAGAGTGAAGAAGTGGTTTCAGTTTTGCTACACACTCTGCAACAGTTGTTGCACCTTTGCTACCCAAATAATTCTGTTGTCATATGAATGACTGTGTAATGCATGTTGGTATGCTGATGACATTTGCCAACAGCTCAGCTATTATCTTTATTTCAATAGAACTGAATTTTATTGACATGCAAATGAGCAGCCTAGGAACATCCATTCTTCGGATCAAATACAAGAATTGCATTCTACTGTAAAATATGCAGATTAAAAAATAATACATAATTCCAGTACATATAATTTCAATGGCAATATTTCATTACAATATATTTTTTCCTCAAATCTTGAAAGTTAATCACACTGGGACAGCAACTGTTGTGATGAAATATAAAAATTCAGATTTAGAATATGAACTAAACAGCTTTGGCATGAGTTCTGATAAAAGAGTATTCAAGTACCAGAAGTAAATCATTCCAGTATTTGAATTACATGTGAAAAATATTTAATCTACCATTCTTTCCTCTTCAGTATCTTGTTCTTCTCAGTTAAAACACTAATGAAGATGCCTTAGTATTTTGACAGATAACAAAAAGCATAACATCCTCTCCCAGTGCTTAATGATATATTTGCTTTAAAAAAATCAGTGGTACAGCAAAAACCTATGATGATGACAGTCATCATTCATCAGTTCAGACAATTCATCATTCTTCAGTTCAGAGTTCCTCACTGTTTTCACAACTGGCACTATGTTTAACAGATCACTCTATTTTAACTGAGTCTCCTTCCTCCCCCAAAGCACAAATAGTACCTCTGTATGATTTTAACACTAAATGGATCTTTAAAATGATATGCATATTTAAGACAGATATTTAGGAGGGAATTTTTAGAAAATTTAAATAAATGTGAGTGCCACAAGATTGCCATCTCTGTAAATGTTTAACCAAAACACAAAAAGTCTTGATTTACAGCCCACCCCCACAGCAATCACTTTATGCTTGCATTTATATATAAAAATATTTTAAGCTGAAATAGCTTCTGATGTCCGAGGCCACCAAACTTGAATTCTGGTGTAACTCTGTGGTTGTTTACTCTGTGCATTAGGCAAATGAAGCTCTCTGGCTCCTGTGTGGAGTTTTATTTAACTTAAATTAAAAAGGAAGAGATTAGAGCTTGTTTTCACAATCATACTGATTTGTAAGTTAAAAAAAAAAAAAAAAGAAAAAGAAAAGGAAAGAAAAAAAATATATATACAGTATTGATGATACTCTGTAGAAAAAATAGATAAAATATAATTCCTCATTGAAAAAAGATTACCTATGACAAGACAATATCTATTCTTGACAGGAGAGGATAGGGATACATCAGAATTATCCAATGATTTATATTGCCTGCCACTGAAACAGAAATAAAATAATATCATAAAGTATTATATGATAAGATACCAAAAAATAAGTCAAACTATTATCTTAAACTATTCCCTCTGAAGTGTCTTGCAAATGGTGTTTTAATAGGTTCCATTCATGTAGCACTTGGCTTTTTTCATAGCTACCGTGAAATATCAGGTACAAACACATTTCTTCTTAAGACCATGCTGTAACCCAGAAATGTTTGAAATACATTGTAAACCTGTAAACACTACTTAACTTCTTCCATTGTAAATATATACCAAGACATCACATACAATATGTTTCATACTATAGAACATTACTCCAGTGATATAAAATATATAACAAACAAAATAAAAACAAATGTCCAAGTGTACTTGAAACTCAGAAATACATATAAAATATTTACAATCAAGAGTGTATCGATTACTGTAGACATAAAGCTGTAGTATTAACCATTAAGACAGATCATGCCTTCATAGCAATCCAAGGTAAATAAATAAATAAATAAAATTTAAAAAAACAAACAAACAACAACAAAAAAAAAACAGTTCATCAATGGTAACTATGATATTTATGTTTTGGTTTTTTTTTTGCTTGTTTGTTTGTTTTGCCTTTTCCTCACATTTATCTACTTTATTTTCTTTTTCAGTGCTACAGTGCACAAAAGGGGAAAAAAAGACAAAACAACAATAACAGCAGTAACAACAACATAAATGTACAGATAAGAGAATTAACATTTTTTTTCTTGTATTTTCTCCTTTATTATATTGAGGACATGACACTCAGCATGCAAATGGACAAAACAATGAGATATGATCCTGTATTTTGTGTTTAGTAATATAATTTAGATACATATAGATAAGTGTTTTGTATCTTTCTGCCCCCTTATTTTTCAAAGAAATAGAGAAAAATATATTTTTGTAATCTCAATATTACACTATGCACCACTTATATCTAGCATATCTAGCATATGCAAAATACAACCCCAAAAATAAAGCTCTAAAATGCCAAAATATAAACACCATCCAACTGTTGGTAGAATCATAATGTTTATTTATTCAATTTTGCAATTGTAATGTAAATTACATTTAATTACAATTAAATGTCTATCATGCAAATATAGTAACATAGTTTGTTACTCTCCCGTACAAAAACATAACTTTTGATGGATGATTTACAAAGGAAAGCAACTAAGGAGAAGATCAAAAACATCATTAAAGTCTCAGGCATATGACAATTCATACAAAAACTTTGGTTGCAGCCCTGTACAGCGTGCCTTTGAAAACAGCAGAATTTGTGTGTTTGGGTGTTGAATATGCAAAATAAACTTCCAGAGTTTTTGATGTAGAAAGGAGAATACAAATTTAAAATGGGGGGAAAGAAGTACTTTTGCATTCATACTACCAGGTATCATGACAGGGGCTGACTCCAGCAGAAGAGCTGGGGTGACCTGAGTGCAGGCAGGGTGCGCCCTTACCCTCTGTCCCTGAGCAGAATAGGCAGAGCTGGGGGTGTTAGTGTGGTCCACCAGCAGCCCCAGGCACTATGAGGGGACAGGCTGGTACTAGGGCCAGCATCTCATAAGGAGACAGGGCTAGGGCCAGAGACAAGACATGCTGCAGCATCAGTCCATATCTCACTAGGGCCAGGACTGGGCATGGGCTGGTGAAGAGGCTGGATCTGACATGGGATTCCTTGGCCTTACGCTGGTGGAGCAAGAGGTACACAACAGGGCTGCCAATGTCCCTGAGTGTCCACATGTACTATTACTAAAAAAATTATTTCTAACACATAAACGAAGAACCTGGGTGGCGGGTCCACAGCAGAGACTGTTTGGGGAGGTCAAAGAGGTTGTGAGATTGCACTCATTATTTTTGTCAAAAAGAAAACTGTGGCCCTTGGAGACCCATTCTGGAATAGACTTATCTTGATTTTCTGCCTATGGCAGAACCTCCTCTGGAGCAAGGGAGAAGTATGAGGAGGAAAGAATGGCAGAGAGGAACTGTTATGGACTGACCACAGCCCCCATTCTCCATCCTCCGCTGGCACTCAGGGTAAAGGAAGCAGAAGCTGAAAGAGTGAAGATCAGCCTGGAAGAAGAGAAGAGGGGTGGAGGGAAGGTGCTTCAGTTTTTGTCATTGTTTTTCACCATCCTCCTCTGTTCTTAATTAGTAATAAGTGAAATTACTTTTCACCAAGTAGAGTCAGTTTTGTGTATGATGGTAACTGGTAAGTGATCTCTTCATTCTTACATTGACCCACAAGCTTTTACATCTTATTTAGAAAATAAGATGTCCTGCTGAGGAGGGGGAGTGAGAGAGCAGCTGCATCGGCATTCAGGAGCCAGTCAAGGTCAACCCACCACAATGCTATTTATGAATCTGGTGAAAGTAAACACAACCTGGGAAAATATGCCAATCCCAGTTCAGGTATAACTCAAACACAAGCTACATTTACCACTTTCCCCCCCCCCCCCCCCCCCATCAAAAGGACAGCCCAGCTGATCCTTGTTGTATTTCCTCTGCTGCTCTCTGTGACATCATTAGCAGATACCACTCTTCAGAAACAAACCTTGGGATTAGTTTGTCTGAAAATTAGTCCCACAAAGAGAGAATAGTTTTCAACTGTAGCAACTTATTGATCCTCTTCAGCATGTGGCTTTATGAGTATTTGTGGGTAAATCAAGTTTTCTAGAGTAAAATCCTTAACATTTCCAAAGTACAATTAAATTAATAACATTGTGAATGATCTGGGAATCCACAGATAGACCCTGCAACATGTTATGGAGAGGAGAAAACTTACCCTCTGCTTAAAAGCTGTTTGATATGTAGGATTTGGAAATACACTGCATCTTTAAATAACTTTCTACAGATGTACATAAAATGTCGATTACTGTAAATAAATGTGCAATACTCAGCACACGTTATATATTTTGATAGGAAAAATAATTTTTTTACATTTGCTAAATGCCAAGAGCATATATCCAAATATATAGAGCTGCTTTCAAAGGCAGCTTCATTCCTATCATCAATTGAATTTACTGGTTTTGGAAAGGCAGCCAGAACAAAAGTAGTCACCATCAAAGTTAATACCTTTTGTATTGTATAAAAATCTCTTTGATTTTTACATGCAGATCTTCTGTGCCCATTTCTTCATTCATAACAGAATGCTGACATGAATTTCAGAGGAAATGGGATAAAGATGGATAAATTAAATACTACAGTATGCTGTTACAGGAAATCATAGGAGTTCCATAATGCTGGAGGAGAGGTTCAGATCCATATGAAGGAGACACTGCTTATAATTTGAAAGCTCTGAAATATTTGACAGTTATTATCTATATATAGCTAAAGTGGGGAACAAGGATGAAATCATAGTCTCTCACAATGAATAGTCAAATTGTATTTCCCTCCTTTACATCTTGGCATAAATAGTGTATTTTATTAATTATATTATTAGTATAGCATTGAGCCTGGAGCTGCGTTGTACAAATATGTTTTTATAGTTACCTTTTGTTGTAAATCTTTAGTGTTGATATAATTGCTGTATTACCACAGATAGGACAATTTTACAGAGAAATCTGCATCATACCGGCAACCGGTTTCATTTAAATGCAGTGTAAAATTAAGCACCTGGAGACAAGGGGTACCTACCAAGCTTTGTGATGGGTAAAAATCCTCCAAATACTCAGACTCTGAAAGGAACTTTCCGTTAGTGCTTCATGATGAACTTGCACAATGTGCTGCAGCAAGAGAGCTAGCTAGATTCTTGTGAAGAACGTAGAAGAGGTAGGAAAAGTTTTCTCTATATGATTGATAAAACACATCTAGTTCTGAAGTTCTGCAGAGGGTATTGGAAGGAGACATACACATTAATAAAATGTTGTATAAATACTTCACAGTAAGGACTGTGAAAAAAAAAAAAAAACTATCAAAAAGGAAACACAAGCAATTAAAGTAGGTGCAAAGTGCAAGTATTTCTACAGGTTAAAACTATTAAGTACTAGTGGACACTTCCCTCTAGTGAGGCAGAAAACAAACAAAAACAACAAACATGGCACCCAACAAAGTTCAATATTGTAAAAATAAAAATGGAAAAAAAAAAAAAAAGCCAACATTTTACACCATAGAAGAAGTCCAGGTTCCTGTATGTATTGCATGAGTGAATAAAATATATTTTAAAATGTCTAAAAAACAAAAAGTTAAAACTTCTGTAAACTTGTTAATAATTAAAAATATGGTATATACAGAACAATTAACATAATGATACAAAAGGTTTTACATGCACCAATTAGGTATGACCTCCACAGTTTACTTCTCTATGAGTAAATAATGAAGTCTTCCTAAACTCAGAATAAATGCTTTTCCACCAGGCAAGATAATTAAACTCATGGGCAAGAGCTCTCATCTTCTCTTCCTTTCAGTAGTGAAATACATTTTGTATAAAACAATAGATTATAAGAAAATACCCTCTTACCTCCTCTTCTCTCTTTCTGTTATAGATACAGTGAGAGACAGAACAGTCACTTTACTGGTTTCCCTCTCACATTTTTTATTCAATGCAAATCATCCAAGAATGTTATCAGCTAAAATATTACACTAATGAAAGCTCAGATTTATGGCAGGACATGGACCAACTTTTTCTTCACATGATGACAAGCACCTCTATTAAGAAGCTAATTTTTATTAGTCTTTATATAAATTTACACGTATCCTGTACTAATAATCTAAGGAGATTTTTAATTAAAATATCAGGAAATAATGCAGAACACATCATCAAAAGTTAGGCAAGGCATGACAGAAGTAACCTTGGTCCTATATCCAACCAACCTTTGGCAGGGCTTCCTCAGAGCTTCCTGAAGCTCAGAGACTCTATACCTAATACTTTCAGTGCTGATCCACTGCCTGACTTTCTGAGCAATAATGTTGTTAAAGATCATAGATATATGCTATTACTGGCAAAACAGTTAAATGAAATGTGGATAAATGCTAATAGAAGTTATTTGCCCGCAGGACAGATACTTGCTTCCAGGCTTGATTTCTGTTAGCTCAGTGACTTGATGAGTTGCCACAGACTCTAAGCAGCCCTTTCTGATCCATTCTGTTTTCCTGGCTGTTTGCAGAAGTTCTCAGAAATCCCTCTCTGTGACTCTGCCCCACCCTCTGCCTGTCACCTGCCTCTCCCATGCAAATTTTCTGCTTATGAGTTCATTATGAGTTCAGTTCTACCCAGGTGGGAATGATTTATCTTCTATTCATAGGATTCTCCATGATCAAAAGAGCCTTATTTTTCAAAGGTACATATAATAAACAAATTAAATATATAGTGCGTGACATAATGTGTCAATAGATGTTTCTTTTACAGCTACCAAGTAGTTAGAAAAAGGTAACCTCATTAGTAACATCCTGTTCCTGTGGAGTTTCAGCCAAAATGCTCATTTCAATGCAGACGGTAATATCTATTGTAATGAGTGACAGAGAGAAAATTCAAACTTAGAATTCCATAAGTGAATTCCTAAAGTGAATGATCCTACTCTAAGAAAAAATAGCCCTTATATTAGCCCTTATATTATCACTTAGCCCTTATATTCTGTCCCTTCCCTTAGCCTCTCTCTATCTATTTAATGAGTTTTTAATGGAACACAACAGATACTAGTGGTATTGACACTTATCACATAAATAATATTTGCCAGGATGAAGAGACACAGATGGGTGTATAATGAAATCTATAAAGATTAACATATGTACTGTCAGGCTACAAATAAAGTAAAACCTGAAATAACTTGCAATTAGAAAACAAAAACAAAAATAAAAATCACAGGACCAACTACTAATACCTTCCCCACCCCACCCCGCCACACCCCCCAAAAAATAAAACAACAACAAAAAAAACAACACTGTCATATAACACAATGGAAATTAATCCAAAGCTGTTTTGAATATTTACAGCTACACAGCAACTGGAACATTTTAAGAGTATTTTGAAGAAATTATTAAATTACACTGTTTCTTTCAACTCAATAAAATAGTTCTCAAAACCTCTTTCTATCGTGTTTTGCAATCTTTAGCCAGCACTGCCTAGAGCTTTACTGACTTAAATTATGTGCTTTGTTTAAAAAAAAAAAAATCAAAATGAAAGGAAATATACTACTTAAGTCACTTCCTATAGTTCAAAAATAACAGCTTTTAAGAAAATGAATTCTCAAGCATTCAGTACCTTTCCAAATTATCAAACACAAAGTCTTATGACAATATAAACAGGTTGTGATAATACAAGTTACCAGTAGAAAGAGTAAAATCAATTAATTTGCATAGGTTATTAACATTTGCTTGGATATTTGCTTAGTATTTGCTTTGATGTAGTACCAACTTTCATTACTGATCAGAGGAGAAATTATGTTACCCACAAAACAAGCATGTAATTCCCCATGAGTCCTAATCTAACATTAAAAGAACTTGCAGTACATTTATTTAAAAAAATGTGGTTGTACCAGAACTGAGGATAAGATAGATAGGAATGTACTGCTTCAGGCTCCTTTGAAAATATGACATTGAATTCTCACGTAATGAAGATATTTTGACATCTATATGCACACACATTCATAGCATTGCAAAATGTTGTCTGCAGATCTAATGCAAAGTAATGATTGATTTACAGGAGGGTCTGGAGCACAGAACTTTCCCTTTCTAGACAGCCCAATCATTGCCTTGCAGTACCTTTACTCTTTCATTTTCTGAAGTACATTAGTAAATATTTTGGAATCCTACTCTAACTGGGAGAGCTTGGGAAGAAAGAAATCAGAGCATTTTCCTTACAACTCCCACCAAGACATTACAAAGTCATTATAAAGAAGCTCTGGATTTGACTGTAGGCACCTTTTTTAGGGTACTGATGAACCACCCTCTCAAAGTACATAGGAATGTAGCTGGAAGGTATATCACTCAACCCTTTTCAACTTACATTCCTGGGTATCTCCAAAAAGGCTCTTTAAATAATAGTTTTAACATATGTCAGTGTAACTGATCTATAATGAAGTGAGAAAGATTAGATTTTACTGGAAACTATTTGGTAGACATATTAGTTTAGTTAGTCATGAAATTGGTTGATAAAAAATAAGAGATTAATAACATAACTGTGCTTTTTCATGTTTCCGTTCTATTGTTCAGTAAACATTTAGTTGCATTACTGGTGTTAGCCACAGGGTATATATCAAAGAAGATTTTCAGATTTATTCATCCATAAATGTCAGGCTATTACTAATTTTACAGATAAATCTAAGTACTGGAAGTCACCTGTGATGAACATGATGTATGAAAATTAAAGATCAGCATGTTTTGTGTGCTTGTGCCAAGATATGCAGGAATGTGTGCAAAAACGGAGTGTTTTCTGAATATCAGACAGAATTCTTTTAAGATGCTGTATTTTTAAATAAGTAATGATATGGCTTAGGTTGGGGATGGAGAATATAATTTAAAGACCTCAAGGTCTCCATTAAAGAAAACTATATCTGTATAATCATTTTGGCATGATCAAACATTTTTTAAACTTTTCTGAAAAACTGAAATGTAACAGCATTAAATTACCTATAAATTGCAAGGCTGTAATTTTGTGTGCTCATATCTTTTATTCTTCTCTGGCTCTGACAGCATAATCTCTTGACAATATTTTAATAGATACATTTCCAAGCCAGTTCTTAGCAAAAAGTCAAAATCTACATTGTAATTCAGACACATTATATTTTAAACCCCTAGTACCTTTAATTATTAACCCCTAGTACCTTTAATTATTAATTATTTTTTTATTATTTTTTTTTTTTCTGGCTATCTGTTCTACTTCTGTTTGCATTTCCATTATTTCAGGAAAAACAAAACAAAACAAAACAAAACAACAACAGAGAGAGTTGGTTCAGGTACAATTTTTGTTTTATACTAATTATACAAGACAGCCTTTTAAAGTTCAAATACAGTACATTAAGCAACCTAGAAACAGTAGCAAAGAAACCACGGATGTGAAACTGTTTGCAAGATCTCTTATACTTGTTTCATTTGTTTCCCCACCATTTTATACAGTTTTTTGTTACTTAACTCTATCAGGTGATATTTATACAATGAAAATAAAAAAGGTAGAATTTTAACCTTTTAATTCATACATGTTGAATAACAGACACACACAGACATGACATACAGTGCCTCCTACAGATATGAAAAACCTCTCAGGTACCCAGTGCATTTTATTTTATTTTATTTTATTTTATTTTATTTTATTTTATTTTATTTTATTTTATTTTATTTTATTTTAATTTTGTGGTAAAATGTGCTGTTGGGTTAGCAAATACAAGCAGGAACTATTATGTTGATTTGGCTGTTTTTACCTCCAATAGCATATTGCCCACTACTTTGAAACATTTTGTCTTTACACCATTTCTTACATTTGCAGAGAACCCAGATACTGTGTATGCTCGGTTCAAATACTAAAGGCTTTTTGTTTGCTTGCTTGCTTCCTTTTTTTTTTTTTTATTTATTTATTTTTTTTTTTTACAAATTTCAGTCTTCTTTACTTCTTTTACTTATTTTCTTTCAGTCTTAAGTTATTATGAGCTAATATGAATGACTCTGTGGTATCTAAGGAGAATAGTGGTTTCATTGGATTTTTATATATTTTACTTTCGATTTATATTTTACTTTTATACCATCACTACCTACAAGTGCAGAGTAATTTATTGATTTTAAAAACACTTCTATTCTCTCCCACTACCCCCTAAAAGGGTTTCTATGGTCACATTGATTATGAATTCATGACCCAGGAGAAGAAGGATAGTAGAGTGATAACATGTAAGACTTAAGAGTGATAACAAGCAAGGCTTAACACCACCTTTGAATAAATTATTATATTTTCCAAGAGCTGAAACAAACAGATCCAATCTGCTAAAGCTTATTTGAATACAGAAGTGGTTATATTTAAAACCTAATTCTTAACGTTTATCCTTGACTTATTATCCTTGTGTTCTATATAAAGCTTGGGAAATATGGGCTTTTGCAAGGCATACTCAGCTTCCTGAGGAAGCAGGAAGAAAATCTGCAAGAAAAATATCTCCTGAATGAACTTCATGGAGTTTACTTGTTGCCCCAAAGATACTCATACAAATACTTAGATACTTAGATATTTAGAAGTGTAGACTTCACCTGATTTTGTGCCCCATCTGGTGCCTTAGCTCTATGTACCTATTTAGATTTCTTAACTTGAGTACTTCATAATCCTTGCCATATTTTTGTCATGATGAAAATTATGGGTGTGTACTATAATTTCACAGTATTTTTTCTTGAAAAGCTTTTTTTTTTTTTTTTCTCTTGTATGTACTTGCATCCCCTACCTGAAACATAACAATATAACCCACCTGCTTTCTTGCACCTTTGATTTTGTTTGCATTTGAATATCACAATGATGTGACATTCAATGATGTGAATGTCACAACTGATGAAAAATTCAGAATTACAAGAAATTACAAGAAATGTTGGCTTCTATACTAGCATAGGCTTTCCATGAAAGATTTTGCTTCCTTGCTTTGAAATCTTACCCCATCCTGGGGGTTCATACAACAGCTTTTACAGGAATACAATAAACTTAACTCAATGCAGTGACTATTCCTTATGAAATAATTGCTCCAAGTCTTAAGAAAGGGCAAGGTAACCTTTTTCATTCTGTTCTTTTCCTTACAGCTTGGTTATCTGAAAATGGATTAAGTACAATTTTCACTCCAGCTCATTTTCCCAAGACTCTAGGTTTCAGTCAAAGCCCATAGTGATTGGCCCAGGTGTAAAGATGGGAAAAAAAGACAGTGAAAGACACTAAACTCTTTTTTAGGGATCAAAATACTTAGTAATGATTCAAAATATGTAATCTCTAGTTTCTTCATAAGTACTGAGAAGTGATAATGGAAACAGATACCCTTCATACATTTATACCTTTATAACTGTAAAAATTAATTGCAAGTATAAGAGAACACAATTTATTTTGTATGTGAAAGAATTGGAAGAACACGTACATGGAGTGGTGACTGAATATGCAGGCTGTAAATGAAGGTACACCAATACTGAGGTCATAGTGACTGCAGTTAGTATAAAACTGACCTAGATATATTGCGACACTTATTTAGTTTAAGTATTAGTACCAATTTGGCTGTGGCAGCATGAAGCACTGCATCGGCTGCAAAACGCAGCCAAGCTGCAGGGTACGCGAATGTGTGCTCTGCTCTCAAGGGCAGAATCCCACTAGTATATAAAACAGATATTTTAGATCTGATTGGGGATCTCTATGCACTTGCTTTTGTGCCTGCCCTACAGACATAATCCAACAGGGATTTTTTTTAAATGAGTGTGATGGTGGGTAAAGAGGCTGTCGAGGCTGTGGGAGGCAAGTCTAGAGACATGGTCATGCATGAGACAGAACAATCAGCGTGCAGAGCAGAGGCTGCTCTGTTTTTTTTCCAAACAGCACATAAAAGAATCCTATGATCTGACAAAAATGTTTTGCTCAGAATAAACTGTGCATATAATCAGAATGTTTCCATTTCCACTAGGCTTTTAAAATCTTTTCTTCTTCCCCATACTACTTTTTCATAACCTATTTGTGACAGGATTTGAAGTATTTGCTTTGTGATAATTAGTGCAGTTTTTCAGTTTTCTCCCTCTTTATTCAATGAGGTTGTTTGCATTGTTTACTCAAGTGCCTGGTACTGACTATGCAGGAGTTGGTAGCTCACAGAGATAAATGAGACTATTTACTCCTTGCAGCATGACTGTTCAGTCTTTCTACAGACTTATTTAGGTCTCAGTGTAATGGTTACATATTGCATACACTGTTTACCTTCTGCAGAAAATTTATTTTTTCCCTACAACCACTTACCTAAATATTTGCATTTTTTCAATAGAAATTAGAAGATGATCAAGGAGAATATAAAGACATTAAGACAGTTAACTCAAAGCATTTGACATATAACTATATATTTAGGATGTAAAATATTTGATTCTAAGTCCTGAAAAGGTCTGTGAGCATTGAAGCTTGTTATTAAACATCCATTTGAATGATAAGTACTCAAGATAGATTTGACAAAGAATGATAAAACTCTCTTAACCTGCCTGGATATGATAATAAAGTGAAATAAATAAATAAAGGTATCAAAAGGAAAGGTAAACAACATTACTGATAGGATAGGAAGGATGATCTTTAAGGTCCCTTCCAACCCAAACCATTCTATGATCTAGTCATTTGAATCGCTAATTCTTCTGTGCTACGTATAGAAGACAGAAATAACCAGGACTATTATTAATACTTATTTTAATAATCCAACCTGGAACATCTCCATCTGTTAGCATTAAGGTGTTAAGCCATTTTGTTTTTCTATTTTTTCTAGTTCATTAGTCCTAGAAAATAAACTTTTCAACAGTCATCCAGTGGTTCCATCTCTTCAGGCTGTTCAGAGGATTATCCTGAAAAAAAAGAAACTAAAAAAGAGCTACTAAAACTGTTGGGTTAGCATATTTTTCCACTTATTATATTTATACAGTAACACAGTTACATCAATCTGTTAACTTAGTCTGAACTGTCCATGTGTGTCAGAGTGGTGTTTTTTGCTTGTTTTATATATATAGAGAGAGATTTTTATTTTTATTTCTATTTCTATTTCATTTTTATTTTTTTATTTTTATTTATATTTTTATTTAAGTGTTGAGATATATCCAAGGAACAGTTCAGAGAGTTCAGGTGTAAGCTGTTTTTGCTTGGATCTCTGCTTGCTCCATAGCCAACACAATTTGATGGTTTCATAATTGTGGCATTCTGCTGTGTTTTAGAGACCTTGAGTATATTCCTTAAGTTAATGTTATACTGTTTGGTCACAAACTCT